>NC_048597.1:99401682-100001682 GCF_003668045.3 Cricetulus griseus
GTCTCAAAAAAAAAAAAAAAAAACCACCAGGAAGCAAGCACAAGAAAGAAAGAAAGAAAGAAAGAAAGAAAGAAAGAAAGAAAGAAAAGAAAGGAAGGAAGAAGAAAGAAAAGAAGCATAGGCTTGTTCCAATTATCCCATCTACTAGGGACCCTTTTGAGCATAAGCAAGTATTGTGCCCATTTGCCTGAGTTTGTGCACAAAAAAACATGGGCTGATGCAGAGGCTGAACCTCACAGTATGGGCCTCAGAAGAGCAACTGCCTCCATAGTCAGTGCTGCCTCAGGTCACTGAGCATGCATGACCATCCTGCACCACACCCCATGTAACAATCTCTCTGATTTCCTACACACCTACACACACACACACACACACACACACACACACACACCTGCTTCCTGAGAACATGAGCTTTGACTCCCCCCCAGACCTTCCAAAACAAATCGAAGGTCTACTACTGCATAAAATCATATTATCTTTTTTTTTAGTCTGTGTACATGGGGGTGGGGTGTGTCTACTGACGTCAAAGAACAACTTCGAATGTCATTCTCTGTACTTTCTATCTTGTTTTCAGATCAGGTCCTTGTTGTCCTTGTTTCTTGATGCTGACACACCAAGCTCTGAGGATCGTTCTACTTCCGTTCCTTGTCCCAACAGCCAGGCTCTCTGAGAACCACTCTAAAGAAGGAGAAGGAGGAGAAGAAATTTAACATTGCCATTACACTTTAAAAAAAAATAGGCACTGATGACCACGGTGGCTCACACACCCTTAATCCCAGCACGAGGGAGGCAGAGGCAAGAGTGTTTCTGTGAGTTTGAAGACAGCCTGTTCTACACAGTGAGTTTCTGGCTAAACAGGGCTATGTCAAAAGACTGTATCTTCAAAGGTGGGGAGGGGGGCTGGAAGATTAGATCCATAAGATGGCTCAATGGGTAAAGCTGCTTTCTGCCAAGTCTGATGACCTGAGTTCAATCCCCAGGACCCACACAATGGAAGGAGAAAACCTACCCCACACACACAATAAATAAATATAATTTAGATTAAAGTTAAAAGGAAGAGAGAAATGTGGGTAGCTACATAGAGCAATCCATTTTGCAGTGTTTTGTTTTGTTTGGGGGGTGGGGGCCCTGGGAATTGAATCACGGGCTTTGTGCACATTTGGGAAGTGCTTAATCACTGAGCCATAGTCCCAGCCCTCTTTCTGCCATTTCTAGAACAATGCTGGGGCCCTGCTGCAAGAGAACCAGATACCCTCTTCTGGAGTAGGCTGACTGATCGATGGATGAGCGCATGGTGCCCCACCCAGAGGCCTAATAGCTACGGGAGTCAGGAGGGCGCCATAAATAACACACTAACTACGAGTGATGCTGAGGCCAGGAATGCCCCAGCGGCAGAGCTCTGCTCTCTGAATAGGCCATGAAACCAGATCCTGCCTGCCCTCTCTCCCAAGAAGGTGCCCAGAAAATCTACCGCCGGGCACACAGGGAGAAGTATGGAGATGAAGGGTCTTGGATCAACCAGAGCCCGCAGCCCACATCCACTGGCCACCGCACATGCCCCCGGCTGCCCCTGCCAGCTGCTGCCCGAGAGGCCTCGAGATGAAATAACTGGGCTGTGTGCGTGCTGCCTCGCGGGTGGACGGTTTTGGCAGGCCTGTGAGGGAAGTTCGCAGAGCACCTGCTCCTGGGGTGTGTGCAGGCTGACCCTCCTGGTTGAGTGCAGGCTCCCCCGCTTTCCCTGCGCTCTGAGTGATCCTTGGACGTGCCCTGGGCTCTGGCCACCGCTTTTTGCAGTAATCAGAGCAATGAAGCGAATCGGCTGCTTAAAGGGTGTGGGGCCCCAGGCAAGCCTTGCCAAGCACGAGCGCTTCCAGAGGAAGAGGCAGCTCAGCCAGCCCGACCCTGCCAAGAGAATCTGGGAAGTACAGGCCACCTTCAAGACTCAACCAGTGGCTCTCTGCTCAGGAATCCCTGCCTGGCCCCAACCATCCCTCCTCTGCCCCCACCACTCGGGACAAAAGCGATTCTACTTTTGCCCTACACAGCCTGCTTCTGCCTGCTGAAGAATCAGAGAACCCCCCAGCCAGGAGGGACAGTTGCTAACCCTTCTGCTATTTCTTCTTCTCTTGGGACTGAGTCTCATGTAGTCCAGGCTGGCCTCAAACTATATACTGAAGATGAGTTAAACTCCTGATCTTCTGCCTCCCCTTCTTAAGTGCTGGGATTAGAGGTGCTGGAGATGGAACCTAAGACCTAGTTCATGCTAGGCAAGCACTACAGCAATGGACTACATCCCCAGTCCTTTGATAATCCTCCTGGAATTCTGATTGAAGGCTTGGAACCGTCTCCTTCTATACACACACCTCCACACTTGTGGGAGGACCTTCAAGGACAATGTTCACCAAGTTAAACATAGAGTTACTATGTGACCCATCAGTCAGTGACTCAGTATCTTCCCAGGAAAAATGAAAAGCCCAACAGGAGGCAGGTATGGTAGTGACAACCTGGGTTTCCATCAGTTGGGACTCAGGGCTGGGGAAGTTTCCAATCCTGAGGACCTGAGTGTGAATCCCTAGAATTTAGGTCAAAGTCAGGTGTGGTGGTTATTCCTGTAACCCAAGTAATGGGGGAGGCAGGTGGAGATAGGGGTTCCTGGAGCTCCCTGGCCAGGCAATCCAGCTTAAATTGTGAGCTTTGGATTCTGTGAGAGACCTCTGTCTCAAAAAGTGAAGTGGTACAACAGATGAGTCCACTGCAGAAACCCACAACCAATCAAAATGCAGGGTTGTAGAGCACGGTCCCATCTACAAGACAGTCCTGCATTTAAGCTCAAGGAACATTGTAGAAGAAAAAATGGAAAGAAAAACAAAACTTAAGAGACACAGCACAGGATCATGTCATTTGCTGTTAGGTTGCGTCTCCTAGTAATGTCAGAAGCTATGCCGGTAAGTCTCTCCAACTTGATGGCTCAAATGGGAGCTGAACAAAGAAGACGCCAATGGACATTCCAAGTGTACATAGAGGAGCCCACAGCCTTACAAAGAACTACAAGCAACTAAGGAATGCTGGCAGCAGAAGAGGTAGATAGGTTCGCTGAGAAACTAATTGGTTGTCCAGGGCCAAATGATGATCCCTGAAGACATACACACAAGTTAACATATCTATGTAGCAAGTACGTTATATTTAGAAATGTATATGTATATGCATATATATGCATTCAATAGCAATTAGTGAAAAGAGAGAGCACGAATTTGAAGGAGAGTGAAGAAGGGTGTATGGGAAGGTTGGGAGGGCGGAAAGGCAAGGGTGAAATGTTGTGTTTGCATTATAATTGAAATTACTTTCTGAGTTAAAAACAAAAAAAAGGAGCAAGCCTGGTGGTGGTGGTACATGCCTTAGTCAGGAGACAGAGACAGGCGGATCTCTGAGTTTGAGGCCAGCCTGGTCTACAGATCAAGTTCCAGGACAGCCAGGAATACACAGAGAAACCCTGTCTTAAAAAAAAAAAAAAAAAAAAAAAGCAATTGAGGAAGACATGCCAAAGTCAACCTCTGACCCCACAATGCCGTGTATACACACATGCACACACACACACACACACACACACACACACACACACACACACAATTCAAAGACAGCCTGAGCTACACAGAAAGATCCTATCAAAAAGAGAGAGAGAGAAGAGGAAGAAAAGAGGAGAAAGGAGAAGTCAAAAAAGAGAGAAGGAAGAAAAGCAAGGTCTGGGGGGTGGGGGAAGAAGATAAATGGATCTGGAATCATGGCAAGAGACACACCCAACAACAAATGAGAATTTTTCCATGGCTGGAGCAATGGCTCAATGGTTAAGAGCACTGACTGCTCTTCCAGAGGACTTGGATTCAATTCCCAGCACCCACATGGCAGCTCACAACTGTCTGTAACTCCAGTTCCAGGTGATCCGACATCCTCACAGCAATACACATAAAATAAAATAAATTATAAAAGAGTAGTAGTGCAAACTTTTTTTAAAAAAGTATTTTTTCATGAATGTTCATAAGCAGATTTATTGATAACAGCCAAAATCTGAAAACAGCAAATAAATGGATTTTAAAAAATGTACTAGCCATGCCATAGAATATGACTTGGCCATCAGAAAGCAAACAATTGTCAACAAGGAGAAAATTCAAAGAGGTTTTGTGCTAAATCAAAGAGGCTATGCACACAGTGAGACCACAGTATACAATTCCATCTACACCAATTATCTAAAACAGATAGATCCACGCAGAAAAGCAGGCTGTGGCTCCCCACAGCCAGGAGAAAGGGAGGTTTAGAGGAATGAGGACAGGTTTGTTGGAATTAGGTGGTGGTATAGTTACATTGTCTGAGAATGTAGGGATGCCATTGAAACATTTGCTTTAAAACAGGCAACTCTAGGTCAGGTTCTCACCTCAATGGGAGAAGAAACTCTGAAGCCTGGAACCACAGCTCTATCTCTGGTCCTACTACTCCAGAAGAAGGGTCCAGTGAGACAGGTGTTGTACACCTGTTGTCCCAGCTACTTGAGTGGCTGAGGCAGTAGAATCACAAGTTCTAGCCTTTCCTGAGCTGTAGAGCAAGTTCAAGATCAGATTGGACTCTGTCTCAAAATAAACAGTAAATGGAATGCTGAGGGTTTAGCTCTTCGGCAGAGTACTTGCCTGGCACATGTGAGGTTCTGACTTCATCCCCCAGTTCCTGACTCTGTAGGGACCTCAGGACTAATGCTCTTCTTTCATGGGTGGGAAACTGAAGACCCTTAGAAGAATAAGAGATGGCCTCTAGCCACAGCTCTGGAGGCCAAGTCAGTGTCTGCAAATTCCTTATCCTGTATTGGTAGTTGGAGATACATTCTTGCTATGCAGCCCAGGCTGGCTTTGAACTTAATCCTCCTGTCTCAGCCTCTAAAGTTCTGAGACTACAGGCATGTACCACCACATTGAGCATGGCATTTTTAAAAAGAAATCAGTTGCCCACATACCATTTTGTCTATTGTTGAAAGCTTGACAGGGTCATTGTATGTGTTCCCAGGGCATCTTTGGATCAAACAGCTATGAGAATAAAAAATAGTGCTCTCTGAGACTCCAAATTAGGATCATGTCTCACTTGGACCTCTGAAGTGACATAAGACAAAGGTTGGAAGGAGGGCACTTATGCAGGGGACTGCCTGGTTGGGAGAAGGATGAGAAGAAACACAGGAAAGATAAGTGTCCAAATATATTCATACAGGGCTGTATGGGATCTGGAATAGTAACACAAGCCTTTAATCCCAGCACTGGGAAGGCAGAGGCACATGGACCTCTGAGTTCAAGGAGATCCTTGTCTACATAGTAATTCCAGGATAGCTGGGGCTATGTAGAGACATCCTATCTCGTGTGTGTGTGTGTGTGTGTGTGTGTGTGTGTGTGTGTGTGTGTGTGTGTCAAATGGTTCAGCAGGTAAAGGCACTTGCCACCTTTGGAAGCCTGAGTTCCACCCCAGACCAACATGTTTTAAGAGAACAACTGATTCCAATGGATTCCTCTGACATTCACATGGGTACCATCACACACACACACACACACACACACACACACACACACACCATAAACAATTAAATTGATGTAAAAAGTTAAAATAGTAAAAAATATAAAACTTGTCACTAACATTTGGGTTCCTTTTATTTTTGTTTTCTAAGAAAAGGGAGGGAAGAAAAACGCACACACAAAAAAGGTCTTATCGTATCTTCTTGGTAAAGAAAATTCAAGCAGATCACACTTTCTTGGTGAAGAAAATTCAAGCCGGCCAGCCTAAAAATAGATGTTTGTTTTCCTCTCAAGTGAGTCGGTTTCGGGAAAGATGTTAAGTGAATAACCCCGCAGGTGGGGTAGTCATGGGAAAGGGAGCTAAGAAGGAACGTGACTACGTGAGGTTCTTGCCGAATGGCAGCTGGGACATTCAAAAGTCTTATGACAAGCAGCGGCTCCCCCTCGCCTATCATGGCTATTTAGGGGTCTAGCCTAAAACACACCAGCCGCAATTGGCAGAGGGACAGGTGGGGCCTTCTGAGGCCGGGTCTCTGGGGAACTCGGGAGGTTGCTGTCTCCAGCACAACTGTGGATCCAAGTCTTTGTCTCCGGCCTGCCGATTTCCCAGCATCCTCTGTGGTCTGCACTGAGTCCACCCGCCAAAGCTAGGTGCCTGACTGTGAAACGGCTCTGAAGAAGGGTGTAGCTGTGACCTCATACTGTCCACATTTAAACCATGTCCCCAAAACACTCCGTAATGGAAGCGCAGTGGCATACTCTTATGTTGGTGGAATTTGAGGCCGTGTGACAGGTGTCGGGGGGGGGAGACATTTCTGGGAGCCAAGGACCTGGCAACATCTTCCAAGCACACCCCCGAGGCAGCTGCCCAGTCCCTCATTTGGACAAGCACACAGTTTTTATCTGAGCAAATTCATTTCGGGGGCAGACGAGTTCAGCCCCACAGAGCTGGCTAATGGCCCCCAAGATCTCCAAAAGCCACACTGCCATGCACTCTCCCCCAAGTTCAAATGCCCACTGCATCATCCGGAAGACTGAGCATGGGACTAGATAGCTAAGATTGAGACCAGCTGTCATGCTTCCTAGCTGTGTTGCTGAGGGCGTGCCTCTGAACCTCTCTGAGTTTCACTCAAGCCTCTTATCCTCAGTAAGTGATTAACTCCAACCTGACAGAAAACGGACATGACACATGGTAGGCAGTGCTTAATAGGCTGGAGAAGCAGCTATTTACTTTTAAATTATTTATTATTTCATGGGTTTTTTTTAAGATTGTGTATTCTTATTTTATGTGCGTGGCTGTTTTGCCTACATAAATATTTGTGCTCCAGTTCAGTGCAGTGCCCAAGAAGGCCAGAATTGGGCATCAGGTCCCCTGGAACTAGAGTCACAGATGGTTGTGAGCCACTATGTGGGGTGCTGGGAATCGAACCCACGTCCTCTGGAAGAAAGAGTAGTTAGTACTATTAAGAACTGAGCTATCTCTCCAGTCCCTTTTTAGAGGTAGAGTCTCCCATATCCAAGCTGGACAGGAACATGCTGTGACTTCCGGTTCTTTGATTCTCTTTCCTCCGAGTTCCGTGTGCTGAGAAGACAGACGTTGAGCCACCACTCACTTTGATACAGTGCTGGGAATTGAACCTAGGCTTTGGTCATCCTAGACAGGCACTCTACCACAGGAACCATCTCTCCAGCTGTTTGTTTGGTTTGCTATTTCTGCTGCTGGGGACCCAACTCTGGATCTGGTACATGCTGAGCCTCATCTCCGGCTGTAAAGTCTTCTGAAATACAATCTGGGTATGTATAGGCAAAGTTGAGGTCAGACTCGCAAGCCTCCTGCCTCTACCTCCTGAGAACTGGGATTGCAGGCAAGCACGAACACTCCCAGCAAGTAATGTTTTAATGTAGTGTGTTGTCCTTTGTACACAGCCTAACACATCTATGCATGTGTGGCAACGAGAAAAGGGGGGGGGGAGATGGCAAACTGAGGGAGAAAAGGGCATCTATCCAGATACAGTTTTCTGTTTATTGTTTTTAATGTGTTTGTGAAGGGATGGTGTGTGTGAGTGCAGGTGCCTGGGGAAGCCAGAAGAGGGCGTTGGATCATCTGCAGCTGCAGTTATAGAGAGTTGTAAACAACCTATCATGGGTGCTGGGTCCTCTGTAAGAGCAGTCCCTGTTCTTAGCTGCTAGGCATCTCTCCGGGCTCTCCAGACACATCTTCATTATTGGACTAGCATTGGTGTTACTTATGCTTAAATCGTTGTTTATTAATGTCGATGCCTCATGTAGCCCCCGGCTGGTTTTGAACTTAATTAGGAGACTGAGGCAGGGGGATCATGAGTTCAAGGCCAGCAGAGGCTACACATTGAGAATCTGTCTGAAAACCTCAGAGTAATCAGGCTGGAGAGAAGGCTCAGTGGGTAAAGGTACCTGCCACCAAACAACCTAGGTTGGGTCCCCAGGACCCACGTGATGGGAAGAGAGAATCAACCTCTCTTCCTCAAGTTGTACTCTGACCTCCACATGCAGCACACACACACACACACACACACACACACACACACACACACACACACACACACACACACACTAATTAAATGAAGTTAAAATACATCATATAAGAGAATTAACTCTGCCGGGTGGTGGTGGCGCACGCCTTTAATCCCAGCACTGGAAAGGCAGAGGCAGGTAGATATCTGTGTTTGAGGCCAGCCTGGTCCACAGAGCGAGTTCCAGAACAGGCTCCAAAGCCAAAGAGAAACCCTGTCTCAAAAAACCAGAGGGGGTGGGAGGGAGGGAGGGAGGGAGGGAGGGAGGAGGGAGGAGGGAGGGAGGGAGGGAGGGAGGGAGGGAGGGAGAGAATTAGCTCCATGCCCTGGTCATTTCTTACCCATATGTGTCCCCAATCTGTCCCCACATAGAATGCAAACAAAACATCTCTTTATGCCTCCTCTAAAGGCAGTTTATAAAAAGCCCAAGCAAGGAGTGGGGAGGAGGAGGAGGAGAAGGAAGAGGAAGAAGAGGAGAAGGAGGAGGGCTTTGCAGTTGCCTGTCACACAGCATGCCACCAATTAAATTAATCTGGTGGGTTTCTGTTCTCTTTGCTGGTCTCATTTCCTCTTTGGGACTCAACAGGGACACCCAGGAGAATCTCAGAGTACCTGCCAAACAGGCCTCTTCAGCTGACAAAATACATTAACGCCGGGAGGGGAGCAGAAGAACCCCCTACCACGCACCCCCACCCCTACACATACACACACACACACACACACACACACACACACACACACACACACACCACAAGTAATCAAAACTCTGTTTTATTTACAGTTGACCCTCCAGGCCCTCACGGAAAACAGATCTTCCTGTGGCTCTATTTCTCTCCCTCTTCTCCTCGGTCTCTGCCCCCGCCCCGGTTGGGTTAGGGTTGATATGTCATAACATCATGTCTGTTTATCTGAAATATTTCCACTCGCAACGCTTGTTTGTTCAAGCAACTGACATGTTGATATAGGCCCTGACAGCTGAGTGACTCCAAATGAAACAAAATACAAAGTAAACACATTTGCATAGAGTTTATACACAGCCTGGGTCTGCGGGAGAAGAGGAAATCCATGGATTGAGATTGCGGGTGTTTATTTCCTATCACCCACCACCACCAGGGTCCCTCCTGAACATTTTATTTTATTTTGCCCAGCTCTCCACTCCTTGGAATGCCTCGGGAGTTAAAGGATTGGCTCGTCTGTGGGCTACTAACTTTTTTTTCCTACTTTCTGCTTCATCTTCTCCCTTCTTCAGCTAGAACCATTTCGTAGTCTGAGGACATCTAAGAGAACTATAAAATCTAAAGCAATTTTTTTAAAACCCGGTTGTGTAGCAGTGTCACAATGTACACCTACAATCTCAGTTCTGGGGAGACAGGGAGGTGTGTCTCAGATTCAAGTCCTGCCTGGGCTGCATAGCAAGCAAGACCCTTTTGCAAAGCATACAGAATGGACCTGTGTACTCTGTGGCCCCAAGGAAGAAGTTGGATTGAAACTGAGCTCTCCAGCTTCAGGCTTCTTCTGCTTGGCCAGTGTCCTTTATCTCAGATATTCAGAAAGGTCACAGTTTTGGTGGGTCTGGTTGGCTTTGTTGGTCCTGGTTTTGAGACAGTGTTTTCCCCAGGAATGTGCCACTGAATCTGGCAAGAACGAACATACGTGGGCCAGGTGGTGGTGGCACACACCTTTTGATCCAAGCACTTGGGAGGCAGAGGCAGGCAGATCTCTGTGAGTTTGAGACCAGCCTGGTCTACAAGAGCTAGTTCCAGGACCCGCTCCAAAGCCAAGAGAAACCCTGTCTCAAACCTCCCCCACAAAAAAAGAATACAAATGGAACTCTGGTGTTATCTGACCCTGAACTTGCGTCTCAGTTCTCTGCCCTAAGGAATGCATTCCCATCGTCCATTTCCTCACTGTCCTCCCTCCCTCCTTCCTTCCTTCCCTCCCTCCCCTTCCTCTCTTGCTCACTCTTTCTCTTTCTCTCTTCCTTTAAAAAAAAAAAAAAAAAAACCAGCATCCAATATAGCCCAAATTCACTGTGCAACCACAGATGACCTTCAACTTCTGATATCCTTGCATCCATCTCTCAAGTGCTGGGATTGCAGGCATATCTCACCATGACCATCCTTCTTCATCTCCATTTTCATAAAAGAGTTATTAAGACATTTCAGAAAGTCCATGGATAGTCAGCACCCCACCCTATCCCTGATTCTATCCACAGCAGACATGGCTAATGGAGTGACAATTTTTTTTTTCTCTAAGCTTCAGAATCCTATCAACACAACCATCTCATGACTGAGAATATCATACCTCGATTAGGGTTCACTCTCAAGAAAGTACCCTTTGGGGCTGGAGAGATGGCTCAGCAGTTAAGAGCACCGGCTGCTCTTGCAAAGGACCTGGGTTTTATTCTCAGCACCCACATGGCAGCTCACAACCATCTGTGACCCCAGGTCTGGGGGATCTGACTGTCCTCTTCTGGCCTTCATGAGTATTATATACATGCATTCAATAAATGCAAGAAAAAACATCCATATGAATAAAATGGAAGGAAGAAACGAGAGAAAGAAGGAATGAAGGAAGGAGAGAAAGGAAGAAAGGGGAAGGGAAAAGAAAAGAAAGCATGCATTTACATCCCCTCATTAATGCCAGTAGGACCTGGAGCAGTGGGACCCAAGCTTCCTGGACAATGCTGCTGGTCCCTGAACCTCACTTGGAGTAGCCAGATATAAACTTTAAGGAATGGAGGGGTGGTAGGGGAGGAAGGAAGGGAAAAGGGAACTTGGATTGTCATGTAATTCAATCTTGTTTGTAATTCAAAACAAAAGAAATAGAATAATTAAAAACCCACGTAAAGATGGAAAATAAAAATAAATAAATAAATAAATAAATAAATAAGTTCCAAGCAGAAGCAGCCCACTGCTGGGATGCCCATCTGTACACTGGCTCTTCTTTTGTCAAAAGGTACCAAGACCAACAACACCAATTGGGCCTGGCTCATCTGCTCATCATATGGGCACAGGTCCAAAGCATCATTTCCATAGCACCTAAGCAAGTGAGCATCCCCAGTGTTTGCCTAGGGAAACCCAAGCACCATGAAAGGGCACAAAATATATCCAGGCAAATGCATTTGCATACAGTTACCAGACCTTTTCCAGGACCCAAACTGCCCCTCAGGGTGAAACAGGCCACAGTTATATCTTATCTATGGGTTTTGCTGCCAACCCTGTTTGTTTGGTTGGTTTGGGGCTTTTCATTGTTGTTGTTGTTGTTGTTGTTGTTGTTGTTGTTGTTGTCGTTGTTGCTGATGTTTTTGTTTTCTGAGATAGGATCTCTCTATGTAGCCCTGTCTGTCCTGGAACTCACTATGAGGACTAGGTTGGGGTTTTTTTTGGTTGGGGGGGTTGTTTGTTTTTTATTTTGTTTTTCGAGACAGGGTTTCTCTGTATTGCTTTGGAGCCTGTCCTGGAACTATCTCTGTAGACCAGGCTGGCCTCGAACTCACAGAGATCCGCCTAGCTCTCTCTGCCTCCCGAGTGCTGGGATTAAAGGTATGTGTCACCGTGCCCAGCTATTCAGTTATTTTTGATTTTTTGGTTTGTTGCTTTTGGTTTGGTTTTGTTTGTTTGTTTGTTTGTTTTTTGTTCTTGGTTTTTGTTTGTTTGTTTGTTGTTTTGTTTTTTGTTTTGTTTTGTTTTGTTTTGAGACAGGGTTTCTCTGTGTATCCCTGGCTGTCGTGGAACTCACTCTGTAGACCAGGCCGAACTTGAACTCAGAGATCCACCTGCCTCTGCCTCCCAAGTGTTAGGATTAAAGGTGTATGAGTCACCACTGCCCAGGCATACAGTCATCTTTTTAAAAGATTTGTTTACTTATTATGTACTCAGTGTTCTGCCTGTACGTATGTCTGCACACCAGAAGAGGGCACCAGATCTCATTATAGATGGTTGTGAACCACCATATGGGTGCTAAATTAAACTCAGGACCTCTGAAAATTCAACCAGTGCTCTTAACCTCTGAGTCATCTCTCCAGCCCAGCATTCAGTTACTTTTAACAGATCAGGATGTAGAAGTTTGGAGAAGGAAGGTGATCCAAAGCTGTACCTCCTAAAAGTGGCAGAGCTTTACACCCAAACAGGGTTTCAAAGATCCCCAGAAGCTGGAACTGGAGAGATGTCTCAGCAGTTAAGAGAGCTGACTGCTCTTTCAGAGGACTTGGGTTCAGTTCCCAGCACCCACACAGTGGCTCTTAACTGTCTTCAACTCTAGTTGCTAGGGATCTGATGCCCTCTGCTGGCCTTCTTGGGCACTGCACACATGTGGTACACATACACATGAACAGATAAACACTGATACACACAAAAGAAAAATAAATGCTAGGGGGAAAACGACACTCTGACCCTAAATGCAAACAAGGCTCCCACTTCCCCTAAAGCCTCAGAGCCTGCTCCCACCTTCACCTCAGACTGCAGCCTCTGAAGCTGCACAGCTGTGCACCTCTACTGCGTTGCTTTTCTTTTCTTGAGTCTTACTACATTTCATTTATTTTGTGTGGGGCAGGGGTGTGTATGTCAGTTAGTGCATGTGGAGATCCACAGGCAACCTACAGGAGGCAGTCTTCTCATTCCATCATGTGAGTCCCAGGGATGGAACTCATCAGGCTTGGTGGCAGGTGGCTGAGCCTTCTCACCCACTCCCAACATCTTTGTTATTTTTCAACACCCAGTCTGTGAGCTTTGGCTACAGTGGACCTAGATCACACTAACCTTACTGAACCAGAGCCCGGAAAGTGGTGATGTATGCTGGGCCTTCGTACTCAGGAGACTGAGGTCAGTCTGGACTGTACTAAGACAATGTCTCAAACACAATGGTGATAATAATAATTAATGACTAGAAAAAAAACTGATACATCAAACCTCTGAGTCCCCTCTCTTCAGCCAGTCCCCACTCTGCTTTCATCCAGTTTGCATGCTGGATCTCTACATGTGGGTTTGTTTGGAAGAGGCTTCCATAGCTTTTAAATCCTCTATATTTTACCAGATGAGCGGTGGAAACGGGTCTGAAGAGAAGGCATGCAGGCTTTCACCAGGGCTGGCTGCTAAGTCATCAGCAGCTTTGAGACAAGAACAGGGGAGTTCTGGCTTTCACCACTCTTGATCTGTGGTGAAGGCCCAGGGCCCATGAGGAGTACCCTCCATGCTACAGGCACAACTTGGACAGCTCATTTCTCAGCCAGGACCACCACCACCACCCACGGCGCACGCACGCCCATCCCCCACCCATCACTGCTGCGGAGTAAAATCGGGCACCCTTCCTGCATCCAGGACCCATGCTTCAAGGCCAGCTGGGCACAGGGAGCGGCCTGTCCCTCTCCGAACTGACCTTCTGAAATGCCCTTTTCCCCTGAGCAAGCGAGTGGGGGAGGAGGGAGGCTGGCAGAGCAGGCCAGGCACGGGGTTAGGCCTTGATAACCCGAGATCAAAGCGGCCTGTCAGAGGTGTCAACTGAGAGGCAGCCAAGACAAGCGACAGAGCTTTATCTCCCCGCTGGCTGGCGGGGAAGCACCATGGTTCCAGGAAACTATTTCTGGATAGGCAGGAGAGACAGCGCGTGGTGGCCGAGGCGGCTGTTCATGCCAAGACGCTCCAAATGGACCCAGGGACTCTGTGCACCTTCTGAGGATCCCGTTCTTTCTACTCGCTCTCTCCTTTTTCATTCTTAAGTTGCTAATTTCACATGTACCTATGCAATGCACACTAAAAGTCTGTCTTCTCCAGAGGCAGGCGGGATGGTTCCGTGGGTAAAGGGGCTGGACCCAAGTTAGATCTTCTGGACCCAAGTTGGGGAGAGAGTAGAGTAAAACTACTTCAGCATGCACGCACACAAAATATAAATAAAGAAATGTAATTAAAAACTAAAAACGGGCCTGGTGGCAGAGGCCTTTAGTCCTGGTGCTTGGGCGGGAGAGGCAGGCTGATCTCTGTGAGTTCAAGACCAGCCTGGTCTACAGAGGGAATTCCAGGACAACCAGAGCCGTTACACAGAGAAATCCTGTCTCAGAAAAACAAACAAACACCAAAAATTACTTTTTCTTCTCACCCCTGTAACATTTCCATATGGGGGAAGGGTGTAGTTCCAGACATGTGCAGGTGTGGAGAGGTCAGTGGTAATTTCTCAGGAGTGTTTTGAGACAGGTCTTTCTCCCCAGCTTTTCCACTAGGCTAGCCTAACCCCAGGAATCCACACACCTGTCCTCAATACCCCAGGAAAAGATTACAGCACGTGACAACCTTCAATGTAGGTTCCAGGGATGGAACTCAAGGCCTCCTGGCAGTGTAGCCAGCACTGCACTAGCCATCTCTCCATTCCTGTTTTTCTGGAGGGGTGGGTTGAAACAGAGACTCATGTAGGTCAGGCTAGCCCCCTGGCCCACTATTATAGTCAAGGCTGATGTTATATTGCTGATCCTTCTGCCTCCACCTCCCAAACTCTGGATTACAGGCCTGTACCACCACGCTCCACTATTGTCTACAGGCCCAACAGACAAAAAATGATACCAGGTCACCTATGTCCCCTGATCTCTCTCTCTCTCTCTCTGTCTGTCTCTCTCTCTCTGTCTCTCTCTCTGTCTCTCTCTCTCTCTCTCTCTCTCTCTCTCTCTCTCTCTCTCACACACACACACACACACACACACACACACCTACCTGTCTTTTTGTTTTTGTTTTTTGTTGTTATTTTGTTTTTTTCATTTTGGGTTTTTTTTTTGTTGTTTTGTTTTGTTTTGTTTTTTTGGTTTTTGAAGACAGGGTTTCTCTGTAGGTTTGGAGCCTGTCCTGCAACTCTCATTGAAGACGAGGCTGGCCTCGAATTCACAGAGATCTGCCTGCCTCTGCCTCCCGAGTGCTGGGATTAAAAGTGTGCACCACCACCACCTGGCCTGTCTCTTCATTTCTTAGTCTTCCCATCCTCAGATTCTTCCAGTGTTTCTTACACACCCACACATGCACACATTCTCACATGCATACATGGACACACATACACACACACACACACACACACACCTTCTTGCACATGCATACACTCATGAACACCCACAATCACACACTCACACTTGTACCTGCCCAGTTCACAGCCTCTAAACTCTGAAAGGAAGAACCAATGAAGGCACAGATGCCAAGTCTGTCTCCTGATTACTTTCAGTTCTTCTAGCCCCAGGGCTCTTTCCCCAGCTGATGCCTGGACTATGGTTTGTTTTCCCCTTGAGGCGTTGACCCTTTAATTTGCAGCTAGGAGAAACAGCACTGATCTTTTCCAGCTGTGCCCCCAGCTGGACAATTTCAAACACATCCACTGTAGGTTGGTTATCCTAGTTCTCCCTGAGACAAAGGAAGGCTTAATGTTGAATGTTGGGGGCTTGATCCCCAAGACTGAAAAGGTAGAGGCAGAAAGATCAGAAGTCAAGGTCACCCTTGGCTACCAAAGACCATGTATCCAAACAAAACAGGATCAGGGTCTGGAGAGATGGTTCCATGGTTAGGAGCATATACTCACTTACAGAGGACCCAACTTCAATTCCCAGCACTCACATGGCAGTAATAACCGTCTGTAACTCAAGGGCTCTCATACCCTCTTCTGGCCTCCAAGGTCACTGCATGCACCAGTTGTACAGCACAGCTGTGCTAGGGGCCGGCAAGAAGGCCCGGTGGTGGCACACGCCTTTAATCCCAGCACTCAGGAGGCAGAGGCAGGAGGATCTCTGTGAGTTCGAGTCCACCCTGATCTACAGGAGGAGAAGGCTTAGGGGATGAAAGAGCTTGCGGATAAGACTGACAACCTGAGTTTGAGACCTGAGACATCTGTGGTGGAAGGGGAGAAGTGACTCCCACAGATTGTCCTCTGTCGCCCACATTTGCAGTAGCACATGCAAACCCACAAACATGCATGCATGCATGCATGCATGCACGCACACACACACACACACACACACACACACACACACACACACACACACAGTAGATAAACAAATGTAGTTTTTAACAATTTGAGCTATGCTATACATCCATGCAAACAAATAGCCATGCAAAAACCTGTGGCTGCTGTCCGATTTGATCCAGTTGTTTCCTCTTTCAATCACCCTGCGAGGCATCTGGCTGTGTAAGGTTTGGCTCTGCAGTTCCGTTTTTGATCTCCCTTCTTCTGTGAGAACTATTCTTCTGATCCTGTCAGATCTTGGTGGGCCTGAATCCAGAAAGCCCAGTATAAATCCTTCCATGACCTCCACAGAAGGCAACACAGTCTACTGATCGGGGCCTTGGAGAACCAGACATGCTGGCTCACATCTGTAATACCAGGAGTTGAAGACCATCCTTGGTTACATAGAGATTTTGAAGCACAACCTGCTATCCTATTAGAAAATATGAGGGAAGGGAAGGGAAGGGAAGGGAAGGGAAGGGAAGGGAAGGGAAGGGAAGGGAAGGGAAGGAAAGGGAAGGGAAGGGAAGGGAAGGGAAAACCTATTGATCAGGTTCCAATCTGAGGTTTTAAACTGATGTTGATGTTCCTTGCAGAGCCCATTTCTCCTCCTTTTGCCAATGGTCAGTGATAAGGGTTCCTGATCACCCAGGCAAAGTGATGCCATCATTTCATGCTGGGAGCAGTGTGTGGTCCAACTGACATTAACCAGCAATTTGAAAAAAAAAATTAATGATATATGGCCAAAGACTATGAAGACATCACAAACTTTTTCAAGTTTCTTTAGAGATGAGGGCTCTCACTGGGCAGTGGTGGCGCACGCCTTTAATCCTAACACTCAGGAGGCAGGGGCAGGTGGATCTCTTTGAGTTCAAGGCCAGCCTGGTCTACAGAGAGAGTTCCAGAACAGCTGGGGCTGTTACACAGAGAAACCCTGTTTCTAAAACAAGAAAAAGAAAAAGGAAGGAAGAAAGGAAGGAAGGAAGGAAGGAAGGAAGGAAGGAAGGAAAGAAAGAAAGAAAGAAAGAAAGAAAGAAAGAAAGAAAGAAAGAAAGAAAGAAAGAAAGAGACTGAAGGATCCCTTCCTTGGGCCTCAAGAGCCTGGCTTGTTGTCCCAGTCTATGGAGACTTTGTCCACAGAGAGCTGACTCTGGGAGATACCCTGGGTTTCTGCAGGAGTGGATGGATGGAACTCCTCCATGCTGGGACCTTACAAGATGGGTCTCTCCACCCTGCCTTCCTAATTAGTTAAATGCCAAACTCCAGAAGATGAGAGCGGACACAGCCTGGAGGTATGCGTGACATACCCAATGTGTCCAGGACAGGTCTGAGACTAAAGTGATGTGTTCATAAGCCTTTTTCAACTCAGCCACTGTCCCCCAGATCATCAAGCTCTGAGAGAGTGGCTCCCTAACCTAAGACCAGAAAGATCACAAGCAAAAAACTCAAAGCAAGGAGAGTGTGGTGGCGCATACCTATAATTCTAACACTTGGAAGGCTGAGGCAGGAGAATTGCTGTGGGTTCAAGACAAGCCTGGGCTACACAGCAAGTAATTCTAATTCTGTCAGAGCTGCATAGCAAGACTTTTTTTTTTTTCTTGGTTTTTGAGACAGGGTTTCTCTGTATAGCCTTGGCTGACCTGGAACTCGCTCTGCAGACCAGGTTGGCCTGGAACTCAGAAATCTGCCTGACTCTGCCTCCCGACTGTTGAGATTAAAGGCATGTGCCACCATCTGGCCTTATAGCAAGACTGATCAAAAACTAAAAATTAAAAAGTTTGTTGTAGTGATTCATGACTGTAATCCCAGTGCTTGAGAGGTGGAGGCAGTAGGACCAGCAGTTGTAGGCCAGTGCTAGCTACTTAGCAACTTGGATTTAGTCCAGCACAGGCTATGAAGTGCAAAGCCCCTTTTTACAAAGCATACTTGATGGTAGCAACATCATTTGGTTGAAAACAATCAAGCCATAAATTGGGCAATCTTGAGCCAGACTGTGTTCAGAAACCAATGGTTGTTATGATTAGAAATTTCCGTAAGGCACCACCCGACAGTGATCCTGCTGGGGTCACAAGACACTTAGCACTGCTAATCTCTAATCTGGAGTTTCAGATTGAAGGCCACTCCTAGGAGAAGTCCTGCCACACCCTATGGAACACCTCTGTAGACACAGCCTAGTTCCAAGGTGCCTCTTTGCCAATATGAAACAGCAGAGATTGAACCAAAACGTGAAATATGCAGGCACTTGGAATCAAATGGTTTAACAATCGTGTTTTTCCTGAAGCCTGTGTCAGTTTATCTCCAGGGGAAGGGAGTTTTCTAAGTCCTAAAGATGGAGATAATGCACACAAAGCCCTTAATGCAGAAACCAAAACACCCCACCTGTCTTTATCTCTTTCTGAAACAATCACAACCCAGAGTCTACCTGGTTTATTATTGCAGCCAAGCAGAAGGCAGGGCCAGGGGTGTGGCTCTGTGGTAGAGCACTTGCCCGGCTTGCATGCAAATCTTGGGTTCTATTGCTTTGGGTCTCATCCATAAAGAACTAGTACTACACTGTTATGAAGCAAAGAAAACATAGATGCAAGTTTTATCTTGGCTGACTCTCCTATGTGTTACCCTGAAATAAAGTGAAAGCACGGGGCTACATGTGATTCCATTTCCTCCCAGGTTCGAGAATAGACAAAGCTGACAGGATGGGCAGACAGACTGCTGTGGTTGCTTAGGGGCAGGAGATAGGGAGGCAAGGGAGGCGAGAATGTTATCTGTCCTGATAAGGGCTCTAGCTACAGTACTGTGTGCACTTGTCAATATTTAGAGAAGGGTGCCTTTAAGCTTAAAGGGTTTCGCTGTGTGTAAATTTTCTCTCAAAAACAAGCAAACCTTGAACTCTAGCTAGTGATGTGCACTGCCGAAGTCCTGGGGAATGAGGAAGCAGATGCTCCCAACTGACTGAAATGCAAGAAAACCCTGAATTAATGTATGCGTGGGTGATTAAACCCACATACAACTGACAAAGAATTCGAATAATCTACGTTATGGGCCAATGAGTGGCCACAGCACATTTTTTTTATTATAACACTTATTTATTGATTGGGAAGGTAGCCTGTGCCACTGGCACACATGGGGAGATCAGAGGACAACCTGCTGGAGTTGGCCCTCTCCTTCTACCCTGTTGGTCCTGGGATCAAAGTCAGGACATCAGGCTTGGGCACAAGTACCTTTTACTCATTGAGCCATCTGGTTGACCCACAATGTATCTTCATACACACATACATATGTACATACACTTTGAACTCACTAACTTTGTTTCTTGATAATTTATCCACATATATAATGATGTATAATTATATTCGAGTATATAATTCTAGATTCCGGATATAATCACCCTCCCACCCTTTGTCACCCCTCTCTTGCAAATCCTTCTCCCACATTTTTTGTCTCATTGTTTTGCATGTGTGGCCATGGGGTTGGCACTATCCTTGGAGGCCAGTGAGTTCACCTGTGGGTCCTCAGCTGAAGACTATGACTGCATCCATCAGTCAATCACCTACAGTTTAGCAAGGAGGCAAAGCCCCAGGCACTGTTCCTCAATCCATGACTGACAAGTAAGTAACAGGCCCAGTCTTGCCCGGCCAACACTTTTTCAAAATTTTTTTTTGAAAATTTATTTATTTTAATTTTATATGTGTGAGCATTTTGTCTGCATGTGTATGTTTGTGCACCACACATGTGGCTTCTTCTCTCAGAAGCCAGAAGAGAGTATTGGATCCCTTGAAACTGAAGATAAAGACAGTTGTGAGCTGCCGAGTGGGTGCTGGAAACCAAACCTATGTCCCTGGGAAGAATACAAACTGCTCTTAAACCCTGAGCCATCTCTCCAGCCCCTTCAGTTTTGTTGGTGGTGGTTTGATTTATTTTTCAGAGACAGGGTTTCTATGCGTAACAGTCCTGGCTGCCCTGAAACTCACTATGTAGACCAGGCTGGCCTCAGACTCACAGAGATCCCCCTGACTTTGCTACCCAAGTGCTTGGATTAAAGGTGTTGCACCACCACCATCCTTCAATTTTTGTTTTAATCTACTTGAATTTGAGGGTGGAAGGGGGGATCATTACTGTGGTAGTTTCATTTTGGGGGGATTTCCTAAGGTGGGGGGATTACAGAGATTTGTTAGGTTGCCAGGGCTGCTGGCATCAAACTAGTAATACTCCTGCCTCCCAAGTAAATGGGGTAACAGGAAGTTTTCTAATACAATCTTAAGATGAGTAGATCCTAGGAATATGTTACTCCTTTAAAATACTTTCCAAAGGCCAGGCATGGTGGCACATACCTTTAAATCACAGCACCTGGGAGGTGAAGGCAAGAGGATTTATGTGAGTTTGAGGTGAGTTTCAGAACAGCCAGAGTTACACAGTGAAAGCCTATCTCAAAATAAATAAATAAATTAAAATAAATAAATAAAAAACACTTTTCCTGTTATTTTGACAGTTTTGTTTCTCGGTTTTGTTTTGTGGGGGGCTTTTTTTGGGGGGGGTTGTTTGCTTTTGTTTTGTAGGGCCTGATTTAAACTAGGCAAAGGCTCTCACTACCACTGAGCTAAATCCCCAGCCCTCTTCCAGGATTGTTTTGTTTTTGACAATTTCTTGCTATATAGAGAGCCTAGGCTAGGCTCTCTCACAGCCATCCTCCTGCTTCAGCCTCTCAAGTGCCATTATCACAGACATGGATACATACTTTTTATTCTAAGACAGAATCTCAGTAAGTTTGTTAAGTCAGCCTTGAACTCACTACACAGGCCTTCAAATTTCTTTTCTTCTGCCTCAGGCTGGGATTGCCCTTCCATCTGAATACAAAGCCACAATTCTTAGAACTACTATAGGAACTCTACAGTTCTGGGTTCACTCACACCTGTTAAGTCTCTGTCTTCATGTCAATGTCTTCCTTCCATTACTCTTTCAGCCAAGTGCTCCCATTGGGCCTCTTAAAATATATGGAGTACATTTAAACCTCAGGACCCTAGCACATGTGGTTTCCTTCTCCTAAGACAGTTCCTAACCCCCTGTTATCTTCAGGCCTTGGCTCCAAAATCACCTCTTTGTACACACCAGGCTCTCTGTCATCTCATCCCCGTTTTCCTTGGGTACCATCTCTCACCCCTTCTTACCAAGACAAGGACTTGCTTGCTTTGTTTCTCCCAGTATGCCTTCACCCAGGATGGCATCTGGAAGACAAGAGCATGGATAGCAACAGCTCATGTTTTGTTTTTGTTTTTTCAGCTCATATTTTTAATTTGTGTGAGTGTGTGTGTGTGTGTGTGTGTGTGTGTGTGTGTGTGTGTGTTATGTATGTGAGATGTGCATGTATGTACCTGTGTGTGTTCCTAAGTAGAAGTCAGAGAACAACTTGCAGGAATTGATTCTCTCCTACCATGTGGGTCCTGGGAACTCACATAGTCTGACGTGGTAGCAAATGCCATCTTGCCAGGCTCCTGCTCCAATAGTCCAGTGTGGCATTAAATGCTATATTCCAAGGATGACCTTGAATTTCTGTCTCCTGCTTCTGCCTTCAAATGCTGGGAATCCAGGTACGCACCACAATGCAGTGCTGAGGGAGCTTTGTGCTTGTTAGGCAAGCCTGCTGCCAACTGGGACACAGCCACATTCCCACAAGCTTTGCTTTGCTTTTCCTTCCCTCCCTCCCTCCCTCCCTCCCTCCCTCCCTCCTTCCCTCCTCCCTCCCTCCTCCCTTACTCCCTCCTTCCCTCCCTCCCTCCCTCCTTCTTTCCTTCCTTCCTTCCTCCCTCCCTTCCTTCCTCTCTCCCTCCCTCCTTCCGTCCCTCTCTCTCTTTCTTTCTTTTTAGAGAAGGTCTCCTGTAGCCCAGGATGACCTTGAACTCCTGACCTTCCTCACCCACCTACCAGCCGCCATTTCTAGCATTTGGGTTCACACTACCAAGACTCCACAGTGGACATTGGTATGTTTGTCCAGGTGAGCAGGTTGATAGATTCATGACAAGGATGCTTTTAGTTCATGGTCAACTAAAGAAGCCTGTGTGTGAGGGGCAAGCACCAGAAAGATGGTTTGCTGAGGGCATAGGTCATCTTGAAGGCCACATATTCCTTGGAGCAGGAAGTCCACTAGCTGATTACTAGAAGCCCAAGAATGCAGTCCAAGCCAGAGATTGGAGACCACAGCTCTCAAGAGTCCTTGGTGACCCCAAGATTGAGAATTCCACCTGCCCAAAGCTCCTTGCATCTGGGGTTTGGTTTAATTTTTGTTTGTTTTGGTTTGACTTTGAGATAGAGTTTCTCTACCTAGCCCAAACTCACTTCAAACTCAGTATTCTCTGGCCTCAGAATCTCTGGCACTGGAATTGCAGGCATGTGCCACCACACCCAGTTGTACCCCAGGCTATGCATCTGCCCTTAGGACCTGAAGGTGACAAGGGACACATTCACATCCTGCTAGGAGACTCAGTTCTCTGCCCTGTGGCAAACTGAGAAGATCCTGGAATTTGGTATTAAAAAAAAAACAAAAAGTGGATTGGATTTTCCGGCCTTGACACTTGTATTTTGAGAAATCACTTTATCTTTTTTAATTGCCTTTTTTTTCTGCACCTCCTTCAGTTGTCAAAATAGCCGCAGATGTACTGAGAGAGTTCAGTAGGGTGATGGAAGTAAACCAGGGTTGCAGGGCGAGCGCCTTCAACCACTGAGCCCTCCTCAGCCTTTGTTTGTTGTTGTTTTGTTTGAGATGGAAACTCACTGTAATGCCCACCCTGAACTCAAACTGAGAGGCTCAAGAAATCACCCTGGCCCAGCCACCCTAGTAAGTGTTTTACAGTGATGTGCTACCATGCCTGGCTCAGTAAATGGGCCTTTGAGAAGTCAAAATACATACCACTTCAGGTGGTATGTATTAAGCATGTACTACAAACTAAGCACCATTAGTGGGGCCTGGTAAACTGTACAATGTACACCCTGCCCTGAGAGCTGGGTCCAGTGCTACTTCCTTTCTCTCTACTCCTTAGTGTTTCTTGAATAATTCTGATTTCTAGGCCAGCAGGGTTCAGTTTTCTAAGCAAGGAAAGGACCACCTCACTGAAGGAAGTGTCTCCCTCGATCTCCAGAGAGTACATAAAACTCAGAGACAGCAAATAATTCGGCCAAGAGAACACAGCTTGCTTTTTTTTTTTTTTTTTTTTTTTTTTTTTTTCTGTTTTTGGTTTTGTTGTTCTTGTTTCTAAGACAGGGTCTCACTTGTTAGCCCTGGCTGCCTGAAACTCACTCTGTATACCAAGCTGACCTCAAACTCACAGAGATCTGCCTGCCTCTGCCTCCTGGTGCTGGGATTAAAAGCCTATGCCACAATAGCTGGTTTCTGAGGTGCCAGGAGCTTTGTGTATGCTAAACACTCAACCAATTGAGAAACATCTCCAGTCCCCCCATTTTGAGTTAAAAAAAAGAATTTATTTATTTTGGAGGGGGGCACACCATAGCATTCACATGGAAGTCTTGAGGATGAAACTGAGCTCATCAAGTTGGTAGCAAGTGTCTTTTCCCTCTGAGCCATCTTGCTGGCCCTTCCCTGCATCTTTAATGTCATAATTCTAAGTTTTGGCATTTTCTTTCTGGGTTTGCCTTTAGCTGAAATCAACATATGTCCATTTTATGAGCTTGCAAGCTTGCATATTCACAAGTCATACCCTATCCCAGTAAAACCATTCACCTCTGCCCTCAGGGCTCTATGTATAAAGCTATTTGAAAAGCAGGCATGGTGACTTATGCCCGTAATCTCAGTATTTGGGAGACAAAGGTGGAAAGGTCATGCATTTCTGCCCAGCCTGGATTACAAAAAGAGACCCTGGAGAGGAAGAGGATGAGGAGGAGAAGGGGGGGTTACCAAGTGTGGTGACACAGACCTATACTCCTGGCTACATTGTGGGGGGTGGGAAACAGGAGGGTTACAAGTTCAAGTTCAGCCTGGACAATTTAACAAAGCCCTGTCTTAAAATAAAAGTAATGGGAGCATGATGGCTCACAACTGTAATCCCAGCGCTTGGGAAGCAGAGGCAGGAGGATCTGTGGGTCTACAGAGTGAGTTCCAGGACAGCCAATACTACACAGAGAAACCCTGTCTCAAAAAAAAAAAACCAAAAAGAAAGAAAGAAAGAAAGAAAGAAAGAAAGAAAGAAAGAAAGAAAGAGGAGGAGGAGGAGGAGGGAGGGAAGGAAGGAAGGAAGGAAGGAAGGAAGGAAGGAAGGGGAAAAAGAAAGACCCTACCCAAAGACCTAGAAGTTAGTCACATCAGATCTGCTTCTCTTAACTTTGTGACAGTTTCAAAATGGGGAGTGCCCAGCTGGAGCACCCTCAGAATGGATGCTCCTGCCTCAGGACGGGGCAGTTGGTTTAAAAAGCATGCATCCTCATTATTTTTCATTCCTCCTCAACTAGGCAAGGAGCTTCTCTTTCCTTCTGGTTGTAAAGCTGGTGTAAAGGATGAGACAGCCTTCCAATGTTGTTTTTTTTTTTTTCCTTTCTCCCCATGCTGTGTTTATCCACCCAAGAAAGTATTTTAAGCACTGTTTCTATTATACTATTCTGAGCCCATTACTCTACAGGGTAATTAAAATTTCTCTTGGCCAGAGAAGAGACGACAATGTTTGTTACCTCCTTCCAGAACTGTTGCTTTTCCCAAGCAGCCTTCAAAGGACAAGATGTAAATACTAGGCACACAAAATACATGCTCACTGCACGGCAAAAGTCTGTAGAGTATCATACCCTTCACCTTGGCCTGGACTCCAAGCAGCTGGGACAGGATGGGGGAGGCATGATGCAGGAGGCTCCCCAGTTCCCACCTCTTCTTTCTTGCTTGAGTGTGCTTTAATCCTCCCCATCCCCACTGGTCCATGGACAATACAGTCTGTGGTTTCTGATGGTTTTACTCCAGCTCGGTGTGTTGAGACAGGGTCTCACTCCGTAAACCAGGCTGGCCTCGAACTCACAGTGACCTGCCTGCCTCTGCCTCTGCCTCTGGGAGAGGATAAAAGACTGGAGGAGAAAAGAGCTTCCTTCCATGTGAGAGTCTGGAAGACAGCCAAATTGGGGAAAACTTGTCTAACTGAGGGAGGGGAGGGGTGGAAGGCACAGGGAGCAGGAGGAAACAGAAAGACCAGCTACAGTGGTAAACAGGCCCAGATCAGAGAAGTCTGGAGCCCCAGTGAGAGCCACACAGCGGACATCAGATCCAAATGAGGAGGAGCCTGGAGCGGTTGCCGGTGCACACCTGTAATCCTACACCTGGGACACTGAAACTTCCAGGCCAGCCTGGGCTACATAGCAAGTAACTAACCAACCAACCCAATACATGAAATCACTTAAATGAGTGTGGACAGAGGGAATGGAATGGAAAAGCCCGGCTTTGATTTCTTATCTTTACAGCCCATGGCCGGAGGGCAAGAGGTTTAACCTCCCAGAAGGTCTGTGTCCTTATCTGCCAAATGGGAACTGTAGTCCCACCTCTCAGGGCCTGGGGGAGAACACTGTTAGAACTTCACTAAGTACTCAGCTTCCTTCTTCCTTCCGATTCTCTTTGATGAATTCTCTCACTTTCCTGGTTCACTTAGCAAGCCTCTCTCTCTCTCTCTCTCTCTCTCTCTCTCTCTCTCTCTCTCTCTCTCTCTCTCTCTCTCTCTTTCCTTTCTCTTTTTCAAAGAAACCCAAGCCCTTGCCGCCCCTGCCCCCCCAAACCCTCCCCCCTCTCCAGGCAAGAGCTGAGCCACACTGCTGGAAGCCCTCTCAGGTGACTGAGGCAGCTGAGCAGACCCAGTGCCCCTAGGACTCCCTAGCTGTTTTGATGAACAGCTAGATGTCTCCCTCACTATCTCCCATTCCTGGCTACTTCTAGCCCTGGAGATTTCTCTGATCCCTCCTCTGCCTCTCAAGCTGGCAGGAGTGTTTTGAAGCCGGCAGCTGATCATTCTCCCTAAGATCCTGGGGACATTAGCATCACTCTGGCCTATCTCCCAGACACACAGCCGAAGAGATTAAAGAAAAGAGGCGTGTGTGGCTCACAAGCCAAAGATTCCTGTGTCCCGCCCTGGGCCCTGGAGGAAAGCCTTATTGTTCTGGAGATAAAGTTACTAGCTGTATCAAGGCATCTTGAGGAACTTTCTCTTTGGAATCAAGGGCTTCTTGGAGTCAACAGCACCTGCAAGTCCAGACATATCCCAAGTGTTTAAATAACCTAGGAGCCCTTTCTGCAGCCAAATGGGTACAGAGATAACTCCCCTAGGGGCTTCGGCTCATAGATCTGCCGCATGCTGGCGCCATGATGACTTCTTTAGGCACCACTCATCTTGAAAGCAAGCGAGACTATGGGTGGGTATTGCACGTGTGGAGGTCAGAAGGGCAACTCGAGGAAGTTGGTTCTCTCTTTCCACCTTGTGGGTACCAGGAAATCAAACTCAAGTCATCAGGGAACCTGTACCCACTGGGCAGTCTTGCTACCCTTTCCCTATTTTAGTTTTGTTTTGAGACAAGGTCTAACATAGCC
The DNA here is from genome assembly GCF_003668045.3 of Cricetulus griseus. NCBI lineage: Eukaryota > Metazoa > Chordata > Mammalia > Rodentia > Cricetidae > Cricetulus > Cricetulus griseus. Next base: position 99,428,289 of record NC_048597.1, read on the forward strand.
CAAGCTGACCTGGAACCTGATATCCAGGCAAGGGAGGGATTGACCATGAACTGTTGGCTCCCAGTAGTGTTCTAATAGCTACTGAGACGGAACAGTTACTGCTGTGTGTTCTTCTGTGGAGTATCCATTTAAAAAAAAAAAAAAATCTTCTGCCCAGGTTTTAATTGGGTTATTTGTCTTCTGATGACTGACTTCAAAGACTTCTGTAATATTCTAGATCCATGATTCCTTGTCAGACAAATGATTTACAAATCACACTCCACCACCACCTCCAAACACACACACACCACTATTTCCTGATTTTTTTTTTCTATTTTCTTAACAGGGTCTCTCAGAGGGGATGATTTTTAAATCTTTATTTTTTAAGTCATTTATTTTTTGTTTTATGGTATATGCTTTTTGTGTCCTAACCTAGCAATCTTTCTCTAGCCTAAATTCACAAAGACAGCCTAAGTTATTTTTCTGCTGAGATTTATACTGTGGTTGCTGTTATGTTCAGTTATAGCTCTAGTAGTTTAATTGATTACAAGTTAGATATACACTCACTACACACCTGCACAGCTCACCAGTTATGTTCTTACATATTTATCCCAAAAGAGATCTATCTCCACAAGAGAAAAAAAATTGACATTTGAACCAACAGGATAGGTCACATCTGCCACCCCAGCACTCAAGAAGCTGAGGCAGGAGGATGGCCCAGAACTTGAGTTCGCCTTCAACCATAGTTAGTTTCAAACCAGCAGTGCCTACAGACTCACACTGTCTAAAACCTACCTGACCAAGCAACCATTACGCCCCACATGCATAAAGCGTTTGATCCCCAAACCTGGTGGTGGAGCACACCTATAATCCAAGCACTTGAGAAGTTGAGGCAGGGACATCAGAAGCTCAAAGTGTGAACTTATCATCTCAGCCCCAGAGAAATGAAGGCAGGAACATAACCTTGAGTTCAAGACCAACCTGGGCTCTTTAGCTCAAAAAAAAAAAAAAACTAAATAAAGAAGAAAATATATGTTGAGGAGAAAATGAGCCCCCAAAAATGGGAACAGAGAGAGGCAAGCTACTGAACTCTTCTAAGTGGGGGACCCTGGTGGCTCCGTCACATGGCAGGATGGAGACGGTGACATATGTGTTCTTGAGGTTTTTGTGGTGTTCATCCTGCTGTCACTGCCACCATGACCCTGTTCAGCCAGGCTCTGCTTTTCAGATGACTTCATGGGCAGCCTAGCCATCCTCAAAGGTCAATCAAAGGGAACAAAGGCTTCATCTTCCAGCTGGACCACCCTGAGAACTGACGCATTCTCTCAGGAAGCCAGGGCTCATGCCAAGGTGACAATGGCAACCATCCTTCATGTTTGCTCCAGCTCCCAGGAACTCTTTTTACCCAGAACCCTCCCTTCTCCCCTCAAACCTCCTCCTGCTTTAGCCTTCCTCATGCTAGGATCACACAAGCCTAAGCCACCTGGCTTGGCAAGTTGGTTCAATTTTTCAGGCTCCAGGGGATAAGCTAGCTGCACCTGATACTGGGGCTTTCTGGCCACCACCTTTAGAGTTTGTCAGCTTTGTCAGTGTGTCACTGTGACCCCCCACTTCTGTGTTCATGGAGTCTTCTGTAGGTCTCTGTGTTTCCTCTTATTTGTTCACTTTTATTTGTTTATACACACACACACACACACACACACACACACACACACACAGAGGACAGGGTTTCTCTGTGTAGCTCTAACTATCCTGGGACTAAATTTGTAGAGAGGGTAACTTTTTGAACTCAGAGATCCACCTGCCTCTGCCTCCCGAGTGCTGGGAACAAAAGCATGCACCACCACTGTGGCTTTTGTATGGTAGTCAGAAAGCAACTTGTGGGAGTCAGCTCTCTCCTTCCACCATGTGAGTTCCAGGGATCAAATTCAGGTCCTCAGGTTTGGAGACAAACTCTTTTACCTACTGAGTCATCTTGTTTACCCTCCTTTTTTTTCAAGACAGGGTTTCTTTGTGGCTTTGGAGGCTGTCCTGGACCTAGCTCTTGTAGACCAGGCTGGTCTCGAACTCACAGGAAACCACCTTCCTCTGCCTCCTGAGTGCTAGGATTAAAGACATGTGCCACCACCACCCAGCTCCTTCTCTTCTTACAAGGGTACTAATCATTAAATTTGTGTCCACACAAACATGCTGACTTCCTCTCCACCCTACAGTATCTACAAAGTTCCTATTTCTAACTAAGGTCACATTGGCAGTGTGCATGTTCCAACACACACACACACACACACCATTGAACCCAGTACAGAGACTTTATTTACCTCTGACATGAAATAATGCAGTTCAAAGTGAAGTAAGATGACTGAGGATGACGTGGGAAGAAAACACCACCGGCCTAGGAACTCTGGATATTGGTGTTGAAATCTTGGTTCTGTTGTTGACTTGCTGGGTGGTGTTGTTTAATCTACTTCCCATCTTCATGCCTCTGCCTTATCATCTGTTAAATGGGTCTTTCTTTTGTTTTATTGTATTTTATTTCCACAGGGTAGCCAAGTATGACCTTGTACTATTCCTGCCTTGACCTCCCAAGTCCTGGGATTATAGATGTGTAATCTATGTAGCTCTGAGAATCAAACCCATGTGCTCAGAATCTGTGCAGGCTGAGTAGAGTGTCCACCTTCTACTGACTGAGATACATCCCTAGACCATTTTGTTTCTAGATAACTTTCTCTTAGTTCATGCCAATCTCAAACTTGCTATGTCATCAGTGGAGACACCCCAATTCTTTTCCCTCAGCTCCCCAGGTGCAGGGACTAGAGGCATGAACTGCTACACCTGGCTTTCAAAAATAACCATTTCTGTTGATGATAATGCTCCCTTGCACAAAAATCCTCAGTGTCTCCCTATTACTGTCCCCAAACTTATCAGATTTCACAACAAGGCAATCTATCAGATCCAAACCCAGCCAAATTCCATTCTCATGGTGTCCGGTCAAGGTAATGCCTATTCATCCTTTAGAATCTAGCTTAGATACCACTTCCTTCAGGAAGTCCATCTTGTCAGTTCCTCCCTTGTGTGTCAGTTCTCCCTGCTCAGCACTCCAAGGCTACACCTGTCATTACAGCCTTGAGCACAGAGCAAAGTGTGTTGTCCATCTCCTCCAAATGTCAGGGACGTGCACAGGGTTTCATGTCTGCATAGGTGAACTACACAACCACACATCCAGGGCAGAAATTCAGAATCAGAATCCCATTCAGGAATGGGATCTGTGGAAGATGAGTATCCATTCTTCCCCACATCTTCAGCAGACATCGCTAATGGATCACCAACAGTCCTAATTGTTTCTCAGCACCAGGTTCCAGGCAGTCTAAGAATTGATCCAAGCTCCCTGCCTCCACAAGCTTTGTGCTTCTGTGCCCAGAGTGTCCCTAATGTCAGACACATCACTAAGAAACCAGTCAAGGCTTGGTGGCTCACATCTGTAACCCCGAAACTTTGGAGGCTGAAGCAGAAAGATTGCTGACAATTCAGGGCCAGCCTGAGCAACAGAGAGACCCTAAAATCAACACCCTGTCCCGTGCAGTGTGTCCTAAACCTCAGCAGAGACACTGAGATCCCTGTGAGTGCCAGGCCAGCCTGGTCTGTATAGTAAAACCCTGTCAAAGAAAAGGAAAAAAGCAAAAACCCCAACAAATTGTCACACCCTTTCCTTAGCTAAACACCCAGAATTTATGCATGTGTGCGTCACCATCTCTCTGTTCCTGGGCCCAACCTGGCATGGAACACGTCTCTGTGAGCACCATGGGGGAGGGGCTCTCCCTCCCTCTCTGCCACTGATCCCTGCTCACTCCAAGAGCTGTTGAGTTTTGCTCCACTCAGCTGGGATACACCCCTCTGTTCCCATTTTAAAGATTATGGTTCTGGAGAGAAGGGCCTCACCTAGCTATTTCTAGATTCGCCGGCAAGCACTCACTCTCTTTCAGTCTGAAAGCCTCAATTCTCCATCAAGAATGGCCGCTGGCACTTCCTGGAAAATCTGGCACAGACTTTTACAGTATGCTTCCCCCTGGGCCCCTCACCCCAAACTTCGTTTGTTCTTTTATGACTAAGGATATATATCTCCTGCTAGCTAGCTTCAGAACTTTATGGGCTGTTTTTCCTTTGAATTCCAGGCCAAGGTCAGGGGTACTCTTTGAGCTGTGATGTCACAGTATGTTGCCTTGGTTACTGCCATGACATCATGAGCTCAACCTGGGTGGGGGGCACAGAGAGAGAGCTGCTGTCCTTTGCTGTTATCTTTTTCATCCATAGTTTGCCTTTGGAACTGTTGGGAGGTTAAAAGGGAAGACTTAGGTCCTTTTAAAACATGTCACTGGCCATAAAATCAGACCATAATCAGAGGCCATTAATCTGTTCTTTTTACTTTATTTATTTATTGTCTACTGTGGCAGGGGATGGGCGTTCAGGGGTGCCATGGCACACAGCATGTGGAAGTCAGAAAACAATTTATAGACTATAGACAGTTCTTTCCTTCCATCACATGGGCCCCAGAGATCGAACTCAGGTCATCAGGGTTAGCAGCAAGCACTTTACCCACTGAGCCATCTCCCTGGCCCCCAAAGGCTAGATATACACCTCTGAAGAGGGGAGGGAAAGGCATAAATGCAGCCACAGCAACCAGAACAAGATATTTGCTAAGAAACCACCAGTAAGTCACAGACAGACAGACACACGGATGCACAGACCACCCTCCACCTTCCTATCCCCACCCCCTTGGCCCTATCAGCCAAATGGCCTTGATGGGATGAATTTCAGGAGGTGTCTCCTGGTCTTTAATCTAATCTAATCTGTCTCTCCCAGGGCATAAAAGCAAAAGTAAAGAAAGCCGTTAGAAACCAGGAATGCTAGGTTTAAGGGGCTATTTAATAAAAAGCGGGAAAGAACAAACAGGGAATGCATCTTGAAAAATGTTCATCTGTAGCTGGGCGTTGGTGGCACACGCCTTTAATCCCAGCACTTGGGAGGCAGAGGCAGGCGGATCTCTGTGAGTTCGAGACCATCCTGGTCTATAAGAGCTAGTTCCAGGAAAAGCCTCTAAAGCCACAGAGAAACCCTGTCTGAAAAACCAAAAAAAAAAAAAAAATGTTCACCGTCCCTGCACAGCCCTCACCCCACCCCCCACCCCCACCCCACTTAGGGTCAGGGGAAGGGAGCCGGAAAAAATGTGTTTTTATTGTGAACATGTGTCAAGAGGACTCCATCCTATGAGCCTGGTACCCACAATGAGTATATTTGTGTAGTAATTAATGTAAGATCAGAGACATTGGTTTTTACAAAAGGCCACTGTCGGGACTGGGTATGTGATGTGGGGCTCGGATTCAGTGTGGCATTGTGGTGTGCACTGCGCCTGTTGTAATTAAGTATTTTGTCATCCAAGGACAAAGCAAGTAAGGGTGACTCCCAGACAGGATTGAACCCAAAACACAGTTCCCAAATGTTTCTTCTTGGCAACTGTTTTAAGGAAATTCAATGCAGGAGGAATGTCAAGACATCTGTAATTAGACCTTGGAGAGAGGGGCTGGAAGATTACTGGGGCCAGTTTTTTATTTTGTCTCTCCAGGGGTCCCCGTGTCACCCCTTGTCCTGGTCATCAAAGGTCTTACTCATCTGGCATCCTTGGGCCATCACGCTGTGCATCAAATTTTGCTTGCCTCTCTGAAAAATCCCCTTGCAAGGTCAAGTCTCCTCCGGGAAATGACTGCAGCCACTGTAGAGGAACACACAAAGATGTTATCCAAACCATCTAGAGCCAGCCATTCCTGGCTGAGAACACAGTGGGTTCATTTCCGAGGGTCTCCTACCAAAAGCAGAAGTTGAATGCAATTTGTGGCCCCAGATTCCTTGCCATCTGGAGCATTTGTAATGCAAGGAGGTTTGACAAAAGGGGGAACCTGGATGGGCCCTTCCAACTTCATTAATTTTAGCGTGTGTGTGTGTGTGTGTGTGTGTGTGTGTGTGTGTGTGTGTGTGTTGGGATGTGTAGCCTCACAAGTCTGCAGTTAAAAAAAATGGTTTCCATCTGTCTCTATGTCTCTCCCTGTTGCTATGGACCTGCTATTCTGTGTGCATGAATCTGCATGTCTAGGGGTCTTTTGCCCATTTGTGAGAATGTGTGTATGGGTCTGGGGAGTGTGTCTTTGAGAGCACATGAGTATGGATTTTCCAGGGCTCCTATGCACAGGGAACTAAGTGTGGCAGAGTACTTGGAAATAGGCTGTGTTCATTTTACTTTATAGTTTTTCCAACCAGTAGCCTCTCAGTAAAGCCCTCAGCTCATCACCCAAGTGCTATCTGTGGAAGACAGCTGGAACCTCAGAAAAGAAGAGAAGGAGGAGCCCAGGAAGTTAAGAGGGGATGGGGGAGTAGGGTCTCATTCTGTAGTTCGTGTTGGCCCTGAAATCACTCTGTAGCCAAGGCTGCTTTCAAACTCATAGCCATCCCCCTGCTTCAGCTTCCTGAGTGATGAATTACAGGCGTGCATCACCATGCCCAGTCAAGAAGTGGCATCCTGGTGAATCATCTCAACCCTTCCACTACCAGGCTCTGACTAAGGACTTTTGGCGTTAGGTGGGATCCATCCCCCTAGTGTTGGGGGTTTTCTGTCTCACTGACCCCTCCCCTTCTCCATGCTGACTGTAAAGAACAGATGTGCCCCAGTTTGTAAATGCTGGCCAGCTGGAGAGGAGGATGCCTTAAGCATCCACATAGCTTCTTCCAAACACCAAAGCTACAGAGGCCTCTGGGATGAACACTGGGGGTCTCTCAGGCACACTGTGTGACCTTCTTGCTTTCAAACACCTCCTCAGTCTGCTGCTGCCCCCAGCCCCAATATGTTAAAGAAAATACAGATGCTGAATGAAGTGGTTTACCTTTGTAATCCCAGAATTTAGGAGGCAAAGGCAGGATGAGCAGGAGGAGTCCAAGGTCATCCTTGGTTACACAAAACTACATGAAAACCCTGCCTAAAAATGCTCAAATTGGGCTGCCAAGATAGCTCAGTGGGTGAAGACACTTGCTGCCAAGCCCAGGATGACCCCTAGATCACCACCCATGGTATGAGAGAACAAACTTTTCAAGTTGTCTTCTGCAGGCTCTGGTACACACTCATGTACCCACAGTCTGCAAAGCACAAAAACAAAGCGCGCGCTTGCATACACACACACACACACACACACACACACACACACACACACACCAATGTAATTTTCTCAAATATTTTTCCTTTTTGTTTGTTTGTTTGTTTGTTTGCTTGTTTGTTTTTGAGAGAGGGTTTCTCTATGTAGCCTGGAACTCACACTGTAGACCAGGCTGGTCTTGAACTCACAGAGATCCGCCTGCCTCTGCCTCCTGAGCGCTGGGATTAAAGGTGTGTGCCACTACCACCAGGCTTTTTTTCAAGTATTTCTAAAACTAAAACACCTTTATTAATCAATGTGATATAAAAGGTTTATACAATATGGCACTCGATCACAAATACTCCTGATAAGCCTGAGTGTGGTCACTCACACCTATAATCCTAGAAGACTGAGGCAGGCTACCTGAGCTACAAAGTGAGACCCTGTATCTAAATGAAAAAAAACAAAACACCGAGCCAGGTGGTGGTGTTGCACACCTTTACTCCCAGCATTCAGGAAGTAGAGTCAGGTGGATCTCTGAGTTCAAAGCCAGCCTGGTCTACAGAGTAAGTCAGGGATATATAAAGAGACCCTGTCTCAAAAAAACAGAAACAAAGGTGGAATCATGCACTAGCATACTATAGCCTGTCTGCTTTGTGGTTGGTTTTGTTTTGAAACGATCTCAAGTAGTCCAAGCTAGGCTGCAGTGTCTAGGAAGCAGGGAATGACCTTGAACTCCCCATCCTCCTGTCTCCACATCCCTAGTGATGGCACTGCACACATCCATCCTTACCAATGACTTTCAAACGGGACGTATGGCCTACCATGGGGGATTTGAAGCAAGAATGTCTAGAGACACTTTGGGTTGTCATAATCAGGGCATGTCAACTGGGTGCCAGCCAAGGTACCACAGCATCCTTTGCTGCACAGGAAAGTCCCTGATACAAAAAATGATTGGACCTAAATATCCATAACACTGGGAATAAGAATCCCCATGAGATCACCTCCCCTGACCCCACCCCGTACAGCTATGGTGTCCTTTGAAGACAGATTTTAAAATATGCGTATGTAGGTTTCTGGGTGTGCTTGTGGCTCAACATGTGTGTGGTGGTCAGAGGACAACTTTTGGGGGGAATCAGTCTCTCTCCTTTCACTGTGTGGGTCCTCATTGAATGAACTCAGGTCGGCAGGCTTGGTGGCAGACACCTTTACCCGTTAAGCTAACTCACTGGCCCTGATACAGGGTTTTTCATCCTTCCTGCAGACTTCTGATCCAACAGCAAAGTTGGCCTAAACTAGACTTCAAAGTTTAAAACTTGAAGCTTCCTTGCAGCAGAAGTTTATGGACCTCTGCTTTTATGACCGAGATGGGGGCAGGGAAGACAGAGGAATTGGAATGGGGACAAGGAAGAGAGGAAACCAACAAAGAAAGGTCAACCCTACCCATTCCTTAATCTCCTCCGCTGATGAAGTCAAGTCCTCAGCCAGCCACATGTGTTTCTTTGGCAAGCGAGGGAAGGAAATGACTGTAGAGTTCTTGTGAGCAGAGCCACGCTGAGGCACACAGACATAAACAGATGACCACATGAGTCCAAACACTCGGCCCTCGCCACTCTGAAGACACACGCACAGGCACTCGTACACATTCAAGCTCATCAGCAATAGGTTCGGCAGGTCAAGGCTGGATGAGAGACAAGAGGGAGACCCATGGCATCCTTCCAGGGACCCTTCTCCAGGTTCTACCACTTAAAGGAATAGCTAAGATGGTGCTGGCAATATGGTTCATTCTTCTTGGTAGAGTGTCTGCCTAGCATATACAGGGCCCAGGATCCCATCTTTAACAACACCTAAGATGCTATTGTGGTGCATACCACCTTTAGCACTCTGGAGGTAGAGACATGAAGCTCAGAGTTCAAGGTCAGCCCAGGCTACATGACCTTGAGAAAGGAAGATGAGAAAGGGAAGGGGAGGGGAGGAGAGGGTAATGAGTGGGAGAGGTGAGGAATAGAGAGGAGAAGAAGGGAGAAGAATAGACAAAGATGACCAACTTCAAGGAACCCAGCCAGGACCATGAGGGTATCTGTCATCTGTCTTAGTCACAATCGTATTCTTTGTGTTGGCAGCTAGGGCTCATCACACTTAGCACCACTGATAATTCTTTGTCGTGGGGTGTCATGGCTTGGCATGGACTGCCCCTGCAGCCCACCGAGTTCCTGTGTTAAAGGACTGGCTGTCAGCAAATTGACTCTAAGGAACACTGTTAGGAGGTGGATGCCTTACTGGAGGAAGATGCTCCTGAGTTTTCCATGCCCAGGAAAGATATATCTTATCCCATTCCTTCTGGTTGTTGCTTCCTGGCTGTTGTGAGGGAAGCTCCTTCATGCCCTCCCTGCCAGCCCAAAGTAATATGAAGGGAAGCCAAAACAGGAGCCAAAACAAAATATTAATGCTTCTCAGAAAGACACAGAGGTGCAGGCAGACTACCCAGAAGGCAGAGTTGGAGGATCACTGTGAGTTCAAGGCCATTTTGGTTGGCATATGGAGTTCCAGGCTAGCCAGGGCTACAAAGTGAGAACCTGTCTCAGAAAACAACAGCCAGGTGTTAAAGGTGGAATATACCTTTAACACCAGCACTCAAGAGGAAGGGGCAGACAGAGCTTTGTGAGAAAAAGCTGGGGGTGACAGGACAAGTCTATGATCTAAACACCAGAAAACAGAAGCAGGTGAGCAGGTGGATCAGGAGTTCAAGGTCATCCTGGACTACTTAGCAAATTTGAGGCCAGCCTGGCATAAGACCAGGTCTCAGAAAAACACTCCCCTACAACAATTAAGTAAATCCTTCCCCTCTTGTGTTCTCTATTTGGGGGGATTTAATTTTTTAAGTTAGACCAAACTGGGCTTGAATTCACAGAGATCCTCCTCTCTCTGCATCAGAGTGCTGGGACTAAAGGTGTGTACTACCACTGCCCAGCTTAAGTTACTTTTGTTTTTCCTTGTTGTTATTGTACTATTTTGATTTTTTTTTTGAGACAAGGTATTTATCTGTGTAGCTTTGGAGCCTGTCCTGGCACATATTCTGTAGACCAGGCTGGCCTCGAACTCACAGAGATCCACTTGCCTCTGCCTCCTAAATGCTGGGATTAAAGGCATGGGCTACAACCGCCTGGCTTACTTTTGTTGTTTTAAGATAGGGTATTACAATGTAGCCCAGGCTGGCCTCAAAAATCACTGCAATCCTCCTGCCTCAGCCTCCCAAGTTCTGTGATTACAAGGGTGTGCCACCCCTTAATTTTAATTGTTATCACTGTTTTCTTATCATTGTGTGTATGAGTGATGCATGAGTCTAAGTGTGGACACATGAATGCCAAGGACAACCTAGGGTCCATCCTTACTCTTCCACCTGGTTTGAGTCAGAGCCTCTAGTTAGCCTCTTCATACACCAGGCTAGCTGGCCCATGAACTGCCCTGCCTCTGCCTCCTATCACACCACAGGAGCCTTGGGTCCAGATAGTATAAGGTCCAGCTGCAGATAGTTTATAAGAATCTGAATTCATGGTCCTCATGCTTGCTTGGCAAGTGCTTTACCACTGGGCTCCCTGGACCCTTAAAATTTGTTTTAAGATATCATACCACGCCGGGCATTGGTGGCACACGCCTTTAATCCCAGCACTCGGGAGGCAGAGGCAGGTGGATCTCTGTGAGTTTGAGGCCAGCCTGATCTACAGAGCGAGTTCCAGGATAGGCTCCAAAGCTATACAGAGAAACCCTGTCTCGAACCCCCCCCAAAATAAAAGTAAAAATAAAAATAAAAATAAAGATATTCTACCACAACAGTGAAAATTTGATGACCACTTAGGGACCATCCCATGTGTCACAACATATCTTAGCTGCATTTTTAAGCTTCTACAGACAACTCAGACCCCAACTCTTGACAGCTAAGATGATCTGAATGAGTCTCCCCTGTAGACAGTATGCCTAATTAAGGTAGTGGGCTTGCACAAACAGGCCTCAAATGAAATGTTTGCTGATTGGATGAATGAGCCATTTCCATTCAGTGGATGTCAGGATGGCTCAGCCAAACCATCCTCTTCAGCATCCACACACATCAAGAGTTGAAAACACGAAAAGGAGCTGGGTGTGGTGTCACACACCTTTAATCCCAACACTTGGGGAGGCAGAGACAGGTGGATCTCTGTGAGTCTGAGGTGGGACTGGTCTATAGAGCAAGTTCCAGGACTTACAGGGCTATACAGAGAAACCCTGTCTTGAAAAGCCAAAGGAAGAGGAGGAGGAGGAGGAGGAGGAAGAGGAGGAGGAGGAAAGGAAAGGAAAGGAAAGGAAAGGAAAGGAAAGGAAAGGAAAGGAAAGGAAAAGAAAACACACAAAAGGCAGGGAGCTGGCTCAGTGGGTATGACTTGCCACAGACAAGATGAAGACCTGAATGTAGCACGCAAACAAGAGACCCTCTCTCAAACAGATTGGAAATGAACTGACACTAGAGGCTGACCTCTGACCTCCATGCATGCACTGTGGCTCATATGAACACTCACATGAATACACACACAGACACACACACACACACACACACACACACACACACACACACACCACAAAGATGCAGATGGGCCCTAGGTCCTTCCTCCACCAGGAATCCCATCTCTGAGGTACAGGCCCTCACAGGACTCTGCTGCAGTGGGGGTTGGGAGATCAGTGCCATTGATGACAGCCCTTGGAAGAAGAGTTCCCTGGGGAGCTGCCTGCATCCCTGGCTCCATTCGAGGACAGTAATGCAGTTTTCAGGAGCCTGACAGGGTTTTAATTGTATTTTGAGGGTCCTGCTCCCCACATACCAGCTGAATTCATTGTTGCCTTCATGATCGCTTTCACCTTTCCGTCCCCTGTGTCTGTAGCAACTGGGGGTGGGGACAGGGCCATCAGGATCAGAAACTACATCCTTTTCCACAGAGGAGCCACACAGGATCTGGAACTTTCTTTATGTTGTAACCCTCCAGAGTTTGCTTAATTTTTGTAGGCAGTGGGGGAGAGGGGCTTCATACAGTCAAGCTGTACGTTTCTGTGTCTACTCTCTGCTGAAGAGAGGCAGGTCTGCTTTCGCATTACCTTCTGCACATGAAGGTCTTGCATTCCCTCAACAAACACTGTGTAAATGGCAAATGTATATGGGCACTGGGGTCAGGTTGGGGGGGGGGGTGATGTTAAAGCCCCATGTCCTGTCTTTAAAGTACAGAAAGAGTACTTGATTATTTCAAATTTATGTGGTGTGTGTGTGTGTGTGTGTGTGTGTGTGTGTGTGTGTGTGTGCATGAAGATGTCATTCCTCAGGCACCATCCACACACAGTGTCGCTCCTTGGCCTGAAGCTAGTAGCTTCCTGGGACTCACCTTCCTTGTCTCCCTAGGGATGGGATTGCAAGTACTTCCCACCATGCCCAGTTGTTTTACTGGGGTTCTGGGAATCAAACTCAGGTCCTCATGCTTGCCAAGCAAACACTTCAAATACTGTTCAAGCCCTGTTTTGTATTTGGTTTGGTTTGGATTTTTAGACAGGGGTCTTATTATATATCCCAGGCCAGCCTCAAATTCACTATATACCTGAGAATGGCCTTGAACTTCTGATCCTCCCTCCTCTACTTCTTGAGTGCTAGGATGACAAATGTGCACCACTACACCTGGTTTTATTTGGTGCTGGGATCAAACCCAGTACTCTCTGCTAAGCAAGCAGTCTACACACTCAGTCATGTCTCCAGCCCAGATTCAGTTCTCTATTCTGTAGCTGTGGGCTCAGGTCACAGCCTATTTGTTATATATAATGCACCAATCATGAAGCCCTGCTTTTTGTTTGATTGATTGTTGAGAAATGGTCTCTCTGTGTAGCTCTGGATGTCCTGGAATTCACTCTGTAGACCAGGCTGGCCCCATGACCAAACCTCAACCCTCTATCGGGAAATACCTTACACCAACCAAGACCTTCTTGTCCTCCCAACAAATTCCAGGACCCATCTACTGGGATGTGAAGTACCCAGGAGGATGTCAAATGAAGAGGTAACCCAGTCCCCCATGCCCTGGTCATTGTCACCTTTATGAGGCTCAAAGCCCTCAGAATTTCCCAAACTCCTTAATCAGACCAGCTGAAACTGCCTTTCAGCCCCCAAACAAAAGAGAGAGAATAGCCATTGGGAAATCCCATCTCTGATGCCAGGGATAAGCAATTCCCTTCCCTCTCTTAGATAAATCAGCCCCACCCCCACCCTCGCTGAAGTCTCCCCCCACCCCCACCCCAATGGAAGAAGTACCATAAAAATATGACCAACAAACGCATTTGTCAAAGGGTGACATAATGGCAGGAAAATATATGATCAATTTAGCAGGCAGAGGTGGCTGTCAGTTTGGGGGCCCTCCAGAGTTCAGGCATGCCTATAAAAGAACTCACCAACCCAGTGATTCCCCTAGAGAAAGAGATCTCCTTCCAAATTTGCCTGTCACCTGACATCCATGAGCAAGAATTCCCCCGGGGAAGGAGGAATCGGTTTATCCATGTCTGCAGGAGCCAAAGTTGGAGGAGGGAGGGGGGGGGGCTTGGGGTTGGGCGAAGGCGTCTCCTCTAGTGATTTAGGGTTGGGATCTTCCATAAGAAAGTCCCTCTGTTGCCCTGGGGTCCTGGGACTGTCTACCCAGAGAAGGGCAAGCTTAGGAAACTCAACTCCCAGGGCTGTGGTGGGAGGGAACAGGACAGGGCGCAGTTGCTGCTGTCTGGTAGGAGCGAAAGCACAGGCCCCAGACATGCATGACCTCTGGTTCACTCGTCGCTGCTGATCAAAAGGAGGCGGCTGGTCCACCCTGCCCAGGCCTCCTTGGGCCTGGAGGATTCAAAGCTACTGACTTCGTGGCTGGTGTGGCTTCCATTAACCCAGAGGTTGGTGCTGAGGACGCCACAAAAAGAAGTTGAACATCCCCTCGGAATGAATCATGGGAATCCAATAGCTCCGGCCAGCGCAGTGACCTTTAAAGCAAGATAATACTACTTTAAACGAACATAGTGGGGAGCCATTAAGATAAACAGCACCAGTTACAGCATCCTTCAACTCCCAGAGACAGCGGCTACATTTACTCCCTTCTCCTTCAACTCCAGGGAGACCGTAGTCTGTGGCGACTCCGTTTACCCCGGTTGTCCTGCTCCCCTATCCCCCCTTAACACGTTGATCATTTCTCTTCATTTCTTCCTTCCTTTCCTTTTTTGTTGGGACAGGGTCATGCTATGAAGCCCAAGCCAGCCTCAATCTTGAAATCTTCCTACCTTAGCCTTCTGAGTGCAGGATTACAGGCCTGTGTGGCTGTAATAACCGGCTAAACACATTGCTTCCATTTATCCTAGATAAACAGCCATAGTGACTGAGGAGTCACTGGAATAAGTGCCTTGCTATGGCTTCTGGGAGTGTTTTTTTTACCATGAAATTCTGAGACCCAAAGGACTATAGCATCACACCAAAGAAAAGCTCACTGCTAGAGATACAGAGAGATATTGGTGATCTTCTGCAGAATCCCTTAAGACTTGGAAATATTACAATGAGCTAAAAGAAGTGTGTGTGTGTGTGTGTGTGTGTGTGTATGTGTGTGTCTGTGTGTGTGTGTGTGTTATTGCCTATAAAACTTTTTTTTTGACACATCATTTTTCTCTATGAATCCCTGGCTGTGTAGACCAGGCTATCCTCAAACTCAGAGATCCACCTGCCTCTATCTCCTGAGTATTGGGATTATAGGTGTGTCCCACCACAGCCAGCCATTTTCCTTGGAGACAAGGTCTCTCTATATAGTCCAAGCTGGCCTGTAGCTAGCTCCCAATCTGCCTGCTTCACCCTCTGAAGGCTGGGATGCACACATAACCCTCATTGAAAGTCAGTCCATAGACACAGGGTCCTCGGAGACCAGGGCAGAATCCTCACTCTCAGATCTCAGATGACTCTCAGGCAGCCCTTGGGTTCAGCGAGAGGCCATTCTCCTCAGAAACACAAACCAGTTCCAGCCAGCACTGCAAGAACACTCACCAGACAAGGGTATTGGTGCAGCCCTGATGCTAGCACGCTCACACATGCGCGCACGCCTGCACGCACTAATTTTGTGCTCAGCTGTCATAAAACTTAAGACATTTATATGAGGGTCAAAGATCAGGAGGGGGCAGCATTATTTTCTGTTATTAATTACACCTTATCCATTCTACACGGACTGCACTCGCCTTAGATAAAGTTACAATGCTGTTTTATTGGGAAGCCTCCAGGCCCCTATGCTGGGGGAGGAAGGGGGGGATTGGGACAGAGACAAAGAAAATCATGGGATGGGGAAAGGCAGAGGGGGCTCATTTGCACCCTGTCCCCCATCCCCCACCGGCCCAGAAGTCCTGCCAGTCTCTTGCCTACTGGCTACACTCATTTCCCTAACAGAACTCACTCCAAAATCACATGAACCTGAACTCTGAACCAAGTGGGTCCTGAGAGGTTTAGGGAGAGGAGAGAGCCGGTGGACAATGCCAACTAGTCTGATGCTGGCTTCAAAGGCATGGGGAGGGGGGGAAGTTCAAATCCAAAACAGGGTGGTCCACACTCTACTCTACCCACAGTGCAAAGGACGATTCTCTGTGGATCAGGAGGTTCCTAAGTGGCCCTGGAACTCTCGGTGGGGGTGGGGGTGGGAATAGAGGCAGGGAAAGGTTATGGGCTTCATTTTGCTTGCCTATTTATAGTGCTAGGGATGGGACTCTATGCTAAGCAGCCAATCTTCCTCTGTACTGTGGCTCTCTTGTAGTTTTCATTCCTTTCCATGTCTCTTGTCTTTTCGAGTCTCTAAGTTGCCCAGAGTGGCCTGGAACTCACAATCCTCCTGCCTTATCCTCCTGAGAAGATGCAATTATAGGCCTTCATCTCCAGGTCCAGACACCAGAGGGATCCTTGATTCTTTTACTCTTAGCCGACAAGGAGACAGAAGTGGATTCATCCATCACAGAATAAAGAAGCCCAAGACCCCTTCATCCCCAGCCCCCGACCCTTGGGGAGTTACAGACTAGCAGAGTGGAAAAGGAGATGTTTCACACTAAACTAAGGATCTGACGTGGTGGTGATGGGAATGCTGGACTAGAAAACATAGCCTAGCCGGGTGTTGGTGGCACACGCCTTTAATCCCAGCACTCGGGAGGCAGAGGCAGGAGGATCTCTGTGAGTTCGAGGCCAGCCTGGTCTCCAGAGTGAGTGCCAGGATAGGCTCCAAAGTTACACAGAGAAACCCTGTCTTGAAAAACCAAAAAAAAAAAAAAAAAAGAAAGAAAGAAAGAAAGAAAGAAAGAAAGAAAGAAAAAGAAAAATAGTCTAGAATCTTTTGTTGTTGCTGGTTTAGTGTGGGGGTGGGGTGGGGGGTGTTTCATGGCATGTGGGAATGTCAAAGAACAACTTTCAGGAATCTGTTCTCTCCTTCTACTGTATGGGTCCTGGGGAATCGAACTCAGGTCATCAGACTTGGCCACAAATACCCTTACCCACTGGGCCATCTCACCAACTCCCAGATGTGAATCTTGGCTCCAACTTTTTCCTTGGGAAAACCACTAACTTTCTCCAAGACTCCGCTTTCCCAGTTTGGATAGTAAAGGAAATCGCACCCAATAGATGAAGAATGGTATCATCTCAAATAACCACAGGACGTTAACATACCCGAGACAAACAATAAGGCTGCTACACCCTTCCTGTGGTACTGTAAGATAGCATAATGAGAAGCATGAATCACGGTGTAGATATAATTTATTGTTATTAATATGATCTGCTCTGTCCTTCCTTAGCCCCTCAGGCTGCCAGGAATGTCTGTGGTCTGTCACTGTGCACTTGAGGACAGGTTCTTTTTGTCCCTTCTCTTCTTGCTTCTAATCACAATGTTCCAATTCCCGGCTAGAGCAAGATGCCATATATTAGGTCCTGTCTGCGATGGCAATCTGGCTTGTGTCTTGCAAACACGGTGGTGCGCCATGTGCCGAGAGCTCTACTGGATGCCAGGATCTGGGCTCAGTGTTCTGCGTCTGTGATCACATTTAAAGCTAGGAGCAATGTGGCGAGAGAGGTGTTTACACGCTCTGTTTTACACCCAGGAGACTAAGGCTCCAGAAATAAATAAATCTATTTATTTATCCCAGGGAATATTCACAACTCTGCAAGCAGGAACTTTCTACTGTTGCTAGAATGTTCCTCTGGCATACAAAAAGCTGAGACCTAAGACAACATGGCTTGCTACTACTAAGGTTTTTGTGTGGTTTTTGTTTTGTTTTCTGGTTTTGAGACAGGGTCTCAGGTGGCTCAGGCTTCTGGTTTTGAGACAGGGTCTCAGGTGGCTCAGGCTGTCCTGGAAACTTGCTATGTAGCTGAGGCTAGCCTTGAACTCCTCATCTTCCTTCCTCTAGCTCCCAAATGCTGGGGTTACAGGTATCACTTTGCCAGGCCTAGTTTAGTTCCTTTTTTAATTCCATTGTCTTTATTTTGTGTTATGTTGCTTTCTTAGAAACAAGATCTCAATGTGTAGCCCAGGCTAACCTCGAATTCAAGAACTTTCTGCCTCAGTCTCTGAAGTGCAGGGGTCACAGGCATGTGCCACCATGCCTGGCTATGCTCTGCTATTCCTCTGAGTATCCCTTCATGAATGTGGATGGCCAGGGAAGACCAGAGGGAAAGAGGACCAGTCTTTCCCAGAGGGAGGGAGGAGGAGGCGGCAGTCTGCCCGGACTCCAGGGCTTCTATCTGCACATCAGAATGTTTCCTAGGGGTTCAGCCAGGAATTCAGGCCTGGGGGCCCCACTGGGAGCCCTGCCAGGCGGGTCTTTGATCTTCCCCACAGTCCAGCCCTCCCTGATGTAATCCGCCTTGCAGGCCTGATGTCTAATTTGTGATATCCCCACAGTGTCCCCAAGGGCGCCAGACTAGCAGAGGGACTTGGGGCCTGCTGAAGCTGATAGAGATCCCATGTTCTGGGGGCAGGGTTGTGGTGTGGTGTGGTGTGGTGTGGTGGTGGTGGTGGTGGTGGTGGAAGAGACAGAGCACCCAGTCAGGGACTTCACATTCATGTTTCATGGTGGCTTGGCTTCTCCTTGTCACCTCCTTCTCCTTGTGTCTGTCCTCTGTGCTCTTCACTCTCTTTCTCTGTAAATTTAAGTGCTGTCAACACTCGGGATTGCCCCCCTCCTCGTTTTTCTCTCTTTTCCTCTCATTTTCTCCTGTTTTCTTGTTCATTATAGTCCAGAGTCACTATTACTTTTCATTTTTTGAGACAGGGTCTCATGCAGCCCAGGTTAGTCTTGAACTGTGGTTGAAGGTGACTTTGAATTCCTAATCCTCCTAGATTCCCCTCTTGGAATACTGGGATCGAAGGCCTGTACCTATATACCTGGCTATGTGGAGCTGGGGAGCAGAGGTCTCCAAGCATGCTAGACAAACAAATACCCTACCTCCTGAACTATATCTCCAGCCCTTTACATTTTCATTTCATTTTATTATATTTAGGGGTGTCTCACTGTGTAGTTGTGTAGTCCTGCCTAAGCTTCCTGAGTCTGGGATTACAAAAATACATATCATGCCCATCATAAGAAATACTACGTGTTTCAGATGTTGTTTTGTAGGTAGCTTAGTCTGGTCTTGCGCTCCCAGCATAGAACCCAGGGCCTCCTGCATACTGGGCAAGTGTCTATGCTGGAGCCACACACCTCGTTATTTTTGTTTTGAAACAAGCCTGTCTCAAACTTGTGGTCCTCCTACTTGGCTTCCTGGGTGGTACTGAGTTTACAACTGTCCACCCCCATGCTCACATCCATGCTGCAAATTGACTCGAAGTTTTCCCATGCCCCAGTTAGCCCTCTTAGAGCTTGGAGTTCCTGGACATTCTTAAAGTTTTCAGAGCAAACAGCCTCACACACTGGAGGCCTGCTAGAACAGAACTCCCAATCCAGCATACATATACTTATCAAGTATTATTGGGACCCCAGCACAAACTAAGATTTTATTTACTTATTTATTTATTTATGTTTTTATTATGAGACAGGGTTTCTCTGTATTGCTCTGGAGCCTGTCCTGAAACTCGTTCTGTAGACCAGGCTGGCCTGGAACTCACAGAGGCCCACCTGCTTCTGCCTCCTGAGTACTAGGATTAAAAGTGTGTGCCACCAACACCCAGTGAACTAAGATTTCTTCTTTACTATCCCAGGTGACAAGTGAATGCTGTGAGTTCCACAATTAGGAACTGGAAGCCTGAGATTTGCATTAAATAACGTGGCTTTTCCAAACCTGTGGCCACGTGGTGGGTGCTGGCTATTCACCACTTCCCACATAGGGAAACTACTGAGAGAACCATCTTGAGCTCAGTTATTTCTGCCCCTGATCCTCCCCTCTCACTCAGGTTTGTACACCAGCTGGGTTTTTGAAGTTGAATGAGTGCACACCTGTAACCCCACTAAGACCAACTGTCTTGGGGACAGGACCCGAGTGTTCTTTTCAACAGACTGGGTGTGTGCTGTCACGAAGTTTCTGGAATCACCTCAGTGCACAAACAAACTTCTCTATAGAAAACTGTTTGGGGGCTTGGAATACTGTCTTCCCTCCCATTCTGGGGTAGGAAGCATTGTGTTCAGTCATTCTGACTGTGGAAGACAATTCCTTTTTACCTCGCTACAATTGCAGAAACTATGTCTCCTCGAAACAACCATGGGGGTTTTCCCATCAATCCCCACCCAGGGCTGTTTCTATCAACCCACACATCCCCTCATCCTTCAGGTCAGAGACAGAGGCCAAACCAGGAAAGTAACCCACAATCCCACCCCTGCCCAGAGGAAGAGACTGGGACAGCTAATCAACTCACTACCTTTGAAAAGGGTCTTCAGTAAATCGAATTTGTCTAAGACAAATCTACCAGTTACCATTTAATGGGAGAGGGCCCAGCTAATGCAACCCGTGTCTGGTGTAAGTCGATCCTGCCCCTTTAAGGGCCCATTGATACTATGTGAAGGTGAAAACCAGTTGTGGAGATTCTGAAACTCAGGGTGAACTTCATCAATGCTGAGGTGATTTGACTCATGTGACAATGCTTGGTCACCACTCTGATATCCTATCCCTATCCCTGTCCCTCTCTCAGAGGATGCAGACATGATTAATGTCACCTGTGAGCACAGAGTCTCCTGGCAAGACCCCTACCCCACCCCTGTAGACAGAGAAACAAATTAGTTCCAAAGACACTGGATTGGGGATCAATTTCAGAGGGGACAACACCCCCACACACTCCAAGGCTGAGGAGGAGGAGTGGCCTCTAGGGTGCCTGGCCGGCCTGTCTGTCACAAGCAGGCCTAAGATAGAGACCAGACCATAAGAGGCTGGGAGAGAAGGAATATCCGGAGATGGCGCTGGTGCCGCCAAGTCTCAGAGCAAACACTTGGCTGGGGCCCTGAGCACACAGGCATTTGGGAGAAAGGATGGTTGGTGTGTGTGTGTGTGTGTGTGTGTGTGTGTGTGTGTGTGTGTGTGTGTATTCGTACATATCTGCCCTGCTTCCTCTTACCTTTTTACAGTTAATTTGGTGTGTGTCTGTTGTGTGTGTTGCATGTTTATGTACAGAGGAGAAGAGGGTTTGGAAAAAGAGTAAATGAGTTTTAGCGGAAGTTGTTTTGGCTCTGCACACATGTAAAAGTGCATGTGCACACACAAGTGTGCATTCTTTCTACCCCATTCCAATCACATCTGACGTTTATGAAAACAATGGTCCATTTCCTTCTCCTTATTCTTTTGTTTTGTTTTTTGTTTGTTTTGGTCCCCCCCCCCAGACAGGGTTTCTCTGTATAGCTTTGGAGCCTGTCCTGACACTCGCTCTGGAGACCAGGCTGGTCTCAAACTCACAGAGATCTGACTGCCTCCCCAGTGCTGGGATTAAAGGCATTCGCCAACACCGCCTGGCTCTCCTTATTCTTTTTCTATTCCTCCCCCCCACACACAGGGCTAAGAATGTAACCCAGGGCTTTATATTATAGCCAAGCATTCTACCTCCGATGAACTATCTCCCCTCTTTCCCATTTTTCTTTGTATAATTTCTCTCCCCTTTCATCTCCCATTGTCCTTTTTTTTATTTATTCAATCACTATTCCCAGAGTGCCAGAGGCACACCCGGGGGCTTTTGAAGAAGTCGATCAAAGCTCTAGGTTCCCAACTGGGGATCTGAATTTTCTCCTTTTCCTTTCAATAACAACAACAACAATAATAAAAACAACAACAACATTTATTTGTGTGCATATATGCATCCATGTGCATGCTTGTATGCCAGGGTTCCCATGTGAGCTGACACCTGGAGTCCTGAGGACTGAATTTAGGATGTCAGGCTTGGCTGCATGTGTCCTTACCTGCTGAGCCTTCTTGCTATCTCAGCTTCTCCTCCACCCCCATCTGCGGCTCATGTAGCCCAGGCTGTCTTCAAACTTTTGATCCTCCTGCACTCACTTTCTGAGTGCTCCTCTTATTTATTTGTCTTTAATGAGCACACTGTGAGATCATCCCGAAGTTGTGAAACTAAAGTTACTACAGCAGCCTTCCTTTGGAATTCCTGTTACAAATTTCCAAGGGCTCAGAAGGAGCAGAACCTGGCCCTCTGTGGACAGGGGTATTCACCATCCTGGGAAGGTATCTTTAGATGGCCTGGATAGGAAGTGAGTGAGCCATAGGATGAAGTCACACAGGGGTGACTCTGCTCTGAGTTGGGGAATCTCAAAACAGGACTGAAGGCAGTTCCTCTCTAGTAGCATTGGAAGTTGGAGATAGACCAGACAAATAAGAGAGAACCGGTGAGATGGCTCAGCATATAACAGCTCTTGCTGCCAAGCTGGATGCCCTAGCTGGGTTGGATCCCAAGGACCCATGATGTGGCAGGAGAGAACCAATTCACAGAAGTTGTCCTCTGCCCTCCACGGACATGCCAGGGCATGTCCACACAAGCACGTGCAGATGCTCATGAAGGCTCACACATACACACATGCACCACAAATCAATAAATACAATGATAAATTTATAATTTTAATTATGTGTGTAGGTGTGTGTGTGTGTGTGAGAGTACAAGTATCCACAGAGGCCAAAGGCATCAGATCCCCTGGACTGGAATTACAGGCAGTTGTGAGCTGCCTGACATGGCTACTCGGAGCTGAAGAGGAAAACATGTTTTTCTCCACTCTTGTTTGAAGAAGAAGAAGAAGAACCAGCTCACGGGTTACATGAACTTCCCTGCTCTTGCAGAGGACCAGAGTTTGGTTCCTTGCACTCAGGTCAGGGGCTTAACAACTGCCTGCAACTCTAGCTCCAGAGCATCCAATGCCTCTCTCCTCTCAGGGCACTCATGCACACACACAATTTAAAATAGCATGAATCCAAAACAGAGCCAGCAGCCATCTAGAGGATTTATGTGGAAGGAGTAAGGAAAGACCAGTTAAGAGCCATGTGAGGCTCCAGATCTCCCCATGAGCTTAGATGCAGACACTCATTGAAAGGAAGCTTAGGGGATTTAGCCTGTGTTATCCCTGCGAACTCCTGAGGAGTTCAAATAGGCTAAACTCAACCCTTCGTAAAAGTCCCCTCTTTGTAGAAGGAAGGGCTTTTACCATTGAGAACTGGCAAGCATAAATGTGTGTGGGGAGAAGAGGCCCCTACCAGTTTGTTATTCCCTCCCTCCTCTGTTTCTGGAAGTCTCTTAGTGACCCCCCAAAGTTTCAATCTCAGGAACAGCTGATGCTCCAAACCAACAGGGTCTGGAGGGACCCGGCTCCTGGCTTTCACCCTCCCTAGGTGCTCACAAGAGCATCTGGACCCTGCACCCTGAGCTCTGGCCACAGTGGCATCTGTTTGCAATGTTTGACTCGGTAGTTTTATTTCTGCTTGGCGGGGTAAGATAAACTATCCGGTTACACGGCAGGCGGGCTGTGCGAGGAGCCTGCAACAGCAGGAAAGTGAAGCTAAATGAGCTGGTGGGCTTGGTCCAGGCCCCCTTTGCAGTTAGAGGAAGTGGCTTCTCTTCTGGAAAGTTCCCTCTTCTCCTGGCTAAGGCCTGTGTTGTTTTTAATACCAGTGTAGTTCCTGGCTGACTGACTCCAGGAACAGACACCACTCTCAACACTATGCAGATGTGAAGACACACTCGAGGACATGCACCCATGCACGAGCCTGTGCATGCTCGTACACAGGCATACACACACACTCCATCACCACATCTTATCCTTTTGTTTGTTTAAGGCAAGGTCTCACCCAGCCCTGGCTGTGAGGATGACCTTGAACTCTTGCAGCTCTTGCCTCCACTTTATTGCATGCTAATACATTCATGTCTTGCTTGCAGCAACATTCATGTCCAGCTTGCAGAGTGCTGGCTCTGGAATGTACATTTTTAACCATTATCTCAAAGGACACAATCCTGAGTCTAAT
Source organism: Cricetulus griseus (assembly GCF_003668045.3). NCBI lineage: Eukaryota > Metazoa > Chordata > Mammalia > Rodentia > Cricetidae > Cricetulus > Cricetulus griseus. The sequence goes on from NC_048597.1 coordinate 99,451,914, forward strand.
GCACTTGAATGGCATTTGGTGGCACATTATATCGATGTCCCACCACAGCAGGCTCACACTTTTCTTATTTTGAGACAAAGTCTCACTAAGTTGCCCAGCCTGGCTTTGAACTCACTTTGTTGTAGCCCAGGTAAGCCTCAAACTTGTCATCCTCTTGACTCAGCCTCCTGAATGGCTGGGATGACAGGCCAACTCGGGATTGTTACTTCAAAACTTAAGCCCTGGAGTCAGCCTGTCCAGCTGTGAACTCAGCCACATAAACTTGGGCAAATGCTCTCCTCTCCAAGGATCTTGGCATCTCCATCTATAAAATGGGCCTTAAAAGAGCCAGACAGTGGTGGCACACTCCTTTAATCCCAGCACTTGGGAGGCAGGGGCAGGCAGATCTCTATGAGTCTGAGGCCAGCCTGGTGTACAAAGTGAGTTCCAGAAACCAACCCTGTCTTGGAAGAAAAAAAAAAAAGAAAAAACCCTATGTCCCAACAATGGGCATTGAGATCTTGAGTCCCATGGTGCAGAGCCCTTCTGAGTATTTTATGGGGCAACATTTCCAGAAAATTTTAGTTACATCCCAGGCATCTTGTGTGCTCCATAAATGGTGTCTGTCACAGCAACCAAAGAAGGCTTGACATGAAGCTCAAGGACCAGCCAGCCTTGGAGCACAAATGGAAATGTAGTTATCATTTCCCCAACCCCAAATAAAGTTGCCCCCTCCTTCGAGGCTAGAGCAAGTACTAAAGTCAGTTAGATCAACCCCTCCCCTCACTAGAGCAACTTGGGAATTGAGAATGGCGCCCTCAGTTTGGAAATAAAGCACAGTCAGGCTCCCATGACTGATGCCCAAAGAGACAGATGTGGGGTGTTACTTTGATCCCAAGCTGACCTTGAACTCACTGTGTACCAAAGGATACCCTTGAACTTCTGATTGTCTTGTTCCCACTTCCTCTGTGCTACGACTGTAAGCATGAGCCACCATGTCTCACTTGCATAGTGCAAGGAATGGGATCTAGGGCAAGGACTCTATCCACTGGTTGAGAGCCATACCCCACAATTTTGAAATTTAATAGCAGGGCATGGAGAGGCAGGATCTCCGATTGCTCAAGTCAGTGGGGGCATTGAAGGGAGGAAAAGAAGGGGGCCATAGCTATTCTCAGAGTGGCCCCAGATTTATCCCAACTCAGCTTCCCAGTGGCAGGTGTTCTTCTCCCTCATAATCTATAGTAGTTCTCAACCTTCCTAGTGCTGTGACCCTTTAATACAGTTCCTCATGTTGTGATGGCCCCCAACCATAAAGTTATTTTCATAAGTGTAACTTTGCTGCTGTTAAGAATCACTGTGTAAGCATCCAATATGTAACCCTCAAAGGGGTTTCGACCCACAGGTTGAGAGCCACTGATCTAGAGTTTGGGCTTCCAAATATGGGCCATAGCAACGTGTGTGTGTGTGTGTGTGTGTGTGTGTGTGTGTGTGTGTGTGTGTGTGTCTGTGTGTGTCTGTGTGTCTGTGTGTGTTCACTGAAACTGTTTCTCTAAGCTTCACTGTTACACTCCCATGGGTCTCTCAGTCTGGCCTGGGGACTGTCACTTCCCAGCCCTTCCTGACCCAAGGCCAGGCCCCTTTGTTTGCAGCTCCAATCCCTCTCACCTCCACCTCACTACACCACATGCTCTGCTCTCCCTTCCTGCAGACAGACCTCTGAGCCTCTCCCCAGCCTACAGTACAGAGAAACGGGCCTGATTCTTTCCCAGGCGTTCTGGGAGGAGAAGAGGTAGAGGATAAGGACTAGGGTCAAAGTTGGGCCACCCCTCAACCCCCAATTCCTTCCACCCCAGAATCTCTCCCAGCCTGCAGGCAGCACAGAGAATCAAAATCACTCATACCATAAGATGTCAAGGTTGGAGGTCAGACACCATCAGTGACTTAGGAGTGGCTGCAGCCAAGTCACTTCTGGTCGCAGAGTCAGCACAATACTGCCTACTGCCTCCTCAGACCACAGGGTACCTGCTCCACTTCCAGTAGGATGCCTGGCCCTGCAGGTTAGGGGCACAGGCTCGAGCTCTTTACCACATCCCAGCACAGGCGCGCGTGCGCGCGCACACACACACACACACACACACACACACACACACACACACACACACACGGGGGTGGGGGGGCTGGTCCCAGCTGCCCCTGCAGCCTCAGCATCTTTTACCCCTCCCACTTCCCACTTCATAAACTATGTGCCAGAGGTCAGCTCCCTAACTGAGTGGCAAGGAATGGGACTATCTGGATAAATCAATCCCAAAGCAGACATCTGAAACCATTGGTTCCTGAAGCCACTTTTTGTAAAAATGGATGGATCACAACCACTGCAGGAATGAAAGACCCACTTCCCAGGACTCTGGCTTCCAGCATCTGTGACCCTGACAAGGATGTTCAGTTTAATGCCATATTGAGGACAGAGAGTCAAGGGGACCCATAGTTCGTTTCCACCACAAAATCTCTTGCCTTCCCTCCTCCCTACTGTCTCTGTGGTGGTTAGTCTCTCTCTTGCTCCAGGCTCTGCACTTTGCCCAGGTGACTTTGCCTTTCTGAACCTCCCATGTTACTGGCTCACAGTCGGGGACAGCAGAGCATGGCACTTAAACAATAACAGTAATAACAGACTAATTGTATGGGGTAAAGGGTGGGCTGCAGAAGGTATGCAAAGAGCCACGTCTCCCTGAATCTAGAACCATTGCACATATAGGAGGGTTTTTTGTTTGTTTTTTATTAGATTTACCCACCGGCATTTAACAGGAAGCTGGAAGGTCTTAAAGACCTCTAGGTCAAACTTCATCATTCCAGCCCACCCCTTCATCAATCTGAAAAGTGAGCCCTGGGGTCTTCAGCAAGTAAGGCCACAATCAGACTCTAGGGGTGGGGCTATAATCCACTTCTCTAATCTAGATCACTTGTTTCTCAGGTCCACTGGGACCCAAAGGGCTTGTGGATGCCTGCCAAAGAGACTCAGTGAGCCTTGTGCCACCCACTCCAGAAATCCTGGAAGCCTGATGCCCCAGTGGCCCTGGGATTAGGCACTGACTGTGCCTGGTCCTGTGACTGTGCTTGGCTGTGCCCTCTTGAGTGTCTTCAAGTGTCAAGATCATCAAGAGATTTAGCAAGTAAATAACTAACTTAGCCCCATATAAGGCCATGATTTTACCACTGAGAAACTCAAGGCCCAAAGAGGTAATTTGTACAAAGTCACACAATATGTAGGGACAGGAGGAAACTCCCAGGGCCAACCTGAGGTCATACATGTAGGTATCTCTTGTGTGAAAATACCCTGACCTAGTAGAAAAGTGTGAGCCTCAAACCATGTGGTATCCACTTTCATTACTCCCTACACACACACACACACACACACACACACACACACACACACACCTCCCTAAGCCTCCCTAAGTTTCCGCACCTGAAGCCCATCAAGCCACAATCTACCAGAATTCACTCAGTTCCTGCAAAGTTACCTCCTACTTCCAAGACTGTGTGACTGACTCTAAAGGAATGACTTAGCCATCTTTGGGTCTCTTCAAATATCAGAATACTCCTTGTTTATTGTTTGATAACACTAGAAAAGAACTTAGCATCATGCTCAGCAAACAATAAGTACTCAATAAGTGTTGGCTGGTGTAATGTCTTATCCTCCTCCACTGGATGCCTCTCTCCTCCCTTCTCTAATTCCAAACTCTTCCATCCAGGTGTTGTGGTCTCCCGATCACCTCCTGGCTTCTCATTGGAGTGAGGAGATGGGGGTGGATGGCCCTCAGCTTGCCTAGTGGCTCCTTTGGCTAACTGCCCAGAGCCAAGGCTATGCACTCCAGTGGAGGCTGCCTTTGAAGTCACCCGCCTTATGTAACCCCCTTGTCCCCTCCCCTCTTTTCACATGTCCCCAGAGTAACCTTAGGGAAGAAAGCTGCAACTCCTAGCTGCTGGGACTGCATAGGGTTTCTTCCATGTGACTCAAGGGAGAATTGTGGTAGCAGAGAGATAGATGTGGAGGGCCACAGGTACCTACAACCCATCCATTGAACTGTGTGTCCTTAGGTAGGTTACTTGCCTTCTCTGGGCCTCATTTTCTTATCTATCCTGTAGAAAGTACTAATATGTAAAGACATTGTGAAAAAATAAATAAATGCCGACTTAGCATATCACAGTTCATAGTGGGACTTAACACAGAGAAGTTAAACATTTAATATTGCTACATCATGTCATACAATGTAATGATAATATTTGGAACTTGCTTTTTGTTCTGGGATAAAACCTTACTGCATAGCCCTGACTGGCTTGGAACTTATTGCTCATACCAGGCTAGCACTGAACTTGTAGCCATCCTCCTGCCTCTGCCTTCAGAGTTCTGAGATGGTAGGTTGGAATCGCCCACCATCTGAAAATAGGGGCTATGAAGAACAGTCACTAAACCATTGAACCCCAATTGTATGGCTTAGTAACAGACCTCGCGGGAGGGGGGGGGGCTGAACAGATGGCTCAGTCGGTGGATGAGAGCACTGGTCTGGGGAATGTTCCCATAAACCTACACCGACACACACACACACACACACACACACACACACACACACACACACACACACACACACACACACACACACACACACAATTCTAGAGGTCCTGGGGGGCAGTTCCTCTTCTGCTCCTCCTGATGGGTTCCTGAATCTAGCTCAGGAGTCGCCTCCAGCTTCCCTCCCGTGTGTAGACCGAGACTCCGGGGGACCAGAGGCTGGAAGAATGTTTGCGCAGCCTTCAAACGACTTGGCAGACCACAAGAGAGGAAAGGCCGCTTCAGGGAGAGCTCAAATTGAAATTGCACGGAGGGAGGAACGTTGGGATCAGCGCTGAAGCTCGTAAAAAGCGGGAGGGGGGGGAGGGGGGGATGAATGGGTAGAACAGACAGCCTGCAGAAGCGAGATGGAAAAACTTAGGGACAAGGTATGGGAAGGCAAGTTGGTTCCTCAGATGCCCCTGCAGGGTCTGCAGGGGACGCTGGAAAGGGGAAGCCTGGACCAAAAAGCAGACCTGCGTGCGATGCCTGTAGGAGGAGGACCCCAAGGGGGATGGAGGTCGTGGGAAGGACCCATGAAAAGCTAAAAGGACCACATCACTCATTCCTTGAAGACTGCGTTTTGATGGGACTTGATTCAAAGAATGCTGGGACGGATGTGTGATCTAGGTCTCTTTGAATAAGATCAGGAGTCCTATCAAAGACAGGCTGGCGCTGGGACTGTGGTGTAGTGGGTTGAGTGTTTGCCTGGCATGCACGAAGACCTGGATTCCATCCCCAGCACCCAATAAACCGGGTGCAAGCCTGTAATCCCAGCACTTGAGAAAGGGGGGGGAGGGAGGATCGGGAGTTCAAGGCCATTCTAAGCTACAGAGTGAGTTTAAGGCTAGCCTAGACTACATAAGACCCTGTCTCCCCATCATCCCTCCTCAAATTGTAAGATTAAAAATCACTTGGAAAACTAATTTTAGCGTCGTGGCACAACCTGATTGAAGTTTCCAGAGAAGGACGCTCACAGGCCTCCACAGAATCCCTTCCCTTTTTTTTTTTTTTTTTTTTTTTTTCCATTTCTCCTTCGGTGGTGCAGAAGGGATCAGGCCAGGGAGTGCGCACCTCGGTCTCTTTGGGGGAACCTCACCCTAACCTTCCTGGTTCAATTCATTAGTCTCACAGACATGTTCTCAATTCCCGGACGCGTAGAGAAAAGCCTGGTCATTAACCTCCCGGCCCGCGCGCGCTGCCCAGTGCCACCACAAGCGCAGCCTTCTCGGAACAGAAGGGCCGTGCCAGCTCCCGGATCCCGGCAGCCCCTCTCCGGCATGTGCCAGAAGCAGTTGGTCTCCCTCACTCATGCTGTTTCTATAAGCCACTGACCCACCGAACAAAGACCGGTCTGAAGCAAGGCTCTAGCTTCCAAGCTGTTCTCTGCTGCCTCTAGCCCCCACTTGAGTACCCGTGATCACCCCCCACTGCACCTCACCCCCCAAGATGGGGACATGGGGACATGGCGACTGGGGAAGTTTGGCTTTCGGAGCTGGCCTCAAAGTGAGTTTGCATGGCTCTGGCCACCTTTGCGTTTTCTTGCTGTTGTAAAATTCTTTCTCTGACCAGGGTGAGCTGCAGGAAAGAGGGCTGTTTCCCCACTCCCACCTCCCTCACCCCCTCTCCCATTTTCCTCCACCCCCACCAGTCTCCAGAAATTGAACTCAACATCCCATCTCTCTCATCTCCTCTCTGCCCATCCTGGCTCAATTGAACTTCCTAGCGTTTCTTGGCCGAAGCTATTAGCATAGTTGCAAGGGCTTAGAACAGCCTGTGCTTTACGGTGCCTTTGTCTACAATCACTATAGGAGATTCCTGATCTTGGGTGAGCATGAAGAAAAATCACTAGTAGGTCTATGAGATGGGTTTAGTGGTGGCCCACTGTTTGTCTATCATTCCAGGTACCAGCCCCAGGGGTTCTCCTTCACATTCTGCATTTCAACGAATAACGGAGTAGAGTGTTGACCATGCCTACTGAAAACATTTTGGGGGAGGGGGACCTACGACTCCTCAGCTTAGTGCCTTGATGTCCTATGTTTCCAATTCTGGTAATGTCTGTTGATACTACCAAACTGGTAAGCCACCCACAAGGTGAGCACACCTCACACTCTGGCTGCCCCATAGATATTTGGCTTGATTATAAATGCTATGCCTGGCAGTGGTGGTGCACGCCTTTAATCCCAGCACTTGGGAGGCAAAGGCAGGTGTGTCTCTGTGAGTTCAATCCCGGCCTGATTGACAAATCAAGTTCCAGGGAAACCAGGACTATTACACAGAAAACCCTGTCTCAAAATAAGAAGAATGGCTACAAAGTCGGACATGGGGGTGCATATGGGAGGTTGAGTCAGGAAGATGGCCAGTCGGAGGCTAGCTTGAGCTACATAGTAAGACAATATGAAGAAGAAAAAGAAGGAGGAGGAGGAGGAGGAGGAAGAGGGAGGAGGAAGTGGAGGAGAATTGATGCAGATGTTGAGTATAGCTTCCTTGGCACTTGAACAGCTAGAGACAACCTTGAAAGCTAAGATTTCCCTATTATGCAAAATAAAATGGAGGCTGTGGATGGGGGTATTGAGGAGGGACAGAAGAGACTTAGGAAATCCTGATGTTCAGCAACTCCTGTTGCTCCCAACGATCCTCCCATGACCTGAGGCATCAAGAGATGGCCACCGTTTTGTGGTAGGTGACAGAGGCAGGAAGGCAGAAGGATGTCAGCAGGTAATTTGCTACTGAAAGATTCCTCTCTCCCTTCTGAAGTTATATAAGATTATCAAATGAGCTCCTTAGAATCAACTGGTAGGGTTAGCTGGTGGATTCTCAACTTCAATTTACCATTTATCAACAGGTACAAGACTGCAAAGTTGTTGGTGTTAGAAAATTGCCAAGTAATAAATGTTTTCTGTCCATCAGTAAAAAAAAAAAAAAAAAAAAAAAAAAAAAATATTCCTCTCACTGTGGAATGCACATCCTTTCCTGTGTGCCCGCTTGCTTGCCTTGACACTGTGGCCAGTGTGGCCTACACACCCAAGCTGGAAGGGACCCATAGCTCACTGTACCCGACTTTCATCCTGGCATGGCTCCTAACTTTCCAAAGGCTGTAGATTAGATCTCAGCTCTGTTCCTGGGCATTTCAGATCCTAGAGGCTCAAGAGGGAGGACCTCTTCATATATTGGGCTGGTAGGGTATCCTGGACTTCTGGGTGGTTGTAGCCTCACTTGAGAGAATCCTATGACCCAGATGAAGCTTGTTATCATGTGATGAGAGGATGAGATGTCTCCGGGGCATCCCCTCACTCCCTACCCTTTACAACCTTCGGGTAGCAGGGGCCCAGAGCACCCTGTATTCCAGCTACCTTCGGTCTCCTGGAGTTCTGCATGCAGCCCGCTGTTCCAGGGCCACATCGTAAAAAGATTTACAAGACTATGTAAAACTGGCAGTAAAAACAATTAACTTTAATGGCACCTCGGGTGGGTGGCTGGGTGGGTCGGAGAGAGGCCTCTCTCCTCCTCCTCCTCCTCCTCCTCCTCCTCCTCCTCCTCCTCCTCCTCCTCCTCCGCAGAGCAGCAAGCCAGATAAGGGAAGGGACCAGCAGTCAATATGTCCTGATTTCTTCCCTCAGTTCTTCCTAGGGACCTTCTCTCAGCTGTGGAGGTCAGAGGTTCAAGGCTAAAATGAAAAGAGGGTGGGGCAGTGGGACAGAGGAGAATTAAGCTTCAGTATTGGCACTCAACTAGAGGGTCCTGAGCACGCCTCTTAGTGCCTCCCAGGCTCAGTGTTCTCATCTGTGAAATGAGAATTGAGGAGTGTGAGCCTCTCTCACCGAACTGGAAAGATTTTCAAATGACTCATTTGAAGGCTCCTCCCCCACGCCTGGTGCACACGAGTATTTAATTTAGTTAAGTTCACATTTTAGGAAGCCTGTGCCCCCCAGGTGTACACTGAGGTGGAAAGACCCGGCTTTCTGAAAGGTCAGGGCCACATTTCCGAGCCCTGGCTCCTCCAGCCCCACTTAAATATCGGTTTCCTGCTAAAATTGACCTGCTTGTCCGGCTGGTGACCCCGGAAGCGACCCCATGCTCTGGCGATAGACTGCAGCCCCCCGGCTTTGAAAACAGCCTGGATTTCTGGAAAGCCAGTAAGGAAATGAGAGTGACCAGGGGGTAGAGGCAGGGTCTCTACCTCCCTGTCCCCTGGGCCAGCCCGGAAAACTCTCATTCTGCAGGTCTCCTTGGCCTGGAGACAATTAACGTCCATTTCAGAAAGCCCTCTGTTTGTCTGTGTCTGTGTGTGGCCCTCTGGGGTTCCCCAACCCCCAGTGGACGTTGCAGTGTAAGGACACCTCCCATTGGCTAGGCACTTTAATTAGCCAGGACATACAATCAAAGCAATGTCATCATGGCCCCTGGCCCCTCCTCTATCCAGAGGGCAGACCCTGACTCTGATCTCAAGATGCAAGGACCTCTTCAGCCCCATCCATGATCCGGCTACCTGAGACTATATGACCAGATGCACTGAGGCCTGAAAAGAAATTGCCACCAACAGGTTTAAAGATTCGGTTTGGGACTGGGCATGTAGCTCAGGTGGTAGAGTGTTTGCTGAGTTTGAACCTCAGCACCACATGAAACAAGCCTGATGATGCATATCCTTAGTCCCAGCACTAGGGAGACAGAGGCAGGAGGATCAAGAGTCTAAGGTCATCTTTGGCTACATAGTGAATGCAAGTCCAGCCTGGGCTATTTGAGAAAGGAAAGAAAGAAAGAAAAAAAGAAAGAAAGAAAGAAAGAGAGTCAGGAAGAAGTAGGGGAAGGTTAGAGTTTGTTTATTTGTAGATAGGATCTTACTCTAGTAACCCAGGCTAGTCTAGAACTCTCAATGCTCCTGCCTCATCCTCCCAAGTGGTGGGATGACAGGCATGTACCACCATTCAGCCTAAATAGCTTGCTGAAAGGCAGTAAGTGCTAGGACCAAAGGAAAAAAAAACAAGGAGGCAAGCAGAGCAAGGAGAGAGAAAGCTTCCAGTTCAGAATGCTGTGCACTACAGGGGCCTGGGAGAAAAGAGCCACAGAGTCATGGACACCACCCTCAGGGAGAAGCATGCTATGTAGCCTGAGGGAAGAGCTTGGCCAGAGTAGGACAGCTTGGGTCAAGAGGCAGAGGTGAGAGTACACCTGTCAAAAGGGAATCTGCAAGTTGACTGAGTTGTCAAGTTGACAGAGGCAGAGAGCAGGGAAGAGGCAGAGAGTCAGGGACCCCTGTGAGGGCTTGCTACAAGGGAGATGGGAGCCACAGGAGGGTTTGGAGTTGCTGCTCTGACTGGGGCTTTAAAAGCTCCTCTCCCAGCACTCAGGAGGCAGAGGCAGGCAGATCTCTGAGTTTGTGGCCAGCCTAGTCTACAGAGTGAGTTCCAGGACAGTCAGGGCTACACAGAGGAACCCTGTCTCCAAAAAACAAACAAAAAACTAATGAATAACAGTAAAAGGAGAGTGGGTTCTAGGCAGAGGGAAATGGATGTGTGAGGTCACTTCCAAGATGGCCCTGTGACTTTGTTGTTTTGAGGCACCTTTGACTCCAGTTTCAGGGGACCCAATGCCCCTTTTTAGTCTAGCCCATGTGAGTACCAGGTATATACTTGGTATATAAAGCCTTACTTACAGGCAAGTCAGCCATACACATTAAAAAATACAATAAAATATTATTTTAAAATCACAGCTGGACATGGAGGTGATACCAGTACTTCAGAGGCAGAAGTGTCTGAAGTTCAAGGCCACCTCAGATACCTAGTGAATCTGGGGGATCAAACTTAGAATTTTGTGCGCTCTAGGCAAACCCTATATTCAGTCTCCATCAAGGCACACTCTGAGGGTGCAACACCATGAGTAAAACACTGTAACTTCTTTCCACTGCTCATTCTAGGTGACCTCGACCAGGTCAACTCAGAACTTCAAGTTCTTCACCTGGACTCATAGGTGTGGTGATCCCTGGTGTGTTCTGTAAAAACTATAGGGTATGTGCATCCAAAGCCCCAGGTTTCAGGGAGTACTCTGTCCATCCACACTCTTATAGCAATCCCATCAGCTAGCCTCAAAGCATGCAAGCTATATCCAGCCACAAGCTCCATGCAGCTAGTCTTCAGAGTGCCCAGCCCTGGGCCAGCTCCTTTCCATACCCTATCTCATTCATCCTCCCTGTCAGGCTGGAAGCCAGTCATTACCACCACCAAGCCAATGAGATATCATATTACTAGATGTGTCTCAGCTGTCACTTCAAGGTCCTTAGAAGAGGCCACAGATACCCTGGTCACAAGTACTTCAAGGATTCTTAACCTAAGATATAGAATTTTATCCCTTGATTGGGCACAGGGAACAGAAAACTCAGCCACCATGCCCAGTAGCCTGTCTGGCCCAGAGTCCACTATGTCCTTGCACTGGTGTGCCATTAGTCTTACAAAAAAGAGGGGTAGGCAGGGCTTGAGAGCCCATCTCTGTCACTTTCTCTCAAGAGAAGTGACATGACCTCTCAATACCCCCTCCACCTGTGATGAGAAGGCATGGATGACATCCCTCTCTAGGACTGTCCTAACAATGGAGGGTGAGGTGGAAAACCCACAGCTCTGCAAACAGCTTCCTGCTCCTCCAATGCAGGAAATATTTTCCTGTTCCTTCCCTTTATTGGGGTGGGATTATAGGTTTCAAGACATGGTCTTTCTGTGTAGCCCAGGCCATCCTGGAATTAGGTCTGTAGATCACGTTAGTCTCAAAGTCAGAAACTCATCTGCCTCTAACTTCCGAGTCCTGGATTACAGGTACCACCATTATTGGTATATTTTGTTTTTGTTTTGATTTTTGGTAGGGTCTCTGTGGCTTAGACTGACCTCCCAGTCCTCATGCCACAGTCCTAACTACTGGGACTGCAGGGGTCAGCCAGGATGTCTAGTTTAAAGAATTTTGGTTGTTTTAGTAAAATGTTTTATTTGAATGGGAACATGGCTCAGTAGTAGTAGAGTGCTTGAAGGTCCTGGGTTGAGAGAGACAAAGAGACACGCACAGAGAGCTATTATCTGGGGTAGAGGAGTGGGTGACAGTAATAGGAAAGTAGATTTGTGTGTGGAAAGACACTCAGGTGAAGCCAGGCTCCTCAGGGGATGCCCTCAATCCCAGCCCTCTGGAGGTAGAGGCACTGGATGTGACCAATGGACACCTGTCTGTCAACTAAGGAGAAAAGCCCCACCAGAAACAGGGCTTGTTCTTGGATTTCTGGACTCTAGACTGTGGGAAAAGAAATATGTCTTGTCTTAACTACATGTCTACAACATTTTGTAAAGTGTTCTGTGTTTCTAAAAGAGAAGACCACACATCCAAAGAGACATCAAAGCCCTCACTTTCTGCCTCCATCACCACCAAGACTCCTCAGCCATACCAAGCTACCCCTGGTTTCTGCATGTCTTAGCTTCTTTTCTGCTGCTGAGACAGGCTATCGGACAGAAACAATCTAGGGAAAGGTTTGTTTTGGCTTTTGGAAAGGAATCTCTATGTGAAAGTCTTGCGCTGTTTAAGTCTTTTGTAAATTTGACACAAACCCGGGTTGCCTATGGGGAATGTTCTTAATTAATGATTAGTTAATGTGGAAGGATCCAGCCCACTGTGGGCAGTGCCACTGCAGGCAGGTGATCTTGGGTTGTATAAAAATACAAACTAACCAAACCATGGAGAGCAAGCTAGCGGTCAGCATTCCTCCGAGATCTCTGCTTCAGTTCCTACCTCTGGGTTCCTGTCTTGGCTTCCCTCAATGGCTGTGATTTGTCTGCATAAACCAAATAGAGCCTTTCCTCCCCAAGTCAACTTTGGTCATGGTCTTTATCACAGCAATAGAAACCCAACAGGTCCCCCCACCCCCCTTTTCTTCTGTGGAAAGGATAAGGTTTATTTTCCAATACCAAGAAAAAGGAAGATGAAGAAGACACAAAGAGTCATCAATTATGTATGTAGACAGTTAACCTAAGCAATTTAAGCACAGACATGCCAATGTTGTTTTAAGACAGGATCTCCAGTAGCCCAGGCTGGCTTCAAGCTCCCTATGCTGCCAAGGATGACCTTGAATTTATGATCCTCCAGCCTCCATCTCTCCAATCACAGACAAGAGCCACTGTGCCTGTACTATGTGGTGCTGGAGATGGAACCCGGATTTCAGGAGTACTAGGTGAGTACATACCAGCTGAGCTGCACCCCAAGCCCAGTGTGGACATTCTTAATTCCATTGACAATTGTAAGGTTAGTTTTTATCACCAACTTGACACAGCTAAGAGTCATCTGGGAACAGGGAATCTCAACTAAGGGATGGCCCAGATCAGATGGGCCTGTGGCCATGTCTGTGGGGCATTATCTTGATTGATGGTTGATGTAGGAGGGCCCAGCCCACCCCTTGGCAGGTGGTCTTAGGTTGTGTAAGAAAGAGTGCTGAACACAAGGCAGGGAAAACAAACTGCTGAGCAGCCAAAGAGCAGCCATCTTTCACGGTTCCCGCCTCTGCTCTTGCTTGAGTTCCTGCCCTGTTTCCTCAGCGATGGACTGTGACCTGGATGTGTAAGCCAAATAAACCCTTTCCTCTCCATGTTGCTTTGAATCACGGTGTTTATCAAAGCAGCAGGAAAGCAAACTGGGACAGCAATCTTCTAGTTTACAGATGAGAAAAGGAAAACCCAAAGAGGTCCCCTTGTCCTGCATCCCAAGCCCCAAGATCCCTTCAGGTGAGAAATAATAAAAATCAACTAAGATACTAAATGCTTCCTTTAAAATAAGACTGTGGTAGGGGGAAGGGCTGGGAGAGTGGCTGGAAGACACACGCTCTGAATTCTTCTCCAAGTGCCACAGCAGCACACTTGAGCCTATCTTGGTGCTGACAGTGCAAAGAGTGTCTGGTGCGAGGCTTGGGAATCGTGCCTCTGTTCCAGGAAATTCCCTGTGCACCTCCTGAAATGTGCCCAAGTTCTTTTTACTTGAGAAATCAGTTCCAAGGTCACACTCAAGACCCATGACTCCAATAGAAGCCTCCAAGAGGGCGAGGGGACAGCCTAGCTCCCAGACCCCATGTAAATTCCATTCTCTCTACTTTTTGCCCGGGGGGTCATGATGAGGATACTCTTGCAGACCCTGGCTTCCAACTGCTGATTCCTCCTCCTCTTCTTCCTCTTCCTTCCCTTCTCCTTCTTGGTTTTATGAGACAGGGTTTCTTTATGTAGCCTTGAACTAGCTCTGTAGACCAGGCTGACCTCGAACTCACAGAGATCCACCTACCTGGCTTCCAGCTTCTTGCTGGGCTCAGTTTATTAGAAGTATTGATGGTGATGGGAAGGAAGGAGGGTAGATTAAAGAGAGGTGGAGCTGGGCATCCATGTCCTGCCATCTCCCCCAGAGGGGTTGTGAGCCACCAGAACTCCACACTGGGCAGCCCAGCATCTCTGGACCCAGCTCACATGTATATCCAAACATTCTACTATCATGCCCCTGATGTCCAAGGGTGAGGGATTGCTAGCTTCAGAAAAGCAGCCTCACATTACATCCAAGATGAATGGATGATGGGGAGGGATTGTTTCTTGCCTCCAGTCTAATCCCTAAGTGAGAGTTGCAATGAAAATGGAAAGATGCTGAGCACTTTTTGTATTTTGCTGTGCTGAGGATGGACCCAGGGCGTCTTGCATGCTAGGTAAGCACTCTACCGTTGAGATACATCCTGGCTCATTTTATTCATTTTTCAATGAGACAGGGTCTCATGTAGCTCAGACTCATTTTGAACTCCCTGTGTAGCTGAGGATGACCTTGAATTTCTAATCCTCCTGCCTCCACCTCCCCAGGACTGGGCCTGCTGGTGTGTGTAGTGTTGGGGATTGAACTCAGGACTTCATGTAAACTAGGCAAGTTCTTTATCCATTGAGCCACAGCCTCAACTGCAGGTTCCTTCCAGACTCTACTCCAGGCATCATCTCCATTATGTCCTTTTGGTACAACCAGGTTCCAGGATCTATACAAATTCAAGGAAAAGGGACACAGACTCCAGCCCTTGATGGGAGCCAGAAGTTCAGTGCAGAAGACAATACTGGGAATTTCTGCTACCATTCTTGGAGCCACCAAGGTTACTTCCTGTGCTTAGCTGAACTGGTAACACAAAATGAGCTATGAAAGTGGGAGTCTTGGCTCTGCTTTCCCGCTGTGCTTGAGAGTCTAATCCTAGCTCTCTCACAGGGAAGTTCATGCATCCCATTGCATCCGCTGCTTTTCACTTGTCCATCAAGCTGAAGTTCATAAGAGTTGAGTAACTTTCTTCAGTGTCACACAGCCTACCTGGATAGTAAAGGAACCGAATCATGCCTAGATGCCTGATATAGTCTTCATTTTCCTTTCGACACTTAATACATGGGGAAACACACCTTCAACTCTGTGTCCCTGAGCTCTTGGAAAGCAAGAGAAGCTGTAGGAGCCAAAGAAGTGCCTCAGTTTCCTTCCAGGTGGCAGGTGGAAGCTGGGCATCACTCTGATTCCTGGCCCTTCTTCCAGGTGCACGTTGGACACTAATGAGTTAACACAACAGAGAACCTGCAGAACCTCACTAGAGATATAATTACAGAGAATCACCACCCAGGCCTTCTGGGAAGGGTTTTGTTAGAAGTAGGTAAATAAACAATGTCCTGTGGTCTCTTCACCCTGTGGGCTGATTAACTCTTGCAGAGAATGTTCCCCAGTGACTGAGGTGAGAGGGCCTCCACTACCAACCCAAACTCCCACTTGTTGGGGTTCCAAAGTGTCCCCAGGGCCCCTCCCAGCCCAGAGCCAAGCCTGTCCTGAGGGTATAATCCCTCAA
The DNA here is from genome assembly GCF_003668045.3 of Cricetulus griseus. Taxonomy (NCBI): domain Eukaryota; kingdom Metazoa; phylum Chordata; class Mammalia; order Rodentia; family Cricetidae; genus Cricetulus; species Cricetulus griseus. The sequence goes on from NC_048597.1 coordinate 99,467,348, forward strand.
GGTAAGTCCATTGCCCCTGCTGGGAGCCTGGTGAGACCCCATCCAGTTGTTAAGAGTTAACCACCCACTACAGAATTCCTGGGTAGAAACCAGCTAGGCAAGCCTGATTTATTGCCTTTTAAAGTCTCCCTTGTCTTCCATTAGCCCTACTTCGACTGCCTCTATCTCTCATCTCCTTCTCCCCACTTATGTGCTGTAACCCCAAGTTGGGTGTTTTCCCATTAGCCCTGAGGTCTGAGCTGCAGAGGCCTTTGCTTAGTCCCGCTTATCTCTGGCTGAGCATCTCTCAGCTTCTCCCACAAGCTGCCAATCTCTCCACTTCTGAGAACTGAACAGAGCCTCTGGGGTGCTTGCTAAATTGACCTCTCCATTGGGTGACTCATCACTCCTGGGAACCCAAGTCTGATCTTTCACTCTAAGCCATTTCGTGCCTCAGATGACCGTCCCACACCCAGGTCCTGTGGCTTCCACAGCCCAGCCACATCTCCCCAGCATGACATTGCTCAAGACCAGAGTCTTGTCTCTGAGCTCAGAGACCAGCAGGTCCCAGGTGATATGGTCTCCTGACAGAGATAGTTACTAAGGATCCCAGACTGACCAATCCTGACCCTGCTACTTCTTTGATCTGTGACTTGGGGTTAGTGACTCATCCTGTCTGTTTTTTTAATTTCCTGGTCTGTAAAATAAAGACAAACCCCTACCACATGTTTGGTGGTGGATGTAAGGCTGGAATGACACTCAACTGTGAATCAAGTGTCCGACATGGTAACTGTGACAGAATAGGAACGTTTGGGCCAGATTTAGTGGCTCACTCATACCTATAGTCCCAGGACTTGGGAGCAGAAGGCAAGAGGATGAGGAGTTTAAGACCAGCCTGGGCTACATGAGACCGATCAAAAAAAGAAAAAAATTGGGGGTGGAAGATGCTGACAAACCCCTTTAATCTTAGTACTCAGGAGTCAGAGATAGGCAGATCTCTGTGAGTTCAAGACCAGCCTGGTCTACAAAGCAACAAGCAAAATGCAACATCACTGTTTGCCAATGCAGTGTCAGATACCTTTGTACCTCCTTCGCCTCCCCTAGTTCAAGCCACCAAGTGATTTGCCATCTATTGTGGGAGCTCTTTTTTTTTTTCTTAAGATTTCTTTCTTAATTATATGCATGAATTTCTTTCTTAATTATATGCATGATTGTGTGAATTTGTGCATGTGACTGCAGATGCCCAAGAAGCCAGAAGCATCAGAGGCAGAGGCAGGCAGATCTCTGAGTACAGAGTGAGTTGCAGGACAGCTAGAGCTACACAGAGAAACCCTGTCTTGAGAAAACAAAGCAAAACAAAAATAAATAAAAAAAAAAGAACTTGTTGCTAAAAACAATATTAACACAAACAGGACAGAAGGGTCCTAACCTACACCTTTAGGGAGGACTCAAGGGAATGTTCTAACTTTCGTCAGTTCTACAAAAGAGATGCAAGCTTCAGAAGGTATGTGATAGAGGGTTCCCACCTAGTTTGATGGCAGAAACTATGAGCTGAGACCCAAAGGATGAATCAAAATCACTCAAGCAACAAAGAGGGAGGACATCCCCTTAGACACCATCCTTTGTCCTGTGGCAGACAACCCGTGGTAAAAAGGAAGAAGGAAAGAAAGTACATTTTGTAGCCAGGCAGTGGTAGCACATGCCGTTAGTCCCAGCCCTCAGGAGGCAGAGGCCGGTGGATCTCTGTGAGTTCGAGGCTAGCCTGGTCTACAGAGTGAGTTCCAGGACAGGATCCAAAGCTACAGAGAAACTCTCTTGAAAACCAAAATCAAACAAACAAAAAAGAGTAGCAGAGACACAAAGGACAAGTGGCTGTGAGCCTAGTCTGCCACCTTTTTCACCCAGCTTTGAATGACCCAAGCAGATCAACCTTCAACTCAAAAGTCAGGTGCGGAGTTAACAAATTAACCACCAGGAGCAAGGCACAGGAGCATGGATTGGGGCAGGAGGGTATGTGTGTGTCAACAATTCAAATTATCAAAGGGTGAAAGTAAGTGTGTGTTGTTGGTGGAGACAGATAATGAGATTAATTGATCCAAAAAAGAAGGAAATAGGCCTGGCAGTAGTGACACATGCCTTTAATTCCAGCACTCAGGAGGCAGAGGCAAGTGGATCTCTGTGAATTGGAGGACAGCCTGGTCTACAGAGTGAGTGCTAGGACAGGCTCCAAAACAATACAGAGAAACCCTGTCTCAAAAAAACAAGAAGGAGAAAGAGGAAGAGGAGGAGGAGGAGATAATAAGATTTTGTAGGGCCTCCTAAATCCGATAAGTGTATGTGTGTGTGTGCTGTTTTGTTTTTCAAGACAGGGTTTTTCTCTGTAGCCCTGTCTGTCCTGGAGCCCACTCTGTAGACCAGGCTGGCCTCGAACTCAGAGATCTGCCTGCCTCTACCTCCCAATGCTGGTATGAATGCCATGAACTATGAGGGCCCAGCCTGATAATTATTATATATAAAGTCTTCCTCTCAATAGTGCTGGAGTGGTGATGACGATTCAATCTGAACTTTTAAAATGATCCATAGTTGTTGTGCAGAAACACATCAGAGAAAGAATGACAATGCCACACGTGGGTTCTGAGGCTGCTTGAGTTTGTGTGAGCTCACTGTCGTATCCTCCTCCCCATTTCCATGGTTTGCTCCTTCCTGGGGAATGAATGGGACCCCTAAATGTGTCTTTCAGCACCCCTAGAAGAACAGCTTATCTAGCAGCTACTGGAACAGGCACAATCCATTCTCTTGCATCATCTCACAAACTCTCTGCATATTCACGCAGCCTGGAGAGGAGAGAGACTTTCCACATCCTGCCAATGTCAATTAATTTCGCTCCCAAGAGGTGTCTCCCTCATTGTCATAACCATCACTTAAGAACAACAGCTTCTAAATCCCCTACAGTTTCAAGCCAGCCAAAGGTTTTCTCCAAGCCCCACTCCCCCCAGTGGGAGAGTTGGGAGCTTTGGCCTTGGTTGCTGGGTGCTGAGGACTGGGAGAGCTTCTGGCTGGCTTTGCTCACTCTATGAGTCTGAAGCTGGCTATTTTCGCTCCAAACCCAGAACTCATTTTTCCTTCCAGCTTGTCCCTCTGCCTTGACCATGAAATTCCAATCAATAAGCCTAAGGGATGTGCTGGTCTTTTATAATTCTTACCCTGGTGGGGAGCCGACTATCATCAGAGCTTGTGGGTTCAGAAGCACAATCGAATGCTCTGTGTCTCCATTGCAGGCATCTCCTCCCGGCCCTTCTTGCCTGGAAACATTCCTGACAGTCCCTGGCTTCCCTCTGTCGAGAGAAGCATCCATCTTAAGGCTAATCAGCCAGAAAAACCTGTTTTCCCACTGAACCTCACTATTTTCCACCAAGACACAGAAAGAGTGGCACTTGAGTGGTTTAAATAACCACGAACCCACCTCCCTCCCCTGGGGAGCCAGGAGTAAGTACAGCCTCCTACAGCCTTGTATTCTTTCTCCACACATCAGACTAGATGCCTCAAGTTTGCTCTGGTCAGGGAAAAATGGTAGGAAATATATGTGGTGAACAAGCCAGAGAAGTGGCCCAGCAGGAGTGGAAACATGCAAGCTGGAAAAACCTTGAAGTTACTTCTTTTTGTCAGTCTTTCTGAATGAAAGGGGAAAGATTTACTGCCAGGCTCAGCCCGAAGTATTTTATAGCCATTTCTAATGGATTTGAGACAGTAGAGTAGCTGGCTCTGCTGGTCACGGAGGGCCCATAGAAGGCTCTTTTTGTTTGTTTGTTTGTTTGTTTGTTTGTTTGTTTTAAAGAGACCCATCCAGCCTCATGGACACAGTAAAGTGGTGTTCTTGGCCAGAGAATAAGGATTGGGCTGGAACCTTCAGAGGCCAATGCTATTAAACACTTAGCCAAATTGCTGAGGGTTTTAAGATGTAAAATGTTCTCAGTAGCTCTTGGTCAGTCCAGCCCTTTCTGTCCATTTAGCAAGATCTGTTTTCAGTGCAGGAAGAAGTCTGGATTGATGGGGTACCACATTTATTATTGATGAAGATGGAGGGGGAGAAAAAAACTAGCTCAAATCTGAGTAACACCAGGTAGTTACTGTTTATGCAGTAAATATTTGTAATTAGCTCTAGCAGCTGTTTGCTAGCTGCCATCACCCTCTAGACTTTGTCTAACTTGGTCTCTCTTTTTAAAGAATAAAGATGATGCCTGTGGGGCATGGTGGCTCATACCTGTAATCCCAACCTCAGGGAGGAAAAGGCAGGAGGATTACCATGGGTTCAAAGCCAGCTGGGGATACAGAGTGAGGCCAACCTGTAATGGCCTAAAGAAGAAGGAGAGGAGGAGGAGAGAAAAAAGAAATAAAGAAAGGGAAAAAAAAGAAGAGGAAAACCACCTTAGTTATTGAATCAAAATGAACAATTAAAAGACATCTGTGAAGGCCATGGTGGCGCAGGTCTTTAATCCCAGCGCTCGGGAGGCAGAGGCGGGTGGATCTCTGAATTCGAGGCCAGCCTGGTCTCCAGAGATCCACAGAGAAACCCTATCACAAAAAAAAAAAAAAAAACAAAAAAAAACAAAAAGACATCTGTGAATAGCGGGTGGCGGTGGCCCATGCCTTTAATCCCAGCACTCAAGGCAGAGCCACTCAAATCTCTGTGAGTTCAAGATCAACCTGGCCTACAAAGTGAAACCGTTTTTGTTGTTTCCTTTAAATAATAATAATAAATAGTAAAGATCAAATGAGAAAAGAAAAGACATTCAATATTGACAGGAACTTGCATGTATATACCCACACTGACAAGTTTGTATACTTCAGTACAATGCATCACATCCACCATGTTAAAAAAAAAAAAAAAAACTTTTAAAAAAGTGGCCAACACCTTTAATCCCAGCACTCAAGAGACAGAGGCAGGTGGAGCTATATGAGTTCAAGGGCAAGCTGGTCTACAAAGCAAGCTGTTGGACGGCCAAAGCTACATAGAGAGACCCGGTGCCAAAAATTCAAACAAACAGGCAGAAACAAGAAAGGAATCAATTAAAAACTATACCCTTTGGCATGAAAAATATGCTTCAGATAACCGAAGAAAATGGTTCAGCTTGTAGCTCAGTAGACTGAGAGCCCAGCAAGCACATCGAAGGCCCCAGGCTCTGTCCCCAGGAGGAAGTGGCAGATGTCCCCATGGCAGCCCTGCCCTCCCGAGGTCTGCCTTCATCCCACATAGGTCTAGGAGAGCTGGGGTAGTTCGAATGGAAGCAGTTGTAGGGCACCACCGCAGTCTGAGAAGTCCGGGCAGTCTTCTTCCTGGGTGTGCACCGCGATTTCTTTCTGCTGTATAAACAGGCCATTAATACCTTTCCAAGAGGTGCAGACACACCTCCCCTGCAGAAAGCAAGCCCCTGCCAGATCCCCCAGCTTTAATTCTGCTGTTAACACTCCTCAGGCGCAGGCATAAGGAGTAAATCCCCTCCTTCAGGAGGCAGAGCTGCGGGCAATGTGGTTTGTTTAAAGTCTCTGGCTGAGCCATTGCTGGAGCCTGCCGTTTGCTCTCAGGGAGTGGGGACTTGAAAATTAAAGTGAACAGAAGAAGAATGTCCCCTTTCCCTAGGGCAGTTTCCGGTTTGTACATATCATCACTTTGGATCCCCCAAATGGACAGAGGTAGGGGGGCTGGGGCAGGGGAGTCTGCCTTTGATTTCTGCAGGACCGGTGAAGGACGGAAGGGGGAGGGACAAGGAGACAGCACTACAGAACTACAGGGGTTGCTTTTGCACAGCGTCCCCACGGGTCTCTAGAGAGAGTTAGAACCTGATAGTGAGGTCCTCACCAGCCCTAGATACTTTATATCTGGGCAGGCCAGATACAGGGAGACTATATATGCTTATTTATGTATTTATTGATTCATTTAGAATATTTTTTTCTGGATGGTAGAATTTATTGATTCATTTAGAATATTTTTTTTCTGAATTTTTTTTTCTGTGTAGCTCTAAAGCTACACAGAGAAACCCTGTCTCAGAAAAACCAAGGGAAAAAAAGCCAAAAACATTTTTTTCCAATTTTTTTTCCTATTTGTTTGTTTGTTTGTTTGTTTTTAGAGACAGGGATTCTCTGGATTGCTTTAGAGCCTGTCCTGGTACTTGCTCTATAGACCAGGCTGGCCTTGAGCTCACAGAGATTCCCCTGCCTCTGCCTCCCGAGTGCTGGGATTAAAGGCTTGTGCCATCACCGCCTGCTTTATTTCTTTTTATTTTTTTAAAAAATTTATTTAATGTGTATGAATGTTTTGTCTACAGGTATGTCTGTACACTTTGGGTGTTCCTGAAGCCCAAAGAGGCCAGAAGAGGATGTCAGGTCTCTCAGAACCAATTTACAGAGGGTTGTGAGCCACCAGGTTGTGGGGCTCCTCTGGAAGAGCTGCCAGTGTTTTTTTTTGTTTGTTTGTTTGTTTGTTTGTTTGTTTTTGTTTTTTTTCTTTGTTTGTTTTTGGCTTTTTGAGACAGGGTTTCTCTGTGTAACAGTCCTGGCTGTCCTGGAGCTCACTTAGACCAGGCTGGCCTCAAACTCACTGAGATGTGCCTGCCTTAGCCTCCCAAGTGCTGGAATTAAAGGCGTGTACCACCACTGCCCTACTGCAGCCAGTGTTCTTAAGGGTTGAGCCAACTCTGCTGCCCCTTGTTTTGTTTTGTGAAATTAGGTCTCATGTGATTCAGGCTGGCCTCGAATTTACTATGTAGTTAAAGACAGCCTTGACCTTCTCTCATCCTCCTGCCTCCAAGCCCCAAGTGCTGGGAATACAGGAGTATACCTGTTTTGAGCAGTTCTGGGGATCAATCAAATTCAGCACTCACTCTACCAACTCAGCCTCATCTTCAACCCCCTCTCCCCCCTTTTAAATTTAAATAAGCTCTTGTTGGGTTTCCCAGGCTGGTCTTGAACTCCTGACCCTCTTGCCTCCACCTCCCAAGTGCTGACAAAACAGGCCTTACCGCCATGCCCAGCTTGTACCTTTATTTTTTAATGTTATCCTTCTTAATTTCCATCTTGGGTTTTGTTGTTAGTGGTGGTTTTAGATATGGTCTCACTATGTGGCCCAGGTTAATGAGGAACTAGATTGCTTACAGACAACAGAGGCACAGCACAGGTGACACTTAGGGATACAAATGACCAGAGCCATTATGATTTTAGCTCCTGGAATCTAGGTTGTTGTTTTTTGTTTTGTTTTGTTTGTTTGTTTGTTTTCTATTTTCAAATTTCAATTTAAAAAAAGAGAAAAGAGGGAAGGGTGTTTGAGAAAGTAGCTTAGCAGCAGGCTGCTTATTGGCTTCAGCACCTGGCAAAAGGGTTGGGGGAGGCAGGTGGAGGCAGGAGACACAGAATGAGACACATTCTAGGCTGGGTCTGACCTAATAATGACAGAAGCAGTGGAGACACTGGGGGAATGTGAAGTGGATGCTTCTGGACACAATCATTATCGTCCAGGTGGCCTGTGATTCCTGTGGCTGTGTTTGTTCCTTCAAAGAATGGTCCTCATCTGAAGATGCTCACTGAAGGATCTCAGATAAAATGATACCTGTGGGACTTTACATCACAACAACCCATCGGGGACAGATAACCAATGAGACAAGATTAGCCATGGGGTGCGTTGGTAATTTCAATGAAGAATGGTAAGTATGTAGGAGTTCATTCTCCTAATTACTCTACTTTTTCATGTTGTAAACACTGCATTAAAAAAAAAAAAGAGAGAGAACCAGGCAGTGTTGGGGGCAGAGGCAGGCAGATCTCTGTGAGTTCCAGGCCAGCCTGGTCTACAGAGGGAGTTACAGGACAGGCTCCAAAAAAAGTTACATAGCAAAACTCTGCCTTGAAAAGACACACACACACACACACACACACACACACACACACACACACACACACAGAGAGAGAGAGAGAGAGAGAGAGAGAGAGGGAGAGGGAGGAAAGAAGGAAGGTGGGAAGGAAGGAAGGAAGGAAGGAAGGAAGGAAGGAAGGAAGGTGGGAAGGAAGGAAGGAAATCCAAAGGCTAGGGAAATGGCTCTGTTGGTAAACTGCTTGCTATACAAAGCATGGGGACCTGAGTTTGACCCCCCCAGACCTGTATAAAAAGGGCCTGGTAACACCTGTCTGTAACACCAACACTGGAAAAGGACAGAGACAGAGGAGTCCCTGAGGCTCACTAGCTAGCCAGTCTAAAAAAATCTGTGAGCTCCAGGTTCAGTGAGAGACCCAATTTCAAAAACAGGCAGAAGGCTTCTGGCTTGTTGGCTCAGCAGGTAAAGATGCTTGCCACTAAGTTTGAGGACTTGAATTTGATTCCTAGGACCCTCATAATGGAAGGAGAGATCTGGCTCCCACAAGTTGTCCTCTGACCTACACACACACACACACACACACACACACACACACACGGATGGGGGAGTTTAAAAGGAAAAATAAGATGAAGAGAAACTGAGGAGGATCCCAGACCTTTGGCCTCCAAAACCAAATGTGCACCTGGGCATACATTCACAGTATAGCTGGGCACAGTGATACATACATCGAGAAGGTGAAGGGAAGATGATCTGCATTTGAGGCCAGCCAGCCTGGGCTACATATTGAGATCCTAACTTGAAAAAAAAAAAAAAAAGAGGGAGAGGGGAGAGGAGAGGAGAGGAGAGAGGAGAGGAGAGGAGAGGAGAGGAGAGGAGAGGAGAGGAGAGGAGAGGAGAGGAGAGAAAAGGCAGAGAGGGGAGGGAAGAGGGGAGAAAAGGGGAGGAGGATGTTTGGGGTGTGACTCAGTGGTAGGGAATTTATCCTTCCACACCCGGCCCTGGTTCCATCTCCATCATGGAAATAAACAAGATGAAGCCAGGGAGGGCAAGGAGTAGCTTTTCCTCAGGTGCCGAGGCTGCCCTGCTAACACTGGAGCCTGGCTCCATTTACCTATGGGTGTTCTCACACTTTCCCTCCTTTTAAATTCTAGTGATCCTTTAAACCAACCTTTCAAGGTCCCCATTGCTGTTCCCCCAGTTGTTTAAACTGCTATCTCTCACTGAAAGTTAAGATTGCTGTCCCGGGGCCATTTGCAACCCTCTGTACAGAAAAGGCATTTGGCTAAGTACCGAGTTTGGCTGTGGAGAAGGCTTAGCCAGACCCTAGTCTTTGTGAGGGGATTACCCGGAGCTAAGGCAAGACTTGTCTGCAGATCCTTTGGGGCAAAAAGCTCTGGAAAGGTGTTTGATGGGAGAGGGGAAGTTAAGCTAGCCTTGTATAAAGACAGAAAATTAAAGATTCAAAAGGGATACTTAGAACTCACTCCACAGTGCAGCTGGGGTGGAATTTTTATGTTACGTTACCTTTTACTTTAGAGGCAGAGTCTTACTGTACAGCTCCAGGCTGGTCTCAAACTGGCCATCCTTCCTGCTTCAGCCTCCCAAGTGCTTGCTTTGGAATCGTGCACTACCATGTTAGCTGGATCTAAAGTTTTATTTTGAACTCTGTGTGTGTGTGCACTCACATGTATGTGAGTTCTGGTGCTTGCTTAAGAAGGCCAGCAGCATGGAAATCCCCCTGAGCTGGGGTTACAGATGGTTGTGAAACACCTGTTGTGGACGATGGGAACTGAACCTAGGCCGTCTGCAAGAACAGCTAGTGCTCTGGATGATCGAGCCATCTCCAGCTCCCAATTTGTTTTATTTGGGTTTGTTTGAGACTGGGTTTCATGTAGCCCAGGCTAGTCTTGAGCTATGTAGCTCAAGCTATATGTAGCTGAGGATGGCCTCCTGCTTCTGTCTTGTGAGTTCTGGGGTTACAGGAATGACCACCATAGCCAATTTATGTGGCTCTGAAGGTGGAACCCAGGGCTTCCTGCCTACTAGGCATGCTCTCTAAGAAGACCTCCAACCCAGCTCCTGTTTCATATGTAGATTATCTAGTCATATTGTATTCTTTTCCAGTGCTGGGTGAGGTTATAGGTGCATCTACCACTGAGCTATACCCCCACCCTTTTTTTTTTTTTTCATTTTCTTGCTTTGGGGGCGTTTTGTTTGTGTGTGTGTGCTTTTGTTTGTTTTGGTCAATACAGTGTGTATTTTATATTCTGTTTCTATTTTTTTAAGATTTATTTTTAGTCGGGCTGTGGTGGCGCACGCCTTTAATTTCAGCACTTGGGAGTCCAGGGCAGGCAGATCTCAGTGAGTTTGAGGCCAGCCTACTCTACAAAGTGAGTTCCAGGACAACCGGAACTGGGAAACTTTGTATAAAACAAAAACAAAAACAAAAACTGGGCGTTGGTGGCATTGGCCTTTAATCCCAGCACTCGGGAAGCAGAGGCAGGCGGATCTCTGTGAGTTCCAGGCCAGCCTGGTCTCCAGAGCGAGTGCCAGGATAGGCTCCAAAGCTACACAGAGAAACCCTGTCTCAAAAAAATAATTTTTTTTTCTTTTTGCTGGGCAGCAGTGACACATGCCTTTACTCCCAGCACTCAGGAGGCAGATCTCTGTGAGTTCAAGGTCAGCCCAGTCTACAGATCGAGTTCTAGAACATAGAGAAACCCTGACTTGAAAAACCTAAATAAATACATAAAATAAATACTTATTTTTCTTTTTAATGATTTATTTTTATTTTACATGCATTGATGTTTTGCTGGCATGTATGTCTGTGTGAGGGTATTGAATCCCCTGGAGCTGGAGTTAGAGACAGTTGTGAGCTGCCACTTGGGGTGCTAGGTCCTCTGGAAGAGCAGACAGTGCTCTAACCACTGGGAAATCTCTCCAGCCCCTATTTTTATTATTTTCAACTATATGTGTGTATGCATGTGAGGATTTTTGTGGGAGTCTGAGGTCTGGATGTATCAGATTCCCCCTGGAGCTGGAGTTACAGGCAGTTGTGAGTCACTTGGTGCAGGTGCAGATAACCAAACCCATGTCCTCCGAAGGAACAGGAAACACCCTTAACCACTGAGCCATCTCTCTAGCCCGCTTCTATCTCTATAATCACTCTTTGGGTCTTTCTCTATTTCTCAAAGGAATCCTCCCTGCCCCAGCATATATTAAAACCCTCTCTACCAGAATCCTATGACCTCAAAAACTGTAGGCCAGCCAGAGATAAGGTGTCTCTTTCTCTCCTTGCCCCGGAGTCAGTGCCCCTATTGGTTTTTGAGTCTCCGTTTGATTTCAAGTCCAACTTGATGCCTTTTCTGCTCCCCCAACCCCTGCATGCCCATATCTTCTCTAGCCCCTCAGGGTAAGAAGGAGCCAACTGTCAGATCCATCCAGGAAAAAGAACTCTAGACATCCAGGAGACTAGGAGAGACCTGGGGTCAGGAGAGAGAAAAGAGAGGGATGGAGACAAGGAAGAAAGAGATAATGAGGAGTTCAAGGAAGACAGTGGGAAGAAAAAAACAGGCCAGGAGGGGGGCAGGGGGCAAATGAGCAGCAGGATGCAGGCTCCATACTCGGATGTAGGTATAAGATTATATAGTAGGAAAGCACATTTGAGCTGCCCAAACCAACAGATTGCCAAAGCAGCCTCCAGCCTTGGGAGGAATGGCTTCCAAAACCATCAAGAGCATCTAATGTCAGCAACTTAGAAAGGAGTTGGTGTGGGTTAACACTGGGGACAGAGAGGGACTTCCAGGTACCTTCAAGTTGTCCTTTTGGGTAGAGGGTCAGGCAGTATGTAGCATGTGCTTGGTCAGGAAAGCCAGTTTCCCTTTGTGGTTGACCTCACACTGAAGTTGCTCTCCCCCTATGGGGGCACTTGGATGGCTCAGAAGATGACTTTCCTCTAGTTTTCTCCCAGAGTGCACTTGGCCAGTTGGAAAGGGGATGCCCAACTCCCCAGAGGCTCCTTTTAGAGTGACTGGGTGAAATAGTGGGGAGTTGGCCCTTGTCCCATATTCACCACTTCTGTGCCCTAAGAAAGCATTTTATGATTTAAAATATTTATTTATTCATTAGTGTGTGTGTGTGTGTGTGTGTGTGTGTGTGTGTGTGTGTGTGTGTGATGGGGGCAGGGTACCACAGCACACCTGTGGAGGTCAGAGATAACTTTGTGTAGTAAGTTCTCTCCTTCCACATTTACATGGGTCCTAGGGATTGAACTCACATCTTCTGGCTTGTGTGGCAAGCCCCTTTATCTGCTGACCCAACTCATAGGTCCAAGAAAGTTATTCTGTTTATTTAATTTTTAAAATTACATTGCTTATTTTTGTGCATGTATGTACACATGTAGGCTAATCTTTAGGAGTCAATTCTCTCTTTCTAGTGCATGAGTCCCAGGGAAGGGACAGAGGTCATCAGGTTTGGATGCAAATGTCTTTACCTGGGCCCCAAGAGAAGTATTTTGAATGAGGCATTTTAATGGTAGAAAATTAAAGGATTCCTTCATTTCTAATCTCTCTCTCTCTCTCTCTCTCTCTCTCTCTCTCTCTCTCTCATCCCTTCTCTCTTTCTCTCTCAAATACTTGTGTTTGTTTTGCTTTAATAAACAGTTGATAGTTTGTTTTAAAAGAACACAGAGGGAGGGGTGCCTACAGGGCAAGTAGATAAGCACTAGCCGAGGGGTGTGTGTGTGTGTGTGTGTGTGTGTGTGTGTGTGTGTGTGTGTCCAGGCCTCTCCAGCAGGTAATAAACAAGGACCTGCTTCAGGTACAGACAGCTGGGCGGGGATGGGGAGGAATGTGAGGGCAGATTTACACCTGTCCTCACAGCTACTATGATGACGCTTACGGCCCTCCAGAAATGACCCTTGGTGCCGACTTGTCTGGAAGCCATCAGTGGGAGTTTTGAAGCAAGAATCTTTAAGTGGGCAGGAGGGTAAGCTCAGCCCAGCCCCCATGCCCTCCTAGTGCCTGCCTGCCTCCCCCATGAGGGTCCCCAGAGCTGAGCCTTCTACTATACAGGCAGCCTGGCTGCCTACCCAACCCTCTCCTATCGGCACTTTCACTTGCACCAAGGGCTGGCTCTGTGCAGGACTAGCAGCCAGCTCCTGGGATACTCTTCTATTTCCCCAGGAGCTGGGTCTGGCCCCACTCCAGCCAGCGGCCACCCTGGCCTACTGTCCAGACAAATGAGTGGCTGACAATACCCAGATGTCCCTGGCTGGAATCCTGCTCCTGGTCCTCACACACTGCTGGCCATCAGGAGTTGAAGGCTGGGCAGCACTACCCTGCCTGAAACTTGTTGCCACCTCTCAGAGGCTGTTGAAAGCCCCACTCAGCAAAGCCCTTCAGGATGGGGACCCTGGAGCCAGGGCACTCAGAAGGGATGCTTGACACCTGCACTAGGGACTCTGAGTCCCCGACTCTCTGCCCCAGGCCCCATGGAGGTCTAGGACGGCTGAGAGGGGGTAGATTACAAACTGTCCAGATACCAGAGAGGACACAATGGGAGACCTAATACTTTGCTGGGATCAGAGAAGGATGCTGGTCCAACCCCATTGACTCATCAGTAAGATGAGAGGTCGGTGGAAGGACCATGATGTGCACACCGTGGATGTCTCAGTTGCTCAGCACATTAAAAGAAAAAAAAAAAGATTTTTTAAGTGTGTGTTTGTGTGTATGCTACATGTGTGAGTGGCCATAGAGGCCAGAGAGGGTGTAAGATCCCTTGGAGCTGAATATATATATAAATAGCTGTGAACTGGTTCATGTAGGTGCTGGTATCCCAACTACGGCCCCTGAAAGAGCAGCCAGTGCTCTTAACCACTGAGGCATCTCTCCAGCCTCTGTATATACTTAAATAACCAACTCCCTTTATCAAAGTACATGGTTGGTTGACAATGAAAGTATTGGGCAATTCTCCCGGGATATTGTGGCAAGTTATTTTCCAAGACTCTGTACAGATACCAAAGTCTCCAAGATCCTCATGTGAACTGAAATTGGTATTTGGATGCTAGGACGGAACCCAGGTCTTTTGGATGCCTCACTGCCTTTTCCAGACATAGAAAATGTGGGCAGATACAGTGATCTCTGTGGATGCTTTCTCAGAGCAATGAGTGGATTTATTTATGTAAAAGGTGTTACTCTGTAGCTTAGGCCCACCTAACATGTGAGATCTTTCTGCCTCTGCCTCCCACATCCTGGGATGACAGGCATCCAGCACCACACTGCTGGCTAGAATTAAAAGACATTCCAAGATGATGTTCAATCAGAGAAATATCAAAATGTAAAGGAAAGTTGGGCATGAAAGATTATGTGAGTTTGAAGCCAGTCTGAGCCACATAGGAAATTCCAGACCAGCCTAAGCTACAGATTGAGACTCTCTCTCTCTCTCTCTCTCTCTCTCTCTCTCTCTCTCTCTCTCTCTCTCTCTCACACACACACACACACACACACACACACACACCTTCTACACAAACATGATACCATACATGGCAGAGTCTCCCCTGACCTCATGTGTTGGGAATACACCAAAAATTCAATAAAAAATTACTTCCAAGTAGTCTGATGTAGGAGACCCATGAGTTCAGCTTCAGTCAGTCTGGGCCACATAGTGAATTCATTCTAACATGAGCCACACCATGAGTCTGTGTCTCAAAAAACAAACAAAAATGGAAAAACCTACCCTAATTACCTTTTAGCTACACATGCATGTGAATAAATTTTATTTTTAGACCTGGGTCCCATCCACAAAATATTTCATCATTACATATAATCAGATGTCCTAAAATCTAACAAAAAAAAAAAGAGAGAAAGAAAAGAAGGCAGTAGGAAAGAAGGCAAGCAAAGCAATCTAACTGTCTAACATGCCCAAGAGCTGAGAGAATAGCCCAGTCAGTAGAGTGCCTGCTTAGTGTGCATAAACCCCGTTCCATTTTCCATACCATGCAAATGAGCTGTCTTGGGACACATCTGTAATGCCAGCACTTTGAGTTCAAGGTCATCCTCAGCTCCATATGGAGTTCCAGGCTAGCCTGAGAAACGTAAGACCCTGTATCAAAACAACAGTAAAACCCAAGTCAATTTTGTGATCCGAGATGCCTTGCTATGTCACCTGGAGCAGGGCCTCCTAGTGCCAGTTTTGAAAGGCTTATGGAGGAAGGATAATGGACTCATTCAGAAGTACTGGGTTCCAGACCCCACACTCTCTGAAGGAGATATAGCAGAATCTTGCTAGACCCCACAATCTGGGTCTATAACAACATCAACCACACTGGAACCCACAGGCATACAGAGGGCCCACCTACCAGATGGGCCCTGGCAGGGCTGCCAGCTAATGACCATAAATAGTTGTGAGTCCCACCTATGCAACACTAGAGTCACAGAGGTTGTTGAGTACCATTCTGGATGTGGAAACGAAGTGTCCAGTGTGTTCTGGATAGGAAGAGATCTGAGAAGCAAGTGTGAGCTTCTGGGAAGCAACCAATGGAGGCTCCAATCCTGAACCCCATCCACACAGTTCAGTCCTGCCACTAGTCAGCCCTATCACAACTCATTCCCCCTCCCTCAACCCTTTCCTTTTCCAAAGGAGCAGGGAAACTGAGGCTCTAAGCCCAGAAGAAGCCTGCAGCCTGCAGAGCCTTTGGGGGAACTGAGATCGAGTCTGGCGCCTGCAGAGAGAGGCAGCAAAACCTAGTGCCTCACAAGTGCCTTGGAGCATTGAGCCACACCAACAAAGGAAGAAAATGACCTGGTTCAGGCTGCCCTCTGAGGCCAAGGATGTTTCTGTCACCAGGATGAGAGATGGGTAACTAAGTATATCCCAGGAGATGGAGGAAGGGCAGCCAGCAAGCTACCTTGATGCCCAGAGGAAATAGCAGGGACTCTGACCTTGGCTTTTGAAACTGAAATTGTGCATTTGGGGGAAAGAGTTGGAAAGACAATTGCATGGGAGAGAGAGACTGAGAGATTAGGTCCTTAGCTAAAGGAGTTAAGGCAATTCTGGGAACACTCTTCTTGGCCCTAAATATTTGGTATCAGACTAAGGCAGGAGTACACAGATGTCTTAAGCCCCTAATGAAACCAAATGCCGGGAGAAAAAGCATAGGTAGATGGTGGAACACTCAGCCTTTCCTCTCTCTTGCTGTGTGATCCAGGAAAATGATCTCATTTCTCTGAGAGCAAGGAGGTTTGTGCCTTGTGTGTCTCGAGGTCCTAGTTCCCAAGGAATCTGCTTCAGACTGGAATACCTAGATCTTCACCGAAGTTGTTTGAGGAGCTTGTCAAATGGGGATCCAGTAGGCCCTTGGAAAACAAGGCGTTGTGCATAGGTCTTTACGTCTTAACAGGGAGGACGCAGGCCAGTGTAATCAAGCACCTTCACAATCTCTCATTATCTCAGAGGGCTGTCGATTTGGAGCTCAGAGCCAAGATGTCTCAAGAAGGAAGAACTCCATCCAGAGAGATACACAGCAGGCTCTGGCCTCCAAAGCTGGAGGAGAAGGGGGCCATTACCACCCTGTCCTTCTCAGGGCATTCGGACCATCCCCAGCGTTCGGCTCCGATCTCGAAGCCCCAGGTGTCTCTGGGCTAAGGCTGGGGCTCAGAGAGTTGTTTGGAAAGGGGATCAGGGGAAGGAGAAGATAATTCCGATGGAGTCCAGGGAACTAGAGAACTGGAAAGGACAGAGAAGTGGCGATGGCCAAGATCAGAGAAGAAGAAAGAAACCAGGGGAGAAACAGACCGAAACAGACAGACAGAAGGTGGAGTGCTGCGCGCAGGGCGCCGGGCCCTGGCGTCCAAGCCGAGCTTCCCGCCGAGCCCCACCCGGCCCAAGACCAGCTCCCCACCGACCCATTGACCCATTCGGCTTGCACAAAACCAGCGCCCCAGGAGTCCTGGCCAGACCGCTGGGGCTTGATTCATTTCTTGACTAATTATCTGAAGCTCCGTAGTCCCTTCTTTCAGGGCTCAATTAATTCGCCGCGGGCGGTGGGAAGAGGCTGGGCTGAGGAGGCGCCGCCTGGAGCCCCTTTGTGAAGGGTAGTCTGGGCTATATTGATCGCGCGCGCACGCACACACGCACGCATGACACACACACACAACACACACACACACACACACACACACACACACACGCACACGCACACTTTTCTTTCCATTAAAAATCAAACTTGGAAGATCTCTTTTTCCAAAATTTAGGATCTGTCCTTCTGCCACGTGCCTGACCCCCACCAATTCTAACACCGTATTGGGTGATATACAAAGTTAGTGAGATAGGATTGGGATGTAGTTCCATTGATAGGGTGCTTGCCTAGTATGCGGGGCGGCGGGGTGGGGGTGGGGGGAGGGCTCTATGTTTGATCTCCGGAACTGGGGAGATGGAGTGGAGGCAGAGGGATCATAAGTTCAAGGTTGCTGCATAAGGCCCCTGGGGGAATGCCCAGTCATTATCAAATAAGCAAAAGCCATGGGGGGTGGGGGAAGGAGAGGGGTCTGGAAAGAGACTGGCTATGCAGGTCCCGGCTGGGATTTATCTAGGTGCCCCACTATATCCATTTGGTCACCTGGGACAAACGAACTTCACTGTGAAGTCACCTGCCTCCTCCAATGACTAACAAATGTGTCAGGGGTATGAGAAAACGGAGGCCATCTCTGTCCCCATGAGAATTGCTCAAATAGTTGTCGCTTGCAAACTGACTTCTGGTGTGAGCAGCTGGGAGCTGAGATGCCAACGGATGGTCCAGGGTCTGAGAGTCAGGAAGAGAATCTACCGGAATGTTTGGGAGGCCTCAGGACTGGGTGGTTTTTGCCCACTGAAGCTCTTTGCCCAGGATGGAAGCTGGGCATGTGACTTCCCACCATCGGTTGCCTGAAAGCTCGCCAGAATGGGGCTAAACATTCAGCTACCGGGAGAGCTAGACTTGAAAAGTTTCACCCTTTGGGTGAAACTCAGCAGGTAGCCACGAGGAAGATCTACAGTTTCTCAGTGGAGAGAGAAGGTCCCAGTCTATTAGGCTGACCTCACAGTGGGGTGGTCCTGTCTCCTTCATCCATCATCCTAATGAAGTCTAGGACAAAAATATAGACAAAGGAAGTCAAAATGCCTTCCTTCCCAAAGCTGTTGGGAAGTGGCCATCATCCTGCTCAGCCACCTGAAGGCATCAAAGCCATGTCTTCCCTAACCACCATATTCACTCTTATTCATTCATTTTTTACATTCTCATCTGTTCTCAAAAACAAAAAGTAAAGAAGAATTTGTCTATCCAGTCTATCAACAATTATCGGTGCTAGAGGTTGCTCTAAAGATTTGGGGCATAGACGGGGAGTGAGGAGAGGGATATGGGAACCCCTTTGCTGTGGAGTGAGCCTCCCTAGTCGTCTAGAAGAAGGTCTCAATCCAATTATGAGAAGCAGAGTGCATGTGCTGAGTAGAGGATTCGCAAGGGCATTTAGAGCTCAAATCTGGGGGCAAACAGCTCTGGGAAAGTCTGGACTGTGGCATCTGCTAATGTCCTGTATCCAGTAGGGACCTACCTGGCTATTGGACCCAGTTTCTGAAGTTCCCAGAAGCTACCTTCCCCAGGAGTGAAAACCACCCAGCCCTACCTCTCCACAGTCTAATGGTGCCTTTCTTAAGACCTTGAATGGAAAGTGTCCTTGCACCTCCATGCTTCCTAGATAGTAATTTTCCTCATTTTCAAAATGAGCTAAGATGCATTTTTCCCCCAGCAAACAAAGCTCAGAATGGTATTTGCCATAGGAGCCCTTGCTCCGAGAGCTTCCAGAACAACGGTTGTTGTACAATGTCTGGGACTTAGAATCTGCTCAGCATACACTTGTGGAATGTTCAAGTGGGTTTTTCCATCCCATCTACCAAGCTTCTCCATTTCTCTTTACCATCTTAGAATCGGTCTGCTTTCTCTAGTCTTGTTTTGCATGCTAGAATCCATTTGGAGAGGTACATAATAGTTTAGTACTAATTCCCTTAAAGTTCATTTTGGAACTAGACATCGCTTTTTTTTTCTGATGCTGCTGTTTGTTTGTTTTGAGAATGGGCCTCGATCTGTAGTGAAGCAGGCTTCCAATTTGCTGTAATCCTCCTGCCTCAGCAGCATATAGCACCCTGAGCAACCCAAAGGAGAATTCCCCCTTTAGCCCCTCTCCGTCCTTCTTTTTCCCTTGACTTTCATTCCAGCACCAAATGGCCACTTACTAAGTACTTAACCAGTTCCAATTCTGAGACCCGGCTCCTATGGAACCGTTGAAATAGGAAAGCCTGGTCTCCACCCAGACCACAGGAAACTGGGAGCTGCATGTAGTGAGCGTGGATTGTCTCTCTCTGCTCTCTTGAGTCCCGTTTGACTTCAAGTCCAAGAGAGTACTGGATGCTCACTGCACATGCTCAGGAAGTCTTCCCAGTGTAGTTGACCAAGCTTCTCTCTTTCAGTGAAGCAGCCACGCTTTTGTGACAGGGTCTTAATGTGTATGTAGCCCTGGCTGGTTATAAAATCCCTGTGTGGACTAGGCTGAACTAGACCTTGTAAGTAATCTCCTGACCCTGCTTCCTGAGTGCAGGGATTACAAGAGCCGTTCTTAGCTTAGCCAGAGGTTTAAATTTTTAAATATCATTTGTTTACTTATTATTTAATGCATATGAATGCTTTGCCTGCATGTATGTAAGGGCTAAGACAAATGTGTCAGATCCCCTATAATGGGATCATTGTGGGCTATCATGTGGGTGCTGGGAACCAAACCCGAGTCCTTTTCAAGAGCAACGAGTGCCCTTTGCCACTGAGCCATCTCTCCAGTGTATAGTCTGAAGTTTTTAAACACTTTGGTGGACCACTGAAGCCATCTAGTAACCACAGAGTCCAGACCCCCCAAGACATCCCAGATCCCTCAGGAGGAATCCTTAGTTTGGAGTCGATACATCCAGTCCAGCGTCCCCGCTGTTCCCTCCTGGCCCCTCCGCTTTCCTGGATCCTCATGAGGATCCCTCACTTCTGCCCAGAGGTAGGGAGTGAGGAGGGACTGAGGGAACCAAACTTGGCAAAAAGGCGTGCAGTGTTCTCGCGACCCGGAAACCTTTTGCACATCGGTTCCTTCCCCCACCACTCAACTTCCTGCAACGAGAGCAGGTACAGTCTCTCAGAGAGGGAGGTATGTTTCTGGTTCCCCCATTCCGTGCACTCTGGTGTTTTCCAGCTCCCCAGAGGATTCACTTTCCAGATCTGTCACTCATTAGATGACCCTCTTCCTCCCTGACTTTCCTGTTTGGCCTCTGGAACAGTCATGGGGAGGCTCAAAAGCGAGGTCTTTCCCCACAGCCCAGGGTGTCCTAAGAGACTGGCTCAAGACGTGGGAGGCATCCGGAGGCCCCGCCATGTTACCCCAGCTCCATCCAGCAGCACCTTCTTCTCAGGTCCTTAGAGCGTCTTCAGGAGCAAAAGGAGGAGGTGGTCCTCCAGTGGGCACCGACTCCTTCCCCTCACCTCTCCCCTAAAATAAGGTACTTTTGTCCTTGCTGTGCCTAGGGCTGATTGGGGTTCAGCGAGCGTTCAAGTCCCCCCTATTATCTACACACAACGTGTACAACCTGGAGGGAATGGTTCAAAAGAAGGGGGGGGGGGGGGGGGTTGCAACACCACTCCCTGGAGACGTCCCTGTGGCTGCTGGGGGATTCAGTCTGAGCTGAGTGACGCTTGCAGCTCCCAACACCTCGGACATGTTAAGTCCTGTCTTCCTAATTGTAACACCTATGACCTTATACTGGTTGGAGTCGGGCGCCTAGACGTCTTGCCCTTACAAGCAATGCAGACTAGGAAAACTTCATCCCCCTGCTCCAGAGATTCCCGAAAGGTAGCTTCTCCCTGCACCTAATCCCGAAAGCAAAGGTGGAAAAACACTACTTTCATACATGAGGGATGTTATCGCTAATTTTTTTGGAAATGTGCCTAGGCACACACACATTACATATATTATTGAGCGGGTTAGTGAGAGACTTAAAAACATCGAACGGTCGGCGAGGAGGGCATATTCTCCAATTCCCTGGTAATTTGTAACAGACAGACTTTATTGCTCCAAGAGAGAGTAAGTGTGTAGTTACAGCGCTAATTTAACTCTGTCTAGATGGATCAAATAGGCGTGTGCCCGTGGGGTGAGATTGCAATGAGTTTTTTTAATCAGAGATTTAATTTCATATTCTGAGCTACTTAGAAAGCCCATATGTATACACTTGTACCCACAAAGAGCATTTGAGAAATACAGATGTGACGTCTAAATAGCGCAATGGAACACAAGCCGCAAGTTGCACCGAAGCGCATCTTAGTAAACTTCGCACGAATTACGCATATCTATGCTGAGGTTCTAGAAGGATCCAGACTCGGAAAGCCAGATCCACTGCTCCAGATTTGAATCTGAAGCCCTCGTCTCAACCAAGGAGAATTCTCTTGATGCCCAATCCCCATTCCCTTTATTCCTGCCAGGAAGGCTACATTCTCACCAACCCGTCTCTGCCACAAAAATAAATGAATAAACACGATTTTCAAAAGTTTGTCTTTCACTCTAATATCTGTTATATTAAAAAGAAAATCTATTCCAGTCCTTTAAAAACACCATAGCCTACAGTCAAAAGGCCTTTCACCCACTTCAACAATTCTTAGGTTTTAGATGGAGAAATGAAATAGAGAAGCCTGTTGGGGTTATTCGGGGCATGAATGCACGAACATAAAAGTGAGCAAAACCCGTCATATTTTAACTTGTCTAATAGAAAAATCTTAACTCCACTGGACCGTGTTTCCTCCTTTTCCTCCTGTTTTCAAAAGAACTACAGTGTGTGCGGGGGTAGGGGTGGGGGTGAGGAGGGGCAAGCCACTTGGAAAAAAAAAAACAACGATGCGATATTTACACCTGCAAACTTTGGATGCTTGTATTCGGCCCCGATTGGTTTAATTGTAAATCTTTTCCTCATGGTCCCAACTCCTGAACCCAGTGAGTCTGGGTTTAATAATGTGTCCCGGCACCCCCATCAAGGCCTAACTGAAAAGAGACAATCCCCCTGCCCCACCCCCACCCAGCTCAGAGGTAATTAGAGCAGCCATCCCTGCCCCCCTCCCCAAGCCAAGCTGGAAGCACCAGTAGACACGTGGAGACCTCCAAAGCAAAGCCAAAAGTAGGGGTGCCGGCCCTTTCTCCCTTCTCTCCTTGCTTGCACCTTAGGCTTGGGGTGGAGGTGGCGGGAGCAGGGATCCAGGTAGGTCTATACGGTAACTCTTGGACTTGCAGTTACAAAGTTGGCTTATTTCTAGAATTAGCGGCCTCCAAAAACACAAAAAGAAATAAAAGTAAATGCACCTAGCAGCAGCGGGCAAAGACGCTCCCCGAGTCCCGGACACTCGTCCCCACTCTGCGGTTCATCTGGCTCTCTCCCCACACTAGCTCATCTCTATCCGCAGGATTGTTTGTCCAATACTTTGAGAGACTGGAGATCCATGCCTGTATTTCTTCCAATATTTTCTTTCATTTTTCGCACCTCCCCACCCTACAAGGTTTCTCCACTCAACCCCGACTTGCTCCTTGCAAGCGGAGGCTGGAGTTAAACATGAAAAGGAAATATATATATTGAAATAAATGATCTTTTTAAATGATGGCAGTCTTTGGGGGAGGCTTCCTACTGCATCACTGCAATGTCGATTTTTGCTCCCAAAGATTAAAAAAATGAGACCAGTTTACCCGGCTGGTGAGGGCTGGTGTCGCCCGGGCCGCGCAGCTGAAGGGGCCAAGCAGGTAACCTGCGCAGCAAGTCACCTGCACAGGTTCTGAGCCGAGGAGAAGGGCAGCTGGGTGCTGTGGTCCCTCAATGAACCAGAATAGCTTTTGAGGAGAGAGCCAAGGTCCCCTGCTCCACCCTCGGGTGCAGTTGAAATCCTAGGCAGAGAGTGTTTTCTGGGACCGCGTTCAGCAAGGCCTGGTTATGCACCGAAGCCGGTGCTCCTTCCGAGCTAGGGTAAGGATGGGGAAGACATCCGGTGGAAACCCCCACACTCCACGAAAACTACTGAAAGACGCTTCTGGGGTGTTTCGGCTGCCCTTCACCCATCCCTCTTCCTAAGGAGGCGAAGGAAAGAGCCACAGGTTCCTCTGTTGAAGGAGCCGGAATCTATGGAGTGAAGAAAGGAACTCTCAGAAAAGCCCTCACAACCCCCAACATTCTTTTAGGTCCATTTCCCTCACCTTCCTTTAAAAGATAAATGACTCCGGGCTGTGTGTGTATTCAAACTTCAATCCAGCCAGAACCTTTAAGGGATGCTAGGATCTTTTCGAAGACCTCCAATGGGTACTGGTCACTCCTTTCATACCACACAAAAATGTAGGACAGCTAAAACACGAAGGATTGGGTATGCACTGGGAAGATGGAATGGTTGGGTAGAAATAACACATTGTTGAGGATCCCTGTTGAGGGGATGTGGAAAAGATTGTTAGGGAGGTAAATCTCACCCAAGATCTGTATGTAACTCTCCCCTTGCTGAACAGTGTCCATTGGCATAGAAGGCAGAGGTGGCCTAGGGGCTGCTACTTGATTCCATGTTTGTGAGCAGTAAGGATGGCCAGTTTGCCTGACTTTGGGAGAGTTGTTTCTGGACAAAGCAGGCTTGGAATAAGGATCTTGAATCTAAGAGCTGGAAGCCATGTTTCCAGGCTCCTACAGCCAGGCATATCAGCAAATGAGGGCTCACAACTATTTGCCTCAGGACTACAAAAAGATAACTTTGGAAAAGATTATTATTATTATTATTATTATTATTATTATTTCCATAGGAAAATGCAAGGGGAGAAAGGCCAGATGGCTCTTCAGTGGGACCCTTCAGATGACTGTGCCCATCTCATCTCTGAAGCTGTGATTAACCTAGGACAGCTCCATCTTTGGGGGCTCTCCCTCTCTGGACAAGCTAATCACCTTTGAGAGGCACACAGCCCTTACCTTTGGGTCCATGGGCAAGCTGGGGGAAGTTTTATAAGGAGGACATGGAAGGGAGAGAGGGAGACCCCTCAAAAACACCAGGACAATATCCCTGTTCTCTGCTGCTTTCATTTGTGTCTTGCTTAGAGATAAATGAAGCAGCACTAGACACCCATGAACTCTGGGCTCTGGCCCTGTATAATTGAAACCCAGTAAAGGGGGGAGCACAGTAATGGATATTGGGTTCAGATTAAGAAAACGTGTCCTGGGCAGCCAGGGGACAGTTAGTTCAGCAGATTTGGAGGCACCCATCTTTCTCCGGCCTGTCAACCTTCCTGACAGTAGCAGCCATTGAATTTTCCATGCCTCTCCCTTACAGTCTTCTCTTGTCCCCTCTGCCCCATCTGCTCCCAAGGGGTAAGACTCGGAGACCTCTACAACCCTGGCATTTAATGACAGAAGCAACACCAGAAGAACAGAGAAAAAGTGAGCTCTCTTGAATGCCATGTCTGTCGTCTGTCTGTCTGTCTTCAGGTGAAGGTGGACCATGTGTTGCTTTTCCTTTCATTCTCTTAAAAGGCCACACACACACACAGACACACACACACACACACACACACACACACACACACACACACACACACAAATCCTGGCATGGGTCATTAAGGAGCTGTTTATATTGAAGAAAGAGGTGTGTGGGGTAGTCAAAAATACCTGGGGTACAGGAGTTAACTCTGGCTAGTATCTTGTCGAGTCTAGGTCAGATTAAAAAAAAGAAAAAGAAAAAAAAACCCAGCTCTTTCCTTGTGAATTCATTTCTGCTAGAGTAAGTAATATCCATTATGTTACCCTTTTTTATTTTAAATTGGGTAACACACACACACACACACACACACACACACACACACACAAATCTAGAAGATGCTGGTGGGCTTGGAATTAGGAAGCCAAGGTCAGTTCCTTTTCTGGGGGGAGGCATTTGAAGATGTATAAAAAGTATCACCTTCTCCAGCTACCTTCATTTCTCCCTCCATACTGCCTCCAGTACAACTTATCTGAATTACTAGCTGTGTCCAAATTCACCATTTTTTTGGAGGTGATCCTCTTTGATGAGAGCTGAGCGCTAATAAGAAGAATGTAGAGGGTGAAATCTCTTCATTTCACCTCTGCCAGAATTATATTTACATTAAACTCAGAGTTAATACGTTAAGAATGACACCCTAGAAACAGCACAAACCAACTGGCACCCAAGCAAACCTGGAGAATGCTGACCACTGTCTATCTCACTCACTGCCTCAGACTCTCCTACTGGATTGCCCTGATCAATAATGTAAAAGGATGTCAGAGGACGGGGGTGGGGAGGTGGGGGTGGAGGAAGCACCTTACAGGAAAGACATGTCCTGCTGGAGCAAGGCAGAAGCTAGGAGCTCTACTGGAGCCCAGCCTGCACCCCTCACCCCAGGCTCTTGCCCTAGAGAGTGGGGAGGGAATCCCAGGTCATAGGGATTAGGGATACTGGCCAAATCAAGAAAAGGGTGACTTTCGAAAATTTAAGATGAGAAGGAGAAATGTGCGGACAAATGGGTCAAGCCAAAGTGGTTTTTTGTTTGTTTGTTTGTTTTTGTTTTTGTTTTTGTTTTTATCTCTCCCAGCCAAAGCAAGGAGGCAAAGGTGTTTGTTAGGACCCCAGGGAAAAGGTACCTCTAGTCTGTCAAGGTAACTGGAAAATTGGGGGGGGGGGCTGGGGTGAGTTAAAATGACAGGGAGGAATTTAGGAAGAGCAAAGACAGCCAGGGAAAACACAGAGAAAGAAATGGTAGACAAGATAGTGAATTAAAAACTAAAAGCCATGAAGGAACAAGAGAAGCAAGGGCTGGACAATAGAGAGAAATGGAACATGAGACTCCAGAGGATGAGAAAAAACAGACAGGTGAGGAAACCTAGAGAAAGCTCATGCTCCTGCATTCAAATAACTGAGTGGACAGGAACAGAAATGGAGATAAAGAGGGAGAGAGGAAAGAAAGGAAGGTGGCAAGAGAGAAAGAGAGAGAAGCTAGAGGGAGGGAAAGAAAAGAGAGGTGTTTTCTGCCTTGGCAACATGTCATGTAAATTAAGGAAACCCTTCTCAAAGGGACCAAGCACCCAGCTCAGAGACAGCCAAGCTTTCCCAGCAAGTTTTGGGGAACCAGAGTTAAGGGAGACGTGAATTCAGGCTTCCTCTAAGATGAAAGGTGTGCAATTGAGGTAGACAGGCCAGTGTGTAGGAGTGGTTCTGATGGGGAGGAGACTAGAAGGGTTAAGGTAGTCCAGGGCTTCCAAAGAGGCCAGGCTGAACCCTACTACAAGGAAACCCTGCCTCCAACGGGAGGAGACTGAAAATCCTATACTCTGCTCTAGGCAGTTTCAAAGTGCTTCAGTGTCAAAGGGGTTGAGATCCCAGGATGAAATCAGCCAGGGTATCAGGCCCCAAATAGCCACTTCCACCACCAAGACTTGACTACCAAGACACCTTCCCAGTAAATTTAATACCTTTATTTCTCCCAATTTCATAATCAGGCCTCAGAGCCTCAGGAGAAGCTCCATGCCCTCCTGTCAACAAGACGTTCAATAATAAAGCTGTGTGGTGGACCAAGGGCGAATGTTTAAGAGGGCATAACAGTGTCTCTCACGAAACCTCACGCAAGGGAAGCAAAAGTTATCAAAGCCAACCGCCCGGCTCACACCATGTCCTTTCCCTCTCCGTTCCTTTTTTTTTTTTTTTTTTTTTTTTTTTTTTTTTTTTTTTTTTTTGTAAATTTCAAATAAACACCTTTCGGTCACAAAGGGTCAGTGTGTCTGTCCCTTTAGAGTATGAGAAGGAGGTGCCACAGGGAAAATGGAATATTGCTTGCTGATGCCTGCTAAGACAGTTGGCTGAGGTGCCGATTCCTGTCTCGTCCCCCCTCCCACTTTGAAGCTGGTCTCTCTTTCCTCAGAAACTTCAGGCATCGCAACGTTTTTATCTTGTTCAAAACACAGTCCCTATATGCAAAGAGGGAAAAAAATCCTCATTTTGCAAAAGGTGGGGGCACATTTCTTCTAGGGACACCTAGAAAGCTTGGAAGCTTTCACCCAGTTCTCCAGTCTGTTGGAAAGACTGGCTAAATTCAATCAAGGAGTCCAGAAAGAAGAAACCGGCACCAAGGATCAGCAGCTGGAGGCTCACGAGGGAGATCGAGGCGTGCTAACCTTGTGGCTTCTTCGGGAGGCCCGGCCTGCCATAAGCCTGAGGAAGGCGCTGGCCAATGTTTAACCCTAATGCAGTGGCCACCAGGCCCCTTTTGTTTGTTCGCAAATTAATCACCCTGCGCACGGCCGGCGCCAGAGTGGGTTTATCACCCACTAGGAGGGGGGCGCGGCGGGCACGCAAAGACGAAGAGGAGTTCGCACCTTCCCGCTTTTGATCCCTGCATTGCCGCGGCCTCCGTTACAGAACACGAGCCTCCAGGGGCACCGTCTGGGAGGTCAGTCGTAATTGGCGGAAGTTTGTAGACCATTAGCAACATGTAGACATTTCAATTCAGAATCCCGCAAACTTTCCTCCACACCCCCCCCCCTTTTCCTAGCGCACTGGAGTGAGGGGTGGAAGCCAGAAGTGGCAAACTGGGGTGACCCCAGGGTTAAGTTAGAGCTACAGTCAAAATAGGCGACTGAAGGGTGTTTGTGTGGGGGGTGACGTGAGGGTCAGAAATTGTTCTCGGTCCATGCTGGAGCCAAAAAACAAGGCCAGATATTTGCATGCAAAGTCAGCGAGCTCGCCTCGCGTTTGCAGAGGAGACCCCGAGGCCAAAATGCTGGGTATCCGTTGCCAAGGTCTCTCTGGCTAGCCCATGGATCCTTAGGGCACTGCGTGGGTGACCGGGGGGGGGGGTCAAACACACCGCAATTCCACAACTATTTTCCTGCACTCCACGCGGGCGCACAGAAATTAACCCTCCAATGCTGGCAAAGCGGATCTCTCAGTTCTAGGGGCTGCTCTGGCTAAAATGGCAAGGCGCAGAGGGGGAGGGGAGCCTTCTGCTTTCAGAGAATCAACGGTGACCTCGGTGGCCCGTGCAGAGAGGGGCCTGGCCTGGCCTCTTGCACACTCGGTGATCTGCAACAGGGAACGGGAAAGGGGTGTTATGAGCCACTGCCTCCTCTTTCGTTTCTCTCCCTCTTCCTTCTTTCTCAACCGTGGACACACGGAGACAGAAGGCTAAGAAGGGGAAAGAAAGGGGAGAGATGGCTAGTCAGACCAAGTTCACAGAACGACTCTATTCTCATTGGCCTCATCAAGAAAGCTTAGTGCTGGCGCCGAATGCTCTTAACCTTGTACATCAATGCATGCGAGACTGGTAAAGCTAGTGGCCTCAAATGTTCTTTCCTATCTGGGCGAGGGAACTGCCCATTCACCCAGTAGCTGCCAGATCGGACTTGCAGTTGGACAGGCAGTGCAGGGTGGGGGATATCGTCAAAGGGAAACTCTAGGAGCAAAGGGTCCACACACAAACACCCAAAGCTTCATCTCTAGGCCCGGAAACCAGCCCCTTTTCTGTTCCCTCTCCTAGCAAAGAAGGTCTTGTCCTAGGAAAACGAAAAACTTTACTAAGATTGCCCTCCACTTAAACTGGGGTGGCCTAGCTCCTCCACCCTCAAACAAGTACTGTGGATTGGGGGAGTTCTCTGACCCCAGCATGGGCTGCGGTAACAGGGTTACCAGATTCAAGTCTCATCAGTCAGTTTGCCCTCTTCCACACCCTGGGATGAACAGGGACCCGAGTCTCCCAACCTTTGGAGTAGAGGGGTGCGTTTCACGGTGTGCTGTACAAATTCGCTCCCGACTTACGCTAAGATAAATTCCCGGGGTGGAGAAGGAACTGAGGCACCAAGAGATAAGTACGATGCCTGAGGAAGATACCAGGCTGGAGCACCTCCCGCAACCAACTCTCCCAGCCCAGGTCCGCAGTTCCCCGGCGAGCGGGCGGGGAGTTGAGGACAGGGGCTTGAGGGAACCAGGCCCACAGTCGCTGCACTCACTTGTTCCAGCGGCTTCGTTTTCTCTACACCCACACCCCCATCGGGGGGAACACCGGTATCCGCAATCCGAATGGAAGAGGAACTGGGCTCAAAAGGGTCAGTAAATGCATTTTTAAAAGACCGAAAAAGCAAAACAAACAAAAACCGAGTCCATATCTCAGAGCGAGTTTAGATTGGGCCGGTGCTCAGGCCTTGTACGTGTTTGCGTGTGTTTTTCCGCGTGGGGCTCGGTCCCAGTGTGTTGGCGCGCTTTCGGGTACAGATACCCAGGGGGCGTTTGGGTCTTTGCACGTAGCTGCGGGCAGGGAGCACGCACCGGGGAGAGAAAAAGATTTGTGAGATTCCATGCGCCGGTGGCTCGGGAAGCCAGAGCACCCAGGCGCAAGAGCTAAAGGACTTGACTTAGAGGCGGCTGGGCGTCTCCACGTGGGGCTGCATAGCTGCGCAAGCGGGGAGCTTTTGTTCACGCGCACTGGCCGTATGGGAGGCTCGGCGGCTGGCTTGGCTAGCCCGGGGCCGTCAAAGGGAAGAAGCTGCAGATCTGCACAGAGAAGCGGTTGCGGGCTAGAGCTGCAGCGCTCAGAGCGCGCGCGAGAGGCGAGCGCCCCTGCCCGGCGCCTCGGTTGCCGGGCAGGCTGCCTGGCTCCCGCCCTCGCTCCCTCCCCCTTCCTCCCTGGCCCTGCCTCCTCCCCGGATCCCCGGGGCTTGGATGGCTGAGGCCTTTCAGACGTAGGCTGAGCTGAGAAGGAGCTGGGGCGAGCTCCTCTGACTACTGCGAACTCTCTTCTGGATCAGCCACCTAGAGGCGACTTTGGTGCGCGCGCGGCGCCCTGGTGGCTCCCCGCCCTCCCCTCTGATCATGTTGACATAAACGCAGGACAGGCCGTAGTACCGCGCGGCGCAGCGACGTTCCAGTTTCCGACACCTTCTTTTTATAACTCGGCTCTATTCCCCCAGCACTCGACCTGTGAAAACCACGCCTATGCAGCCACACAATTGGTCCGAAAGCGTCAAAGAGCCAATCAACAAGCCTCGGGCTCCCGCAGCCCACAGCACAGCCCGACCGTCCAGAGCCGCCGAGCAGACGCCCGGGGAATTCTAGAGGCGGAGGAGGGTGGCGAGGTGCTCGCTCTCTCTCTCTTTCTCTCTCCCTCCCTCTACTCGCCTACTCCAGCTCCCAATCACTCCCGTCTCTCCCTCCTTTCCTATTTTTTTTATTTTATTTTTTGCACCCGTTTTCTCGAACCTCCCTCGCCCTGCGCGCCCGGACGCTGATTTTTTTAATTTATTATTTTTAGGAAAGCGATTTCGCTCACGTTTTTTTAGCACAAGGAAGACAGCCGAGTCCCGAGGCAGAAGATCGCAGGCACCATTCGGATCGCCACCCAGACACTGCGCGCAGCTCGGAGCCAGGCAGAAGAGGAGGAGCGCGAACTGAAGCCAGCTTCGCAGTTACCGTTTTGATAACGTCGCTGGAAAGGGGCTTAAATCAGTTTTTGTTTTTGTTTTTGTTTTTTTCTAAGAGAGACTTTTCCTTCCCCCTTGATCTCGCTCACTGTGAAAGCCAGAGTCTATCTAGCTCAACTAAGACGCCTCCTGCGAGAAAGCCAGAGAAGAGCTAGGGGGCGGGGGAAGGAGACGAAAAAAAGGTTTAAAAAAAAAAAGTCTCGGAGAACCTTGCGCTTTGGCAACAAAGAGCGTGGGAGCCGGGGAGCCACCCCGGGAAAAGGCTGTGTGTCTATTTCCAGCTAAGCCACAGGGCTCGGGCGCCAGTCGAGCCCCTGCTTGCTGCTCGCCCTACTGAAACCGACTTCCAGGAGCGGCTTTTCAAACACACTCCTCGCACCAGGACAGCCCCTGCAGAGGCTATGTCTCCTGATCTGTCGCCGTGCCCTCTTTAAAAGACTCATTCTCTTTCCCCAAAGACACTTTACCCTTCCCTTTCAAAGGCTTTAGTTGTAATTTGTTCCTCTTTATTTTAAACAAAACAAAACTATGTGTTGCTGTTGAATTTTTTTATTGTTTTTGAAAAGCAAAAACAAAAGCGGAGCCAAGCCAGCAGCTGCGGACTGGTTCCCTATCTGGAGTGGATGAGCCTCTCCATGAGAGATCCGGTTATCCCTGGGACAAGCATGGCCTATCATCCGTTCCTACCTCATCGGGCGCCGGACTTCGCCATGAGCGCGGTGCTGGGCCACCAGCCGCCTTTCTTCCCCGCGCTAACGCTGCCTCCCAACGGCGCCGCGGCGCTCTCCCTGCCGGGAGCCCTGGCCAAGCCCATCATGGATCAGTTGGTGGGGGCCGCTGAGACCGGCATTCCATTCTCATCCCTGGGACCCCAGGCGCATCTGAGGCCTCTGAAGACCATAGAACCTGAAGAGGCCGTGGAAGATGACCCCAAGGTGCACCTGGAGGCCAAGGAACTTTGGGACCAGTTTCACAAGCGGGGTACGGAGATGGTCATTACCAAGTCGGGAAGGTAAGACATCAGTGGGGACCCCTCCCCCTCAAACCATCTGAAGTTTTTCGTGTCTTTTTTTTTTTTTTTTTGGTCTGTCTCTTAAAAACAGTAGTTTCTGCCTGTTTGTTACGTTTGGCACGAAAACTTACCCACCACCACAAATAAATAAATAAATAAATAAATAAAAATTGTAGAGACTCCTGGGCCCTGCCCGAGGGTCAGGAAATTTCAGCCTACCTGGGCCCGCTGCGGGGTTCTTTGGGACCTGCATCCCGCGTTCTGTACAGAATAGAAGGTGTTTTCCATTGAAAGAGACACACACTGACTTCTGCAGCTATGGAGAAAAGCACCCTGTTCCTGAAAGCCCGTTTATAAAGCCATTGTGAAATATCTTTATTTCTGTTTGTTTTTGTCTGTTCCCAGGATAGACACTTAAAGCCCCTCTTGTACGGTAATGGGAGACCGGTGGGGATTCCTCCGGCCCTTTCTGTCTTTCAGTTTAGTTTCTGGGGCTGAAGGCGGCCTAAGCCTGACTGGTCTGGGACAGAGAAATCAATGGGAAGGCGAAGGAGCGAAGGACGTTTGCGTTTCTTTTCCCATGGCCATCTTGCTTGTCTGCAAGCCCAGAGAGAACGGAGCAGGCACTCTTGATAATTAAGGTTATGTTTGTAGACCTGAGGAACCCTGCTTTTGAGCTCGAATAGTATTATTTTACATAACATTTAGTGTCCTTAAGTGACCAAACAAGCTTGTAAGAGAGGACCCTGGGACCAACATTTAAAACCACTGATTTGAGAAAAAAGAAAATGTCTGTAGCATTGAGGTTTATCAGGATACCAGTTGAAAGGGCACGAAAATAAAACCCCCACTTATCCATCTCCCTCCAAACTACTTGAGGCCAAAGTTTGGCATCAGATCTTTCTCCAACCCACAAAACATTTAGTCGGTTTTCATAACTGAGTACTTCCTTTTAAGTCAAAAGTACAGAAAGCCAGCACTTCTGTGAAATTAAACAGCAGGATCTTGCAGTGGCCTACAGAGTAGAGGAATGCGGTTTATAGCTTAAATCACGGATGGGTTACCAGGCCCAGCGCTTGTCTGCCTCCAACCTCCGTTCTGAGAACTCACTGTAATACGTCGCCAGCCTCGGGCTCACCAGTCAGTCCACAACTGGGCATTTATTTCCTCGATAAGCTTTAATGTTTCTCATCAATGGGAGGGTGGAAAATCCTAACCTTTATTAACCACTGTTTCTTAAAACCCTACCTCTAGTTGTTTCAAACTAAATACATTCAGAAAAAGAAAGAAAGACAAAACTTAGGCAAGAATTCATTCCTCTTTACAGAGAGCAATCAATCTAAACAGTCACACAGACAAACATGAGTTTTTTTTTTTGGGGGGTGCATTTTAAAGAAATAGTAGGTCCTTTTAGAGACAAGAGGTTGCTGTAATTGATTTGATTTGAGGCTTGGTATAGGAAAGCAGTGGGAAATTGGGCATTTTTAATGTCAGTGTGGAAGTAAACAATTTTACTCACAGTTGCCCTGTCGCCTCCCTGGTCTGGGCAGAAAGCTTTATGCTTTTAGATGGTGCCAAGTCTGAGGTCCTGAGCCCTGTACCCCATCTTATTTATCTATTTCCCTTTCCTGTGCTCTGCTTTTGTAGGAGAATGTTCCCCCCATTTAAAGTGAGGTGCTCTGGGCTGGATAAAAAGGCCAAGTATATCCTATTGATGGACATTATAGCTGCTGATGACTGTCGATATAAATTTCACAATTCTCGGTGGATGGTGGCCGGTAAGGCAGACCCCGAAATGCCAAAGAGAATGTACATACACCCAGACAGCCCTGCTACGGGGGAGCAGTGGATGTCCAAAGTCGTCACTTTCCACAAACTGAAACTCACCAACAACATATCGGATAAACACGGATTTGTAAGTTTCATTGACTATCAGTAAGACTCTGGGAGGTATGGCTTACTGGTAAACTGAATTTGGGCCCAGGCTCCTCTCTGGCTACTGGTTGTCACATAGAGCCAACTTTGTACAATTTGCAACCTAGTTGCAGAGTGGATTGTGGGTGGGGGTGGTGGGAGGGAGGATCTTGCTCCCTGGATATTGGAAGGCCTGACATTCTAGAAGAATTTACCTGACTAGCAATCAAAGGTCCTGAGTAGGTGCTGGACCTAGATATGTAGAGCAATACTAAGAACAAGTTATGAATCGATTTTTAAAGTTTTGTACTTGGACAGGGTTTGTTTTGCTTAGGAATAATTATTTTATTTCTTTGAAATCAGCCATGTCCTATCTTGGGCAAGTTTAAAATGTTCAAAGCCTTTACTAGGTTAGTCCAAAGCTGTGACTGCATTTTTGAAAGTGTATTTTCTTTTGCTAAAAGTGATTTGGGCTTGGTGAAAGTCAGGTGTAGTAGGAACAAGCTTCAACCTTTGGTGTTGAAAAAAAAAATGTGATCTGTGTGTACTGGGAAACGCATGTAGATTCCGAGAGGGGAGTGAATGTTCTTAGCGACTTTACGGAGACTTGGGTTGCCTGTGAAAGTCAGGCCTGGGGACCTTTGCCTGTTCCCTGCCCCTCCTCAGCATTTCAATAGAATAAACAAAGTGATAAGCGAGGAATAAGCAGAAAGATTAGGCCCAGGAAGACGTGAATGGCTCGGAAATATCTAAAGCGGACAGGGATTGCATTTGAAGCCCTTGATTTGATTAGGGCATAAATATTCCTCTCTAGAGCGCGGCCTCTCAAGGCCTTAAGTGGATTGGGCTTGTCAATTAGTGGGCGCTTAAAGTACTGAATCATTTTGTAAATTAAAATGCATGTTTTTCTCTATCTTTCAAGACTTTGGCCTTCCCAAGCGATCACGCAACCTGGCAGGGGAATTATAGTTTTGGGACCCAGGTAGGCTAGGGTTCAGGGTACGAATGAATATATAGATGGTGAGGGTGGGGTGGGAGGCACGCTTTAGAAGCTGAGGAACAATTTGGAAGTCTCCAGAAAATAACATACTGTGGTGTGAAATGTACCCCAAGGAGGTGGGCTTTGGACCCAGCAGTGGGGACAATGTCAGCTTGGCAAGGGACCTAAGATCTCATTTGTCTTAATAAACCATTTCCCCTCTTTCTTTCTTTCTTTCTTTCTTTCTTTCTTTCTTTCTTTCTTTTTCTCTATCTCTTCCTTCTTCCTCCTTTTTTCTTTTTTCTTTTCTTCTTCTTCTTCTTTTTTTTTTTTTTTTTTGGATGTGTGTCCCCCCTCTCTCTGCTTCTACAGACCATACTCAACTCTATGCATAAGTACCAGCCCCGGTTCCACATCGTCAGAGCCAATGATATTTTGAAACTGCCTTATAGTACATTTCGCACATACCTGTTCCCGGAAACAGAATTCATTGCCGTGACTGCCTACCAAAATGACAAGGTAACCCACAGGGCATTTCTATCTACCATTAAGTTTGCTTGCTAGCACTGAGAAAGTCATTAGAACTTTGGACAAAAAGTCCCTGTGTGATTTGACCTTCTAGGGAGAGGACTAATTCCTTGGGGGGGGGGGACAATGGAGGGGGCATGGCAAAATTCTCCTCCCATCTGGGAATCTGATGCTTGTTTAAAACTGCTATTCAGGCCAGTCACTGCCCTGGCCCCAGGGGCTTGTCTCCTGGTGTTTCCTAGTTCATCCTCTTCAGGAGGAAAGGAAAGGAGAGAGAGAGAGAGAGAGAGAGAGAGAGAGAGAGAGAGAGAGAGAGAGAGAGAGAGAGACCAGTACTGGAAGTAACCAGGTAGCAATTTAAGGTGAAAAAAGTCTGGGACCCTGACTGGAGACTCTGAGTAGAGATTGGCACTCCTCTCATAGCCAAAAATCTTGAATACATGATTTGTTTTAATTACTTTTTATGCTGCTGCTGTTGATAATGGTAACGGTGTATAAAACTACACCCTAACGCAGGGTTATATTGATTGAGCTGTCTGAGACTTCCCACTTAGTGGTGGGAATAGTCACTAGCTCATAGTCACTAGCTTAAAGTTTTTCTTCCTTGGGCCTGAAGCTGGGGACTAAAAAGGGCTTATACCTGGAGTCTGCAGTTCTCCTGGCCGGGAATTCTGGGAAACTGAACACAAGCCCAGAAAAGAGTGTCTAGAGATGGTTCACCAGTATGGAGCATGGCAGCTGTGGGTGGGTGGGGAGGGGTTGAGAACCCCTGTGGCTCTTCGCTTGAGCTCTGGACCTCAGGGAGAGGCCACTTCACCCAGCAACACCTTGTACTTTGAACTCATGGTCAGTCCCTGGTCCCAGTGGACACTGATCCTCACATTTCCTAGTCTGAATGTAAAGTCACCACTATCTTCTTGCCTCATGCAAAACCTGATGTCTGACATCCTTAAATAACAGAACCCCAAACCAAAACCCAGGTTTCCACCTCCTAGTCACTGGATACATATTTTCTCTACCAGACTAGAGTTTAAAGATAACAATCTTTCTTCAAGCAGACTGACTCTTCTAGACCCAGAATCCTGTGAAAGTTACATTGTTACTTTAATGGTTTTAAATAAATCAGAGGCTGAGGGCCTTCTCTGCCTAATAGTGGTGGTGGTGGAGGGGGAGGGGGACAAAAGTAACAAATGAAAACAAATGCTACCAGTGGCCATACCTTTGAAATCACTAAGTCCTCAGTGTTATAATTCCTTCACCTCCTCTCTTGCCTGGTGTGTGTGTGTGGGGGGGGGAGGGTCATTCTAGTGCAAGGTAGTGAAACCCCATAATTAATTTTATTAGATTCACAAAAAAGGTTTTTGTGTATAGGGTGTGTGTGTGTTGTGTGTGTGTGTGTGTGTGTGTGTGTGTGTGTGTGTGTGTGTGTGTGTGTGTGTGTGTGTGTGTGTGAGACAGTGGTTGGAAAACAGCAGGAAATGGCATTTTAGCATACTTCATAATTAATTGTGCTATATAAAAAAATCAAAACAAGCTTACTAACTCATATTCATAGACTGTGCCTTTTGGCCACATTGGGACAGTCTCGTTTCTAAATCTAAACTGTCCAAAGGAAAGAATTTCTTTGGATAATCTCAGTGTGGAATCCTTGCTTGGCTCCCAAAAACATTAAATGTTACTCCAATCTCTTGATGTTTCAACCCCTTCCTATCTTCCCTCTCACTTTTACTTGGTCCATTCCTGTGATTACTTGGACAGTCATATTTCTAGGAGAGACTGAGGAGTTGGGGGGGCACATTTAGAACATTCTAGAAAGTGAAGCTAATGTCTGTCTTGCTTTGTGTTTTCTCTAGATAACTCAGTTAAAAATAGACAACAATCCTTTTGCAAAAGGTTTTCGGGACACTGGAAATGGCAGGAGAGAAAAAAGGTGAGCTGAGTGAGACTTTAATTTCAGGGATAATAGGGGGAAATTGTTTTCTTAGGCTTGAACTTGAAAGTATTATAAATGTATAATATTTGGATTGGGAAGTATGTCAGGGATGGGGGATGTCAGCTTCTTCCTTCTTGCTCTATGGCCCAGGTAGAGAACATTCTATGCTACTTGTTGTCTTTAAGGGAACTAAGACTACACTGCAGTGCTGGCCAGAAAATGGTCTCAGGGGTAACAGGTAATAGGGATGCCTATTCATTGTTAGTTAATTGACATTTGTCCTGAGCAAGACCCAAGAAGGGACCAAGCCATTCACAAATTCTTCCAGAGTCTTTGCAACTTCCTCTCTCAAATAGCACCATACTGGAGCTGAGGCCCCTTGTGAAATACAGGATGCTTTACCTCCCTCCCTCCTTCCTTTCTGGATCTCTGTATCAATTTTTGCTTTAAATAGACAGACAGTGGCAAGACCATAGAAAAACCTGTGCACCCCACGCTCCTTTTAGAAGATTTTCTACAGGTCCAGAAAAAAAAAATCATCTACCAATTTTTAAAGTTTATTTCTGGGGCTGAGCATTAAAAATGATTTCAAACATTGAAATAAGTGTAAACTCCAATTAATGTGTTAGTAAACAGGTTATAGTTGCATGTACCATGTAATGACTGCTTCCTGCCGATGCAGATGTTTGGTGGGCTGGGTGTTCACAGCACCATCCCTCTGTAAGGCCAGTAGTGTCACTGACCCTGGACAGGACAACTCTAGCTTCTGTCCCAGGGTTTTAAACAAGATTTCCCAGGCCAAGTTCTTTCCTAATGCATAGGCCTCCTCCCAGTTAAACAGTCACGAACAATGCTGGGGTCTGTTTTGCGTGGTCCCAGCACATTTTGTAGACTTCATGTTGGGTAGGGGGTGAGGTGTGTGCCACTCCGGAAAGTGGGAGAAGAAAACAAAGAAGGGAAGTGTATGTGGCATTCTCTAACGATGGGTGTGGGCCTCTGTCTCAGAAAGCAGCTCACCCTGCAATCCATGAGGGTATTTGATGAGAGACACAAGAAGGAGACTGGGACTTCAGACGAGTCCTCCAGTGAGCAGGCAGCCTTCAACTGCTTTGCCCAGGCCTCCTCTCCGGCTGTGTCTACTGTGGGGACATCCAACCTCAAAGGTAAGCTTGGCATCTAATCTGTGATGATTAGACTCCAGGTCTTCTTGGCCTTGAGGCCTTGGAAGTTAGGAAAGGTCCTGAGCCAGTAGACTGACTTCGGAGTTAAGTAGGTTCTTCTAGAGTCTGCAGACAAGAGTCATTTGAAAGTGGGGCTAGCAGAGGAGAACCCAGAACACCGTGTGTGTGTGTGTGTGTGTGTGTGTGTGTGTGTGTGTGTGTGTGTGTGTGTGTGTGTCCTTGTCCTCTTGGCAAGGGCAGTTGCACAAAGCACCTGAAGCACTGTCTGTCCTTCATTCCCGACTCCCTTCTGTCTTCTCTTTCCAGTCAACAGTATTCAGGTGCTGGTCAACCTCCAGCTGAATTCTGAGTGAGAATGTGTTAGGCAGGGAGAAGGCCAGGGATTCTCAGCCACCTGGTGCAGGGAAGGTGGTAGACAAAAAGCCACAGCTGATCTGGAGGAGGAGGCGAAGCCCTTAGGGAGGTGGGGGTAGGGGTAGAAAAAGTGGTTTGAATCTTGAGCCAGTTTTCTGTTTAAAGAGCAAGTAGCATTTATTTAGAAAGACAGCTCTCAACGGGAAGAAACCTGTTTTTAAAGTGAAATAAAATGGAAAGCTTTTTTTATGTGTTCAATCCACTTAAGCTTTTAACATAAAGTGGGGTTCATTTTTCTTTTTTGTCTGGTAGGACACCCACAGAGGAGGGTGTGGTGGAAGAGACACTAAAATAAATAAGATCTGATTGTCCACCACCCATCTTTGTAGGAACTGAGGGAACATAGACCACTCTGTGTGTGTGTGTGTGTTTGGGGGGGGGGGCGGTGTTAGTTTCTGCCTGTGCCCATTCAGATGTAAGGATTCTTTCCAAACAAATCAAAACGTTCACAAATTTGTGGAAGCGCCTGACCTCCCTTGCTCCCCCAGCCAAAGACTCTGAAGGTGACAGGAATGTATTCCAGCAGAGTTCTGAGGTCTCATCTTTAAAAAGCGAATTTGCAATCCAATGGGAGAAATGCAAGAGAAAGTTTTGACTGAGTTGTAGCTTTCTTTCTGGTTTTGTTTTGTTTTAATGGAGAATCATTACAATAAGAAAAGCTGTCCATTGGGGGCCTGGCTGGAAGAGGTTGAGCCCTGTCTTAACACTTGTGATGTTTCTTGAATTTAACTGTAAAAGTGTTGCATCATTCCCATTTTACAGAGAGGAAAAAACGGAGGCTGGGAGTGGTTTGAGTCGGGGTTACACAACCAATAAGCGGCCCATTGGGAATCTTGTTTTGGAGATAGTCTCACTCCAGGCTGTACCTTCGATGCCTCACTATTGGCATGCCAGGAGTTGTGCCACGGCGCCGGGCTGGGAGGTGGAGTTTAAACTAGGAAACAAGATTCACCGCCGGTTCCCCTGGCGTTTTCCTCTCTTCCCCAAGATGCGTGTCCCAGCGAAGCCGAAAGTGACGCCGAGGCCGAAAGCAAGGAGGAGCACGGCACCGAGGCCTGCGACGCTGCTAAGATTTCCACCACCACCGCGGAGGAGCCAGGCCGAGACAAGGGCAGCCCGGCCACCAGGGCGCAACTGTTCCCCGCGGAACCCGGCCGGGCCAGAGACACCGCGCGGCTGGACAAGGCATCGCCAGATTCGCGCCACAGCCCGGCCACCATCTCATCCAGCACGCGCGTCCCGGGAGCCGAGGAGCGCAGGAGCCCCGGACGCGAAGGTCCAGGCGCTGCCAAGGTGGATGAGGCGCGCCCACTGCCCACCAAGGACGCCTTCGCGCCACTGTCAGTGCAGACCGACGCCGCCGCGCACCTGGCGCAGGGGCCCCTTCCAGGCTTGGGTTTTGCCCCAGGCCTAGCCGGCCAGCAGTTCTTCAACGGGCACCCCCTCTTCTTGCACCCCAGCCAGTTCGCCATGGGCGGCGCCTTCTCCAGCATGGCTGCGGGCATGGGGCCCCTGCTGGCCACAGTTTCCGGGGCATCCACCGGAGTCTCGGGCCTGGATTCCACAGCCATGGCCTCCGCTGCCGCAGCGCAGGGACTGTCCGGGGCTTCGGCTGCCACCCTGCCCTTCCATCTTCAACAACATGTTCTGGCCTCCCAGGTATTCCTGTCTGACCTTCCATCCTTGACCTCACTCTAGTGTCTCTCAGTCCCAGTCAGTCCCTTGCCTAGGACCGTTAAGGCAGTGATTCATGCTAGTAACCATTAGAATATTTTATTGACCCTTTGCTGGGTGTTGCAACTATCTCACTGAGCCATCGTGACCACCTCACCCCCTAAAGTCCCCCTTAAACTGCTTCCTGTAGGTTAGTCTGGGCATGGCTAAATTCCACACTACTTAACATTGTGACAAGTTGGAATCATTTGATGTATCATCTCTGGCCCAGAGATGTTGAATCCCTTGACTCAGGTCACACAGCTGCCCCCCCCCCCCCAGTAGAGCTTGAGCCTGTCTGACTCACCGGGACTCTTTGATTTCATCTTTGAGCCAACATGTTTCTCTGGAGGCTCCTAACCACTATTCCCCCAGGAACGGACTGAGGTGTGGGGAGGGGAAGTGACTGACTCCCTGGGTGAGAATTTGGTCTGGAGTCAGCCAGCCTTCCACCTAGTTCAAAGCTTTTCTCCCCACCCCCACCCCAAACAGGCCAGCGGGACAGCCTATCTCCAAAGGGTTAATGGGTTGTGCACACGTGGGAAATGTCAAAGGAGAGGGGGACTGGCTGTGGCAGGCCTGTGTGTGTGGTTCAGACAGCTGTGCCCCGGCACTAAGGGGCTGAAGAGAAAGCTCTGAACCCGGTGGGAAGCCTCTCTGGGGTTTTTCGCCCTATTCTGACCTTTTGTTTTGTCTGAGCACATTCGTCTCCCTTGCCAGAGCCAAAAGGCACATAGCCCTCCCCATAGGGGAGGAGGAAGCTGAGACAAAACGGGCTAGCTTCTAACTTACTTCCAACCCTCCTACCTCAAGGCTGGTCTCCCCAGACAGGCAGGTGACAGGTGGAGGAGGGTCATCCTGAACAGACAAGTCTAGACTTTTTCCAGGCAAAGGACACACCCTGGGCTCTTGCATGCAAATTCTGCTTCTGTATGGGTTCCTCTCCCATTCCCTGATCTGCCTCAGTCTCCCACCTGAGTGAGAGACAGCCTCAGAGGCTGGGTGCTTGCTGTCTTTATTAATAATTAACACCTTTTCACCCCTCCTCCATTTCCTTTCATATCATCCTTATTTTTTTCCAACTTGGGAAAGATCTAGAAGGGTAAAATTGAAGATTTTATGATAATGTGTGCACCAGAGTTTAACTCTAGTCCCTTTGGTGGAGGCCCTCCCGGAGTCCACTCAACAGGTGCAGCTGTTGGCCCTCATGGAAACTTGCTAATAGGCCCAAGGGTCAGGCACCATGGATGACATATTGCAGAAGATTTAATAGCCACGAAGTTCCCAGGATGTTAACCCCTTGGTTTAACATATAAGGGATCTGTAGCCTAGGGTAACAGAGCTGAATGGAAAGTATTGCCCCCAACTCCTCCAAGAGAGGTGGTTTGCCCCAGATAGCACGAGGTGGGTGAGAGGGGTCCCCCACTCTCTGACTCCCTATGTTTCTTCTCTTCCTTCCCCAGGGCTTGGCCATGTCGCCTTTTGGGAGCCTCTTTCCTTACCCCTACACATACATGGCAGCTGCAGCTGCGGCTTCCTCAGCGGCCGCCTCCAGTTCCGTGCACCGCCATCCGTTCCTCAACTTGAACAGCATGCGCCCCAGGCTGCGTTACAGTCCATATTCCATCCCGGTTCCAGTACCTGATAGCAGCAGCCTGCTGGCCACTGCGTTGCCATCTATGGCTTCCGCCGCAGGGCCCCTAGACGCCAAGGCAGCCGCCCTGGCGGCCAGCCCGGCCTCGGTGG
Organism: Cricetulus griseus; assembly: GCF_003668045.3. NCBI lineage: Eukaryota > Metazoa > Chordata > Mammalia > Rodentia > Cricetidae > Cricetulus > Cricetulus griseus. Next base: position 99,509,142 of record NC_048597.1, read on the forward strand.
CTGTGGACTCGGGGTCGGAACTGAACAGCCGCTCCTCCACGCTGTCCTCCAGCTCAGTGTCCTTGTCACCCAAACTCTGCTCAGAGAAGGAGGCAGCTACCAGTGAACTGCAGAGCATCCAGCGGCTGGTCAGTGGCTTGGAAGCCAAGCCGGACAGGTCCTGCAGCGGGTCCCCTTAAAAACAAAAACAAAAACAAAAACAAAAACAAAATGCTCCCCCCAAAGGTCTCTCCATTCCAGATCGGTCAAATCTGCCAGTGCACTTTGTTGGACCTAAAATAAACCACAGGCCTTCCACGTGGGGTGATAACCCATCCTTTGAGTTTTGTCTGGGAAGGAGCTCCACGCTCCTTCCAAAGAACCACAGGCCTTGTCTTCCTGAGCTGTGGAAACAGGCTGCTGTTGCATTGAGACGCGGGGGTGGGGGTGGAGGGCAAACTGGCTTTTGTGTCTAGAATGACTTCTGTGGAGGCTGCTGTGGAAGCTGGGGCTGAAGAACAAGGTAATCAGGCCGGCCAGGAGAGTGGGTGTCTGAGAGACTGCACCCAAATCTCTTTCTTTCCCCCTTGTGTGTCAAGTGGAAACAAAAATAATTTTTCCCTAAACTAACAAACAAACCCCAAACGGGGACAAATGAAGTCCCCGTGGAACTGTCTCTGAAGACTGAAAACTCAATCACTTGCTGAGTACCCTTGCTGAGGAAGGGAGAAGGCCTTGTCCTTGCTTGGTCTATATTAAAGGAATCCTGTGTCTTTTTAATATCGTGAAGTTTTAAAGGAGGATACCGGTCTTTTTTGCATGTTACAGTTTTCTGGGTTTTATTTTTGGATGTTTTTTTGGCTTTCACGGAAAAACAACGAAAACCCTGTCAGCCTCAACCCTGCTCCAATCGGCAACCCCCGAGGAAGTGGGGGGTGGGGCGGGGTGGGGATAAAAGGGAAGCAATGGGAATGAAATCAACTGAGTTTATTTTATCTAAGCGCTGTAGAGGGCTTCGTGTGCCTGTTGGACCATTAGTTCTCTTAACTGTATATGCAATAACAAGGTTTTAAAAGAAATAATAAAGAGGAAACACGACTATTGGACAAAGTATTTATGTAATTATTTGATATCTCTTGTAAATAGGTGGAATATGACCGCTCAGAAAGTTAAACTTTAATTTATTGAATTGTACATAGCTGGATGTAAATATAGGAGTGTGTCTGTCAGGTTTTATTCTTGTTTTGCCTTTTGGTTTTTATTTCCAGGTCGGGAGATGGCTAATTCATACTAACGAGCATAGGCTTCTGTGCCTCCATTTATATGCTTTCAAGTAGAGCTGGCTGCAATTTTTTTTAAGTGTCCAAGAACCGGTGGAGGAGGGGCGGGGTTGGAAATACTGTTTCCTATTTTCACCAAAATTGGGGAGGTATTGGCCCTTCCAGGCTCCACTTGAAATGTCCTAAACTCTGGCAGAGGTTAAGATTTCGTGGGAGCAGAGGCCTCCATTTAAAACCCACCCAAGTGTTCATACTCAGTCGGCTCTGGCATCTTCTAACCCAAGTGAGATTTTCTTGTCATTGTTCATCTTGACGGTGTTTTGGATTGGTGTACAGAGAAGGACTCGTTCACACAACCATGAAAGGCAAAACAAACTAAAAAAAAAAAAAAAAAAAAAAAAAAAACCATGAAGGCATATTTTGTGTTTAGTCCTTGATGAGTTTTCTGTAATTCTCCTTAAAAACATCAGTGAAATTTCAATAAATTTTTATTGAAATGAGTTTTGAAGTTGTGTTAATGATTTCTTCAAGAGTGTCTCTCGAAGCTGGAAAATTAAAAGGAGATGATCTTCCTGCCTGCTCTCCTTTCGTCTTTAAATAATAATTAAGACCACCCCATCCCCCAGCAAACCAAAATGAGATGTCACTCAAATTACAAAGCTGAAAACAAAAAGTCCCTTGCTCCTGCGAAGGGGGCCACATCGATCTGAAAATATTTTCCCTTTAATTTAGGGAACCGGAGGGGAAAGGGGCCTGATTAAATTTCATAAATAGGAACTTCATATACTTCAGTTTTAATAGGGGAAGATTTACCCTGTGTTCAAAGTCGCCACCCCCCCCCCCCAGGAATCCGACCAGAAATAAGCTGGGAGCGCTAAGAAGGGTTTTCGTTTTTAATTCTTCTTGATCACAAAATAAATAAATTCTCCCTACATCCCGCGAATCTGGCACGGGGAAAAGGCTAAGCCATGTCCCTTGTCCATGGACATTCAGGGTTGGGACAAGGCCAGGGAGGGTACTCAACCCACCCCACAGTGTGCGCACTTAGCTTGATCAGGAGAGGAAAGGTAATTCGGGAGCCCAATGGACCCTCCAAGGCAAAATTCACTCAGGAAGCTAGTATCACCCCGCCCCCTCTCCACTCTTCCCTTAACCCGAGGTAGTTAGGCAAGTTATCTTTTTGAAGTTCAATTTATCTTTGAATCTTCCAATAAAAAAAAATGGTGGAACCTCTGTCAATCTTTTGGTCTCCCTATCCTCCAGGCTCCTCTGGGGGCGGGCAGGCGTATGTTCTCTAAAGTTAGCCCTTAGGACTTCTTGCCCTGGGGGCCTTGACTCAAAGACCTAGCCGGAGCCTGCCTGGCGGCTGGCTGCCCCCAACCCCCATCTCGGAGCCCGCCAGCCGGGCCTTATGTCCCTGTCACCTTCAGGCCTCTTGAACGGCCGGTCATGAGGGGGCCCCCTCTCCTCCCTCCTTATGGGTTTGGAAGAGAACCCAGCTCTAGACCTTTAGAGGGGTGGGCAACCCCCCTTTTCGAGCCCAGACACGTGGGGACCCCCACTGCCGCAACACCCCCCCCCCGCCAGCTGTCTAGGGAGGAGGAGAAAACGACTAGAGAGCCGAGATTGGAGAGTGCTTAGGGGACCAGGGGACCAGAGAGGCCTTCTTCCCCGGGATCAAAACTCTGGCTGTCCGCTTGGGGAAGGTGGTGGTTGGCTCATGGCCTCCCGCTGCGCGAGCTCCCAAATTGGGGAGAAAATAGCTCGGTTTCAAATGTGGAGAAAGCAGAAACTGAACCAAACCAAACAGAATTTGCTTGGTTTTCTCAGTCAGATTTTCTCTTCTCTTCCCTTCTCCATGCCCCAAATTTGGGGACAGTGCCCAAACCTGTCCCCGGCCCCTCCTAGGGCTTCCTTCCTCCCTCCCTTCTTTTCTTTCGTCTTCTTTATAATCTCCTCTGTATCTTATTTATATATAGTGCTGTTAATGTATAACTCTTGTGGCGCTGATGGACCGGGGGTGACCCGCTCACAATCTCTCTGGATTTCTGTGCCTATTACTCACCTGGCGCCGGTCGCAATCTCGCCGCGGGCTTTATGGTGGTGGTGGCGGCGGCTGCCGAGGCCACTAGGGGCCGGCGCCTGGGTCTTTTTTTTTTTTTTTTTCCCTCTCCCAGGCTTCGAGTGCCACCTATCTGTCTGACCCACGAATGCGCCCTGCCTAACAGCGGCTAACTGGATATTCCAGAGCCTTTGGGTGTCCGGAACTTGAGGGCTTTACCTTAGCACCCCTTCTCACGGAACCACCCTTCACCCGACTTATCCTCCCCACTGACACCCAGCCCCACCCCCACCTCACCTCCTCACCCCTTTCATTCCTGTTTTGGCCTCAGATGAGATTTCCAAGGGATTTTTGAAAATTCAACGAGGGACCTTGGTTCCTTACAGGAGGCAGTAACCTGGATGGAGGCGTTGCAGATAAAAAGAGACCCCCTCCCCTCGAATTCTACCCACATAGACTCAACTCGAACTAACATCTTCCGAGATGTTCGGTTTTTTTGTACTATATAAACTCTTAATTTGGGGGTTTTCTTTTTTCTTCTGGCCGCGTCTGCGGGGACAAAGGACGACCAGAATTTCTGGAACCACCAGGCCTTTTTGGCCCCCTGGAGTGGTCAGATGCTGCGGCCTGAAGGGCTGAGCTGCTTGCAGATCGGTGTGTATACAGGTGATGAATGCGGGTACTGGCCAGAGCCCTCCGGGCGACTGCCCGCCCGTGGGGAAGATCGGCTCCAGGCTGCGCTGGCGTCTGAGACCCTACGGGAGGGGCCGGGGTCACCTTTGCTGGTCTTTGAGCTGCGGGTAGAGGCGTCCGAGTTCTTCCTGACCTCCCGGCGCTAATTGCAGGGGCCGAAGGGCGCGCTTGGGCACAGGCAGGGGTCGCGACCTTGCAGTACTCCCGCTCCCCGCTCCCGTGTCTAGGTTGTCCTGAAGTAGCAAAGGGTGTTTGTAAATGGTGAGTGTGTAGGCTGGCACGGAGTCTGTCTCTGGGCCCGAACTGTCCTGAGACCCACCCTTTCATACATCTGTGAAAGCTCCCGAAATACCTATAGGCCTTTCGAAAAATTCCATTCAAGGAAAACCCTAGTTCTGGCCTTTCCCCTAAACCAACAGACAGGCTCCTTGGGGCTGTCTACAAGAGGCTTGTTACTTTCCCATCAGTACACTTTCTGCCTCGCTGGTTTCTGAATTTGGCTTCTTGGCAGCCAGCCAAGAAAATGGCTATGGGGGGGTAGTATTTGCCCCCCCCCCCAGTGGTGGCCTAGGCTCTTCTAGATGTAGCCATAGACCTTTGTAGCTACAAGAAGCTGTGGGGTGCTGATACTCTGAGGCCAGGAGCCGCAGGTGTTAGAAAGCCATGTGTGTGTTTGCGTGTACTTGTGTGTGCTCCATCTGTGGATGTCTCTTCCAATTTGGATTTAGGAGTTTCATTTGCAAGACAGTTCCGGATGTAAAATGCACTTGCTTGTTTTATAATCAAGATGCGTATAATCAAGAAATATATGTTGCAGATGTGGGCGTTCAAAGCACACATAATAACCACGATAGAAATCAATGGCGTGCAAGGGGCGCGTGTGTGCGCTGGGGGTGGGGGTCGGGGCGCTGGGCCCTGGCACTGGGGGTGGGGGAAAGCACCCCATGAAGTGACCTTAGTCGCTCTCACAATTAACCCCATAAAGTGTGTTCAATTCTCAACCCTGAGGCACAAAGCAGATACATCACCAAATAATTAAAGCTCGGGTTGGGTGGGTGGATGGAACCCGAACATCAACCAACCTAAGCAACCTTCATTTCTACCTGCAGGTGTTGCTACCTGCGGCCCCGGATGCAGAGAAATCGTAGGTATGTTTGGGACTGACCCACTTTTCGTTCTTCAGAGGGCAGTATTGTGATTTTGGTCTGAATCCGTGGTGTGATGTCAAAAGTACGGCTTTGATTTGGAATGTCTACTTCCCTCCTGGTGAAGATTTTAGGGTGAGGGCCTGTGTTTCCATGTGGATAGACTCCCACAGATACCCAATCCATCCTCAGCCGAACACTGGAGCACTTATCTGAGCAGGCGCAGCGCTAAAAGCCTGGCTTCCTTCTATCAGGTCCCGGAACAAGTTGCGTGTCCCAGGCTCCCAGTCCCAGTTCCCCTGCAACCTCCAGTGTCTACAATTGCTCTCTCTAGCCAGGAGCAACGGCCTGCAGGTTGGGGATTCGGAGAGGACAGTGTCTGCTCTCTGCTGGTTCATCCTCTTCTGTTTCTAGAAACCTCTGCAAAGGCTGGCTTTTTTCAGGTCTTCTATTGGCATCTATGTGACTCCAGTTGGAAGTGGAAGTGGTGAAAAGGGAGTGTAGGTTAGGGTTCCACTGAGAAGCCAGAGATCATGGGCAGAGGACCAGCCACGGGGCATCCTATAGGCCACACACACTGAGAGGCCAGGTGCAGGTCCTGCCACAGTCTGGCTAGCTCCGTAAACAAACTGTTTGCCTGGAGAATACAGCCTTGTGCTCTGAGCATAAGGTGCTGGGCACCCAAACTGAGGACTTTTTATCTTGGGTCTCCCAGCTTTAGTTTAGCTTTGAGAATAGGATACAAAAACAGGGGGGACTGGAAGGGGTCCTTGGAACCGGGGATAGCTTGGTCCTGCTTTCGGCACCTACCCCACTGCACCCAGCTACCCCAGTGCAGTATTGACTCTTTAGAAATGCGATCCCCCAGCACTTTGGTTTCCTGCTAATGACCCAGGCTCTGGTTTCAGATTGCAAAGCAGCAGTTTGATTTGGCTTCCCTGGCCCGGCAGAGCCAACCCTAAACTTGTGTTGCTTCACACCAGAGTTTTTCTGCCCTCTGCAAGGTCCCCAAGTGTCAAGGACACTTGGGAGGGACCCTCCTTCCTATCACCTTCACAGACTGTCATTTATCTCAGCCCCCAGCACCAGCATCTCGGACTTTTTTTTTTTTTTTTAATCTCTTTGTGCCTGAAACAGGCATTCTTAGTACCCGAAGTAGCTCTAGCTGTCTCCCAGTCCTCCCAACCTGGCAGAGAGCCATGGGGAGAGTAGGTATCATGTCCAAATAGCTCAGGTGCCACTGCACAGGCAAAACAACCCCCTACCCTCTCAGCCCATCCAACTCTTCCCAGGGCCAGTTGTGCTAAGCTCACTGGCTATTGTCTAGGGGGACCCATCAAGGATCTCCTAAAATCACACAAAAAATGTATTTTACAGACGTGCACAGCTTTTCAGGAGGATACTAGAATTTCAGAGATGCACAATAAGCAATGAATCTGGGGATATTTGGAGACTCCCGAGATAGTGCTTTTACAGCCCTGGTTTTGTCTAGGTTGAATTTAATACTTTAGAATACTCCCTCACTCTCTTCCCCCAACACCCCTGCTCATTTTGAAGCTAAGGCTAGGGTGTGAGTGTGTTCAGGTACTGTATAATTAGTTGATTAATCAATTATATTAACTTATCAGCCAAATGATTATGAGCAGTCATTATCACCCCCAATGAGTTCTGTGTTAATTTCCTGTTGGGAGGGTCACCCTCCCTGAGCGATCACAGGCAATAAAAGGCAACTACTTTTCATAAAACAAAATTACTTCTCACTAGATGCCAGGATGGAGGGAGGGAATATCGAACTTCAGGGGAGGTCTTCTTGATTGGGGGGACTATTGGGGTCCCATCTGGGGCAGGGACTTGCTTCTATGGACATCACAGTGGCAAGGTTAGTGTATAGGCAAGTTTCTTCAGCTTTTTTTTTTTTTTTGTCCTCAGGAAATTCAAATTTTCTGTTTGACATTATCTTATTTGTGACAGCCTTTCCCTCTGTAGCCTAGATGGACCCCAACATCTCAATCCTGTGGTGTTAGAATTCTGGACTTCAAACTTGCCACTAAGACAAACACTGGGTTTGGCTTTTGGGGAATGGCTGTGTGCATGTTGGGGGCCGGTTACCTTGGGGCCTGAGGGACACCTGAACAAAATTGGATGCAAAGAAGAGAAAGAAAAAAAAAAACAACTAGGATCCCTTTCCATGCAATGCCATTCTTTCCACCTTGTTGGCTAGAAACTAAGCAGGCACCTGCCCCAGACCGGTGCATGGGCCTAGTATATATATGTCCGGGGACTCCTTTCCTTTGAAAGTCAGAGATTGCCCTGGGTATGTTTTCTTCCTGTCTCCCATCCTGTACCTTTTTCACTTTTCATCCAAGCAATCCCTACTTGAAACACCCTAGACAGTGCGGAAAGATCAAGAAGCAAAGGGAACCTCGTTCATTTTTCTTTATTTCCTTACAAATATTAGTAACTGGGGAGGCCCCTCTACTACCCTGTAAGTGAGCCCAGACTCAGTGAACCCTACTGGGTCCTGCTCAGCCACAAGATTTATTCCAAACAAGACCATCCATGAAATAGTAGGCTGCCTCCTTGACGGGAGTCTCCAGCTTGCTACCAGACACCCCCATTCCAGCCCCTCAAGATAAATTCCAAACCAACCTCTAGTCCACTCCAAGCCTGCCCCCAGGATTTTCTCGAAGGCAAGTCATGCAAGAATGGGTGTCTGCTTCCCTAGAAGCTGAGGGCACTTGGCCTTTGCTCTGTCTTTGAAGAGGATCACTTTCGAGATGGCTGGGATCGGAGTGACTGCCTTCCTATGCCTTCAGGTCAAAACAGGACCTGAGAACCTCACTCTACCTGCATTGTGTCTGGGGTTCCTCCCCTGGTGGGGGGATGGGGGGGGGGAGAAAAGAAAAACTAAGAGAGCAAGCTGCAGCCAGCCTGAGCCAGGCAGGGGCCCACGACATCGCCAGGCCGCTCCTTTGCTGCCATCTGCTGGTTGCATCGGAGAAGTGTATGGAATTTTTCGAATGCCTGGACCGAGTCTCTGAAAAGGGCTGGAAGAGCATGGAACAGGACTTGCCTAGCATGAGTTAGGCCCTAGATTCTATGCCCAGTTCCTCAAAAATAAAGTAAGGGAAGGAGGAAATAGGGTGCCAAGGCAAAAAAGATACCATGTGGAGGACCATAGTCCTGTTTTATCCATATGCCTGGTACCTTGAGTGAGTTGCGTAATTTCTCCTGGGTCACGAGGTGGAGGAGCATGTAAAGTACTGGCAGAGCAAGCCTGGCAACCTGAGTTTGACCCCAGAAGACATGTTTTAAAAAGCCAGATGAGGTGGCATGTCTGCAGTCACAGCACTCCTTTGCGGAGATGGGGCATGGGGGCTGGGGACAGAACTACCCGAAGCTCACAGTCCTGCCAGGCTGGGGTCCTGGGTTCCGCAAAAACAGCTAGGGAGAAAGAGACCCTGTCTCAATAAGATGGAGGGAGAACACCAACTCCCGGAAGCTGTCCTCTGACCTGCATGCGCACGCCATTGTGTGCTCACATTCACATGCATGGTACACTTATTGATTGGTTAATTATTTTACCAATTAATTAAAATATCCCCAGGTCCAGGATGTAACTCGGTGGCAGATAATTTTCGGAGCACTTGTGAGGATGTGGGTCTTGGAGGATGAGTGATGTGCAGGTGGCTTCCTCTTCATCATCTCTAGGTCCTTCTTTGGACCACAAGGTTCCCATGGATGGTCCTAATGATTATCCCTGAAACCTCATCTTTCATAATCCTTGTCTTTGGAGTTCCCTAAATTCACCATCTGCCTTAACTCAAACCTACCAAAAGTGGGACTGATCCCAAACTCCCTACGATGATGCTCTCTCAGCCTAGGTTTTGAAACTTGGGCACTGGTGACCTTGTCAACTGGCTGGTTCTATGAGTTCAGGGCTGTCCTGTGCATTCAGGGAGGGGTAGCACCCTTAAGCTCTGGCATCTGTCCACTAGATGCCAGTAGCATTTTTGACACAGGAGACGACCTAAGATGTCTTCAGATGTTGCCATGAACCATGTTGGTGGCATCAGCTCTGGTTAAGAACCACTGCCTTAGTCTGTGTCCCTCAAGTACCTCCCCTTGGGGATATCAATGTCACTTCATCCAGAATGCTCTTGCTGAACCTCAGGACTGAGCTTTCTTGCTCATGATGGGGTAACAGTAAAGGCTTCCTGTAGGAGTGTATGCTATGGGGGAAGGTTGCCCTCCACATCTGTCTCCGATGTATCTCTTATGCTTCAAAACATCAAATCATTTGAAATGTTTACACTTGTCCCCTAACACACTTTGCTGTCCTCCCTATGGGAGCAAGGAGACATTGACAGGATGGACAGTGTATGACCTACAAGCCAAGGGTACCCACCCACTTTCACATGTGATAGGGAAAGTTATATTTGGTTGGTTGGTTGGCTGGCTGACTGGCTAGTTGGTTTAAAGGCAAGGTCTCCCATAGTTTAGGTTGGCTTCAGATTTGATATGAGCCTGGGGATGACCTTGAACTCTTTTTAAATTAATTTATTTTTATTTTATGTGCATTGGTGTTTTGCCATGGGTGTTAGGTCCCCTGGAACTGGAATTACAGACAGTTGTGAGCTGTCATGTGGGTGCTGGGAATTGATCCCAGGTCCTCTGGAAGATCAGTCAGTGCTCTTAACCACTGAGCCATCTCTCCAGCCAGACCTTGAACTCTTAATCCTCCTTCTTCCTTGTCTCCAGTGATAGGATGACAAGCATTTGTTCCCACACCCTGTTTTTATATGATGCTGGGGATGGAACCCAAGGCTTTGTGTATGCCAGGGGTAGGCAGATACTCTACTGAGTCCCTGGTCCTTCTCTTACTGTTTTACTTTTATTTAGGGACTGTAGATCAAGTTGAGACTGTACCCTAGCAGTTTTTATTTTGAAGACTGGATCTCGATATGCTGCCCATCTGGCCTTGAACTCCCACCTACTGGTGTAGATCAAAACTCACAACTTTACTCTTCCAATTGGATGGGGGAATTTTATTTTGTTTTGCCTTCTAACACAGGGTCTCTCTATGTAATCCTGGACTCCTTGTGCAGACAAGGTTGGCCTCGAACTCTTCCCTCTGCCTTCCAAATTCAGGAATTAAAGGTGTGAACCACCATGCTTGGGAAGGGGGAAATTTTTTAAATGTGCAATACACATTTTAGTACTCTTTTATCAAGTTCAACTAAAACCTGACCACACCCATACATTTGCATATTGTACGGTTTATAACAGCACAGCCAAAGGTTAATAAGAGAATGTGAGACATGGAAGAAAAGTGAAGGGAAGTGGTTAGTTTAGCCCACAGCTCCTCCTGGTGTGTGTGTGTATGTGTATGTATCATGAGCAGGGCGGGCACTTTCTTTAGGCTAAGTAGAGGAGACAGGAGGTTGTGTTTATTCCCTTCTCAAGTTTACAATTCATCCTGCACAAAGTCACAGCACACAAAGAGCTTTTGTGTTCCTTTCTCTCTCATTCCCTCTCTCTCTTCCCCATTCCTTCTTTCCTCCTTCCATCACCCTCTCTATTCCTTCTTGTCTCCTTTTCTCCTCCCTGGGACCACTCATCTCCTTTCTCCTTTCTCCCCTCCTCTCCCCTCCCCTACTCCCAATAACAGCCATCCAGTTGAGGGCCAGCCCAGGAAACTGAGGCTAGAAGACTCTCCATGAATCCTCCAAACCTTCCCACCCAAGCATGACCTCATCACAAGTTCCCCCAGCCTGCCCCTCCATCCCTCTGTGCCCCTGGCTCCCTCTCGACTTTGGCCTCAATGAGAACCTCATTATTTATCATTTTGAAGCTCCAGGATTTTCAGAGCCCAAATCCAAGCTGAAAATGGAGGCAATTACCCAGATAATTTAGGTAAACCTCGGGGCTGTGTTAGGAGTAATTGTTTCCACTCCCACTTCTCATTGTGTGGCTGAAGAGACCAATTCGGCCCTGACAGCCCCTGTTTGTTTTGTCCCCACGGAACAAGGTCTTGTAGCTAAGGAGAGAAGGCAAGAAAGAACAAAGCCCCAGGGGCAGAAAGGCGGCCGGACTCCAGCCAGCCAATTTGTGTTGTAGGTCATTAACCTTTGTGCTTCCACAAACCCCATGCAGGGGGTTCAGCTCTTGGAAAATATGCCTGACATGCAAAATATCAAAGCCATCGTGGGCACGTGTGTATGCAAAAATAAAGCTAAGTAGAACTACACTAAGACTGGAGTCTGAAAAAGCCTTCTGTGACTTCTCAGCAGGAGAGAGTAAAATTGGGGAGCTCCGGTTGTTGTTTGATTTTTGCCTTGTTAAAGCCAGAGTCTCCCTATATAAGCCAGGCTATCCTAGAACTCTCTAGCCCCTTCCCTCTGCTTCCCTGGGGCTGGGGTTATAACTACACCACCAAGCCTGACTTGGAGTCAGATAGTGGGTGGAAGCACCCCCAGTTTGCTTTTGATTTGTGTGACCCTGGAAAGAGCTTAAACTCTCTAGAACCTTCCATTCTTTCCTCTTAAAAGAAGACTGCCCAAGTTGGGGTGTAGATCAGGGCCAGAGAGCTTGCCTGGCCTGAACAAACACCTGGGTTTAATCTCTAACGCTGGTGGAAGAAATTAATAAAACCATCTTTGCTTTATAGGGGTGTAGAGAGATGACATGGATAGAGACCACAGCCCTGGGATTGGTACCCAGGGGGTCTGATGCAAGCTGTTATTGTTGTAGTTGTGGGCCTGAGTCTCTGTGTGTTTAAAACGGTCACATGCCACCCAGAAACAGTCAGGCCACCACCCCTTGTCCTCTACCTCTTTTCTTTCCTGGCCACCACACTGTGGGATAACAAAAAGGTTGGTGTACCTACAGACACAAGAACAATGGTCAGTCCACAATTTCAGATTTTATAGACACTCACTCAAAAGCAACATGCTGGTGACATCTGATGACAGCAAATCGAGCCAGGAGCCCCAACGTGCACACACTCATGTCCCCATTTTTTTTTTTTTTTGTGTGTGTATTTATGATCATCACTCCCAGTTGGCAGGCTTGTTCATGGCAAAGATAAAGACATGGAATGACAGGAGGATTAGGCTTTGCTAGCAGAGCCATTTCCAGGCCCGAGAGCTCAGTATTCTGGGGGGTGGAGGGTGAAGGCCGCCTTGGCCAGTAACAGTGCAGAGGACAAATCCAAAAGGATGATGGCTTTCAGACAGCACAGTGCAGCAGTCATTTGGGACACACAAACCCTCCATCTAGTACTGCTGTCCTCACGCTGGGCATGGAAACCCAGTACTCAGGATGTGGTGTCAGGGGGATCAGGAGGTCAAGGTCAGCCTGGGAAATGCGACACTAGGTCTTAAAAGAGAAGAAGCAGAAGATGTGTGTGAGGCATTCTTCACCCTGCTCCACCTCAGATTCACCTGGGGAAGCTCCAAGGAGTCCTGCCTGGGCTCCACCCAGACCTGCTGAATCAGAGTTTAGGAGGGAGTAGCTGCAGGGACTGGGTGTAGGTGGACATTTCTTTCCCACCTGCTACTTCTCAATCAACACAGAGACTTAATATTAATTATAAATGCTCGGTCAATAGCTCAGGCTTGTTACTAGGTAAGCACTTTTTTTTTTTAAGATTTTATTTATTTATTATGTATACAACATTCTGCTTCCATGTATATCTGCACACCACAAGAGGGCACCAGATCTCATAACGGATGGTTGTGAGCCACCATGTGGTTGCTGGGAATTGAACTCAGGACCTCTGGAAGAGCAGTCAGTGCTCTTAACCTCTGAGCCATCTCTCCAGCCCATCTAGCTAACTCTTACATATTAAATCAGCCCATATTTCTTACCTATGATTTGCCATGTGGCTTGGTACCTTTTCTTAGTATGGGAGGCCCATCTTGCTTCTCTTTGCATCTGTTCAAGACTCCTCAGACTCTGTCCTTCTTCCCCTCAGCATTCTCAGTTTGTCTTTCCCGCCTAACCTTATTCTGTTTGGCTATTGGCCAGTCAGCTTCTTTATTAAACCAATCACAGTGATGCATATTCACAGGGTGTAAAGGAATATTCCAAAGCTGAGCATTTTGACTTCTTGTTGAAGTGAAAAGACACAAGCTGCACTAGCCTGGTAATCTCAGTGTGGGTTCCTTAACCTATGCAGAAAAGCCAGCTGCAGGAACCTGCATCTGTAATCCCAGCATTTCTAGGATGAAACAGGAGGCAGAAATGGGAGAGAAATGCACAAGCCAATCACTGGCTGCCCCTCCAAGCTCCATCTCGAGCCCTGCATTGTTGACTGACAGCTAAATCACTTTCTCTTCTGTGCTAAGCCTATGATGCATGTCAAGATTGGGGGGTGGGGCACTGAGGATGTGACTCAGTTGGTAGAGTGCTTACCTAGCTTGCATGAGGTCTGGGTTTGATCCCCAACTCCACATAAACAAGGTATGGTGGTTCAATCCTGTATTCCTGATACTGGGAGGTGGAAGCAGGAGGTTCCAAAGTTCAAGGTTATCCTTGGATACACATATGGATACACACAAATACACACACACACACACACACACACACACACACACACACACACACACACACCTTAGGTTTCAGGCCAGCCTGGGCTACATGAAACGCTAAGGTGGGCCTAGAGATTTAGCTCAGTGGTAGAGAGCATAACACTTGTGAGAGGCACTGGGTTCCATTCCCAGCACCTCAAACACAAATATATTCAAAGTAGGTACATCCTTCAGCTCATGGAATTCACCGTCTCAGGAAGAAAGAGTATTTATTTATTTGTATTATTATTGTTATGATTTGTATTTTTTTTTGAGACAGGGTGTTATTGTGTAACCCTAGCTGGTCTAGGATTAGCTTTGTAGACCAGACTGGCCTTGAACTCAGAGATCTACCTGCTGGGATTAAAGGTGTGTGCCACCACACCTAGGTAGGAGGAAAGACTCTTTATAGGAAAATGGACCAAGTATCCAGGGCTAGTGGTCTAGGCCTCTTAATGCAGCAACTCAAGCATAGCAAGTTCAAGGGCAGCTTGCATTAGTTAGTAAAATCCCATCTCAAAATAAAAGCTAAGACATGGGCTGGTAATATACCTCAGTGGTACAGTGATTGCCTAGCACGAATGAGTCACTAGTTTCACTTCCAGTACTGGCTGGGTGTGGCTATGAATGTTTGTGACCTCAGCAGAGGCAGAGGTGGGTAGATCTCTGAGTTCAAGACCATCCAGAATAGTGAGACTTCATAATTGGCCCTGACCTGAGGGCCTCTATTTTCTCTTTGGCCCAATGTTGTCATCAAGGCCCTTGGCAACAGCATCCCAAGGCCATGTCTTATGTACTTCATAGTTCTTTCTAGAAGATGCCTCATGGTTAGCATGCCCACTGCTTGAACTACACAGTCCTTACACATCTGAGAGCCATGGGGTCCTCCAAGAAAAACAAGTGTCCATTTATAGCCAAAGGACCCCACCTGTTCTTCCTCCTGAGTTTCAAAACACATGGGCCATCCGCTTCCTTCCCATGGCAGGATTCATTTTACGAGCTCAGAACGGACAGCAGATGCCTCGCCCCACTTTGTTCTTGAACAGTAGGAGCTAGGAGCAGAGTTCTGATAGGGCTTGAGATGGGAGCTTAATGGGTTTCCGTCCCTTGGGCTCTTCCTCCCTGACCCAGGGGCTCATACCATATACTCTGAATTCCTCTAAACTTTCTGAACTGACATCAGTCCATGCAGTTGAGAGGAAGTATCTGAGAGCTGGGCAGGAGGTGGGGACAAATCTCTCCCACTCTAGGAGACCACAAAGGCAGAGTTCTCCAGTAAAACTTGTTATCTATCGCACACTTTCCTGAGGATCAGAAGAGTCCCCCAGACAGCAGAAACAGGTTTAGGAATGCAGGGCCATTGTGTATGCTTGGAGGCTCAAGTGGACCCCTGTCAATGCCCATGGACTACTTCAGACAGACCCTGCATTCTGGGGAGTAACTGAAGTAAGTGGAAAGCAGGCAACATTGCACTCAGGCTCCGGCCGCCAGCAGGGCCAGGAAAGCAAGAAGAATCAGTAATTAAATAAATAAAAGCATCAACTTTGTTTTTGAAGATGTGTTCTTCCCACTTCCATCATCTCAAGACAGCCTGGGACATGATGAATGGCCGGTAGGATGGACAAACTGGACGGTGTGAGCAGAAATACAGACTATGTCATTAGACCCAACACCTTTTGGAAACCATTGATTATAGGGTGGAGAGGGGTGGACAAAGTAGCTCTCCTTGGACCCCTAAACTAGATGAGCAGAAGGACAAGGGGCATTGGATAGTTTGTGGAGGGAGTAGTTTAAAGTATACATTCTCAATCAAGTGGGAAAATACGTAAAAAAAATTACTTCTTTTATATCAAATGTTTTGCCTGCTTTCATGTTTGTTTACCACCTGTGTGTACTCCCCATAGAGACTAGATGAGAGTGTTGGATCCTCTGGAACCGCAGTTATAGACAGTTATGAGCCACCATGTTGGTGCTGGGAATCAAACCTGGGTCCTTTGCAAGAGCAGCCAGTGTTCTTAACTGTTGGGCCATCTCTTCAGCACCCCATCCCTCTTTTTTTTTTTAATAACCCACAGAGTTTAACTCCCTACATGCACATGGGTGTGGGGACATCCACTGGAACATGGGCAACCAGCCAACCAGGGGCTATATCCACAAGGCTGCCCAGAGCCATCAACTGTCCACAGCTTCTATGTTAGCTGCAAAGCTTCCTGAGTGCACCCACCCACCCACCCTATTCCTACTGGAAACTTCACTGGCTTGATCTTGGGCATGTCACCCCAGCTGTTGCAGGTTCATGAGTGCCACTGGCCATGTCATGTCTAGAAGACAATATTTCACAGCCCCGATCTCCATGCTCTGGTTCTTATATTCTTTCTTCTCTCTCTCCAGTGGTCCCTAAGCCTTGGTGAGGGGTTGATGCTCCATTCAGGGCTAAAAGCTCACAGCTACTTGTTCTCAGCACTTTGTCCAGTTACGAATCTCGGCATTCAATGCTGCTCTCAGCTGACACAGCTTCTTGGACCAAAGTTGAGCACAGCACTAATCCATGGGGATGAACATAAATATTTAGAAAGGCAATGTAACAGCTTGACCATGTAGCAATACATCTATAGTGGGATCCTCCCAGGGCCTGTGACTTTCCCAGTCATAGATTTTCAGACAGGCTCATACATCAGGTATAAATTCCCACCTGTGGAGCAGGGTATAAAGGCCACCAGAAAGTGGTTGGTTACTCACATAACATCCACGCCACCACTGCACCATTGGGCACACCTTGTCTAGCTGATCTATATTGCATCATGCAGGATCCAGCACTGAGTAAGACCACTGATAGCTTTGCTCCCCAGTGGCTGCATAGCACCTCCCAGCACTATCAAAGCCAGTCAGAGGGGAGGAAGCTTCTGGGTCATTTCTAACCTCAGTCCCGTAACCAAAGTGTGTGGTATTTTCAGCAACAGGGTCTTACTGTATAGTTATGGTGGGCAACCAAGGGCAATGAGAGTAGCCGGTGCTGGTTGTGGGGCTTCCAGTGGCTCCCTGACCAGTAACAAACAGGCAGGTGTCCCCTGTCTGGCACTGGGATTTTTGCTTAATAGCCCATGTCTTCTGGAAACAACATTGCTCACCCATGCAGGGTACCTCTGTTCAAACTCTTTTCTTTTTTTAAAAAAAATAATATTTTTCATTTATTTATTTATCTATTTTTTAAAAGATTTTATTTATTTATTTATTTATTTATTTATTTATTTAGTATACAGTTTTCTGCCTGCATGCCAGCAGAGGGCATCAGACCTCATTCAAGGTGGTTGTGAGCCACCATATGGTTGCTGGGAATTGAACTCAGGACCTCTGGAAGAACGGTCAGTGCTCTTAACTACTGAGCCATCTCTCCAGCCTTTATTTATCTATTTATTTGAGACAGGATCTCACTGTGTAGCTCTGGCTGCCCTGGAACTCTCTATGTAGGCTATCCTGACCTTGAGCTCACAGAGATCTGCTTGCCTCTGCCTCCCAAGGGCTGGGATCAAAGGTGTGGGCCACTATACTCAGTTTTAATTACTCTTAAAATTTATTTATTTATATACTTGGTTTTTGTTTTCTTTCTGTTTTTTTGGGGGGGGGAGACTGTTTGAGGCAGGGTTTCTCTGTGGCTTTGGAGGCTGTCCTGTAACTAGCTCTTGTAGACCAGGCTGGTCTCAAACTCACAGAGATTTGCCTGCCTCTGCCTCCTGAGTGCTGGGATTAAAGATATGTGCCACCTCTGCTCGGCTCCTTACCTTTCTTCTTCTTTTTTTCATTTTCTTTCTTTCTTTCTTTTTGTTTTATTTTGTTTTGTTTTCCAAGACAGGTTTTGTCTGTGTAGGTTTGGCTGTCCTGGAACTCATAGAGCTGACCTCAAAGTCACAGAGATTCTCCTGCCCCTGCTTTGAGGCTAGTATTGGGATTAAAGGTGTGTGCTTTCTTACTCGTCTTTAATGTTGGATAAACTACCCTCACCCCTACTTAGACCAGCTACCATCTGGTAGTAATAGCCCTTCACTCCCCTGGTCATTAACTCACTCACTCTAGTCCTGGTTGGCCTCAAGTTCACAGTGATTTCCTATCTCAGCCTCACAGGTATTGTGATTGCAGGTATGTGATACCACACCCATCGAGACTTTATTTTGACACCTGCTATTTAAAATACAGAACATAGGCAGGAGAGATGGCTCAGCAGCAGTTAAGAGCACTGGCTGCTCTTCCAGAGGTCCCTGAGTTCAATTCCCAGCACCCAGTGACTCACAAATATCTGCTGCCCTCTTCTGGTGGGCAGGCATACATGCAGGCAAACACTGTATGCCTTCATTTTAAAAAAATGAGTCTTTTTAAAAAGTAAAATAAAATACAGAACACAAGGCTAGAGAGTGGGCTCAGTGGTTAAGAGACCTGGCTGCTTTCCCAGAGGGCCTGAGTTCAATTCCCAGCAACCACCATGTGGCTCAGAACCATCTATAATGAGATCTGGTACTCTCTTCTGGCCTCCAGGCATACATGCAGACAGAACACTGTATACAAAATAAATGAATAAATCTTAAAAAATATTAAAACTAGGTATAGTGTTCCACACCTGTAATCCGGCACTCTGGTGGCAGAGGCAGAAAGATCAGAAGTTCAAGGCCATCCTTAGGTACATTGGCATTCAGGGCTAGCCTGGAGTACTTGATACCCTCTCTTAAAAAAAATACTTCTCTGGGAGGGAGGGGGGAATACTGCTCATCATTTTGTAATTGAATATTTATTTATAATGTTAACTCGATTCCTCTTTTCATGTCCTTGTATCTACAATGCCCTCCTTGACCTATTTTAAAAACCTGTAAAGTCTGACAAAATATTGCCTTGTGTGGGTCCTTCACCCCCCTATCCAGGGGAATGAACGGATGTTTAATTTTCACCAGTCCCCTCAGTCCTGTTCCCCTATCTTTAGGCCTATCTCCTCTTCTAAGGCTGCACAGACAGAACACAAGCCTATTTTAAAGGTTAGGACCCTGGTCCAAATCGCCTCTCCCAGCTTCTCATTCCCACTAACTCCGAAGGAGAAAGCTGGGGAGCCCTTTCTCCAGCCCCCACCCCACCCCTTTCATTCTGGGGAGGCTGGGAATGCAGTCGCCGACCCAGCCAGCCAGCCCGGGAGGACTTAATTAGGGCTAATGATTTCGCGTCTTTTTTCAGGACTGCTAGACGCCACCGCGTCGGGGAATCCCCGCCCGGGAAGGGGACATTGAAATGCAACCGGCTGTCTTTGAAAGCAGGGCCAGGGATGGCTTTTTAACCGGTGGGGACAACAGCTCAGAGTCTTAGGAAAACAAAGGGCAGAGACTGCTGGAGCCAGCAGCCGCTTTGGGGCCACCGGGGCCAAAGACTTGTTCACGTCTTCATTGACTGCCTCGTGCCTTCAGGAATCTTAAAAGAGGCGAAAACAAACATTTGTTTACTCATTCTTCGGATTGTCTGCAAAGATCTCTAGCCATCTCAAGATCGAGCAATCTGAAGAAGTGACTGGGAGGAAGTCTTCGTACCCGGAATTCAAGACCCTTCAAAGAATGCATGGAACTGGGACCATAACATTTTGGAAGGTGTCCAAATATAATGACATGTCCTCACCCAGTGCCTATCAGTCAGCTTCACAATTATCATGATTTTTAGGCAACACACACACACACACACACACACACACACACACACAGAGGCATACAAGGCATACACACACATGCACACATACACACACACACATATACAGACACACACACACACATATACAGACACACACACACACACACACACACAAACACACAATATTTTGTCTGCCTAATCATTCTGACTTTGGACCCCCCTCTCCCTTGTCTTAAGATGCACCAACTATGGTTTGCTTGTGTTGTTTTGAGACAGGGTTTTATTCTGTAGCCCAGGCTGGCTCCCAACTTTCCATCAAGTGGGGACCACCTCTCCAAGCTACAGTTGCATTTGGATGAAAGAGTGTGTCCCCTGGGAATAAAGCTGCACTTTGTTGACCTTAGGTCACCTGAGGAACGGGATCTTTTGTGCCTTGGGTTTAGATCACCTGGTTTTAGATATGCAAAATGACACCTTGACCAAGCAAAGCCATTTTACCCATCAGAACACTTAAGACAATGGCTGTCGGACCCCAGGGGTTAAAGGTGGGAGTGTCACGAGTCAGTCCACACGCTAGTGAAGACAAGAAGAAGAAGAAGAAGAAGGAGGAGGAGGAGGAGGAGGAGGAGGAGGAGGAGGAGGAGAAGAAGAAGAAGAAGAAGAAGAAGAAGAAGAAGAAGAAGAAGAAGAAGAAGAAGACCCACATTAAAGCAAAGAGGCTCTCCCTTCCTTTAATCGTGATGTCTTCTTTGAGCTTTGAGCTCTGTCAGTGACAGGCTAAGTCCTTCCATAGCCAGGGTGGAAAGGAACGACCTCCTCACTCCCTCCTGGCATTGGTGTGAGGTGGGAGAACACCCTCCTTATTTGTTTCACTGTTTCTGTTATTAAGCCCTTGTGATTCCTCTTTGTGTGCTTTGAGAAGGAAATGCTGGTACAGAGAGGTTAAGTCACTGCCCTAAGAACACACAGCATTTCCTGGAGTCTGAGTTCAAACCCTTGTCTTTCTCACCCAGAGATTAAGTTCTCTTAGAATCTTGTGTGATCTGTGTGTTTCCAAACCCCCAGGGTCCAGAATTTTGTCTCCATAGCTTAGATATGACTAGTCCCACCACCCCCATCCATCTCCTTTCTTTCCCTACCCTGAATGGGCGCTCACCTTTGTAAAACCGCCGTGTTTGTAGAAGCTCTAAGAGGCAGACCTCACAGGTTCACACCATTGATTTCAGAACAATCTCTCCCTATGGGCACCACCTGTTCAGGTAAACATAGTTCACTCTCTCCTGTTCCCTTCACTAAAGACCAGAAACAGAAACAGGAAGTGAGTGAGGAAGAGGCTGGTAGCAGGGGCACCTTCCTAGGACCACCCAGAACTTGGCCCTCTGTGTACTGGCACACAGTAGGTTCCTTACAAACACAGGCAGCAGGGAGGGAAAAACATGCTCTCACTGTGTTGCTCAGACTAGCCTAGAAAGAAAGACACCCTTAAATGACAGCATTGGGGTTCTAGCCTGTTTGTCTCAAGGGATCAGCCTCTGGCTTTGAGGTGAAAGGTCTAGGAATTTCCTTGAACTGGGGTGACATCTGCCTCTGAGGATTTTGCTTATCCCTGGAAGGAGAATAGCAGGTCTTCTTGGATCCTCAAGGGTCTAGTTTCACAAAAAACAGGAGGAAGCCCTTCTTAAGCATTTGCCCAGAGAGTATGTTGCCATGAACATTTGCTCAGAGTTCACTGTGGCCAGAGATACACACACGGAGCAACTTCTACCATACAGTTACATGTAAAGCGATCAGAGCACTCTATCGGGTGAACTGATTGTATACAGTTGTATGTGCAAGAGCCTCTCTCTTTGTTTTTAGACCCTGCTCACATTCCGTACATTTATATTTGCATACCATTGCTGTATAAGGTAGATCACCTGCAGAAAATAGTTTCACAACAGTGTGAAAGACACGAGTCTTGGGCTAATAATGGGGTGTTATCCTCTCGGCTTTCTCTTCCTGTCCTCATATTTAGGAGTGTAAACCCTGCCATGGTACTAGAGGAGATGTATTTTGAAATTTACTTAAATCAGTTGTTATGGCTATTACTCAATAAAGTGTGCTTCCCTTGTTTCCAGGTAGATTTCACACCTATCTTAAAACATTAAAATTTACTAATCTAACATAACTGACTATTGGGTATTTGCCTCTCTCTCTCTGTCTCTCTCTCTCTCTCTCTCTCTCTCTCTCTCTCTCTCTCTGTGTGTGTGTGTGTGTGCTCACATGTGGAATGTGCCTGTTTAGGCCAAGAAGAGGGCATCGAATTCCCCTAGCCCCACAGCCTCACTGCTGAATTCTAGGCCAGTGTTCTACCCCTGAATTCAGACCCAGACTTCTGGGGAATTCCAGACAAGTGCTCTATGGCAGGAGCCAGGTTCCAATGGTGCTTGACACAGCTGTAGTGCTCAATAAAAACTGTCAACAGTATTTTAAATTCCTTTTTGTTTGTTTCGAGACAAGGTTTTTCTGTGTAGCCCTGACTGTCCTGGAACTCACACTGCAGAACAGGCTGGTCTTGAACTCACAGAGATCTGCCTGTCTCTGCTTCCGGAGGGCAGGGATTAAAGGCTTCCGCCACTACGGTCCGGCTATTGTAAATTCTTGCTCACAAGTTTACAAAATAGGCATTACAATGTTACCCATTTTAAGCCTGAGGAAACCGAGTGAGGCACGGGTTGAGTAGATAGCTTGTCCCTAGTCACACGGGGCAGGGAGTGAAGCCAGGAATGTCAGTGAGTTAGGTATTTCCAGTGGTCCGCTCTGGCAGGACCGCTTCATCAGGGCTTTTGTATGTTAATCTTGTTTGTTTGCATCACCAACGAGGACACCTGGCTTGATTTCCGAGCACTTGACTCTAACATTCCCCATTGGCCTGGGGGGTCTTAGAGAGACGAGCAAATTCCTTTTCCTGCAGGGCTGGAAGGTGCCCTCTCCAGCCTCAGGGGATCCGGCCTTCAGTACTTTCTCTTCTCAGCTTCAGTTTCTCCTCCAGTCTGGCTGAAAAGCAGCTTATCACCGGCCGGCCTCTGGCCCAGTTCTTAAATCCCCGAGACTCCTTCCCTTCTCTGCTTTGGTTTCTTAGGACTTAGAATGGCTGTGTAAGGTCCAGGTGCTGAGGGAACCTGCTGACTAGAGTGAGGGTGGGGGTTGATTTTAGGGTATCCAGCCCACAACCACCTGAGTCCCACGTTGTAGGTGTGTCTCCATGATAGAAAACCCATGAGCAAGTGCAAGGTCCCAGGCTGAATTCCTAAATTTTTCTTTTAATTTTTTAAATCTTCACAATGACAATGAATACAGTCCACTATCACTTAGGATAGAATGAATTCTTCCTTTTCCACTTACAGTGGGACAGAGTGGTTAACCAATGTGTTTTGTATGTGTGTGTGAATGTGCACAAGTCAGGTGTCTTCCTCTATCGTGCTCCATCATATGCTTTGAGCCAGGGTCTCTCCTTGGACTTGAGGCTTGCCTTTGGCTAGTCTGGATGGGCATAGAGTTCCTAGGACCCATCTGCCTGGCTCTGACTCACAGCACTTTTACATGGGTGCTAGGACTGCAACTCAGATCGTCTAGCTCCCATCTCCTCTCCTGTGTATCTCAGGCTATGCTCAGTCTTGCAATCCTCTTGCCTCAGCCTCTACGCCTCGCTTGCTTTACTGTCTTTTTTCCTTCAATATTTAAAAATTATTATTTTATTTTATGTGTATGGGTCTTCTGTCTGCATGTATGTCTGTGTACCACCACATGGGTGCCTGGTGCTGGAGGAGGCCAGAAAAAGGGTGTTACACATTTTAATTCCAGCACTGTCTAGGCAGAGGCAGTTGGATCTCTGTGAGTTTGAGGCTAGCCTGTTTTATACAGCAGTGAGATTCAAGCCAGCCAGGGCTACAAAATGAGACCCTCTTGCAAACAACAAGAAAAAAATAAACAAACAAACAACAACAACAGAAGGGGGAGGGCTGGGGAGATCACTCAGGGGTTTAGAGCACTGGTTGCTTCCAGAGCACTTGGGTTCAGTTCCCAGCACCCACGTGGCAGCTCACAACCATCTGTAGTAACTCCAGTTCCAGGAGATCTGATGCCCTCCTCTGGCTCCCAAGGGCAATGTATATACATGGTGCACAGATGTACATTAGGACAAGCCACCTATAAATCAAGCTGGTTTTGCTGTGTAGTATAATTTGAGATCCCATGCTAGGACCCAACAGTGATCTTTCTGCTTACATTGTTTTGGTCACTTGGAATCTTTTGTGCTTCCCACTTCAACTTCTTTCACAGGTATGCCCACCTTGGATAGTCTCAATCCACTTTCTAATAGTTTTTTGAAGTAGCCACCATAGCCAGGCTTGGTGGTGCCCATCTGTAATCCTGCACATACAGGAGGCCAGAGAAAGAGCACTGTGAGTTTGGGGCCAGCCTGAGTACATAGCAGACTCTATCTCAAAACAACAGAACCTGGCATTCAGTGGGTAGTGAATGTATGGGTGAGTACCCAAGTTTAAATTCCCCAGAACCCACACAAAGATTGGTTTGTCTGTAATCCCAGTTCCTCAAGGTGAGTGAGCAGAGACTGGAGAATTTTGCAGAGCTTGTGGGCCAGCTAGCCCAGTGCATGCTGCACAGTGGCCAACAACAGAAAGGCCCTACCTCAAGCAAGGTGGTAAAAGATGACCACATCTGAAGTAACACACACCTGTGCGTGCACGCGCGCGTGCACGCACACACACACACACAGGAGTACACACACCTGTGCGCACACACACAGGCACACACACACATACAGGAGTACACACACCTGTGCACGCGCACACATAGGCACACACAGGAGTACACACACCTGTGTGTGCACACACAGGCACATGCACACACTCAAATGCACATGTTTTCACACATGCACATACTCACACATGAGTGCACATGCATACACGTGAATGAGCATACAGGAGTGCACATATACACACGAATGAATATACATTAATGCGCGCGCACACACACACACATAGAATGCACATGCACACTGTGCATCAAGTATATTCACACTTGTACACCGGGGCTTCCCAGATTCCTTTGTTTGCCTTCCTTGGCGTGCAAACCCTTCAGTGTAAACAACCCCACTTGATTGGTGTCTCCCCATTATATTGGGTCTTCAGTTTCCATTTTCCCCATAAACAACTCTATGCCCAGAATCTTCGCCTTTCGCATGCAGGACTTTCCTTAAGTCTCTGAGCAAGCACTAAGACTTCTTTTTTTAAGTTTTATAAACTTGTTGTGAAAAACATCAAGTCCTTGGTCCTGACCACCGTTTCCTCTTGATCCTCCCTCTGCCTGCAGCACTTTACTAGGAGTTCCTTAGCTTTTATGACAATGCCGTTGGCGTAGGCACTGGCCATTATCTATAGTTTTAAGATGAGGAGGCTCGGGCTTAGAAAGGTTAATGAGTTGTTCAAAGTCACACAGCCAGCTTTATCTGATCCCAGAAAGGTCTGGGACTCTTGAACAATTAGCTTTGCTTAAACCAAGAGGCGCCTGCAATTTCCTGCTGTGGAGGACAGGCGGCCACCAGCAGTCGAGGAGGCCAGACGCCTCTGGGACTCTGCTGCCCCCTAGTGGCCACGTGTGGCCACGTTAGTCCGCACGCTCTGGGTAGGAAGAAAAAGAAATAACTGTGTCATCAAGACCCTATCCCTGCTGACCCATCTTACAGACTCCATTCGAAAGCTTTCTGTGGCTGGCTTCTGTGATTGGCTCCAGGAAGACCCTCAAACCCAAGGAACTGTGTCCCTAGGAACTGGAGGGAAATATTTCCTTCTCTTAGTTTGGGGGTGCTACAGTGATGTCACCTTGCTGTGACCCAGAGAAGTTCAGCTAAAGATCAGAATGAGGCAGACAGTGAAGAAGAACAACGGTGAGTGATAGAGACTCCAGCGATGCCTGAACCCAAACCATGGAGGCCCCAGCCATTCCCAGACTCTTTTAGTTGGGTTTTTGTTTTTCACTTACAAACACTGGTCTTTGCTGGTGTGCATACAAACCATACACAGAGACAGAATATTAATAATTATATAGCAAAATCATAATATTAATAGCTATGGATTTTTAACAGGGCTGTGGTGGTGCACACTTTTAATCCCAGCACTTGGGAAGCAGAGGTAGGTGGATTCCAATGAGTTCGAGGCCAGACTGATCTATAAAGCAAGTTCCAGGATAGCCAGGACCGTTACACAGAGAAACCCTGTCTCAAAAAACCAAGGGAGGAAGGAAGGAAGGAAGGAAGGAAGGAAGGAAGGAAGGAAGGAAGGAAGGAAGGAAGGAAATAGCAATCATGGATTTTTAAAATGGTTGTCATTTGCTCTTTTTTTTTTTTTCTTCCTCCTTCTTCTTCCCTTATATCTATTTGACAGGGTTTCATTATGTAGCCCAGGCGGGCCCTGAGTGTATGACCCGCCTTTCCATCATGAGCAAGGCTGGTTTAATGAATGCGTTCTGCAACATCACCACCACCATGTCTGAGTTCTAATGTTTTGTTTTATTGTGCTTTGTTCGTGACGAGGTTTCATGTAACCCAGGCTGGGTTGACTTTTCCTAAGTGGCCAAGGATAACCCTGAACTCGTCATTCTCCTGCTTCTGACTCTGAAGAGTGCTGGTGTGACAGGCATGGGCCACCACAGCTCAGTTGTTCCGGTGGCTTTTATCTTTAGGTCGGTAAAGTCTGGTCCACCTTGGTTTTATTTCTCTCTGCCTTTGTTTCTCTACCAGGTTTACCTCTAGGCAGCCAGTTTTATAGTGACCCCCAAAAGAGGCTCTTACCTCAGAGAGCAGATATCTCTTCAGATTAAACCACATGTACCTCAGAACCTCTGTTTCCCCAAGCCTAAAATGGGCAGGGCAAGCACCCAGGATGCGAAGGTTGATATGACTCGGGTAAGTCCTGGGGCAGTGCAGGTTCTCAGTAATGGTGGATAGGTTTTATCTCCCAGGCTATTTTTTCCCCTAGTAGCTTTAGGGTCATGGTCAAGGTTCAGGAGAGGAGGTGGCCTGGAGAAGGAAATGCCTGGGATTAAATTTTTCCATCATGAACCTTTCTCTAGGTTAATCAGCATGGATATCAGGGGCTAGGGGCACTGCTGTGTGTCCCCAGAGAGGACATAATCCCCATAAGCACTTAGGGCTCCAGTCTTCCCACACTCAACAAGGATGATTCCCACAATCTTAGACCTCTCCAAGGAATAGGAATATTGTAGTGTGAGGAAACCAAAATGAGTCCCATTGTTTAGGGAGACTCCAAGATGCTCCTCCATTGACCAGAAGCTGGGAAGATAAGTCTGGGTAAAAGGGAACGACTTAAGTTTGTAGATTCTATCTTGAGGACTCCCCTTCAGTGGGCATGGTTATGATGGGAGCTACACCTGAGGAAGTACACCCAAGGTTAACTTCTGGCCCCCATGTGCATGTACACACACATACACCACGTATGCATGCATTTGCACACACAAGTACACACACACCTGCCCACACCCTGTGAATGAATCTGCAAGTGCACGTGAGCATCTGCACACACACACACACACACACACACACACACACACACACACACACACACACACAAACACAGGATGATTGTGAGCCTCTATGCCCAGGCTCCTTCTCCAGGCCACCTCCTCTCCCAGGCTCACTTTCCCAGAGCAGGAGCTCTTTCCTAAAGCAACAAATGATACCAACCTGATCATGAGCAGGAACCCTTTGGAATAAACCTTTTTCCTTGTAAACTGGTTTTCTCTGGGATTTTTTGTCATCTCCTTGGTAACTCCTCCCTCGTCTGTGAATGTAAGGCAGGGACTCTGCCTGCTGTGGCTGATATAGCTTGGGTCACTCAGCTTCATCAGGTTGAGAGGTTCATGGGGAATTAGCTGAGGATACTCCTGGGTATGTCAGGATGTCACATCTGAAGATGATCCAGTGTGTGTGTGTGTATGTGGGGGTCTGACTTGATTAAGGGAGTGGTCCCTGAGTTGGTTCATGACATGATGGCATAGGGACTTGGCTGAAGGTGGGTGAAAGGACCTAGTTGGGGTGAGGTGTGTGTTGGAGGCATATCCTGCCTCAACCCCTTCCTATGTTTTCCTTGCTTCTGGACCACAGTGATGTATATCCATTTTGGAAAAAAACAAAAAACAAAAAACAAACATATGTTTCTTTTAGTAAAAGCTAAAGAAGGACAAAGACAGCACATCTCTCTCTTTTTATTTATTTTAACTCCCCTCTCTATTATCCTCCCTCTCCACTCCCCCACCCTGCTAGTTCCCTTTTTATTTTTCTATTCGACAGTCTCACCATGTAGCCCAGGCTAGCCCCCAATTTACAGTCTTCCTTCCACAGCTTTCCCAAGTGTGGGGATTCAGGCATATACCATGTATTTTACCATTCATATTTCCTCATCCCAAAGACAAGGATAAAACAACGCCTGTTTCACAGTGAAGCTAGAAAAGTTACAAGTCATCTATGAGAAGTTTCTGGAACACATGAACTGGTCCCTAAATTGTTTTGGGGGATATACCTACAATTCATTCTCAGGACATGGGAAGCTCCCAGCAGGCCTTCTGTGTCTTGCAGATGGTTCAGAGAGGTTACTGCCTAGGAGATCACACAGCTAGTTCAGGAGACTCTAGGATTTAAACACAGGCAGCAGGGCCACAGCACAAATGGTTTAAGCACTGAACTGCCTCTCAGTGAGGGAACTATGACATTTTATTGTCAAAGCTGAGCTCTGAAAAACCAATCCAGAGAACCAGGAACCAGAAGCCAATGGCAAGGAGGCATCAATGGGCAACGGGTCGGGAGCTCAGTGCTAACTTCAGGCTGCTTCCAACAGAACATTCCTCCACCTTCCCAACAGCCACAGGCTGAGGGGACATACCTGAAGGTGTCACCTGGCCTCTGAGCAGATAGATGTCTGCCCTGCCCAAAGTGTTTTCATTTTCATTTTTCCCTCCATTTTTTAATTTAAATTAGAAACAAGATTGTTTTACATGTCAATCCCAGTTCCCTCTCCCTCCTCTCCTCCCCTGACCCCCACTAATACCCTATCTATCCCATACCATTTCTGCTCCCCAGGGAGAGTGAGGTCTTCCATGGGGGGGTCTCAAGAGTCTGTCATATCCTTTGGGATAGGGCCTATGCCCTCCCTGGTGTGTCTAGGCTGAGGGAGTATTCCTCTATGTGAAATGGCCTCCCAAAGTCCATTCCTATTCTAGGGATAAGTATAAGTATAATACATATACATATATATATATACACATATATATGTATGTATGTATATATTCTTTAAAAAGAAGTAGGAAACATTAAAATCTTACTTTCTAAAAAGTTGTGTTTTTTTTTTAAGATTTTATTTATTTATTATGTATACAACATTCTGCTTCCATGTATATCTGCACGCCAGAAGAGGGCACCAGATCTCATAACGGATGGTTGTGAGCCACAATATGGTTGCTGGGAATTGAACTCAGGACCTCTGGAAGAGCAGTCAGTGCTCTTAACCTCTGAGCCATCTCTCCAGTCCCCAACTTGTGTGTGTGTGTTTTTTTTTTAGGTTGTGCTTTTTAACGTACAGGATATAACATCCATCTTTCCCTGTCAGCATATTCAACCCCCTAGAGAGTGTCTTCCAACACGGCCATGCCAAAGTTGATCTCACAAATCTCTAGCTGATGGAAGTGGGGGATGCATCCCTTTTCTATTGTTGGCCATAAACAATTCTGTGTGGACTGGGGAAACAGCTCAGTGAGTAGAAAGCTTTGCCCAGCATTCAGCAAGCCTTCCTTGGGTCCCATCCCCAGAACAACATAAGCTAGGTGTGGTGACCAACACCTGTCACCCCAGCACTTGGGTGAAGGTGGAGGCAGGAGGATCAGGAGTTCAAATCAGGAGTTAATCAATGGATATATAACATAGTGAGTTTGAGTACAGTTTGGGCTGCATGGGAGTCTGCCTTAAATAAATAAATAAACAAAACCAAAGCTGTAGCTGTTGCTTTGTGATGTCTTTCTTCCATCCATCCATCCATCCATCCATCCATCCATCCTTCCTTCCTTCCTTCCTTCCTTTCTTTCTTTCTTTCTTTCTTTCTTTCTTCCCTTCCTTCCTTCCTTCCTTCCTTCCTTTCTCCCTCCCTCTCTCCCACCATCTCTTTTTGTTTTGTTTTGTTTGTTTGTTTTGTTTTGTTAGTCTGTTTGAGATGGTGTTTCTCTGTGTACCTTTGGAGCCTGTCCTGGAACTTGCTCTGTAGATCAGGCTGTCCTGGAGCTGAAAGAGATTGGCCTCTGCCTCTGCCTTCCGAGTGCTGGGACTAAAGGTGTGTTTATGAATGGCAGGTTAGTAGGACAGTTTGTGAAGACAGTCTCTCACATATGTCCATTGTCTCCATGAACTCTCAGTGATGTAGGCAGTCAGGTGAGCTCTCTCTCTCTGGCAGTCCCGTGGGTATCTCAGTATTTACTGTTCCCTGCTTGCTGAGAATCCTTCTGGAAGTATGTCCCATCCAAGGCTGTCCTCACAGAGTTCCAGTTCCAAGGAGGATACCTCTGGGCCCACCACCCTCAGATCATAAACACATGGGTAGACTTTTACTCATTGAGACTTGGTCGTTTTTTTCATTAATTTATTTATTCTGTGTGAATTTACTGTTGGGGGTTGACATCTACCCCCTGCAGAGTGACTAGGGACCAGAACTGGGTGACCTGTGCTAGAAAGAGGCAGTTTGCCAAGTCCCTGTGGAAGAGTCTGAGATATTCTGTTCGGAGGCAGAAGTCACTGAGGCCTGGTGGGGTCAGCATTCCCAGAGGTCTCACTGGAATGCCGCATGGCTAGGAGTCAGTAAAGGGAATAAATATCCAAGTTTCAAAATCATCATTATCATCATCATCAGTGTGTGTGTGTGTGTGTGTGTGTGTGTGTGTGTGTGTGTGTGTGTGTGTACGCACACACACACTCACAGGGAAGCTCACCTGTAGAGGTCAGAGGAACTTTATGGAATCAGTTCTCTCCTACTTTTGCATGGGTTCTAGGGTTGAACTTGGGTCTCCTGGCTTTGAAAGGCAAGCACCTTTACCTACTGAGCCAATTTGCCACCCCCACCCCCACATGTATTTTGAGGATATATGTTGTTGGCCCATTTGGTAAGAGTTCCTTTTCTACCTACTTTTTTCATAAAATACTTTAATTTACAAACTCTTCCTAGCATGGAGTACACACACACACACACACACACACACACACACACACTCACACATGTATACACAGATACATACATACATGCTCACGTACACACATACACATAAGCACACTCACACATATACATGTACATACATACACACTCACACAATACACATACATACACACATACACACACACATTCACACACATACACACATACCTATACACACATACATACACACATGCTCACATGCACACATACATGTACACACACTCACAATATACATGTTCATACATACACACTCACACAATACACATACATACACACACATACATACATACACACATTCACACACATACACACATATTCATACACACATTCACACACATACACACATACCTATACACACATACATACACACATGCTCACATGCACACATACATGTACACACACTCACAATATACATGTTCATAATACACATTCACACAATACACATATATACACACACATACATACACAAATTCACACACATAATACACCCAGGCTCACATACACACATACATATACACACACACACATATACACATACATTATACACACACACACATACACATACATATGCATACACTCACACACATACATACATACATACACACACAGGAACAGGGATTCATGTAGTTCAGACTGACCTTTAACTCCTGATATTCCTGCTGCCACCTCTGTAATGGATTTCATGTGTGCATCACCATGCCTGACTCCCATATATGCTGAACCACCAGTAGGTGATGAAAGGTTCAGGTATTATGCTGGCCTGCCCCTGTTACCTGGCAGAATCTACTCAGGCAGTACCCTGGTCAGCCCAGGGTTCCATGGGAACTAAGTCTGCACACAGGTGTAGAGGACCCCTTTAAAAGACAGACCCCTGTCCACTCATGCTTTTTCTCTTCTCTCTCTTCTCTTCACTTTTCTCTGCTTCTTTGCTCTCTCTCTGCCTATCTCTCTTCCTCACTCTCTGTCCTGTTCTGTTCTATTTCTCTCTCTCTTGCTTTCCCACCCTATAATAAACTCATTAACACCGTCTCTTAGTCTCATGTCTCATCTTGTGCCTCTTCTTCATTTCTAATTTAAGCAAAAGAATAACAGGTGACTTACAGTGTGTTGTGCAATGCCAATGCTGTGCATTTAGCTGTATGCAGCATTGTCTGGAAAGTCTGAACATGGTCAGGACAGGTGTATATTTTTCAACTGTTCTTCCTTATGCAGTGAGCTGACTCCCAATAATGTGGAACCCCTGGGCAGAGTGGTTGCTCTTTCCCATTTTTAATTAATGACATTTAGAGTGTGTGCTTGTGTGTACCTATATGTGCTGAAGAATGCGTATGGAGGAGGGGTCAGAGGACAACTTGAGAGAGTGAATTCTCTCCTTCTACCATGTGGGTCCTGGGGGCTTGAACTTAGACCTTTGCTGGCTGAGCCATCTCACCAAACCCAGCCACCTGTATGTAGCTCCCACCCCCTCCCCCCATGTTACAGTACTCACACAAAGGTTAGATGGTAACTTAAGGAGGGAGTTGGTTCTCTGTCTCTGCCCTGTGGACCTCAGAGATTGAACTTAAGTCATCAGGCTTAGCAGGAAGCACCCCCATCCACTGAGCCATCTTGCTGGCCCCAGTCCCATTACACTTTGCCACACAGTTTTTCAAAAGGACAAAAATGAGCAAATGAGCAATGGAGCTGGTTGATATTCCTGGAAGCACTGTGTGAGGCCCATGGCTTTCCACGTCACCAGGGGTTAGTCACTGACAGTTCCTTGGATGTCATATCTTCTGGGCAGGGGCCACCCAACATGGAAGCTAACAGCAACTGTGGTCACACCTCCGGGTACTTCCGTCTAATGCTCCCTTCCTCCCTCTGCTTTTGTACTTCCAACATGGCCACCTTGTCCTGCAGATATAATCCTCCATCGGTGCCAAAGCCATGTTTGAGAGGCAGTTTAGGGACTGGAGATATGGCTCAGTTGATACAGAGCTTGCAAAGAACACAGGAGGCCCTGGGTTCATCCCCCTACACACACAATATAAACGGAGCACAAAGGGAACTCATCCATAATCCCAACACTAGTATGGTAGAAGCAAGAGGATCAGAAGTTCAAGGCCATCATCCTTGGTTTCATAGGGAGACCCAGGTCAGTCTGAGCCATGTGAGACCCTGTTTCTAACAACAAAAGTTAAACAAACAACAATCAGGGGCCAGGGAGATGGCTCAGTGGTAAAGGCACTTACCACTAAACCAATGACCTGAGTTCAATTCCCAGGATTGCCATGGTGGAAGATGTCAAAAATTGATTTCTGAAAGTTGTCCTTGTACATACACACACACACACACACACACACACACACACACACACACACACGTATAGGTCAGCCACTGCCACTCAGGGTTAAAAATCCACTGTAGACTCACTGGTGGCAGGGGTTTGACATTCTCTGTTTCCTCTAGGGGCCCTGCCTGCGTCACAAAGGGTGGGACGTGTAAGGTTTCTCTGGGTATCCTCAGTGGATATTGTGTGGATTGACTTCCACTTCCCATCCAGGCTGCACCATGAGAAGTGGGTCAGAGTATCCAGGAGCAGGGTTGGTACACAGCTCCTCGGGTGGAGGGGAAGGAGGCAGATGAGAGGAAAATGGGGGTGGGGAGAGCGGGGGGGGGGGGGGCCGGGGGGCACCAGGGCAAAGCTCCTGTTCCTGGCTTTATTTGTTTACTTCCTGCATGAGCCATCCACAGAGTGCACCAGGCTCTTCATTACATTAACTACCAGGGCCTTTTCTTCGGCTTGCCGGGAATCGCCAGGAAATGGTAGGTTATTGGTGACTAATGACCCCTTCTCTTTTCTAAAAGGCCAGCCAGCCCCAACAGGATCATCAGGGCAGGCTTTCTTGTGACCCTTTCCTGACCTCCTGTGTTTACAAAGAGTAGGTGAGGATGTCCCCAAGCAAGAACTGGGAGTCTCTGTGGGACCAGAAGCAAAGTTTTAGGCATTAAATAAACATCCAGAGAGGCCCCGCCACCCTACCACCTTGTCTGATCTTCAGCACCCAGGCAGGAGCAGCATAAAGGAATTCACAGGTTTCTTAAGACAGGGGGGATGATGCTAACACAACACCCAGCAGGTGGGGACAAGTGGAACTATCAGAATCTGTTTAGAAGAAATTCTGACTGGAGAAAAAAATTTGTGCAGCTGAATTACTGACCTATGGATACAGTTGGAATATTCTAAGTGAGGAAATTTTTGGCAAAAGTCGAGTGTTGTGTCCAGGCTTGTTGTCTCAGCACCTGGAGGCAGAGGCAGGAGGCTTGCCCCAAGTTTGAGACCAGCACAATATAGTAAGAAGAGAGTAGCATGCTTCATTAAGGATCACATGGCATATTCAGATTTAAATATTTTATTATCAATACTTACCTCTGAGTTTGGGATTTGAGTTTTCTTTCCATAGACATGGTCTCGTGTAGCTCAGGCTGGCCCCAAACTTGAGGCTCCGATTCTCTTGCTTCCACCTCCCAAGTAGAGAGATCACAAGCTGTGCCATGACATCCATTTTGTAGGATTCTGGGGTTTGAACTCTAAAAATGATATACACCCCGATACTCTCCCCCCACCCGACAGGATCTCACCATGTAGCCCGGGCTGGCCTGAAATTCCAACAGTGGCCTTTCTCAGCCGTGTGAGCACTGGGATGACAAGGCCTGCGGCACCGTGCCACACCTGACCAGGAGTCATCGTCCCCCACTCTCTTTCATGACTATTTTCTGTCTCATCCATAACAAGTGTGCACTTGTGCAATCAAAATAGTCATACTAGATAAAAGTGAACAGGAAAATAAGCCAAGTTTGGCCTCTTGGAGATGTCGGATATGAAGAAGGATGCGTGTGAAGGCAGAGTGGGTGCCCTGGGATGGAGGGACAATTTGGAGAGGAAAGTTAGAGTTGCAGTTGGTGGTCTCTGTGCTTCAGGAATCAAGACTGACCACCTGAGCCACCAGTGGGTGTTGGGGACAGAGCTCAGATCCTCTGCAAGAGCAGCCAGGTTCCTGGGTGTCTCTATTAATGTCTCTATTCATGTATTGTCAACTTCAACTCATAATAGGGAACATGGAGGCTTTGGAGGATGTTGATGCCAGTACCATCCTGCCTAATATGGCTGATGCCTGCGCCATCCAGCCCAAAACAGCTGATGCTAGTGCCGTCCTGCCTAATACAGCCGATGCCAGTGCTGTACCACCTAATACGGCTTACTCTTCTTGTTGCTATGACAAATTCCTGGCAGAAACAGCTTAGCGAAGGAGGAGTTTATTCTGGTTCAGGGTTTGAGGCAGCGGTCCATCACGGCAAGGAAGGCATAGCAGTTTCCAAGGGGCTGAAGCTTGGAGCTGGGGCATCTTAATGGATTGGGAAACAGAGGAATCAGGCAGTGCTGCTTGAAGAAGCAATGCCAGTTTGGCTCCCAGTGAACCCCTTCCTCCAGCACTGCCCAAGCTCTGGAAGGTTCCACAGCTTCCCATTGCAAATACATGAGCCGGGGTTGCGCAGGGGTGGTGGTGGGGGGCTTTCACATTAAAGTCAAAACATGGCTTGTCATGGGCTAACACTAAACATGACTGGATCTGGACTCATCTTAGAAGCCAGTCTCTGGCTGTGTCTGTGGGGAATTTTCTAGATTAGGTTCATTGAAGATCCACCTTAAATGTAAGCAACAGCATTCCATGGGTTGGGGTAATTTCTTCATTTTTTTTTGTTTTTATGTATTTATTAGTGTGTGTGTGTGTGTGTGTGTGTGTGTGTGTGTGTGTGTGTATGCATGCATGTGCATGTGTGAGAGTGAGTGTGTGTGTGTGCATGCATATGTATGTGTGTGAGTGTGTCCACGAATGTGTGTGCATTCATGAGTGTGTGCCATGAGTGTGTGTGTGCGTGCATGTTTGTGTGTGTGTGTGTGTGTGTGTGTGTGTGTGTGTGTGTGTGTGTGTGTTAGCATGTTGAATGGGTAGAGGTCAGAGGAAAAGTTTTAAAAGTCAGCTGTCTCCTTCTACCACATGAGTCAAAGGCATAAAACTTGGATCCTTAGGCTTGGCCGCAAGCTCCTTTACTCATCAAACCATGTTGCTATCCCTTACCTGTATTTTATTTCCTGAAATGCAGGGTTAGAGTTGTGGGGAACCTTGGGGAGTATTTTGTCCCTTGCATTTGTGAGTGGGGAGACTGAGGGTCAACATCACATTGCAGGTGAGGGACACTGGCAGATGAGGTCTCTTCCACCTTAGCAGCCTGCAGTGTATTGCTCCGGCATTACTGCCTGACTCCCTGGCTTCTCAGACTGGTCCACACCTCTGCAAAGTTAGCCTTTAACCTTTTAGTGGGGCAGCATGAGCCAGCAATGCAGAGCCCTTTGCAACACAGTTGCCTTTGTGCAGGTTTTACTTTTACTAGGGAGATGGGAAAGTGGGTGCATCAAGGAGGTGGGCACCCCTTCTGGTTTTCATAGCTGGGCAGAGCTAAGGCAGGTGGGTAAGGTTGTGGGCACAGCAGGTAGCAGGTCTTATTTCCTCCTAAATAATTCTCTGAAGCTGTGTAAACTTCGTGTCTGAAAAAGAAAGGACTCCCTTTAAATAAACACTCCATCCACCCGCCTGTGTTCACTGCCCAGGAATGAGCCTCACCCATCATGATGCCCAGAAACTCCCACCATATCCCAAAACCTCATATTTTTCTCCATGACCGTCAATAGCCAACATCTCCCAAGTGCCTATCAAGGTAGGCAGTGTCCGATGACAGGTTTTCGTAAATACAGGATTCATCCTCACCAGTGCCAAGCCCAAGCCACAGCAGGGGAACTGCAAAAGAGAAAGCCGGTGGGAGGACAGTTTCAGTAGGTGGATGTTCTGTCTGGTGGCTCCTTGAGTCAGGTTGGGGAGGTGGGAATGAGGTGAGAATCACCCGCAGATGCCACTGGGCATAGCTGAGCCTATTCCCGGCAGGCATAGTCTCCTGGGAACAGTCCAGTTGCAAACTTTCAGTCCCCACGGTTTATGCCCTCATGGTGACATAGCTCCACCCAAATCTGCACCACTATCA
The DNA here is from genome assembly GCF_003668045.3 of Cricetulus griseus. Lineage (NCBI taxonomy): Eukaryota > Metazoa > Chordata > Mammalia > Rodentia > Cricetidae > Cricetulus > Cricetulus griseus. Next base: position 99,545,910 of record NC_048597.1, read on the forward strand.
CAACCAGGAATCCCTCAAAGGGAGTAAAGATGGCTCAGTGGCTTAGAGTCTGCTTGGTACACAACCATAATGCCTGAGTTTGAATCCAGGTACCCATGAGAAAGCCATCTATGGTGCTGCTGGTAAACCCAGTGCAGTGGGTGGTCATTAGGGCTTGCTAGTGTAGCTCCAGGATCATGAGAGGCCCTGTCTCAAAGTAGCAAGGGATGGAACAGGACACCGGATGTTCCCATCAGGCTTTTGTGCACGTAAAGGCACATGTATACACGCACATGTTGACATGCATACATGTGCACACATATACATATGCATGCACACACATACCCCTCCCCAGAAGAGTCTTTTCCTTCCACACAGAGCATCCTTGAATTTGATTTTCTCATGTGTCCTTGAGGAAGATGATACACTCAAGAGCTGGCCCATTATTAATGGGTCACAGTCTATTTTCATTACCCACTTATTCCCCTGCCCTTCCTCAGGTCATCAGCTGACTGGGACCCACTGCAAACTGCTCCTACATCCACCCTTCCACTAACATGGGATAGTTGTTGCTGCACATGTCTGAGCTAGTTTGCATAAAGGTTCCTCTATCTATCTATCTATCTATCTATCTATCTATCTATCTATCTATCTATCTGTATTCCTGTGTGTGTATGTGTGTGTGTTTGCATGCACATGTGTGAGCCATGTGAGTGGAGTTCCTTCAGACTACAATAGAGGGCATGGGAATCCCTGGAGCTGGAGTGGCAGGAAGTTATGAACCATCAGATGGGAACCAAACCCAGGTCCTCTGATATTCTGTAAGCCATTACCTCCAGTACACTAGTTTTGAGACAGGGTCTCACTATGTAGCCCTGGCTGGCCTGGAACTCAATAGAGATCAGCCTGCCTCTGCCTTCCACATGGTAGGACTACAAGCATGTGCCATTACACCCAGCCAAAGCTGTGTTTTGTTTTGTTTTTGATTTAGAAATTTTTAAAATGTATTTTTTATGTGTATAGGTATTTTTGCTTCATGTTTGTCTGTGTACTGTTTGCATGCAGTGCCTGTGGAGGCTTGAAGAGATCATCAGAGCCTCTAGAACTAGAGTCATGGATGGTTGTGAGTTGCCATGTGGGTGCCAGGAACCTTGGTCCTTTGGAGTGCTCTTAACCACTGAGCCACCTCTCCAGCCTGGAGATATATATGCTTGAATTGCATTTGTTTGTTTGTTTGCTTGTTTGTTTGTGTGTGGGTCCCAGAGATGAAACTCAGGCCATCGGACTTGGTGGCAAGGACCTTGATCCACTCACTGTGCCATCTTGCTGGCCCTCAAAAGTCTGATTCTGTGACAAAGCTCACCATCAAGTTTTCATGGAACCAGTTTGCCAGTTGTTGCTGATGGTGGCTGGATGGAATTTGTATATTATCAGTTACAGAGGGACGATGCCTACAGCATCTTTTCTAAAATGGAAGTTCTAAATAAGAACTCCCCAGGCAGGAGTGGTGGCACACACCTTTAATTCAAGCACTCTGCAGGTAGAAGCTGGTGGATCTCTGTGAGGTTGAAGCCAGCCTGGTCTACTTAGTTCTAGGATGGCCAGAGCTGGATAGAGAGATCCTATCTCAAAAATAAAACAACAACAACAAAAAAACCCAAACAAAATAAAACAAAACAGAAAGAAAGAAAAAGAAAACCAAACAACAGCAACAAAACAAAAACTTTCCTTGATTTACTTTTTAGTTGTATTATTTATATATTTATTTGGTCCTTTGAACTCACAATCCCCCTGCCTCAGGCTCCCAGTTGTTGGAATTACAGGTTTGAACTGCTGTGTTAAACTTAGAATAGTTTATCACAAATCTCTAAATAACCAGGAAAGAGGAAATCATAATACAAAGAACCTCTGTGCACCTGACTCTACCCTCACATGCTGTGCAGGGTATCAGATTATCATACTGTACATCTAAATATATAACAATGTCAATTAAAGTTATAGACACACATATAACTGCAGTGGATTCTATAGAAGTGTGTATACACACACACACAGAGATGTGTATATAACCAGACCCTGACTCCATAAAATTATGCACCAAAGGAAGTTTTTTAAAAAAGCCAACAAAACAAAAAACCCACATATAAAACTGGCAATGTGGCATTCTTCTGACTACAAGGTTTTGATTGTAGGAGACCAAATTTCCTTTCTAATGCTACAGGGTACATCTTAGAATGAGATGACCGAAAGGAAGTTTCTGTCCCGTTCTGTCCTTGTGGGAAGGTGACAGAGAGGTGGGAGAGTCAGAGGTGGCCGCCCAACAGGTAGGCATAAGAAATTGGCTTGGTATGTGGGTGGTTTAAGAGTCCATGGTTCCTGGTTGTAATTTTACAGGTGTGAGAAGCAGGGGGTATGTGGGGGGCGGGGGTTGAGGCAGGAGGCTTGCTTGTGTATCTCTCTGCCTGTTTTAGTACTTGCAGTGGGCAAAGTGGCAAAGCAGGCTCGGTTAATGATTGTCCTGGCCCTGAGTTTGCACACCAGAGTCAGGGGTAACCTCATTTGGATCAAGCCAACACCTCTGAAAATTAGTTTTATAAAAGTGAACTAATTAAAGACTTAGAACTTTCTTCAACGGGCTAGAGAGTTTTTCTTTTCTTTCCATAGAGAGCAAGTGGGTGGCAAAGGCTACTAAAAATTCTCCTTCCTAGAACATTCCAGAAGCTTTCTCATGGAGCTATGGGAACACACGGAGACATCCATCATACTTCTTTTCATTCAGGTGTTGTCTTCTTTTTAAAAATTTTTACTCATCAGTCAGGGAAAATGGTAAAAATACAAAGTTTGAAGGGCTTGGGCCAGAGCTCAAGCTGCAGAGCCCTTGTCTAACATGTGTAAGGCTCTAGGACTGATCTCACAGCCCTCCCACAAAAGAGAGAGAGAAAAGTAAGGCCTGAATGTTGTCTTGTATCCATCTAACAGGGAACCTGGCAGTATGTGCAGACGGGAGAAACTGTGCAAGTGTCCCTGGGCTGGCACCCAGAGTCACAAAGACAATGAGATGAATGTAGTTAATACTGATCTCCTAAGGAAGCCACATACTCACCTAGGAGTCAAAGGCTACCTGATCCTCTTCTTGCTGTGTGATGCCAGGCAGGCGACTTAAACTTTCTGAATGCAATGTCTTCACATAGAGCATAGAGAAACACACACACACACACACACACACACACACACAGAGAGAGAGAGAGAGAGAGAGAGAGAGAGAGAGAGAGAGAGAGAGAGAGAGAATCTTTATGCTTTATGGAGTAGCTGGCAGATATATGTGTATATGTGAAGTTTGGACCATAGCTCCCAATACAGCAGATGCTGGGTCTATGATTAACCACTTTATACCAAGCATTTCCTACTAATGATGTCATTCATTAACTTGATGAATCCTCTCAACAGTCCATGGTGAGGTTCTAAGTTTTCAGCCTATGATGTAATAGAGAGAGTAAAGGTTCATAGGAGGTACAGGGATAAGTTTGTTCTACATCCATCTTATATAAAATGACTGAGTGTGTAGGGCATGGTGGTACATGCCTTTAATCCCATCACTCAGCAGGCAGAGGCAGGCAGATCTCTGTAAGTTTGGAGCCAGCTTAGTTTACATAGGTACTGCCAGGGCTACATAGCCAGAACCCACACACAAGTTTCTGTGTGATGTTTTAAAAGCAAGATGCAGTGCAGATCACCAACCAAACTCCACCATTGACTTGGGGTTGGTTATGGCCCCATAAAACCAAGCTGTGACACTCTTAAAGGCACATGTCTTTCCTTCCTTGGGTTTGAATGTTGGGTTTTCTGCAGCTGCAAGGGGGAATGGGGGAGTAGGTGGACTGCAGACTCTGAGCAAGGTACTCATAGCAAAACAGCTTTCCTCAGCTATCAAGACACTTGGCTTGTCTTTTCTCAACTCTTCTACTACTTCCTCCCAACTAGTAAAAAGACCATTTAGGACAAGCTGTCTGAAATTGTTGATGTTTGAATATTTTTAACCTACAGAGGTAGCAATTTGCATACAGTTTGCTTTAGTGTGGAGATAGTAGGTAAATCCACTCTAAAAAGAGAGGGCCACCCGCCAACATTACTTCTAGTGGCTAGGAGCCAAGATGCTCCTTGGAGCAGGATCTCAGGTAGCCCAGGCTAGCCTTGAATTCCATGTGCATTCAAGAATGACCTTGATCTCCTGATCTTCTTGCCTCCACCTTCCGAGTGCTGGGATCACAGGTTTCTTAATGCCTGAATGTGATGCTGGGGAAGGAAAACCAGGACTTTGTATGGGCTAGGCAAACCCCTTACCAACTGAGTCATAGCTACTCCCTCTCTCTCTGTCTCTCTCTGTCTCTGTCTCTGTCTGTCTCTGTCTCTGTCTCTGTCTGTCTCTCTCTCTCTCTCTCTGTGTGTGTGTGTGTGTGTGTGTGTGTGTGTGTGTGTGTGAGAGAGAGAGAGAGAGAGAGAGAGAGAGAGTACATTTGAATGCCAAGGTGCCCATGTGGAGGTAAGAGGACAACTCCAGTGTGAGTCCTCCCATTCCACTTGTCTGAGACAGGGTCATTGCTGTTGCCCGCTGTGAATGCCACAGCAGCTGGCCCAAGGTTTCTAGAGTCTCATCTCTGTGACTGTGTCCCATCTCACAGCAGGAGTTTAAGGTTTATAGACAGAGACTTCTACACCAACCCAAGAACACCATCACAGAACAGTCATGCCCACAGGCCAGCCTGATGGAGGCAGACCCACCTGAGGTCCAAGAAGACCATCACTGAACAGCAGAAAGTCTGAGGTATCCTGACAGCATTGACAGAGAGCCCTGAATTCCTCTGACGGCCATGGATTATGTAATTATGGAATAATTGATTTGGGTGGTGTGTTTAGAACAGACAACTAGGTAAGAATGCTATGAACAGGGAGAGGCAGTAAATGACAGGGGGTATGATGGATAGCTGGGTGAAGTTGGAAGGAAGATGGGAACAGATGAGAGTCAGCCACAGGGCCCTGAGCCTCGACAAGGAGCTTTGGCACAAGGCCAGCATCGGATGTCTGCTGTACCTGACTTTCAGGACTCCCCTGCCCTCTGTGGTATTAGGCTGAGGCCAGTTACAGCTATGGGAGCCTTCAGGAAGATCTGCCAAAGTTCTGTCACCTTGTGGTTTCCTGGTGGCAAAAAGGGACATGCCTGAGAAAATTAAATTCCTTCAACGGAGATGAAAAGAGAAACACGGGGTGTTAGCAGAGTTGCTGAGTGTCAAATCCATATGTCACTTTACTGAGGCCTCAGCTAGCATGAGCGCAGCTTTTAAAATATATACACATGGGGTGGTGGTGGCTCATGCCTTTAATCTCAGCAGCACTCAGAAGGCAGAGGCAAGTGGATCTCTGAGTTCAAGGACAGCCTGGTCTACAGAGCAAGTTCCAGGGCAGCCAGAACTACACAAATAAACCCTGCCTTAAAAAAACAAAAAGCAAAACAAACAAACGACAGCAGACTTACACATATGTGGTGCTAGTGAGATGGCTCACCTGGTGCCAAACACAGCAACCCGAGTTCCATCTCCTGGACCTTCATGGTAGAAATGGAGAACCAATTTCTGAAAATTGTCCTTAGACCTCTATGTGGGATCAGTGGTACAGGGACACACAATACTAAATAAATATAACTTTAAAAATTATGCACACTCATATTACATTCATGTACACAAGTGAGGAATGTCCACTCCTTTGACCCTGACGGTGTGGTATCAATGACAGAACCACACACTGACATTTACCTCTGCATAATGACACCATCTTTCTGTTCTAATGTCCTTGCAAGTGCATGGGATAATGATGTAGCCCCAAACCACCTAATAGCACCATGATCAATGGCAGGTAGGGTCAATATATCCAAGAGTTTATGGTGGAATTAGGTATCTTAGAAGATAGCCACCAGGAGGAGGGGGTTGATTTGGCTCATGGTTTTTGAAGATCTCCGTCTGTTGTAGCACAGGTGGTAGTGGGCAGGACTCCATCGCAAGGCAGCTGGAGTACTTGGGGGAGTTGGATCAAGTGCCATTGAGAGTCAGCCACAGGGCCCTGAGCCTCGACAAGGAGCTTTGGCACGAGGCCAGCATCGGATGTCTGTTGTACCCTCTATTCCGCCCATGCTTCCAGGTGATACCCACCCTGTGCTGGTAACTTTTTATCATCAAATTGACACAACCTAGAGTCACCTGGGAAGAGAGGACCTAAGCTGGGGAATTGCCTCTACCAGACTGTCCTGTGGGCACGACTGTGTGGAATTGTCCTGATTGATGATTAATGTAAATGGTGCAGTCCACTGTGGATGGGACCATCCCTAGGTGAATAGATAGTCTGGCGTTGTATAAGAAAGAAGACTGATGTGAGCCAGAGTGCAAGCCAGTTATCTGAACTCCTTTGTGGGTTTGTTTGTTTTGAGACGGGGTTTCTCTGTAGCCCTAGCTGACCTGAAACTCACTCTGTAGACCAGTCTGGCCTTGAATTCACAGAGATCCACCCACCTCTGCCTCCTGAGTGCTGGGATGAAAGGTGTGACTCACCATGCCCCACTCTTTCTTTTTTTTTTTTGCTTTTAGATTTATTTTTATTTTACATGCATAGGTGTTTCATCTGCATGTATGTCTGTGTACTACATATGTGCCTGGTGCTAACAGAGGCCAGAAGAAGGTGTTGGATGCACTCGAACCAGAGTTTCAGATGGTTGTGAGCAACCATATAGGTGCTGAGAGCAGCACCCAAATACTATGGAAGAGCAGACACGTGCTATTAACCACTGAGCTGACTCCCTCGGCCTCTGTTTCACAAGCTTCTGCCCTGACTTGTGGGCTGTGACCCGTGAGCTACAAAGAACCCTCTCCTCCCTTAAGTTGCTTTGGTCATGGTGTTTATCTCAGCAACAAAAGGGTGGGATGTCCCCTCCACACTCAGACAATCCTTTCTGTCCTCACAGACATTCCTGTGGGCCTCAGTGTCCCCCAGGTGACTCTTATGCCTGCCAAGTTGTCCATGAAGATTAGCCATCCCAGGAGCTGTGACATGACTAAGGACATCACAGCTGCCACAGAGCAAGACTCACACAGCATTGATGCTGCTGCAGTGAAGTTCAATGTACAAAGGCACAAGAAAACGTAGTGTATATGAGGCTTTGAAATGGCAACAAGTGGACTGTGTGTTTTGCTACTGTTTTTGAGACAGGGTCTCCCAATGTCCCCTAATCTAGCCTGGAACTTGCAATCCTCCTCCCTCAGCCTCCTGAGTGCTGGGATTCCAAGCGTGCACCACCAAACCTGACTTTCTAGTCTATCCTTTATTTAGTTGGCTAGTTATCAGTTATTAGTTATTATATCCATTTGTTTGTATGTGTATATATGTGGGTGGTCCATTTGCCATGGCACACACGTGGAGGTCAGAGGACACCTTTCAGGAATCAGTTCACTCCCTCCGCTATGTGGGCCCAGAGGATACAACTCGGGTTGTCAGACCTGGCGGCAAGGGCCCTACTCTACTGAGCCATTTCACCAGCTCCCTGTTTTATACTTTTAATCATCGCTGTATTTAGTTGTTTTAAGTGAGAAAGGATTTATTTTAGCTAATATTTTAAAATTGTATTTGGAACTAGAGAACTGGCTCAGAGGTTAAGAGCAGTGGTTGCTCTTCCAAAGGAACTGGGTTCGATTCCCAACACTCACATTGTGGCTCATGATTATCTGTAACCCCATCTCTGGGAGATCCAGGGTCCTCTTCTGGCCTGCATGGACATTATACTAGCATCACAAACCCACACAGAGACATACACATAATTAAAAATTAAATCAATCTTGTGGAGAGCCAGGCATTGATGGAGCACACCTTTAATCCCAGCATTGGGGAGGCAGAGGCCGGCATATCTCTATGAGTTCAAGGCCAGCCTGGTCTACGGAGTGAGTTCCAGGACAGCCAGGGCTACACAGAGAAATCCTGTCTTGAACACCCCACCCCCAAATCTATCTTAGGGAGGAAAAAAAGAGGTGGAGGAGGGCTAGCTAAACCATCTGCTCAAATTTCCCTCCTTCTGAACACTTCTTCCTCAGCCCACTCTGGCTCTTTGCCTGGGCCATTTTCTCTGCCCCTCCTCCCACTTCCTCCTTCCAATGGACGTGCAGAGGTGCAGCAAAATGAGAGCTCCCACTACAACTTAATTCCTGTAGAGACAGCTTCATGAGAAGCAGAGAGATCACTGCTGTCCCAAGGGTGCAAGGAGAAGGACAAGCACTGGGCTCAGCTAAGACTCCAGCAGATCAAGAAACATTGGTTTTTTTGTTTTTGTTTTTTGCTCTTTACTTTTCACCCAGCTCCCAAATAAATCACACAAAGACTTATTCTTACTTATGAAGGCCTGGCCTCAACCTTATTTTCAGCCAGCTTTTCTTAACTTAATTATCCCATCACCTTTTGCCTCTGGGCTTTTATCTTTCTCTTATTCTGTATGTCTTTTTTTATTTCTTACTCCATGGCTTGCTGTGTAGCTAGGTGGCTGGCCCCTGACTTCCTCCTCTCCTTTCTTCATCCCTTGATCTCCTTTTACCAGACTCCTCCTATTTATTCTCTCTGCCTACCAGCCCCGCCTATCCTTTCTCCTGCCTGGCTGTTGCCATTCACCTGTTCATTAGACCAATCAGGTGTTTTAGACAGGCAAAGTAACACAGCTTCACAGAGTTAAACAAATGCAACGCAAAAGAATGCAACACATCTCTGCATCATTAAACACATATTCCACAGCATAAAGAAATGTGACCTAACTTCAACTAATATTCCACAACAAGGAAATGTCAACAAGATCTGCTCAGTGAGTTTGCAGCAAACTGAAAAGCTATATGGCCCAGGAAATGCAGAGCGAAGAGGCAGTTGCAGAATGGGAGATCTTTTCCAGCTAGTCAACTGACAGGGGAATAATATCTAGAATATAGAAAATGAAGGAGCCACCTTTTCTGATGGTGGCACAGAGCAGAGTGAGGAGCTCATGTTTATAATCTCAGCTATGCGATTCAAGGGTCCGCTGCAGTCTGTGCAGGTCTTCCAGGCAAGAAGACAGCCACAGCTGTGAATGGGGAAGCAGGCTCATTAAGGTGAATGGACACGGAGATGATTGAGCCGGCACACTGCAGTATAAGTTCCTGGAGCCTGTTCTGCTGCTGGCAAGGAGCAACCGGCTGGTGTGTATATCCAGGTCCATGTGAAGGGTGGTGGCCATGCAGCCCAGATTTATGCTATCCGACAGTCCATCTCTAAAGCCCTGGGGGTTTATTACCAAAAATATGTGGATCAGGTCTCTAAGAAGGAGGGTAACAATATCTTCATCTAGTATGATCGGATCCTGCTTGTAGCTGATGCTCATCCCTGTGAATCCAAAAAGTTTGGAGGTCCTGGAGCCCGAGCTAGATTCCAGAAGTCCTACTGATAAACCCATCTCAAGGATCAAGGTTTACCTTTGTAATAAATAATAATAAACATCCAGGGGTTTAATGTTTTTTTTTTAAAGAAAGAAAATGAAGGAGCCAAGTGTGGGGGTGCATGCCCTAAACCTAGCAGTTGGAGGCAAAGGCAGGAGGGTCTCTGTAAATTCGAGGTCAGTGTGGGTTAACCAGAAAATGAACTGAATAGGGGCTGCTAGGTAGTTTGGTGGGTAAAGGCGCTCGTCACTAAAAGGACCTGAGCTCAGGCCTTGGGACCTACATGGTGGAAGGAGAGAACTGACTCCTGCAAGTTACCCTGCGACTCCCACACAAAAGCTTAGAAATGTGTGTGTCTCTCTCCCTCCCAGAAATATGTTTCAAAAAATCAACAAATAATCCAATAATGGGTAAATGCACTGAACAGATTTCTTTTTCTCAAATAAGAGTTGTCAGTTAAGTTCATAAGAAAAATGTTCAACGTCTTAGCTGTCAGAAAAACCAAATTATGCTATATTTATATTCTTTCAGCCCAGTCAGAATAGCGATCATCAAGAAAGCAAACAATAAGGGCTGGAGAGATGGCTGGGCAGTTAAGAGTTCTGTCTGCTCTCGCAGGGGGCCTGGGTTTGATACTGATCACGCACAACCAACTGTAACTCCAGTTACAGGGGATCCAGTGCCCTCTTCTGGCCTCTGGGGGTATTACAGAATTTTGCTGCACATACAGGTGGGGAAAATACCCGTACACATAAAATAAAATAAATTCTTAAAAACTAAAACAACCAACAGCTGCTGGTGAGGAGGTGGGAAAGGAAGAGTTCTCGTTCACTGATGGTGGGAGTGTGAATTAGTGCAACTGCTATGGAAATCAGTGTAGAAGTTTGTCAAAAGCTAAACACAAGAGTTACCTCATGACCTGCTGTAGCATGCCCGGTTGCTCACCAGAAAGAAACTGAGCCCATACACCCCAGGGTGACACCTGCACACCCACCATCATTGCTGTACCGTTTCCTAAGCCATGGTACAGAATCAACCTAACCACCATCAGCAGGAGAAAGGACAGAGAAAACACGGAAAATGTGTGCAACGGGGGTTTACCAGCCAGAACGAAGAGAAATGACGTCATCTGTAGGGAAATGGGGAGAGATGGAGACCACTGACTTGAGTATAATAATGGAACAACAGAAATGTCATGTTTTCTCTTGGTGCAGAATTGGGGAGGGATTGGCATGAGAGAAGAAGACAGGACTATTGGGGAACAGAAGGGACTTACAGGAAGTGGGGGCGGTAAGTGTGGACAATGAAGACAAGAGGGACAAGTATCTTATATAGTCCAGATATGGCGCATGCCTTTAATCCCAGCATTCAGGAGGCAGAAGCAGGCAGATCTCTGTAGGTTTGAGGTCAGCCTGGTCTAACAGAATGAGTTCCAGGACATCCAGGGCTACACAGTGAGACCCAGTCTCACGAAAAAAAAAAAAAAGTGTCACATATATGTCTGAAAATGACACAATGAAAGCCATTGTGTTATGCAATTAATATATACTAATAAGTACATTTATCTGATGCCTGTGGAAGCAGCTAACAGTCTAGACAGAAACTCACTTGCATTTAGCACAGGCCAAAAAAAAATATAAAAACTAGTCATGTGATCACATACAAAAAGCCATTTTGGGGGCCTGGAGAGATATCTCAGAGGTTAAGAGCACTATCTGCTCTTCCAGAGGTCCTGAGTTCATTCCCAGCAACCACATGGTGGCTCACAACTGTCTGTAATGAGGTCTGGTGCCCTTTTCTGGCATGCAGGTATATATGCAGGCAAAACATTGTATATGTAATAAAATACATTAATTAATTTAAAGAAACCAAAAAGCCATTTCAGAATCAGCTAAGAGAGAAAATTTGTGTAACTAAGTGACTTGGTTGTCTAAAAGTTAAACAATGTTTCTATGACAGGGTAGCAGTCAATATTTCAGAATAATTTTAATATAGATATAATACGCACAGTTCGGGCTGGAGAGATGGCTCAGAGGTTAAGAGCACTGACTGCTCTTCCAAAAGTCCTGAGTTCACGTCCCAGCAACCACATGGTGGCTCACAACCATCCGCTATGAGATCTGGTGCCCTCTTCTGATGTGCAGATATACATGGAAGCAGAATGTTGTATGCATAATAAATAAAATAAAATCTTTAGAAAATATGCACAGTTCATTACCATAAACACAAGCAGATCATATATCGAGATTATATGTTAAAGGAACTCTGCTTTGGTGTCAGGGTCATATTACTTTTTAAAAATATTTATTTATTTATTATGTATATAGTGTTTCTGCCTGCATGCCAGAAGAGGACACCAGATCTCATTGTAGATGGTTGTGAGTCACCAGGGGGTTGCTGGGAATTGAACTCAGGATCCCCAGAAGAGTAAGCACCCCGTGCTCTTAACCGCTGAGCCATCTCTCCAGCCCCACATTACCTCTTTAAAAACATAAAATACTCCTTCCTGCTCCTCCAACGGCCTGACCCCTACCATGGTGAGGGTACCCTCTGCTCCTGTCCTATTCCTACCCAATTTCCCATTCACCCCTCATCTCTCTGGGCCTGCGCCTGCTTAGAGTGGACCTTCCCAAGCATGGAGGAGCTCCCTGAGTCTGGAAACACCTCACTCTTCCTTCCCCTTTCCCGACCCTTACCGAGTGAAGAGACTACAAGGAGAGGCAAGACCATCCATCCAGAATCACATCCAACATCTCTATGGAAACTTTGAAAGCCAGAAGGTCCTGGATAGATATCCTACAAACACTAAGGGAGCATGGATGCCAACCCAGACTACTGTACCCAGCAAAACTTTCAGTCACTATAGATGGAGAAAACAAGATATCCCATGTAGATGGAGAAAACAAGATATTCCATGACAAAACCAGACTTAAACAATACATATCCACAAATCCAGCACTACAGAAAGTTCTGGAAGGAAAACTCCAACCCAATGGAGATAACTACACTCACAAAAACATAGGCAACAGATAATCCATTTTTACCAAACACAAAAAGAAACAGGAGGGCGAAATCCACAAACAATGACACGACCAACAATAAATCCAAAACAAACAAGAACCAAAAATCAATGGACATTAATATCCCTCAATGTCAATGGTCTTAACCTGCCTATAAAAAGATACAGGCTAACCAAATGGATACGAAGACAGAATCCATCCTTCTGCTGTATACAAGAAACACACCTCAACTTCAAAGACAGGCGTTACCTCAGAGTAAAGGGTTGGGAAAAGATTTTCCAATCAAATGGGCCCAAGAAACAAGCTGCTGTAGCACTCCTAATATCTAACAAATTAGACTTCAAACTAAAATCAATCAAAAGAGATGAAGAAGGGCATTTCATACTCATCACAGGAAAAGTCCATCAAGATGAAGTCTCAATTCTGACCATCTATGCCCCAAATAAGAAGGCACACACATTTGTTTTTTTAAAAGAATTTATTTATTTATTATGTATAAAACATTCTGCTTCCATGTATATCTACACATCAGAAGAAGGCACCAGATCTCATAATGGATGGTTGTGAGCCACCCTGTGATTGCTGGGAATTGAACTCAGAACCTTTGGAAGAGCAGTCAGTGCTCTTAACCTCTGAGCCATCTCTCCAGCCCAGGCACCCACATACTAAAGAAACATACTAAAGCTCAAACCACATATAAAACCACATACACTTATAGTAGGAGACTTCAACACCCCTCTTTAACCACTAGACAAGACCACCAGGCAGAAACTTAACAAAGAAATTGCACCATTCCTGGGTTGAGGAAGAAATAAAAAAAGAAATTAAAGACTTCCTAGAATTTAATGAGTTGTAGACACAACATACCCAAACCTATGGGACACTCTGAAAGCAGTGCTAAGAGGAAAGTTCATAGAACTAAGTGCCCACTTGAAGAAACTGGAGAATAGTCACACTAGAGAATTGACAGAACAACTGAAAGCTTAAGAGCAAAAGGAAGCAAACTTACCATGGAGGAGTAGACACAAGGAAATAATCAAACTGAGGGCTGAAAACAATAAAGTAGAAACTAGGAAAACATTGCAAAGAATCAATGAAACAAAGAGTTAGTTCTTTTAGAAGATCAACAAGATAGACAAACCTCTATCCAAATTAACCAAAAGACAGAGAGAGAGCACACTAATTAACAAAATCTGAAACGAAAAGGGGAACATAACAACAGACACTGGGGAAATCCAAAGAATCATCACGTCATACTTGGAAAACCTGTACTCCACAAAATTCAAAAATCTAGAAAATGGACAATTTTCTGGATAGATATCACTTACCAAAATTAAGCCAACAACAGATAAACAGTTTAGATCGACCAATAACCCCTAATGAAATAGAAACAGTCATCAAAAGACTCCCAACCAAAAAAAGCCTAGGGCCAGATGGCTTCACTGCAGAATTCTACCAGAAATTCAAACAAGAGCTAATACCAGTACTCCTCAAATTGTTCCACACAATAGAAGCAGAAGGGACATTGCCAAACTCTTTTTACGAGGCTACAATCATTTTGATACCCAAGCCACACAAAGATACAACTAAAAAAGAGAACTACAGACCAATATCCCTCATGAACATCGATGCAAAAATACTCAACAAAATATTGGCGAATCAAATCCAAGAACACATCAGAAAAATCATCCACTATGATCAAGTAGGCTTCATCCCAGGGATGCAAGGATGGTTCAACATGTGAAAATCCATCAATGTAATCCACCATATAAACAAACTGAAAAAGAAAAACCACATGATCATCTCACTAGATGCTGAAAAAGCCTTTGACAAAAAACAGCATCCCTTCATGATAAAGATCTTAGAGAGAACAGGAATAACAGGAACATATCTAAACATGATAAAAGCAATATACACCAAACCAACAGCCAACATCAAACTAAATGGAGAGAAACTCAAAGCGATTCCTCTAAAATCAGGAACAAGACAAGGCTGCCCACTACCTCCATATCTCTTCTTATTACACTTGAAGTTATAGCTAGAGCAATAAGACAAGAAAAGGAGATCAAGAGGATACAAATTGGAATGGAAGAACTCAAACTTTCACTATTTGCAGATAATATGATCATCTACATAAATGACCCGAAAAACTCTACCAGGGAACTCCTACAGCTGATAAACACCTTCAGTAAAGTAGCAGGATACAAAATTAACTAAAAAAAATCAGTAGCCCTGCTATATACAGATGATAAATGCAATGAGAAAGAAATCAGAGAAACATCACCCTTCACAAAATCCACAGGCAACATAAAATATCTTGGGGTAACTCTAACCAAAAAAGTAAAAGACCTGTACAGTAAGAACTTTGAGTCTTTAAAGAAAGAAGTTAAAGAAGATACCAGAAAATGGAAAGATCTCCCATGCTCTTGGATAGGTAGAATCAACATAGTAAAAATGGCAATCCTACCAAAAGTAATCTACAGATTCAACACAATCCCCATCAAAACCCCAACACAGTTCTTCACAGACCTTGAAAGAACAATATTCAACTTTATATGGAAAAACAAAAAAAGTCCAGGATAGCCAAAACAACTCTGTACAATAAAGGATCTTCTGGAGGCATCACCATCCTTGACTTGAAGTTCTATTATAGAGCCATAGTTCTGAAAGCAGCTTGGTATTGGCACAAAAAATAGACAGATAGACCAATGAAATCAAATTGAAAACCCTGATATTAACCCACACATCTACGAACACCTTATTTTTGACAAAGATGTTAAATCTATAAAATGGAAAAAGATAGCATCTTCAACAAATGGTGCTGGCGCAACTGAATTCAGACATGCAGAAGATTGCCGGTAGATCCATACCTGTCACCATGCACAAAACTTAAGTGCAAATGGATCAAAGATCTCAACATAAACCCAGCCACACTGAATCTTCTAGAAGAGAAAGTGGGAGATACCCTTGAACAAATTAGCACAGGAGATCACTTCCTGAACATTACACCAGTAGCACAGACATTGAGATCTGCAATTAATAAATGGGACCTCCTGAAACTGAGAGGCTTCTGTAAGACAAAGGACACAGTCCATAAGACAAATTGACAGCCCACAGAATAGGAAAAGATCTTCACCAAACCTACATCTGACAGAGGGCTGATTTCCAAAATATTCAATGAACTCAAGAAGCTACCCACCAAAACACCAAACAATGAAATTAAAAAGTGGGCTACAGAACTAAATAGAGAATTCTCAACAGAGAAATCTGAAATGGCTGAAAGACACTTAAGAAAGTGCTCAAAATCCTTGGCCATCAGAGAAATGTAATTCAAAACAACTCTGAGATACCATCCTACACCGGCCAGAATGGCTAAAATCAAAAACACCAATGATGATCTATGCTGGAGAGGATGTGGAGAAAAAGGAAAACTCCTCCATTGCTGGTGGGAGTGCAAACTTGTAAGACCACTTTGGAAATCAGTATGGCGGTTGCTCAGAAAAATGGGAATCAGTCTACCTCATGATCCAGCAATTCCTCTCGTGGGTATATACCCAAATAATGCATGTTCATACAACAAGGACGTGTTCAACCATGTTCATAGCAGCATTGTTTGTGATAGCCAGAACCTGGAAGCAACCTAGATGCCCCTTAACTGAAGAAAGAATAGAGAAAATGTGGTCCATTTATACAATGGAGTACTACTCAGCAGAAAAAAGCAATGGAATCTTGAAATTCCCAGGCAAATGGATGGAACTAGAAGAAACCACCCTGAGTGAGGTAACCCAGTCACAAAAAGACAAACATGGTATGTACTCACTCATATATGAATTTTAGACATAGACCAAAGAAACTAGGAAACAAGAAGGACTCTAAGGGAAAAAATGCATGGACCCCTGAGAATGAGAAGGGTCAGGATCTCATGAGCTAATTGGGAGCATGAGGGTAGGGGAGAGGGAGCTGGCAGAATGAGAGGAGGAGAAGAGGGGAGATGAGGAAATGGAGGAGCAGAAATACTGAGTTGGGGGAAGAATAGAGGAGAGAGAGCAGGATGAGAGATACCATATCAGAGGGAGCTATTATAGGTCCGAGGAGAGATCTGGCACTAGGGAGATTTCCAGAGATCTACAAGGATGACACGAACTGACAATCTAGGCAATGGTGGAGAAGACAGCCTAAATGCCCTTCCCCTAAAATGAGACTGATGACTACTTTTTATGCCATGCTAGAGCCCTCATCCAGTGGCTGATGGAAGCAGAGGCAGACACCCACAGATATACACTGAACTGAACTCTGGAACTTAGTTGCAGAGAGGGAGGAATGAAGATCAAAGGGGTTGGTACCAGGCTGGTGAAACCACAGAAACAGCTGGCCTGAACAAGGGGGATCACATTGACCCCAGACTGCTGTCTGGGAGGCCAGCAGGGGACTGATCCAGACCCCTGAACATGGATGTCAATAAGGAGGCCTCTGCACTCTAGGGAGCCCCTGGTAGTGGATTGGTATTTTTTCCCTAGTGTAAGAAGGAACTTTGAGAGCTCATCCCATGTCTTGGCCTGGACACATTGAGGAGGCCTTGGCCCGGCCCAGGATGATGTGGTGGGCTTTGGGGAGCCCCAGTGGAGGGCCCTACCCAGCCTGGGGAGTGGAGGGTGGATGGGGTGGGGGGCAGGTGGGATGTTGGGGGGAGGGCTGGAGGGGAGGGGAGGGAGAGGGAGGAGGGATTGACATGTGAAGCAAGCTTGTTCCTAATTTGAACTAATAAAAAAAATTACAAAAAACATAAAATATACACACAGTTTGTTATTACAAATAGGAGATGATCATACAGTTAGATTGCAAGTTAAATAAACTCCACTTTATATAAATATTTGGTAATAGAAAACTTTAATGAAGGGAACATTGGCGCTTGGTGAAAGCCAAATAAAATAATTCAATCATAAACGTAATAAAATGGGTGCATACTGTTTAGGAGCTATTGACTCCAAAAAAATTAAGGCTTAAGAAACAGCTTCACTGTTCTAGGCCATTGTTTCAAGTTATTTTGTTGATTGATTGATGTTTGAGAGTCTCTGCACCTGTGTGGTGGTGGGGGGTGGGGCGAGGACTCTCCTGTGGCGGCGAGATGATGGTGGTGTGTGCCCTGCTCCATTGTTCTCCATTTTATTCCCTTGAGACAGGGTCTCTCACTAGGCTGGTGGTCGGCAAGCCCAGCTCTCCTCTCATCTGTCCCGACAGCACTGGGGACATTCTGTCCCGACAGCACTGGGGACGTTCCTGATTTTTTTCTGTGGGTTAAAACTTAGGTCCCTATGTTTTTTTTGTTGTTGTTGTTTTGTTTTGTTTTGTTTTGTTTTAAACAGGTGTTCTTACTCACTGAGACATCTTTTCAGCCCCCAACATTATATATTCTTAGTCTTCCTTTCAGAGCAGACCCTCCAGACCAGCTACTGGCACTGACTTGGTATGTGTTTGTGTAGCATCGTGTTCAAGTTGTTAAAGCGGCTGCTTGGCGAATTCAGGATTTTTGTTTGTTTCGAAACAGGGTTTCTCTGTGTAGTCCTAGCTGTCCTGGAACTCACTCTGTAGACAAGGCCGGCCTCGAACTCAGAGATCTGCCTGCCTCTGCCTCCCGAGTGCTGAGATTAAAGGCGTGTGCCACCACTACCCAGCTGCAGTTTGTCTTTTTAAAAGTCCTGAAAGTGAGGCTGGAGAGATGGCTCAATGGTTAAGAGCACTGACTGCTCTTCCAGAGGTCCTGAGTTCAATCCCCAGCAACCACATGGTGGCTCACAACCATCCGTTATGAGATCTGGTGCCCTCTTCTGGTGTGCAGATAGATATACATGGAAGCAGAATATTGTATACATAATAAATAAATAAATCTAAAAAAAAAAGTCCTGAAAGTGGATTACTGGGGGTAGAAAGGTACATCTGGGCATGGATGAGCTGGATACAGGGATAGGGGAGAGGAGGTTTCTGAAGTAGCTGCAACAGTTTACACTCCCGCTCGCTCCCACTCCTACAAGCGGTGAGTAAAGACCCTTCTTCCTCCGCACCCTCAGCAGCATTTAATTTTTGTTCTCTAGGCAACCCCTTCTGACTAGGGTGAGATGGGTCAGTGTAGGTTTTAAAGATTTTTTTATGTTTATTTTGACTTATGTTTATGTATCTCTGCCGTTGTGAGTTTAGGTGCACCGCATGAGTGCAGGTCCCCACTGAGTCTCGAGGGCACTGGATACACAGATGGCTATTAACCACCATGAAGGTTCTTGGAACCAAGTCCTGGCCCTCTCCAAGAGCAGCCAGTGCCAGGGCCGTCTCTCAGCCCCTCTGTCATTTCCCTCTGGTAGTTTTGATTGGAGTTCCCCCAGGGCCTGAGGATGTTGAGCACTTTTTCAGTGTTCATGGTCTGTTTCTATTTCTTCTTTTGAGAACTACCTTTTCAGTTCATTTGTCCATTTGTTTTTGTTGTTTGATTGTTTTGTTTTTGGCTTTTTTAATCTTTGGATTCTTTATGGTCTAATAAAGAGTTGACAAAGATCTTCTCCATTCCCCAGGCTGTACCTTTCACTCCTGATAGTCTCCTCGGCTGTGTGGATGTGGTCCACAAATTCATCAACTCCCCTCTCCTCCCCTCCCTTGCCCTCTCCTCCTTTCTCTCTCCCTGCATCTTCATACCTCATTCCACTAATGCCGAAGTGTTCTAATTTCCTGCAATCCCATTTGTCTGTTCTTGGAGTTCACTCCTGAGCTATTGGGGTTCATGGGCTGGCTGCCACCTCTATTCTGTTCCCTGGAGCATTCGACGCGCCGTCTGCCTAGGGCGCCTTTGGCCACTAGAGGGCACTAGAGACGCACATTTTCAGTTTTCCTGGCAGGGACCTGGCTGGGATGCCTCTGTCCCAAAGCCTTGAAATGCCCCACTCGGTGGGCAGTGTGGAGCAGCACCCGGTGGGCTGTGCCTTCTGTCCACAGTCTGAGAATTTCAGTATTCTGTGAAGAAACACGATTATTTAACCGAGAAGATTTGTAGACACAGACAAGAAATTAGACTAGGCTCAAAATTACCTACGACTTCAAAAAAATGTTGTTGATTAATTACTTTTCCCTCCTAAAGAAATTAAAATTAGCTTTATTTCTAACTAGCACATAAGAACTGTACATATTGCTGAGATTTCAGGTGGTTATCTTTTTTGTTGTTTTTTTTTGTTTTTTGTTTTTGTTTTTTGTTTTTTGTTTTGAGATGGCTTCTCATGTAGCTCAGGATGGCTTATAAGTCACTGTTACTAAAGCCTTGGACTCCTGATCCTCATTTTTGTTAGTTTGTTTTTTGAGACAGGGTTTCTCTGTGTAGCCCTGGCTGTCCTGCAACTCACTCTGTATACCAGGCTGTACTTGAACTCAGAGATCTGCCTGCCTCTGCCTTCTGAGTGCTGGGATTAAAGGTGTGCACCACCAACACCCGAGGACTGCTTTCAGAAATTGGCTCTTTCCTTCCACCAAGTGGGTCCCAGGGATTGAACACAGGCAATCAGATTTGGCAGCAAGCCTTTACCAGCCCCCCCCCCCACACACACAGTCTCCTCGGCCTTCGTGGGTTCTTTACAAGGAATTAAATTTGCTATTGAGCAACAACCCATTTTTCTTTTCTCTGCTTCCAGCCCGATCCTCCTGTTTTGTCTGTTGCTTCACTCCCGTGGTTTGAAACTAATGACAGTGAGAGTGATGGTAGTAGAGCCGGGAACTGGGATGCCCAGCAGTAATTGTCAACCCACAGTCAGATGGCAACACCACCAGCAGCTGGTGTGCTGGTTCTTGGTCTCCCCAAAACAACTCCAAGCTCACGAAGCAGAGGCAAGAGGATTGTGAGTTCAAGGTCATCCTGGACTCCATTGCAAGACCCTGTCTCAAATCAAAATTAAACAAATTAAAACAAAAGAACAACTTCAAGTCCCTAGGCCAAAAGATCGTGTGGATAATAATGAATTAGAAAATTTCAGTGCTTGCTAAATCACTGCGTCGTTCACTAGGACAGACACCTGGCTTCATCAAGGGAGACAAAAATGCTTATGGTCACTCACCCCATGCCTCAGACTCCAGCAGGCTCTTTCTGAGCAGGCACGATTTTCCTATGGAGCAGGCTGGGCCTTCAGGCTCTGGCTTCAAAGAGCAGAGGAAAGGAAGAAATTTGTCACTGGCTCCTTGCTCTCAAGTTCCTGCCCTTAATTGAAAAGGTGCCAGGAATGCCCACTTGGGTGCCCCCACCTTTTACCTAAAGAGAAGGCACTAAAGGAGCTTGTGTCTGGGCCGGAGAGCCCTGTCCTCTGTCCCAGCCTGCAAACCCATCTGTCTGCTGCTTTCAGATCTCCTCATCCATCCTCGGCCAGTTTCCACGCCTCTGAGCTTGAGTCTTTCCCGTTATCAGCGAACCCGGGAGCCTGCTAGCTTTGGAAAGGGACACATTCTGATTAGAAGTCGCCTGTCTTCATAACTTTCAGGCCACGGGAGAAGAAGAAAACAGCATGGGCAAGATAAATGACTCTGGTTTTCATTCAGACCCGACATCCATCTTGGCAAAAACTGAAACCAGTTTCCAGGGATTAGAAGTACGGAATAGAGGGTAGACAGCTATTCCTGCTGTGTGTGTGTGTGTGTGTGTGTGTGTGTGTGTGTGTGTGTGTGTGTTTGGGGTGGGGGTTGTCTGTAGTAAATGGAAAAGGAGCCATGTTGATTGTTCATGCTTTGCTTTTCCTCTGTATCTTTTTTATTTTTTAAAGAGAAATTTCTGTTCTGTGCCTTTTATTTCTTGCTTGAATGTTTATCCATCAGGGTGCTTGGTTATTAAAACCAGTGACAAGCCCCTCCTCATGTTGCTCTTGGCTGGAAAGTTCTGAAAGTGTGACAGAGGCCTCTAGCTGCCAGGAGGTTCCTCGGAGCCCATTAAAGCGCACAAAGAAAGAATCACATTTAATCAAAGAGCCTGGGCCCACACCCTCCCCTCTCACCCCTGCCCACTATTTGGAACCCAGTGAGTGTTGTGTCAACTTCTGGGTCTGACTCTGGTTTGTGGGATCGTTCAAAGGATGCTGGGATGCAGTGTGACTCCACCAAAGGCCACCATTGCATCTCAGCTGTGGGCTCCTCTCTGGGGCAACAGGTCAAGGATGGAGGCTGAGAGATAAAAGGCTACCCAGATGCCGTGGGGGAGCTTTGCTCCTCAAACCTTGCTACCCAGCTGCAGGGCTGAGGACCACATCTGTGTTGCTGGTTGCTCTGTGGTGTTTTCTCCAATGCACTCTCACGAATAAGTCCTCCAGGATAACTTGTCTCAGAGACCCAGAATCTGCTACTAAGAACTTACTTTAGAGAAGACAGGTTCCAAGATATGGGAATTCCCTGCAGAGATGTTTAATATAAGTTTAAAGCTCAGTGCATATTCACCTGATGCTTGGAACCGATTGCCAGGAAGTCCTTGGGGACCTCCGGCAGAGTGACAGAGGGAAGGAATGTTGGAAACTTTTTCCATGATCAAGCAGATGTTTAATGTGCAATTAAAATTGGGCAATCAAAAACTCACCATACATGTGTTGTAGGGTATTATTTTAACTGGGCAAAGATGTGTTACATTTGTTTATGCTGCAGAATCCTACTTTAACGGTGTAAAGGTGTGTTACTTTTTTTTTTTTTTACACTGCATTTGTTTAGTTCTGTAAAGATGTGTTGCATCTGTTTCAACTTGCCTGACTAGGCCCCTGATTGGTCAAATAAAAAGGTGAATGGAGTGGGGTGTTGGTGGTGCACACCTCTAATCCTGGAATTTGGGAGGCCAAGGTAGGTGGATCTCTGTGAGTTCAAGGCCAGCCTCGTATACAGATCAAGTTCCAGGACAGGCTCCAAAGCTACAGAGAAACTCTGTCTTGGGAAACAAAAAAGCTGAATGGCCAATAGCTGGGCAGGAGAAAGAATAGGTGGGGCTGGTGGGCAGAGAGAATAAATAGGAGAAGAAAAGGAGAGAGAGAGAGAGAGAGAGAGAAGGAAGGAGGAGAGAAGGAGGAGGAGAGAATGAGGAGCATCCCCGGGGCAAGAAGCCAGGCAGCCACCAACCAGCTAGACATGGGGAGCAGTGAAAATAAGATATATAGAAGAGAAGGAACAAAAAGTAAAAAGCCCCAAGGCAAAAAAGTTAGATAAAGAGAAACAGGTTAATTTAAATTAAAAGAACTAGCCAGAAATGTGTCAAAGCTAGGCCAAGCATTCAAATAATAATAAATATTATTTATTCAAATAAATTCAAATAATAATAAGTTTCAGTGTAATGACTTGGGAGCTGGTTGGTGGCCCAAAAGAAAAAGCCTTGTACACACACATGGAACCTAGGGATATCAGGTAGCTCACCTAGGGACAGACACCTCATAGTAGAGATGGTGCTCTAATGGGGAAGGCAAGATGGTGTGATGGTGGTCATGATGAGGGTGGTGGTGATGGTGGTGATGGTGGTGATGGTGGTGGTGGTGGTGATGTGATGGTGATAAAGACAGTGCGGTGAGAGATTATGGAGAGTATGTCCAAAGTATGAGGCCTTCCAGCATTTAACTCAAGGACATGCTCAACTATTTCTGCAAAATGTATTGGAAGTAAGAGCTGACTTGTAGGAATTCTCACACACGTTAGAAGGATGGTGTAAAGTTTTCATGTTTAGTGTGTCAAGTTTCTGGGATTTTTCTTGATGAGAATAAGAACACTCATTGAAGTGAATGTGGAAGTGTGAACATATATAGAACACCAGGGAGCCCGGCACTGGGGCTTCTTTCCCTCTGCTTTTAATATGTGTGTTTTGTATGAAGGTCAGACTGCATCATTTTATTTTTGACAGGGGGGAAAAGGAGCTTAGAGTGTGAGTAAATTCTTTAACAACCCCACGATGTGCATATAATATTCTATTATCATAGATGAGAAAACAAGAGGATGTCTAGTGATTTGTCCTGCTTGGTGAGAGGCAGGGCCCAGAATAGACCCCAGGATCTCTCTGGTTCCCTAACCAGGCTCATATCCAATGCACGACACACCTGCTAAAGGTAGTGCTTGGCTCAGCTAATGATGTTCCCAGGACAGCAACTTGGATGCTACATGAAGTGGCCGCCTGGTGGCTTTATAATTCAAACACAAAGTCACCTCATCTTAATTTTTTTCCCAAAGCCACGGTTGCTTTTTCAGAAATTCACCAAAGCTGATAGCCAGCCTTCTTAGAAACATGGTCATTGTAGAACTGGGTGTAACTTGGGTGGGTTTCTCATTCACTCTACTCTGGACAGGGAGCCCCCTTAACAGCCAGACTCCATCTTGCCCTGGAATCTTGCTCCTCACCAGGCTCCTGTTCTCCTGGGTAGCTGTATAAACACATCAGCTCTTTAGATTCCTCCTACATATTAAACCCAAACTGACTTTCCACTTGCTATTTTTTGTACCTTAAATGTTTCCTAGGGGGCTGGAGAGATAGCTCAGGGGTAAAAAGCCCTGACTGTTCTTCCAGAGGTCCTGAGTTCAATTCCCAGAAACCACACGTTGCTCAAAACCATCTGTAATGGGATCTGGTGCCCTCTTCTGGCATGCACTGTATAAATAAATAAATAAATCTTTTAAAAAATGTTTCCTGAAGGCCATTGTGTTGAAGGTGTGACTCCCCAGTGTGGGATTGAAGGGAGGGAGTGGGACTTTTAAGAGGAGGGGGTCCAGAAGATCACTCAGGCTGTGCTCTTAAGTGGGATTCTAAGACCCCCAGTCTTCTTCAATTTTCCATTTTCATTCCCATCATAAAGTGAGTGTCTGTTCTATTGCATGCTCCCTGCCATGTCTCACCTGGCTATAGGCCCATAAATATCAGGACCAACCAGGGCATGGCCAGGGATCACTATGAACTAGATGGACCTTTTTTATATTTAAGTTCATTGCCTCAAGTATGTGTTATAGTAATGGAAATCTGACCAACAAATGTCATCAACAACACCCAGTAATGGTCCCCTTCCTTCAACACATAGACCTCTATACAAGTGAAGATGGTGGTGTCCTGTTCCCAGCAATAAGCTGCTTCTCTTCCTATCCTCCTGCAGTGTGACCTACCCTTTGCTGGCAGCATGGCTGTGTGCCTGTGTGTGTGTGTGTGTGTGTGTGTGTGTGTGTGTGTGTGTGTATGAACACGTGCACATGTACTCACATTTGAATGCGTGTGTACATATGTGTGCAAGTGTGTGTGTGTGTGTGTGTGTGTGTGTGTGTGTGTGTGTGATGTGTGTATGCACATGTGTCTATCCATGAACCTAGGGTTGTTTCCTTCTATCAGAGCCTTGGTTCAGGTCCTCTTGGGAGGGTCTCACACTGTGGAGTGTTTTTTCTAAGAGTTTTCTTTTCTTTTTTTTAAATAAACCACAAACCCCACCATCTTCTCAACTCAAGTGTGTGATTCAGTGGCTTGGGGTGTAACCACATGCATACAACCATCCCCACAATTAAATTTTGACATCTTGTTTCCTCAAGAAGAAACTCTGGGGGTTGGAGATGCAGCTCCATTGGTAGAGCGTTTCTCTGGCACACACAGAGCTCTGGGTCCAGCCTCTCCGTAAGCCTACTGTGGGTGCATACATGTAATCTCAGGGCTCAGGAAGATCAGGAGGTCAAGGTCATCCTGTGCTACATAGTGAGTTCAAGGCCAGCCTGAGCTACATGAGACCCTGTCCCCAAACTTCTCACAGAGGCGAAAATCTTTGTAACCTTGGGGATTTTCTCATCCCCTCTCTTTTCCAGGCCTAATTAACCGTAGAACTACTTCCTATCACTGTAGGTCTTCCTATTCTCCACACTTTACTTGCAAAAATCAACTACACCACCTTTCAAGGATCACTTATGTGGAGCTGAGCTGCTGAGTAATATTCCAATTTTATTAGCCATTCATCTGTGGGTGGGTGTTTGGGTTGCATCCCCTGAAGTTTTTCTTTTCTTTCTTCCAGCACCAGAGACAGAATCCATGGCTGTGCCACGTGGTTCTAGGCCAGTCCTTGACACACTCCCAGATCTCCCAAGTTACATTCACACCCCTTATTGTTCATGGGTTGCAGTAAGTAACTCACATGCTGCTCCAGTGATTCTGCTCCTCCAGGCCAAGTTTTAATTAATATGAAGGAACTGAAGTTTATCACTTAACTGTTCTCCTGCTGTAGAGTAATCCCACTGTACAGTGTGAAAATACATTGCTCTCATCGATCATAAACAGCTGATTAGCTGATAGCTAGGCAGGATTTGGGGGGCAGAGAGAATGCTGGGAAGAAGAAGGGTGGAGTCTCAGAATCACAAGCCAGATGTGAAAGAAGCAACATGGGATGTTCAAAGAGGAGGTAAACAATCCTTGGAGCAGCACATAGATTAGTAGCAATGAGTTAATTTAAGTTAAGGAGCTGGCTGGAGACAACCCTGGGCTATCGGCCAAGTCTCTGTGTGGTTATTTGGGAGTGGCTGGTGGGACAGAACTAATCGTGATCCCGAAGTAAAACTCCACTTACACTGTTCTTTCCTAGCAATATTTCAAACATTCATATCTTTCAGAACCATCAAAATTGAGGTGCCCTATCCTAATAGCTGACATCCCTAAACAGGGAAGCCCGCAAGGTCCTTACTGAAGGGGCTGTGAAGGCTGCTCCAACATGAGGCTTGCCCTTGAAGCAAATTCCCCAGATGTCTCATTAATATGCATGAAAAGAAAACCACTTTGGGCAGGAGAGATGGCTCAGTAGATTAGAACACTGTCTGCTTCTGCAGAAGACTGGGGTTCAATTCCCAGCACTCACATGACAGTTCATAACTATCCATAACTGCAGTCCTAGGAGATCCGATGCCCTCTTCTGGCCTCTTCAGGCACTGCATGCACTACGCCGTCATGTCCCTAGACTGGGCTTCCTAGGATTCTCCTGTTTGCCCCTTCCATCTCCTCTTTGGAGTGCTGAGAGTACAGAGGCAGCTGCTTGTCCAGCTTTCCTTGAGGTCTGAGGATTCACAGTCAAGTACTCAAATTTACAGGGCAGGCTCTGTATATGTAATGAGGAGGTTCATATCTCCTTCCGGTTCATATTAAACATCCTGTCGTTTGAAGACGTTTCTAGGGCCAAGGTGACTGTAATGGAAGTTTGGAGACAAGGGTCCCTGGTATCCAGTGAAGGCTGGGAGAGCATAAACCTCCAACCTTCTCCCACTAGGCAGCACATCCACCTCTCCACTTTGCAAAATTTGTCCAACTATCAGAGCAGCCCACTAGCCAGTACCTCTTTATTTTCTTTAAGGTTTAAAACAGAAGGGATGGAGCACACTGTAGACCAGGCTGGCCTGGAACTCAGAGATCTGCCTGCATCTTGCTGAGATTAAAGGCACTGGGCTACCTACCAGCTTCTTGCTGTGCTTTAAAAGGCTTCCCCACTCGCCCCGAGGGCGCGGGAAAGCATTGTTATATAGAAGAAGGCAGAGCGGGGGCAGAGATGTCCAAAAGGGCTTGAAGAGTGATGTGGTGCCTTGCTTCTTCTGTTTTACCTTCCCATGTAGACCCAGAACTTCTGTTCCTATTAGCTGGTGACTGAAACAGTGGCCAGTTTCTTTGCCACAGTTGAAAATTCCTCTGTCTGGGAGATTTCTCTGCCTCCTTCTCTCCTTGGGTTTCCACTTCTTTTTCATTTGCTCCTTATCGTTCTAGTACCTTCTCTGCCTTTAGGTTCTCATTCCCTCTTCAAAGGAAAAGAGGGACCTTTTTTCTATCTGAAGAGCAGAGCAGGAAACAGGACCTTGGCTGAGGAAGGGCAAAGCTGGGATTCATTCATTCATTTACCTAGCAGATTTTTCTCTTTTCAGCAAGGTCAGCTTTTCACTGGCTCATGAGGAGTGGGGGGTGGGGGTGAGGGCGGTTCTACTCTGACATAATGGCACACACAGAGCCCCCCTCAATGTTTCTTCGCTTTACCGAATTCTTCCCACCCACCCACCCCAGTGCTGGGGGATGGAGTCCAAGGCCTTAAAGGGAGCCAGGCAAATGCTCCAGGTCACAGCACCTCTCTCTCCTCCCCACTCCCAGCCAGTCCCCTCGCCTTGTAGGGTGCTATGATTTTATTTGGTTTTCTTGGTCTGTTTGTCTGACCTGCTTATCCTGCCTGCTTTAAATTAGCTCCTAGATGTGCGCATTAAAGGTGATTAGAAGACTCGGGGACGGCCCCTGTCATTAGTTAATGCTTCAGAGAGCTTGTCGCCTGCAGCTCATGGGGGCGCGGGCTCCTCGGGCTATATATCACTGATGGCCTGCAGGCCTGCCCAGGCTTTGAGCTTCCCTTCCCGGGGTCTGCCCCCCGATCGGGCTGCAGATCCGAGGGGTCGGAGACGAGTTTAATTTAAAGACGAGCCCCCCTTGGGCTGCCAAAGGAAATGGTGTGTCAGGCACGTCAAAAATAGATACTGTTGCCTAGATATATAGACGGGGAGGTGGATACCGCCCCGGCCATCCGTTACCTGGATGGCCTTTAAACGTCAAAACAAATCCTTCCCGGGCCTCTCTCTAAGACTTAAATCACCCAGAGAGACAGGGTCAGCCTCTGGGGGTTGGAATGTGCTGGAAGGGGGATGGGTGGGCCTCGAGGTGGGCGGGGGAGGCTGCCTGCGGCTCTCGGGGAGCGCGTGCGCCCAAGTCCCTACGCCGTTCAGATCTAGGGAATTGGAACCCGTTCTTGCTGCCTGAGATCCACTTCACGGACTCAGTCAGTTGCCTCCCGAGGTGTGTAGGTTTCAATACAAACAGCCGCCCACGCTGGACGTGGAGGACGCCGGTAGTGACCGCAGGGCAGCGAGTCGAAGCAGGTGTGCAGAGGGCTTTCACTTTGTGCTAGCCAATAGCTTTTATGCACGTGGCTTTTGTGACCAGTCTTGCTTGGTTAATGCTAGAGTAGCTCAATGACATGTTTAGCTTCATTGGACACAGTTGGGGCTCAGAGAAGTTGAGTCACCCGCTTAAGGCGGCACAGTCTGTTTTCTCCTTCTATTCTTTCCCCCTCCCTCCTCCTTTTGCCCCCCATCCCCACCTTTTTTGACAAAGTCTCATGTATGCCAAGCTGGCCTCAAACTCCTGATCTTCCCCCTCCACTTCCTGCCCAGTTCTGGATTCCCTGGCTTGGGACAGTGTATTTTTCTTGGCAAACTGCAAGGAGGACCTGGAGCTCATTGGTGGATCAACCAAGCTAAATCAGGGTTCCAAGTCCCAGTTGGAGACTCTGTTTCAAAAACACAAACCAGCAACTGTGTGACACCTGAGGAAGAACGCTGAAGTTGACTTCTGGCCCTCCCGCGCACAGTGCTGCTCACACCCACCCACCTCCACACCCTCCTCTCCATCTCCCCACACATTCAGGCATGGTGGTTTACACCTACAATTCCAGCACTTGAGAGATGAAATCAGGAGCATTTTGAATCCCAGGATAGCCCTGGCTCCATAATGAAAGTCTGTCTCAAAACAAAAACAAAGAACAAAACAAGACCCCCAAGCAATGTTTATATATATTATATATACATATACATAAGTATGCATACATGTACATGCATGCATACATACATATATGTAATACACATACATGTATATGCACACACATACATGTATATGCACACATACATATACATGTATGTAGATACAGGCATATACATGCTCATGCATACATATATACATCGATGTCAGACTGGGACTTAGGCGTTGACTCTCTCCAGCAAAGTGTTTGTTTTTCAAATGTGAGGATCTGAGTTCAAATCCCAAGTTCCCATGGAAAATTGAGTGCAGTAGCCCATGATTGTATTCACAGCACTTGGGAAACAGAGACAGGAGGATCCCTGGGGCTAAGTGGCCAGCACATCCTACATTTCCAGAGGATCTGGAGTTGTCCCCCAGCACCCATGTCAGATAGCTCACACCCGTGGATCCAGAACCTTCCTCCAACCTGTGCAGATATTGTACTGCCTGCAGGTGACTATAGTGGGTGCTCAGGACCCCAGCGCAGTCCTGAGCCTTTTTCAGGGTGAGACTTTAAGCACACACACACACACACACACACACACACACACACACACACCAAACAAAACACACACACACACACACACACACACACAAACACATCTGGGGTTGACACAGCTCAGTTAGTAAGAACAGATAGCCAGAAGCAGAACTACAGAAGCCAAAGAGCAAGGCTAGCACATTTAGGGACTTTCCCAGAACTATGGACTTCGATGGATTAGGTCTTTGTTCTCCTTTTGACCAGTGATGCTGCCTGTGTGCTGGGTTCCATGGTCTGAATGATACTTCCACATGGTGTCAGCTGTGCTGAGGTCTGGGGGCCTGTTCCACTCTCCTCTGGCCTCTGTGCACAAGCTTACACAGGTGCACATACACTCACACAGACACACAAGCAGAAATTTTAAATGGCAGAAATTCCTTCTAAGGTTTTATGAACCCAGCGAACTGCAGTTGGCTGATACCGTTAGTTATCAGTTGTCCTGGTTCTTGCCTTGCTGTGATTAAATACTCAAGAAACACAGAAAGTGGAGATGGTCCTTTAGGCTGAAGGTCTCTGGAGACTATAGGTCACCGTGACTGGGAAAGCATGGCGGAATCAGTGAAGGCACGGTGAACAGGGTAATGGGGGTGCTTGGCAAAAGTCCCTCATACTACAGAGGTCCAGGAAACAGAGAGTTTGGGGAACTAGGGCCAGGTCACATTAAAGGCCTCCTCCACAAGGAATCATAGCCTTCCAAAACAGAGTCACTAGCTAGGGGACCAAATAGTCAAAACATGACGCCATTTGGGTGTAGTGAGAGATCCACCCAGCCTTCACCTGTGGCGTGGTCACAGGTTGCATACATGAGTGTGTGGTATTTGGTCTGGGGTCAGGGACAGGCTTGCTCTCTCTTGGTTCCAGTTGGGTCACAAAGAGCAGCCTGAGTGTGGATCCTTGGAACAGGAACTTGTGGGTCATCGGTTTCTTATGTAAGTGGTGTCTTCCCAAATAAATTTAACCTATATTTAGCCAAGTCCCATGTATCTTAATCTGTGCGTCTACATCTAACAGGCATGGTCAGTGTCACAGATGGCCAGGATGGATCATGCACTACAATTGGGGACTTTTAGAATCCAAAACATCACAGCAGTTAAGGCTAGCAAAATCTCCAGCCTGGGCTTAGAGGTAGTTCACCCAGGCAGTCACTGCTGAATGCACACAGTA
Source organism: Cricetulus griseus (assembly GCF_003668045.3). NCBI lineage: Eukaryota > Metazoa > Chordata > Mammalia > Rodentia > Cricetidae > Cricetulus > Cricetulus griseus. The sequence continues at coordinate 99,576,675 of NC_048597.1, forward strand.
GGCCAGGTTCAAGAGTAAAACAGTCAGAGACTTTCACACTGGATATTTAAGGTCTGTAGAGAATGAAGCATGAAGAAAGCCCATCCTTCCAACTGCACCTGCACAGGTATGAAGCCATTCCTCCAAAGTAAGGAAGTGGCCATTGTCTTCTCTGATGAGACCCCCCCTTTTTTTTTGGTTTTTCAAGACAGGGTTTCTCTGTGTAGCTTTGGAGCCTATCCTGGCACTCACTCTGGAGACCAGGCTGGCCTCGAACTCACAGAGATCCGCCTGCCTCTGCCTCCCAGGTGCTGGGATTAAAGGCGTGCACCACCAACGCTCGGCTGAGAAACCTTTTTTACTCATATTAGATGCCCCAGAACCAAAGGAGGCATAGAGACAGTAACAGTTTCTCTAAGCTCTCCCTGCCTCAAATAGAGAAGGGAGGATTTGGAGAATAGGGCTCAGAGGGTAAAGTATGAGAAGTAGAGTTCCTGTCCCAGCACCCATATAAATGCTAGCCAGGTGGTGCAGAGGCAGGGGATCCCTGGGACAAGCTGGCTAGGTAGGCTATCAGAATCAGCGGGCTCTGGGTTCAAGTGAGAGACTCTGCCTCAAACATGCAAAGCAGTAAGTGGTCAAGGAGGGAGGCTGACACCAACCTCTGACTTCAACATACATGCACATACATGTACATATGTGAACATACATACACGCATGCATGCAGACCACACACATGCATAGGCTTAGATGAATTCATCCAGATGGATGGGGCATTCTAGGCTCCATCTGCCCAGGGGCCGTCCCCTGGTGTGGTGGTTTTGTAAGTCATACTGTTCGGTGGGGGCTTGGGTTACATCACCTGTGTGCATTGATGTATTTACTGCCTATGCCTCCAGCCTCCTTTCACTTCTCTGAGTGAATACATCAGGCCCATCATAGTGAAGCCAATGAGTGCTGCATGACTGGTTTATGGCTGTGCCTGCTGCAAGAGGTGTGTTTGCAGACCTTCATGGCAGGTCCCTAGGTGTCAGTTTCTAAAATGCCGGGTTCAGCATCCAAATCCCAGGACATCACAGATCCTGCTTTGGTATCTTGCAGGACACTTCCTCTGCATTCAGCCCCTGTCAATGTCAGCTGAACACCGGCTCTCCTTTCGTCCCATCGTCTTTGCTTCCTTGAGTTGCAGCCAAGGAAAAGAAGTGAGATCCTTTAGCCACATCCTGAACCAGACTCTCCGGCCTTCAGCTCACATCTCAATGGCTTTCTCCTTTGACTTTAGATCTGGGGGAAAACTGGAGGCAAAGGGGACTTGAACTGAGTCACTGAATTTGGCCTCCTAGGTAGTTTCAAGAATGGGCCTGGAGTCTCCAGGAAATGGCAAGTGATGCAGTTGAAACCCAAAGTAGGAGATCTTGGGGACCCAGATTGCATCTCTCTCTACCATCACAGAGGCAACAATCTCTTTTCCATGTTTGTCCTCAACAGAGAATCTACCACATTACAAGTTATTACCTGGTGGATTTTTGAAAGATGGAGACCATGGACCCAACCTGGAATATCCTTACCATAGAGTTTCATTTGAATGAAAGGATGGATGGATGGATGCATGGATGGATGCATGGATGCATGGATTTACCTTAGCATATGGTCCTTTAATTTTTTCTTTATTTTAAACATCTTTTACTTATTCTTGTATGTATGAGTATTTTGCCTGCATGTGTGACTGTGCACCACATGCCTGGTGCCTGAGGAGGCCAGAAGAGGGCATCAGATTCCCTGGAACTGGAGTTACAGGTGGTTGTGAGTCACCATGTAGATTCTGGCTCACACTGGAACAGCAGCCAGTACTCTTAACCACTGAGCCATCTGTCCTTTGGAGACATGGTCTGTGTATGATTTAAGTATGAATGCCCACATACATGACAGAGGGTCAACCTATGTACACACTTGGGAGCTTCCATCATGCTGGGAGTGGTCCTGGGAGAAAGGCTTGCCACCAGAAGTGCAGCTTAGCCACTCCCCATGTTAGAAACTTCTTTCTGAAACTCACTAATGATCACATGGATTCTACTGTTATCCTTCTCTTTGTATGCACAGAAATATTTCAAGTCACAAATGAAAAGATTTTAGTACATACATTGTGCCCTTGAAGCAACAGGAAGTACTGTGGAAGGAGAAAGGAAGGCTTTTTCTTCTTTTCTCCCCCACCCCCATGTTTTTATACTCTCCCTGCAGCTCAGGATGTGGGGAAAGGGACTTGCAATGTTTGGGTGCTGGCATTCCAGACAGGACCCTTTTACTCCAGGGTAGCAGCTAAACAACACATTAGAATACTGGTGAGAGCATCCATCAGCTTCTAATGACTCAAGACCATCATGAAGTTCATGGTAATTTGAGAAAACACCCAATTTCCTTCAGTGAAAATAGTCAAAATCTGCCTATTACCCTTATCAACATGGACATTGATAAAACAGAAGTGGAGGGCAGGCCTCATGGCACAGGACTGTCATCCCTGCCACTCAGGAGGTTGAGGCAGGAAGGTTACATATTGATTGTTTATATGAAGGCCAGCCTTGGCAACTGAAGCAAGACTGTGTGAGAAGATTCAAAAGTAAAAACAGGGCTGGAGTTAGAAAAAAGGGAGGAAGGAAGGAGGAGGGAAAGAGGGATGAAGAAGGAAATAGAGAGGAAAGAAGGAAGGAAGGGAAGGAGGAAGGCATGAAGGACACTGATGCTCTCATCTTCCTCCCCTGTTACCTGGTCACCACTTTGGGTCATGACTTTCTATGTGCTCATTCGCAGGTGCAGAGGACAACTTAACTACAGGTTTTAAACAAATCGCCTCAGGCTCCGTACTTGTCAGAGGAGAGAAAGAATTGTCCATACAGATGTACACTTAGAAAACTCACCAATGAATGTTGGAGCTTTGATTAACTAAGAATTTCTTAAGTGCCTGCTCCTGGAGAAGCCATCACGCACAGCAGGATAGGGTGATGAGGAGGACACACACCCTGCCGGCGCCCACATTCAGGTGCCCACAGCGTGTGCAACACAGACATCTTTTATATATATTTTTTTAATCTCAATTACTTCCTTACTGAGAGTCTGCTGGTAGCTGCAGCTTGGTGCTCCAAGGCCCTGAAGCCTTGCTCTCCTCCCCCACCTCACCCCCGCCCGCTTTGGAGATTTTATTTATTATCTGTGGGAAAGTATATTGTTTGGAGATTCTGGATTTTATTTCTCCACTGGCTTTGACAGATACTTGGGGAAAGGGCGGGGGGACTCGAGCATTTGGTTTTGTTTTATGATATGCTGTGGAGGATCTGTTAAATTCTCAGGGGCCGTCGGGCCTGGAGGACCGTGCAAATGAAAGGCCAGGCGATGGTTTATGAGGGTTTGTGGTGGGAGTGGTGAGGACAAGGAGCGAGTGTGGTCAGTTCCTTGTGAGACAAGCAGCTGGAACAACAGGGCTGGGTTTAACACGGGCACTAATTTTAACAACGCTAATAACACGGCATTGATCATCATATCAATTCATTTTATGCAAACTTGGAAGAGTATGAAGGACAAGTGGCTAGCGGGGACTCTTCCGTTCACACCCTGTCACCCCCCCCCCCCCGGCACACCACTTGGGTTTCAATCTTGGCTCTGCTGCGTGCTTCCTCCCTATGTAAACTGTGGCTGCTCCTTGGTCTCTGAGGCTCAGTTACCTCCTCTGGAAAATGGGTGTGTTAAGCAGATCTAAAGCCTGGGGAGTTACACGAAGTATGCCTCAGGTGGAGTGGGGAGGCATGTGGTTATAGAAGCCTCTTGTCATGGCAGGTGTAAGATGGATCTGCTGTTGAGAGCTCTTGATGCTTTTCCAGAGGGTCTGAGTTAGATTCTCCAAACCCATGCCAGGCAGCTCACAACAAATTTTAGTGCCAGAGGCATCAATGACTTTGGTCTCGATTGTGCACACACAAAGAGACAGTAAAAAAAAATAATAATATTTTTATTTATTTATTTTTATGTGCTCAGTGTTTTGCCTGCATGTGTGTGTATGTATGTGTACTTAGAAAAGTCCAATGAATGTTGGGACTTTGAAGAATTAAGCCTTAAGCACCTGGTCCCCTGGGAGGTAATCAGTTATGTCTGGTGGGAAGCCAAGGCTACATGAAGGTGTCACATCCCCCGGAACTGGAGTTACAGATGGTTGTGAGTCATCATGTGGGTGCTGGAAATCAAACCCAAGTCCTTTGGAAGAGCAGTCAGTGCTCTTCGCCCCGAGTCACCTCTCTAGTATGCTAAATCTGTAACTGTCCCTCTTTGGGGGCTGTGGCCAGCACTTGATGATCACACCTGGAATGCCAACAGTCAGGAGGCTGTGGTAGGAGTGTTGTCAGTTCAAAGCCACCTGGGTTACTTACACAGAGAGATACCACTCTCAGAGAAAAACAATGGCTAGAGTTGCTCAGGGATAAGCACATGCCTAGGTGCTGGGTTCAGTCCCCATCACTGTAGATAAAATAAAAAGCCTTGCCCTGTGCCCAGACGGCTAGCTGAGCACAGCATTTCTGGAGCCATCCTTGAACAATGCATAAATACCCTTTGTAACCTCTCTCATTGGATTAAAGAGTTCTTATTAAACCATGTCTCTCAGTGAAAGACTCAAATCTTTGCTGTCAGGAGCCCCATGTGCCCCAAACCAAAGTTAACTCTTTCCTCACTGCACCCAAAGCTGCTTCTCAGAAGCCTCTGGATGCAGCTTTCCTCTTATGGTCTCCAACCTCATGGCAAGCAAACGTCAAAAATCGCCACCTCTGGTGCCCTAGCCCAAGGTTCTGCTTCAGCTGATTTCGGGTAGAAGTGCAGCATCTCCACCTGTAAAAACAACCCTTACAATCCACAGGCGCATGGGACTGAGAGTCCGAGAGGTCCATGTCATCTTTCTCCCAACTGCCTCCCACTCTGGGAAAATCCTGAGGTACCCACCCACTCCTGAACACTTGAGTCCCGTCCTTCCCACCTTTTATGCTGCTGCACAAGCGTCTGCACTGGCTTTTAGTCTCTAAGGACTAAAAGACTGTCACATGTGAATCCATCCACTGCTCTGCATCCCAAGGGTCTCACATGGTAGAATCAAACTCAACTCAGCCCACCTCCCCAACTCTGGTCCCATCTCCTCCCATGTCTAAGTCCCATTTGACAAGCCCACCCCAACTGGCAAACTCATGCACATGGCACCTCTTAGACAATATGAATTATTTCCCTGGGTTCTTCTACCTATTCTGATGCATGCATGAGAAGAATGTTTTTTATCTACACATCCCATCTCCTCCATTTATCTTGGGAAATCTTCAAGTTTAAGGACTGGGCCATATTCATCCACGTGCTATTTCATCAGCCTTGTGAAACATTTGTTGAGCAGAATAAGCTGAGTGGCTCTCAGGATGTGTCTCTGGCAGATTCTATCTTAGAGACCACCATAGTCTTATGTCCTACTCTCCATCTTCTTCAACATGATCTCACCACATCCACAGAGTCTTTTGACCTCTCCAATCTTGGCAGGTGTGTATGGAGACTTCTAGTGAGTGGGACATAAAGGGACACCATGTGGCCTTCCAAGGCTGAGCCATGAGGTCTCCCTGCCCCAGAACATCTCTGCGATTATATGTGTCTAGGGAGAAAGTCTCACAAGCCCAAAGCGGCCATATTGGTTTTATTTGTTTTCGTTTATGTTTGTGTGTCTGGACAAATGTATGTATGCATGCATGTGTGTTTCCACAGAAGCCAGAAGAGGGCAGTAGATCCCTTGGAGTTGGAGTTACAGGTGTTTGTGGGCCTCCTGACCTAGATGCTGGGATGCAAATTCTGGTTCTCATGACTGAGCAGCAGGTGCTAACTACTAAGACATGTCTCCAGTCCCAGAAATGGCCATACATCCACATCATACTGTGAGATGAAGTGTAGATGACATATAGATAGTCCTAGCCTACAATTAAATCCTATCCCATATCTAGATATATCAGTCAAGGAGATTCCAGAAAATTCCATACTCAGACATCAAGTGTCCTCCTATTTTACTCTTCTCAGCTCAGATCTATATTTTAGTGTGTGTGTGTGTGTGTGTGTGTGTGTGTGTGTGTGTGTGTGTGTGTGTGTGTGTGATGTTGCCTGTGTCAGCTTGTGTGGAGACCAGAGGAGGACATCTGTACATCAAGATATCCTTCTCAATCTCTTCTCTACTTTAGTTTTTCTTTCTTTTTGGTTAGTTTGTTTTGTTGTTATTATTTTGTTTTGTTTTTTGTTGTTGTTGTTTGTTTTATTTTTAAGACAGGGTTCTCTGTGTAGCCCTGGTTATCCTGGAAACACTCTATAGACCAGGCTGGCCTGGAACTCACAGAGATGCACCTGCCTCTGCCTCCCCAGCGCTGAGATTAAAGGCATGCATCCCTACACATGGTTTTACTTTAGTTTTGTGATAGAGTTTCTCACTGAATTTGAGCTTCACTATTTTGGCTAGACTGGCTGGCCAGCAAAGCTCTAGCATCCTCCTTTCCCCCCCAAAGTATTACAAGCTCATATAGTTTCTCTAGGGTTTATGTGGAGCTGGAGATCTGAACTCAGGTTCTTGAGTGTGTAAAGCAAGCATTTTGCCTGCTGAGCCATTGTGGTCATTTGAATTAGAATGAACCCCATAGGCTCAGCTGTGTGAATACTTTGTCCCCAGTTCATGGCACTATTTGGGTAGGTTTAAGAGGCATGGCCTTGCTGGAGAAAGTATGTCACTGGAGGTGGCCTTTGAGGTTACAAAGCCACACATAATTCTCAGTTCATTCTTTCTCTGCTTTCTACTTAGGCAACAACTTTCCAAACAAAACTCCAACAGCATAGACAGACAGAAAACCCAAGAATCAACAAATGTGACTGCATGAAGTTAAAGCAATTCTACATAGCCAGGGAAGCTATCTGCAAAGCAAACACAGCTGGCAGAATGGGACTAATACCTTCCCCACTATTCTTTCTGTCTTAGTTCTTTTTCTGTAGCTGTGGTAAAGCAACATGACCAAGGAAACTTATAAAAGTGCTTAATTTGGGGCTGGAGAGTTGGCAGAGGGATTAAGAGAACTGACTGTTCTTCCAGAGGTTCCGAGTTCAATTCCCAGGAACCACATGGTGGCTCACAACTATCTGTAATGTGATCTAGTGCCCTCTTCTGGCATACACTGTATACATGATAAATAAATAAATCTTTTTTTAAAAAGTGCTTAATTTGGCTTTGAATGCCTTTCTTTACTTCTTAATCGATGGCTTGCTGTGTAGCCGGGTGGCTGACCCCTGGAGTACTCATCCTTATCCTGCTCCTCAGTCTTTCCTTCCCAGATTTCTCCTTCTATTTATTCTCTCTGCCTGCCAGCCCCTCCTTTCATTTCTCCTGCCTTACTATTGGCCATTTGACTCTTTATTAGACCAATCACATGCTTTAGACAGGCAAAGTAACACAGCTTCACAGAGTTAAACAAATGCAACATAAAGAAATACATCTTTGAGGCCAGGCGGTGGTGGTGCACACCTTTAATCCCAGCACTTGGGAGGCAGAGGCAGGCGGATTTCTGTGAGTTCGAGACCAGCCTGGTCTACATGAGCTAGTTCCAGGACACCTCTAAAGCCACAGAGAAACCCTGTCTCGAATAAACCAAAAAAAGAAAAAGAAAGACATCTTTGCATCATTAAACAGATGTTCCATAGCACAAGCAAATGTAACACATCTTAAAATAATACTCTACAACAACTATTTACCAGGGCTATAGAGATGACTCTGATTAAGAGTATGTATTGCTCATGTAGAAGACCAGAGTTTGGTTCCAGTCACACACACTGGGCTCCTCCCAACTGCTTTTAACTTCAGCCAGGGGAAATCTGATGCCCCCTGCTGGCCTCCTCAGGCACTGCACTCAAAGTGCACATACCTATGCTTAGACATGCACATGTACACATTAATAAGAATAAATTTTTAAAATATTAAAAATCTGCTTACTTCTTCTTATTTGAATTCCTGGCCCTCACTTAAAAAGCCAGGTGAGGGGCTGGAGAGATGGCTCAGAGATTGAGAGCACTGACTGCTCTTCCAGAGGTCCTGAGTTCGGTTCCCAGCAACTACATGGCGGCTCACAACCATCCGTTATGAGATCTGGTGCCCTCTTCTGGTGTGCAGATATACATGGAAGCAGAATGTTGTATACATAATAAATAAATAAAACCTTTAGAAAAAACAAAACAAAACAAAACAAAAAGCCAGGTGAGGTTCCAGTGCTGAGGAGATGGTAATAGAAAGACCATTGGAACTTGCTGAATTCTGGCCTCGCTCCAGGATCAGTGAGAGACCTTGTCTCAAGGGAACAAGGCAGAGAGTGCTAGCATGTGGGACACCTGATGTTCTCCTCTGGCCTCTGTAAACACACAGACAACAATGAGCAAAACAAAGTACCATGTATTTGTGGTCTGAGGCACTTGGGCAAGTTGAGGCAGCAGCATGAGTTGGACCCACCCTTCAGCAGCCTTTCCCAACTGTGGATGAGGAAGACTGTGGAGCTGGGGTCAGTGGACTGGCCGGATCTGAGTAAAAACCCTGGCTGTGGGTCTTGCTCCCTCCAAGCTTGGCCAAGACATGTGCTTCCACCAGGCAATAAAAGCTGGGCCAGGAAGACTATGGCCTTGGGGTTTGTTTCATTGTATTTTTATTATTAAAAAACTCAGACATGTGGAACACAGATAATTTGGTCCCGTATGAGGCTTCCTCTGGCTCCTGCATCTGAGGAATTTAACGAGAGGCAAACCAGAGGGAAGTGTACACAGCTATTTGGGATGTTTGAAAAGGTTGAAAAAAAAAAGTGGACTTCAAAGGCCTGGAGGACGACCTCCCTGGGCAAACTGTGATTGGGAATGTTGCTTGCATCTTCATATTGAGGGTTTCTTAAAGGGGTTGGAGGTCGGTGGGGGATTGTAAGATTTTTGTTTTTGTTTTTGTTTTTTGTTTTTAATGAGTTTTAAAAGGAAAAGAATAATAACATTAAAGTCAGACCCTTAAATACCCTTCTTGGAATGGTTGGAATTAAATTTCAATCTTTATGTGCTCTGAGGGACAATAACACAGGCTGGAAAATAATGATTTTCCAAGCTCCAGGGTTGCTCTACCCCTCTGCCTGCACTGTCCCCAGCCTCGTTAGGTCTCGTCTAATTTTGTTCTGTGTGCCCTACTACCCACCTATTTCAGCAGTATAAAGGGGTCGGTCTCCCACCCCACTCTCTGAAACTTATGGGAACTATTCTAAGATCTCTGCTAACCACATAGTTGTGGGCTTGGGGAGTAAGATTTTTTTTAAGACAGGATCTCACTACAGAGCCCTGTCTGACCTAGAACTCACTATGTAGACCTAATTCACAGAGATCTGCCTGCCTCTACCTCCTGAAGTGCTGGGATTAAAGATATGTTCCACCCTGCCCAGCCAAATACATAATTAAGGAGTTTAACATTCAAGAAAGGAGTGAGGTCAATCCTTGCTCAAATTCAACCCCATCCTCATGTGTAAAAGGAGTGTTAAGAGTACTTATGTATCTTTAAAAACAACTCTTAAAAACACCATGGTGTTGACTATATGGTTTTCATATTATGATATACCACTGTCTGTGGCTGTCTCCTCTAGCTCAAATTTAGGCTTGTGGGATTCAATCACAATTTTCCCCAAAAGTCTTTAAAAACTGCGACCCCATGTGTGGGTGTGTGTGCAAACACACACACACACACACACACACACACACACACACACACACACACACCATGGCACACATGTGAAATCAGAGGACAATTTTGTGAAGTCAGTTCTCCTCGTCCGCTAAAGGTTCTGAGAGTTGCCTTTCACTTTACCCACTGAACCATCTTACCCTAACCACATCACATTTCTGCTGGAGGCAGTAATTCATTTCCCCACTCCCAGTGGTCTTATTTGATTTGGTTTTGCTTTTGAGACAGGGTCTCAGTGTACAAGCCTAGCCATCCTGAAACTATGTAGACCAGGCTGGCCTCGAACTCATAGATGTCCACCTACCTTTGCCTCCCCAGTTTGAGGATGAAAGGTTTGTACCACTATAACAGGAGTTTTAATGGAATTTGCTACAATATATGGGTCTGTTTGAGCACAGTGAAGCCTCTACCCATTGTTATAGTTCAGGACCCCTAGCCTCTATCTTACCACAAAAGATTTGCTCATTTTTAATCTTTATGTTTTTTTCTTTCTATGAGTAAATCTTAATTTTAAATTATTTAATTGGCATGTATTAGTTGAATTAATCCTGATCAGTACTAGGATTCACAAAGAGGATTTCATGCAAGAATATGGTCTACATTAGGTATGTTTTCCCCCACCATGTCCTCCCTGCATTAGATGTCTTTTTTTGCCTAGACAGGTTTATTTGACTTGCCTGTCATGCTCATGTAAAGGATTTCAGCTATCTATATAAAATCTAGGATGTAAAGGCAAGTGTGATGTTTTTCTTTCTGAGGTTGATTTAATTCACTTATCACGATTATCTCTGGTTGCATCCATTTTCCTCAAACAACATAACTTCATTTGTTGTTATGGCTAAAAACTATTCTATGTGTCTACCACATTTTGTTAGCCATCCCTCCACGGACAGACCTGGTGGACCTGGACATACACAGGTCATACGGCCTTCAAAGGAAAAGACCTTGGGAATTGTCAACCCACCAGACCAGGCATTCAAAGCTCTTTTGGGGAATAGACATCTTAGGTAAGCTGATGAAATTCGGGTTTCTTATCAAAATTGAAACAGTGAGGCTGATGAGATGATTGGGGAAGGGTGGTAAAGGTGCTTGCTCTGCAAGCCTGTTGACCTGAGTTCAATCCCTGATCTGTACAAAGGTGGCTAGAGGGAATCCATTCCACAAAGTTGTCTTCTGACCTCCGCAGCCACACATTGAGCACACGCAATGATAATGATAATTTTATTTATTTAAAAAACTGAAAAAGACAGCTAGAGCAACAGCCATGCACTGGCATGGGCAGGCAGAGGTGTGGATGCACATATAATTGTCCAATTGTATACTTCTTTCCAGGAGCAAGCTCAAGGCCACCTCAAGTCGACCACCTCCCTGGGAAGGGAGGCAGGGAGGCATTACCAGTGCATCAGAGCAGTTGCAACTTTGGGGTCAACTGGAGAACAACAACCACAAATGGTTTCCACCCAAACTTGCTTCCCGATGTTTTTGCTGGGAGGTTTCTGGTCCCAGCAAGGGAGAAGGAGGAGGTGGATATCCTGGGCCTACGCCCAGCCCCACAGTCATCCGGCAAAGTCTTCTGGCCTATGTAGATGCTTGTGTTTGTACCGAGGGTGGTGGCCAGGCTGAGTCAAGATGAACCAAAGCTCTGTACAAGGGGCCTGAGTCGCTTGCAGAATTTATTCCCAGAGGAATCTGGCAGAAACAAGTCAAATGTGGTTAGAGAAGTTAACTGGATCAGGGAGCTCTAACCACAGGATATGCATACTGTGGGGCTGTGAGGGCTCGCTGCAGGTCCAGCCCTGCCAGGGCTGGGCCACTCCTGGTCCTACACAGGAAGACTCTGTTCTAACTCTCCCAGCCAGGACCTTCAGAAAGGCATGTCCCAATTATCAAGAGACTTCTGCCCAAATGGGCTGGAATCTGCACACGGGCCCTGATCAGCTATTTTCTGGGTGCAGTTCTGATCGGTACAGCACCCACCTTCAGGCTCACTCTGAGGTGGTCACTACTGAAGCCTTTTCTTCTTTCCCACTATAAATTTAGTTTTCTAGGGATCTCACCAGAAGCCTCATATACAGTGTAAGACATTCCCTAAACCCTGTGAGAAACCCTAGTAGCTCCCAGTTTTACCTTTCAAGATTGCAATCCCACTCAAAGCACCTCCTGAGACACTCCATAATCCCATTTAGAGGGAGAAGGGATTGGAGAGGTGGCCCAACCACTAAGGAAGCCTCCTGCTCTTGCAGAAGACTCAGGCTGGGTTCCCAGCACCCACATCGCATGTTTCAAAACCTCCTATTAACTACAGCTCCAGGTAGATCTGTTGCCCTCTTGTGACCTCTGGAGGTACTGCACTCACGCATGTATACACACACACACACACACACACACACACACACACACACACACACACACACACAATTAAAAGTCATCAAAATAAATCCAAGAGAAAGGAAAAGTTTCTTAGCAGCCCTTGGATATGTAACTTGATAGCCAACAAAATGTTGCAACAATTGCAAGACTTCTTTGAGATGTTCACACTCATGCTTCATAGGTGCTCATAACCACTCTGCTTTAAATCTATATTCACACTATCTTCCTGTCAAGCCCCAGCTCTGCTCTGTTTGCCTCACCCCCAATTTTTTTCTGTTGCCCATCCAAGGATCTGGCTTTCCCTGAGTGAGGTCCCTAAAAGATGAAAGGAATATCCGTAGATTGATGAGAGTCACAGCATGGAGAGCTCCCGTATCCCTACTGCCCCTGGCATCACTACAGCCCCAGTTTATAAGGAATTGAGAATCCCAAATCTGCCCCTGTCTTTAGCTAACTGGGAGGTTCCAGTTGCCAATGTCACATCCTAGGATGTGTTTATCTGACCCTTTGCCAACTAGAATTCTACTGAAGAACCCAGACTTCATGCCGGGATGTGAGGTTTTTCTCTTGATCCATGGACCCCAGTATTCAGGATGGGCCTGATACAATTTGATACATTCTTTTGTCTTTCTTTAGGAGGCTCAAGTGAGAGCCAGAACTTGACAATTTTGGAGCTGGAGCCTGAAGGCAGAAGATGGTCTGCCCTCAGCCTGTCAAACTCACTTCCTGAAACCCCAGGATATAGAATGGGGACACGGCTCTCACATCTCAAACACTGAGGTGGACACAGGAGCAAGCCAGCCCTGTTCCTCTCTGGCTTGGACACACTCTCAAGCTTCAGGGATTTGTGAGCATGTGTTACATGAATTGTTCTCTGGGGAAATCCACATAGAGAAAGAGTTGGGCATGATGGAGGAGGCTCAGGAGAGCCACAGGGTAGGTTTAGGGCAAAGGTCTGTCTTGGCTTGGTCCATGGTGGAGGGGGTACATCACAGAACTGTCCTGCCTGGAGACCAGCTTGTCCCTCTGTCTTCCACAGGCATCTGCAGGGGATGCTGGCAAGGAGGCCACGCCACTGCTTAGATGAGGAGTTCCTGTTAGCCTTTCCCTGGGGTTTAAGAATAGACATTCCTTTCACAGCTCTGTGATGGAGGCGATGGAGGACAGACATACCAACTCAATGAGGGAAGAGGCACCAAAGAAAAGCCTTGAGTCCAGTGGTAAATTCTTCAGAGGCCCTTGCTGAGGAATAATCTTCTTGCACACTGCAAAGATTTGTCACTCAAATTCGTTTAACAAAAAGGTGACCTGCCAGTAGCCAGACAGGAAGTATAGGTGGAACGAGCAAACTAAGGACACTGTGGAAAGTGAGGGTGGAATCAAGCGAGTTGAGAGAGATGCAAAAAGAAACAAGATGAACATCTATGTTGAAAGAAGGTACTGCAATGGCAGAGTCCAGATAAGAATTATGGGTTAATTTAAAATGTAAGAGTTAGCTAGTAACCAACTATGTAAGCCCGAGCTATTGGCCAAGCATCTATAAGCAATATTAAGTCTCCATGTTGGTTATTTGGGAACTGGTGGGCGGGAAAGAAAAGTCTACCCACAGACCCTTTCAACAAGAAGTCCACTAGAGTCCTTTCCCTGACCTCCCAAACAAAGGCTGACATCAGACTTGCGCCTCTCCTAGCTCCCCATGTTTCCTGGGTGCCTGGCCCCTGAACTGGGCACTGTTTTGGGATGATGTATGGAGTAATTTGTGCAGTAATTTCTACCTGTACTTGACCGTGAGTTCCAACCAGCATATGTCCTTTCCTCTTTCCAGTGGCTGCTGGAGTAGAGGGAGAAGCCTGGGAGAAACCTTGCAGGGACTTGGTTTCCTACTCCTCCCTCCAGGCCCCAGGGCTCCTTGCCACTCAGTAGGCCTTGGTTCCCAGTGGAAGGAGGGAGGGAAGTTCCCTGTAGCCAACCCACTCTGAACCTCCTGGCTGTTTACCCCATTCCTACAAGGCATCCTCACATATGACAAGTTCTGACACCCAGTCAGACCACTATCCTAAAGGCCTTGAGGGTTGCTGCTGGGGCAGTCCTCTTGTAAATCACAGGAAGGGGCAGGGGACTGAGCTCTGCCATGTCTTCATAGGTGACCCTGGAATAGCTTCAGTTCCCAGATAGCAGCCCTACAAGGGATCTTCTAGGTCATGGTTTGCTTTGACACAAGGTTTTGCTATGTAGCTCAGGTTGGCCTTGAACTCATTATGAAGCCCAGGCTGGTCTCCAACTCATAGCAATCCTCCTGCCTCATCCCCTTTCTGTCTCTTACAACTCCAATTTTAAAAAATTAAACCAGATAAGGTTGGGAAAACACAACTCATCCAAAACTTACATTATGGGGGCTGGAGAGATGGCTCAGTGGTTAAGGGCACTAGCTGTTCTTGCAGAGAACCTGGGTTCAGTTCTCAGCACCCACATGCCTGCTCACAACCTTCTGTAACTCCAGTTCCAGGAATCCTTCCCTTCTGGCCCCCACTGGCACCAGGCATGCACATGGTGCACACGCATACATGCAAGCAAAATATCCATAAACACAAAATTTTTTAAAATAAAAAAGAAAATTTACATTGTGAATGACTCAATCCCAATGTTAATTGCCGACAGAGTTTTGCAAAACCTTTACCCAGTTGTAGAAAACCCCTGTCCTATTCGCTGTTCCTGAGCCTTGCTGAAGCCCAGTGTAAAGGTTTAACTGGTCTCCAAAGTTGGATCCTAGCTTTCTATTGTCAAAAAAATTACAGGGATCTCCCAGCACCTTGGAAACTGAGAAGTGGAGGGACCTTGCGGGAAAAAAAGGTAGACCCTCTCCTTCAGGTTATTCCCTTTCCGTCCTCCTCAGCCTGCTCCATTTTTTGTCTTTTGTAACTTTTCTTTGACATTTCAAAGCCCCTCTTCTGGTTTCGATTTGAAGCTCCCAGATAGAATCGATCAATTTCAAACAAAAAGGGGGAAAAAAGGAATTCCAAGTCTGCTGTTCAGTTCTCTGGCTTTGGGGAGAGTGAGCTGTAGTGAGAGGCAGCAGGCATTCGGCACCTCATTTCCCACTATACCCCTCTTTAAAAAGAGAAGGGGATAATGAAAAAAATCTTGGAGTTCTTGGTGAGCTCAGAGCCCTAAACCTGGTGGGGTGGGGATGGTGCCTTGAACTTGCCCCTCCCACCTAGCCCAAACTGTTTACTAACCTGGTCCTACAACCTCAGGTATTTAAGGAAGCCTGTCGGGCAACTTTAAAAGGCTGTGAGGTGGCCACAGTCATAAACTAAAAGGCAAAAATGAAGGCTTGGACCAAAGAGCTAATACTCCTGTTTTATTGATTAAAGATGAAGGCAGATGGAACTTGGAGCCAGGATGGGAAGTTGGAAGGGCCCACCCCAGCCCTTTTCCACTGACTTCAGCCTGAAGCAGTCTGAAGGTTCACCCCAGCTCACCTCTGAGAAAAGATGGCCTGCTGAGGTGAGGACATATGGTGATATATTATTTGTGATTTATTAAACCTTGCCTGAGGATTCAGAAAGCAAAGTCAGCCACAGGCCATAGAAGCCAGGCACACACCTTTAATCCCAGCAGCCAGAAGCTAGGAGGTGGTGGTACACACCTTTAATCCTAGGACTCAGGATTAAGAGATAGACGGATCTCTGTTTGTCCAAGGCCACCCAGATCTACACAAGAGTGAATCAGTCTAAAAGAAAATTATAGCTCACACCTTTAATCCCAGGACTCATGAGAAGTATATAAGTATCAAGAGTCAGTATTCATTCTCCAGCCTAATTGAAGATAGGAGACATTAGTTCTCCAGCCACACTGAGGACAGGCAGCTGTTTGAAACTTGGTAAAGAGCTCGTATGTGGATCAGCCCCTTCATCCTGAGCTAGAGGTGAGAGCTAGTAGCCAGCCACTTTGCTTTTCTGATATTCAGCTTGAAGTTTGAACCCCAATATCTGTCTCTGGGTCATTTTTATTAAGTTGTGTTACAAGGACACCTACGTGGCCCTGGGCCTTAAAGAATTTCCATGGACATGAGGTTCAGAGAACGGGCACAGTATTTGATGGCATGCCTCTTGATTTCGCTGTGCGCTGTAGAGTAGAGGGGCTGCCTGGAGGTTGATCAAATTGACTAAAATGTTTGCATTTGGGGCTGAGAGGCATGGCTCCCTGGTAGAGCATTTGGTATGTGTATAAGGCTCTGAGTTCAATTTCCTGAGCTCCCAGGCTGCCAAGGGAAGGAAGGAAAAAAGGGAGAGAGAATAGGAGAGGAGGAGGAAGGGGGAGGAGGGAGGAAGAGAGGCAGAGAGGGAGGGATATTCCTTTATCCTGGGTTTCCTTTACTCTCATATCAGTTTTGATTAATTAAATATATTACATTGAAGTGTTATTTGTCTTAGGGCTGGAAAGACAGCTTAGTAGAGTGTTCACCATGCAAGTGTAAGGATTTGAGTTTAAACTCCCTGTGACACCTGTGTAAAAACTCCCAGCATGGTAGTATGTACCTGTTAATCCCAGCACTGAGGAGGCAGAGTCAAGCTCATCTCTGAGACTCACTAGCCAACCTAACCTAATTGGTGAGCTCTAGGTTCAGTGAGAGACCGACCCTCAAAACATAAGGCTGAGACTGACTGTGGTTGACACCTGTGGCATTCACAATCATGTTCATATGCATCAGTGAACACACCACAAGTATTATTTGTCCTGAAAATTGAGTTGTCTTGGTGCCATTTCAATGTTGCACCAGCAGTCCCTGGTTGGTCCTCACCCCCCCTGGCCTGGTCCTGACCCCCTTCAAGGTCAAGTCAAAATCAGCAGACTTGGGTGCTGGGCTATTGGCTCTAGGCACAACCGCTTGAGAACTGGAGGAGGGGGTTTTAAGGCTGCAACAGTGGTTTTGAACTAGATGTCTAGGTCAGAGCCAGGCAAGAGAGAAACCTCATTTTCCTCCCTGGGGATGTGATGTGGTTGCCTATTGACATCTTTGGTTGTGACAGAGCAAAGAGGCTCAGCCATCTGAAGAAGATCAGTGTCCTGGTATCATGCCTTGCTGTGTGGCCTAGGAGGACTGTACTCTCTCTGGGCCTGTGCCTTCCCTGAAGAAAGATTTCCAATGGAAGAGACCTATCAGGATATCCTAGAGCAGTGGTTCTCAACCTGTGGTCACCTTTTAGATCTCCTACATATCAAATTCATAACAGTAACAAAATTACAGTTATGAAGTTGCAATGAAAATAATTTTATGGTTTGGGGAGTTCACCACCACATGAGGAAATGTGTGAAAGGGCCAGAGCATTAGGAAGGTTGAGAACCGCTGCCCTAGAGTCAGAGAGGAGGCAGCTTTCTTGGTTTGTGAATGGGTCTTCTCTGCCTCAAAGCCTTTCTTCTTCACTGACAAACTTACAATAATGATTCAGATTTATTGTGTGGTCCACAGGCTGGACACACAGCCAGACATTCTCAGAATCCAGTCTCCCTGAATCCTCACCGCCAGCTCAGAAGAGAGGCTGTGTCTTTTTTTTTTTTTTTTGGTCTGGAGTTTGTTCTTCCAACACAGGATTTCTCCAAGCAGCCCAGTCAGGCCTTGAATTCAGAAGCCCCCAGGAACAGCCTTCAAAGTGCTGGAATTACAAATGTGAGCCACTGCACTCAGCCTAGGCATTGTGTGTGTGTGTGTGTGTGTGTGTGTGTGTGTGTGTGTGTGTGAGAGAGAGAGAGAGAGAGGAGAGAGAGAGAGAGAGAGAGAGCGAGAGACAGAGAGAGACAGAGAGAGAGACAGAGAGAGACAGAGAGAGAGAGAGAGAGAGAGAGAGGGCGCACACGCTCATGCACACATGTGCAAGTTCACATGTGTGAGAGTATGCATGCATGTTGTTCACTGTGTGAGATTGTGTGCATGCACAAGTGTGTGCACATGTGTAAGAGTGCATGCATGTGTGTAAGAGTGTGTATGTCTGTGCACATGTATGAGAGTGTGTGTACATTGTGTACACGTGTGGGAGTGTGCATGCATGTGTGTTCATGTGTATGTGGAAGACAAACATCAATTTCAGGTGTCTTCCAATTTGCTTTTTTGTGTTTTGAGACAAGGTCACTCCCTGACGGAGCACACTGATTTGTCTAGGCTACCTGGCTAGTATAGGTCCTGGGGTTCCCATCTCTTGGACTTTCTCTCTCTTTTTCCTTTCTTCCTTCTTTCTTTCCTTCCTTCGTTCCTTCCTTTTTCCTCCTTCCTTTCTTCCTTCCTTTCTCCTTCCTCCCTCCCTCCCTTCCTTCCTCTTTCCTCCCTTTCTCCTTCCTCCTTCCTTTCTTATGGGTTC
This sequence comes from Cricetulus griseus, assembly GCF_003668045.3. Lineage (NCBI taxonomy): Eukaryota > Metazoa > Chordata > Mammalia > Rodentia > Cricetidae > Cricetulus > Cricetulus griseus. The sequence goes on from NC_048597.1 coordinate 99,595,167, forward strand.
TGCCAATCAAACTCAAGTCCTCATGGCAAATACTTTGCTGACCAAGCCATCTCCCCAGCCCTCTGGAGCTATCTTTAATTCTGATTCTACAACACAGGAACCTATGCCCCACTGTGAAGACCTTCATGCCCTGCTGCTGCAAAGTTTAGCAATTCAAATTTGCAGCATGGACTTCATATTCCAAGACATTTTCTGCCTCGTTCACATTAAAGATGGTTGAAGACAGTGGAGGTACAGACAGATTTGGAGACATGAAGACCCCCCTCAAAGTCACAGGTTTTCTGCAGGCTGAAAACCCTGCCCTAGATCCACCTCTGCATTGCCGGCCTTCACACTGGTGCTGAGAACTGACTCCTTGTCCCGCCATCCTCCAGCACAAACTGCTCCAAAAACAGCTGTTTGCTAGCCAGTAACAACCCAGGCCTGGACACTGTGTTCCAAGGCCCCTTCATTGAGCTACAGATCTCCTGAGGACAGAGATGGCTCCAGAGGTCCTGAGTCAGGGACAGAGTTGGGAGGAAAGGAACCCTCAGAGGAGAAACTAGGAAATGGTATGCCCTGATTTTGCCTCAGATTCTAAAGACAAGGAATACATGGTGGTTTGAGAAAATCTTGTAACTGACAGGAGGACCTCTGGAGGGAACTCAGCCTACCGGTGCCACCGCCCCCTACATCCCAAGCTGCCCTTCGAATGTCATCTCATCCCAGAGGCATTTGTTTTTGGAGATGCAACAGCTGTGGTGCTCAAAACACTTCTCAAGTGCAGCAACTGTGTCCCACAGAAGCCAGGATGCATGTGACATGGGGTGATGCCTACCATGCAGAAGTAAACAGGACTGGCCCCAGCTGTTGCTATAAATGGACATTTTATAATCAGTGGATCAGAAGGGCTGGGGAGATGATGCCGTCAGTAATGCTACTGGCTATGCAAAAGGAAGGGCCTGAGATCCAGCCTTCGAATCCATGGGAAAAAGCGGGTATGGCGGTTCGAGTTTGTAATCTCAGAACTGGGAGGTGGAGACAGATGATCCCTGGGGCTCAATGAGCACCCTAGCCTCGTCAGGGAGCTCTGGGGCCCAATGAGAGAACCTGTCTCAAAATACAGTCTCAAAACATCCTGAGAAACAACGCCAAAGGCTGACCTTGAGCCTGCATGCTCACAGGCAAATAAAGGAGTACAAAGTCATGTGATTATTCCTTCCCTCTACCACACTGAGTATGGGGTGCACACCTGTAACCCCAGCACTTGGGAGGCTGAAGCAAAAACATTGTATGTTTGAGTCCAACCTGGGCTACATAGTGAGACACTATCTAAAAGGGGGAGCCATAAATAACTTTGTGAGATTTAGGGTCCCAATGGGCTGGGGATGTAGTTCAGTGGTAGAATTGCATTCCTAGCACCACACAAAAGGGAAGGCGACAGTCATTAAATGGACAGCTAGAAATGAATGACCTTTAAAAAAAATAAGGCACCCTTTTACCTGTGAAGAAACTGAAACACAGCACAGCTATGTCATTTACCCAAGGCACACAGTTAATAACAGGGCAAAATAAGAGTCTAACCAGGTTTTTGTTGGACATGAGACATCCTGTCCCTTACCTGTTCCAGGACTTCCTGGCAGGGAGCAAGGCTTCCCAAGCACACTAAACATTTTATAAGGCTGTCCAAGCATCTAAGAAATGCTCAGACAGTTTTGGGAACTGGTTCAGAAAGCGCTCTGGCCCTTCTCCTGGCCAGGGGACCAGAAAAGGGGTTGAGCGTGGAGGAGAAGGGAGGTAATTACTAAGAGATGGGCTACAGCTAGCTGAGATGGGCCTGGACTGAATCCTATGACTTTTTTTCTTTTTCTTATATTTTTACTTCATGTGCATTGGTGTTTTGCCTGCATGTATGTCTTTAAGGGTGTTGGAATCCCTGGAGTTACAGACAGCTGTGAGCTGCCATTTGGGTGTTGGGAATTGAGCCCAGGTCCTCTGGAAGAGCAGTCAGTGCTATTACCCACTGAGCCATCTCTCCAGACCCCCTATGGTGTTTCTCAGTAACTGTTCCTTGGCCACAACAAACAATGGCCTCCATTGTGTTTGAACCAGAGCATTGCTAAAGACCTTGTGTGCTGTGAAGTTTGGAGGATGTACTGTTAGAAAAGACCAAGTTATCTCCCCAATAATCCAATGAATAATTATCTTGGTGACCAAGAACAGTCGCCCAGGTAGTGCACTGCACAAAGGGGATTGTGATACTCAGGGGTACCACTCACACCCTTCCTGGCTTTTGCACATTTAAGTCTATTCATTACAACAATTTTCCAGAAGGTGGCAGTCAAGTGTCTTGTTTTAATGAAATTGGCATCTAGTCCTACCGACGAAGGTGTGTGAACTGCTGGTGGTGTGGAGAAAGCAGGTTGTGACCCTGGCTATGAAGGCACCTCTCATTCACAGAGGGACCCCTGAGTCTGAAGGACATACCACCTAGCTCAGGACCGCCTAGCGGGGTATCTGCCTCTGTTCACTTTTCAAACCGTCTCACTGTAGTCTGGTCTGGAGACTGGGGAGGAGTTGGGTTCACAGTGGACCAGACACTGGGGATTCGTTCATGCAAGGGTTTCTCAGTCACATGTAGAAAAGAAGAGAGACCTTGTCTATCTGATGTCAAGGAGAAAACCACACCAGAAAATACACTTATGCGTCTGTTTGAGAGAGAGCCTGAGTGCAGCCACATGCTGTTTGCCGGGCTAGCATTTGCTTTGTTTGTTTGGTTGATGTGGCTTTTTAGTGTGGAGCAAGCAGGTAGAACCCAAAGTTTGGGCTTGCTGTGCCACACCCATAGCCCCTTCCTGGGGATTTTAGGGAAGCTCTCCACTGCCAAAGGACATCTCCAGACTTTTTTTTTTTTTTTTTTACTTTTCTATTTTGAGACAGCCAGGTTGCCCTTGAACTCATTCTCTAGACCAGAGAGATCCTGGACTTTTTAAACTTTCTTTCTACTTTATTTTATTTTAAAGACAGGTTCTCATGTATCCCTGGCTATCCTAGAACTTTCTATGTAGACCAGACTGGCCTTGAACTCACAGAAATCCTCCTGCTTCTGCTTCCCAAGTGCTGGGATTAAAGGTATACACCACTATGCCCAGCCAGGTCTTGAACTTTCAATCTTCCTGTATGAGTGAGTGCGTAGCTATGGTCAGAGGCCTGCACCATGGGGCAGTGGAATGGCATTCACCTTTGCAGATCTGGGCAGAGCTTCAGATGCCTTTCAGGGCTGGACAACATCCCCATCCTGCCTATGTTGTCTTGGTAACAGCATCATGGTTAAGACTGTAAGTTCTGCTGTCACCCTGATCTGGGTGAGCCTTCTTACCTCTCCTCATTAGAGCTGTTATGATCTCAAGCACATGCCTGTGCCCTTTGAGCCTCAGTTTCCATACCTGTAAAGTGGGTACAATAATATTCCCTGACAGAGAAAGCATGGAACCGCATAGGTGAAGTACCCACTGGGCTCAGCACCACGTGGCACAAAGTGCCAGTGGCATCCTTACTGGAAACTGTGGCTGGCTGGTTCAGAGATGCCTCCTTCCCCCTTACATGACATTGATGCAAGAATTCCAGACCCAAGCCTTCATCCCAGAACCCAGTTTGGGATGTTAATGTGCTTTCTAGCCTCAAGCCTTCCTGGAAAGGTCTTGTTTGGGGACCAGCTGTCATCCCTACATTCAGACCTATTTTTCTTCAGTCTGCAGCTGGGATTATTAGGAGTGGGGACTTGGAGATGGTTTGGCCAGCTGTGGTCGTCTTGGGTTGAGGGGGGTGGAGATGAGGACAAGGAAAGAGAGAACCAGAGAGAGAGGAGGAGGAGGAAGAAGGAGGGGAGGAGAAAGAAGCATTGCCAATCCAGAACATCCACGAATTCCTAGATTTATTTTGCAAATGCCAATTTGAATTATTCAAACCTAGGAAACACAACCAAGAAACCCAAGTGTCACCCCACTCCGTGCCTCGGTGCGGTCCGGTGTTTAGAAACCAGTCTCTCATTTGGGTTGATGATGTAACCAGCTGCCCTGTGTGTGGAATTTCCATATTCAACCCCCCCCACCACCAAAATAAAGTTATTAAGTCCACCGGGAAACTTACAATGGTGGACATTTATTGTATAATTGTCACGATTATTACCACTCTAATTTATTTCCCTACTTAAAAATGTTCTGGAGACCGTAAGTCATTTCGGGTTGATCCTCGAAAACCTGGAGGCTCAGATTATTTAGAGAGAGACTGAGAGAGCATTTAGCCAGGTGCACGGGGCTCTCAGATTTCCTGGGGCTTCTTGCGGGGACTCAATATAGAAAGCAGGGGACAGTGTGTGCATTGTACCCATGTTAGACAATGTGGGATGGATGCAGCCCAGATAATTGCAATATTTTCCAAGTGATTCCCCTGGGGTTCAAACCCAAATGTGCCCACCAATGAATGGCTGCATATTAGTCGGTCTTCCTGGAGCTCCGTGCAAAAACACCTTGGTGCAAAATGAGAGCAGAGAGAGAGAGAGAGAGAAAGAGAGAGAGAGAGAGAGAGAGAGAGATCTGCTGCTCGTTCAGTGTGAGGCTGTAATGGGGAGAAAGAGGAGAAAGTGAGGAGTTACAGGGTAATAAAGATGGCCAAACTTCATCGGTGTTTTGATATTTGACAAATTCAAAAGCTCTTAATATGGAGAAGTTTGCATCTGAGGTTAAATGGAGCATGTGACCCACAGGGCCCGTGGGTAGAACAAGAAACCGGACCCCTCTGCAGACAATTAAAATGCCAGAAGAGTTACGTTAATTGAGCAATTGAACATTTTATGTCCAGTAAATGTGTGACTCTGTTATAAAGGCAATATTAACATGAGGGAGAGTTGATTGAGTCCTTACGATGTCCCGGGCACTGGGCAAAGGCAATGGCTCTCAGTTGGCTGGGGAGCAGGGGCATTAGTTCCTGCCTGCATTTATCTATAGTTGTCACACCTGGGGAGGGCAGTGCTGCCAACCTGGAGGGGACAGAGGACAGGCAAACTTCTGGGTATCTCCCCAGACCCAGAAGGCTCCCCATATTTACCTGCTCCCTGCCTCAGACATGGAGCACTCCAAAGCATAGGCCTCTCTTAGCAGCCATTCAGTGACAAATTTGACACTTTTTCAGCTTGATTGTTGTCACTTGTGGCAGTTTATAGATGACCTAATGAGGTTTGCAGAAGAAAAAGAAGGGGGGGGCTGGTGAGATGGCTGAGCAGGAGCTTGCAGCCAAGGGTGGCAATTTGAGTTGATCCCTGGAATACACATGGTAGAAGGAGGAAACTGACTTCTGTAAGTTGTCCTCTGACCTCCATATGAGTGCCTTCAGCAGGTGGGCGCCCATGCATTCATACACACACACACACACACACACACACACACACACACACACACACAAACAATAAAAAAATTTATAGACTCATGCATCCAAACACAAACTCTTTCTTAGGTTGTGTGTTCAACAGGGAATGGACCTCAAATCCCGATTCTGTCCCCTCTCAGAGAATCCATGAGGCCACCATGTGTGGACAGTGGTGGCAATGACAGAAAGTGGCTTCCGTCCATCCCTTTGGAAGCCAGCAAAGCCAGAATTTGAAACAGTAAACAGCGGAAGCTGCATTTGGCAGGGCATTGGGTGTTTCCAAGCTGCTTTCAAAACACAAGAAAGACTCAAAGCAGCCTGGGAGGGTGGACCTGCCAATCAAGGCAGGGACTGTAAACAGCCAGTTCCCCTTGGCCAGGCTCCTAATTGACCACAAGCCACCATGTCCTAAATTTGGGCTATGACTTCCAATGGACTCTACGGAGACTGAAAGAGGGTGTGAAATATGTGGCATGCTGGGTGTGTGCAGCGGTAAAACCTACTGTGGGCTGTCACCTGGAAAGCAGTGGCCAGCCCTGCCACCCCAAGGTCAAGACAACTTTGATGAGATGCCACAAGAGGGTGATGGAGACGCCAGTGAGGTACTGGCTTCTAAGGCAGGGTTTTGGGAGCCACCAAGACAGCAACATAATATAATGTTTTCACAAACTTAAAATTGATACAACATGACCTGTGGCCTTACAAGTCATCTAAGGGGATGGAGAGATGGCTTAGTGGTTAAAAGTACTGGCTTCATTTTTAGAGGACCTAGGTTTGATCTCCAGTACCCACATGGCTGCTCACAACCATCTGTAACAAATCACACACACACACACACACACACACACACACACACACACACACACACACACATGCACACACACATAAACACAAACATACAAACACACACACAAACACCACCCCTTCTTGAGAAACAAACACTATTATCACTATATGGGGTATTAAGTATCCCATGACCTGAACACTTGGTTCCTAGTTATTGGCTCTATCTTGGAAGTTTCTGGAAATTTAGGAGGCGAAGTTGAGCTGGAAGGTCACTGTTGGGTGGATCCTCCAGGGCTTATTATCCCCGACTATTTCCTGTGGAGCCCTCTGTCCTGACTGTCAAGGTATGAACTGAGCTGCATCCGCACACCTTCCCCTCTGTGATGCGGGCAGAGGACAAAACCCTCTGGAGCCATGCCTTGATACAGATCTTTCCCCCCTTAACCATCTGTCATCTGTCACAGCAATGGGAAAGCAGGGTCCTGTCTCTGGTTAGGACCCTGTCTCTGCCTCACAGGTTCAGAATTCTCTAGATCTCTGAGCCAAGTCCAAGTCCAAGACTCCACAGGGTTGTACTTTTTGTTTTATAAAAATCATTTGTCATGCCGGGCGGTGGTGGCACACGCCTTTAATCCCAGCACTCAGGAGGCAGAGGCAGGCGGATCTCTGTGAGTTCGAGACCAGCCTGGTCTACAAGAGCTAGTTCCAGGACAGCCTCCAAAGCTACAGAGAAACCCTGTCTTGAAAAAAAAAAAAACAAAAAAAACAAAAAAAAATCATTTGTCAATTGGGTTGTTGTGGTGCACGCCTTTAATCCCAGCACTTAGGAGGCAGAGGCAGGCAGATCTCTGTGAGTTCAAGGCCAGCCTGGTCTACAGTTCCAAGACAACCAGTGCTACACGCAGAGGAACCCTGTCTCAAAAAAAAAATTATTTGTCACGCACAATGTGATTTAAAATATGCATACTCTAAAAATAATAATAGAATAAAAAATAAATATGCATACACTGTGGAAAGGCTCAGTCAAGCTAACTCACACATGTCTCCTCTCATACTAGAAGCTTTTGGTAGTGACAGCAATTGGAATATGCTCTTATAGCATTTGATGATTATTAATCTCAGACATTGGCTCATATATCAGACATCTTTAACCCAGCCGTGCCTAAAGCGCCATTTGTTCTCCTCTTTCCCTCCTTCCCCTCCACTCCCTCCCCACCTCTCCCCTTCCCCAGACCTGGCCTGATTAAAGGAAAACATGCATGGAGGGATTATCTGTCTCTCTAGCTCTTTCTTAGAAATGAGGAACCTTTCCCAGAACTTTCTCCTGGCTTTAGGTTCTTTTATGCACTGGCATCTGGGGAAAACTAAGACTACAGTAATCAGGCAGGCTCAGCATCCAAGATGGTGTCTTGCCTCCTGCTTCAGCTGGGGTGACCGGAAACTGGCCATGCCCAGTTTCTTGCCACCTCTGTCGCCTGCCTCTCCACATGGCTATCAGGCTTCTTCATGGCACTGTTGACACTGGTAGGATTTCTCCCTTGATGCTGTCTTCTCTTGCAACAAACAAGGAAAAGGATATGGTGCTTTCGGGGTTCTGAGGAGGGCCTGGAAGTCACACAACATTGCTGGCCTTGTGTTCCGTGGGCTGCCTGATAGAGGGGCATCTTTGGAAGCCAGCTGTCAGAACCCGTCTGTTTGGAAAACATCTCCATGCACCTGATTGGCTAAAATCTATCACTAGGTCTCAGGATCCATCTCTGATGAAGGAAGTAGATGAGCATAACTCACCGTGAGGGTAGACATTACAGCCCTAAGACACTCCCACAGGGCAGACCCGCACTGGCTTCCACACACAGCTGTGAATTCCCCACTGTGGGTTCTCACATTCTTTCAGCCTCCAAAGTCCAAAACCACATTCTTTTCCCCAAATAATCTAGCGACCCAAGAGCTGAGTCTTTTAAATGGTTATTAGCGGGACAGTGGTGGTGCACACCTTTAAACCCAGCACTTGGGAGGCAGAGGCAACTAGATCTCTGGAGTTTGAGGCCAGCCTGGTCTAAAGAGTGAATTCCAGGATAGGCTCCAAAGCTATACAGAGAAACCTTCTCTCAAAAAAAAAAAATTAGTCCTTGATTGTGATATATCAAGTCTGAAACAAGGGTTTCTTGGATTTTCTTTTTAGGTTCAATTTGTCCTTTATGGGCCACCTCCATGTCAAGGACTGCCTTGGTTATGCATGTACTCGGCTCCTGGATATGCATGAAGCTCACCTGTGTGCACAAGGACTCCTGCAGGACTTAAGTGGGAAGAGAGGAGCCTGGGGTCACATGACATAACCACAACCTATAAGACTTCTTCTAGCCAGACCATCCTGAGATATTACCCAGAAAGGATACAATCTTCTGTGTAAATAGAAGTCATTTTTATAAAAAGAAGGCATAGGCACCCCACCGGCAGCTCACAATCATATGTAACTCCAGTTCTGGGAGATCTGACACACTCTTCTGTCCTCCATGGGCATTGCACACACATGGTGCACAGACATACATGCAAACACCCACCCTGAGAACCAAACCCAATTCCTTGGGAAGAGCAGCCAGTGCTCTCAGCTGCTGAGCCATCTCTCCAGCCCCAAGGGAAATGGGTTTTTAAGGAAGAGCCAAGAAGCAGACATTGCAGATGCTACAGGCTGGGTCTCCTGAATTACATCCTGAGACCAGGCTCCAGAATGACCATTTTAAATTGACAGCCATGTCAGGAATCAGAGGAGGGGCCAAGGAAGGAAGGAAGGCAGGAAGGGAGAGAATGGGGACAGGAGAGAAGAACATTGGCATTTGCAGGCTTCTACAACTGAGTCACACAGGGACTGGAGGACCACAGACCTGGAATGACTCACAGTGACCTGCCTCATTGATATAAAAGCTGTGGGATTGATGTACCATGTCCCACTGGCCATTAATGCTGGCCCGCCCTCTGGAGGGGGGCTGTACAAATTCAACCTCAGTATGTACAGATAAGAACTTTACCAGTGCCCAAGTTCCCAGGTAAGGAAACTACAAGTTTGACCAACCTGCTGAAAAAGCAGACATGAACAGATATGGACTCACAGGACCTCACTTCTAGAACTGACTACCCCATGAATGAATATACCATGATCATAGTACCTACTGACAAGTCAGTGCAGAGCTCAGCCATGTTTTCTGTTGTCCACTCTTCAGGGGATTTCTTTGGTTCAATCCTCAGAAAAACCTACAAGTTTAAACAAGATCACAGACACGGGTGCTTTGTCATCTCTTCATGAGGGAAGAGTCGAGGTGACTCTGGAGGTGCTCTGCTCAATGTCTGGATGTACCTATTCTGGGAGTATGATCTCAAGTTTTGTGATCTTGACATTGACAGGAGCTTGGAGTCTGTCTGCGGAGATACCCTGGAGACAGCGGTGGTAAACCTCAGAAGAGCATCTCTACAACCTGGGCCAGGAGCCTTTCCCTGCTCTCTGTCTGGGCCTTTATGCATCTGGAAATCCCCTTCCTGATTTTCAGATGCCCATAAACCACTATTTTATTAGTGTCTTCTCTGATCCCCCCATTTGTCTCGGGTGACCACTTTGGAGATAGGGAGCACTTATGAAGAAATCGGTGCCATTGAGGCTGCTGAAGGGAAAGGCATGGACTTCCTTCTAGTTAAACTTCTATAAAAGATTCCTTTTATGTTCGTTTCTGGAACAGCAGAAAGTGGGGGCAGAGAAAGAGGAAACTCGTGAAGCATTCTTTGCGCCACCATAGACAGCCGAGCCCTAGCAGCCAGACTCTTTCAGCATTCTTTCCTTAGGAAGAGTCTGGCTCTCTTGCTGGACATTGATCATCTCAGAGCTTTATAAATCAGCCTCCCAAAGCCATGAGACTACATGGGGAGAGTGAGCACGCTGCCTCCCACCCTTGGTCCCAAAGGCTTCCCAGCTGGGGGTAGCCACTGTCATCAAGCTTGGGACACTGAGTCTTCCTTTTGCAAGTCTGGATACATAGCGGACCCACAGTCTTTGTTTTTCCTTAGCCGTGTTTGTCAGGGTCACATGTCCCCTTTCTTCCTGTTAATGGTAGCGTAGTATTCAACTGTGGAGGTTAAACCATGATTTCTTAAACCAGAATCCTATGGCTAGGCTCTTAAAAGATTTCCCGTCTTGCCCAGTTCCAAAAGCTATGACAATAACTACCCTGTACACGCTCTGTTGTGCAATTCTGTGTTGTTATGCCCTTAGAAACGGGGCTGGTGAAGCATAGAAACAGAGTTCTTGCTATTTGGATGGCCTGCCTGGGCTTAATTTTTTTCTTTATTTTATGACATGTATTTATTGATTGTGTGTATGTGCATGTGTGCATAAAGCCGCACGTGTACGTGCACGCGCGTGCGTGCGTGCGTGTGTGTGTGTGTGTGTGTGTGTGTGTAGAGGTCAGGGGGCAGCTTTTCAAGTGTCAGTCTCTCCTTCAATCAGGTGGGTCCCAGGGATTGAACCCAGACCTTCAGGTTTGGCAACAAGCACCTTTACCCACTGAGCTATCTCGCCGGCCCTATTTGGGTATTAGGAAGAAATGCCGCTGTGACAGTTAATCTTGACAGTCAACTTGAGGAGATTGGGAATCACCATAGAAACAAGCATGTAAGTATATCTAAGAGATTTCAGGATTGGGTTAGTTGATGTAGGGCAACCTGACCTCCTGCTATGGCTCCGACTGAATAGAAGAAGGAAGCGTGGTGCGCACTAGCGTTTGCCCTTCTCTGCTTTCTGACTGCAGATGCAATGTGACCTCATGCTCTGTGCCACACCCCGCCCCCCCCCATGGACTGCATCCTCAAATTGTGAGCCGTAATTGGCTTTTGTCAGGTGTTCTGCCATAGCAACCAGACAAGTAACTGACTCAGTAAAACTATGTTTAGCCTTTTATCATCATACTTAATGATTATGGGGGGCACCGCCAAGGCATTTTTAACCACAGGATCGGCTATGAAATATTACAATGTCAGTTAAAAACAGCACCTGTGTAAGCCCAGAAGAACAGAGGAAGACGGGAAGAAACCCAGGCCTGAGGAGTTCTTGTTTTCTTTTCCTTTTCCTTTTTTTTTCTTTTTTACATTTTCCTCTGTTGAGCTGTTCTTTGCCCCCAAAGAGTCGGTGTCTGAACTCATCATCCACAAATAAATGGTTTAAAAATTACATTCCTCCGTTTTAAACTAAACACCACTCCTCCAGAAATTTAGATAAATAAAATGTCATCTATTTATCAAATGGACTCTCAGAGCCTAAAACCCTCCAAGATATAGCTGAAGGAATTGTTATCTAACAGCTGGGTCAAAAGTGCAAGAGTCCAGACATATTAGTCCAGTAAGCCTGGCCATTGATTAGCCTGGGGAGGGGAGGCAGAGTGGAGGAGGGCTTCTTACTCCCCCGGCTCTGCTCCCCTCCACACCGCCTCACTCAGCTCCTGTGTCTAACAGTGCTTGTGTTGCACTCAGATGAAAGGTACTGGGTGAAGTGTGTGTTTGGTTTGTCAGCTCTGAACTTATCTGTCTCAATCAAGAGCCCATACTACAATGACAGTAGGATTTGTTTTCTGTGGGTGACCATTGTCCCCTGCCTCAATAGTTTGTGGAGATTTTCCCACTCCAATCACACTTAGCTGCAGGTGACCCTCCAAAAATCTTCAGAAAAAAGCAGGTTTATTTATGTTAATTTGTATATGAGGTTTCCATGTGCACCATGTGTGTGCAGAGCCCACAGAAGCCAGAAGAGGGAGCCAGATCTCCCGGAACTGGAGTTGTAGAAAGTTGTGAGCCATGATGGGGGTGCTAGGAATCAAACTTGGGCCCTCTGCAAGAGCAACCAGGGCTTCTAACCTCTGAGCCACCTCTCCAGCCCCCTTTAAGAGGATTTTTTTTTAACAATGAAGATTTGGAGACTGGAGAGATGGCTCATAGTTAAGAAAACTGACTGCTCTTCAGAGGATCCACATTTGACTCCCAACACCCACATGGTGGCTCACAGTCATTTGTTTGTAACTCCAGTTCCAGGGGATCCAACACCCTCTTCTCACCTCCTCAAGCTCCAGGTATGAATGTGATGTACAGACACACATGCAGGCAAAACACCCATGCATATAAAACACAGTCTTAAAAAAATAACAGATCAGGCTGGAGAGATGGCTCAGAGGATTAGAGCACTGACTGCTCTTCTAGAGGTACTGATTTCAATTCCCAACAACCACATGGTGGCTCACAACCATCCGTTATGAAATCTGGTGCCCTCTTCTAGTGTGCAGATATACATGGAAGCAGAATGTTGTATACATAATAAATAAATAAAATCTTAAAAAATACTTTAAAAAACAGATCAAATGTCTCTTGCTTCACCTAAAGCCTACACACACACACACACACATACACACACACACACACACACACACTCACCTGAGAGCATACATACATATTCATACACCTGTGAGTACACACATGCTCACACACATATGAGAATCTGAGTCACAAAAATATCTGGCTATGTCGGGTGCTGGTGGCTGACTTCTGACTATAGCTCATAAGTGGCTTTAGCCTGGGTCAGCACTGTCTCGAATGTTTAGGAGGAAGGGCTCCTGATTCTCATTCCCTCACCTGTAAAATGAGGGCAATCCTGCTATCTAGAGGCTGGCAATATAATATGCAGTGGTGTTGGTAGGGTGATTACTAGCATGCAGGAAACCGGGGTTCAAATCCCAGTACAGCATAAACCAGGTGGTACTACACTCACATATCACTCCAGAACTTGGGAGGCAGAAACAGGAGGATCAGGAGTTCAAGGTCATCCTCTCATACATAGTGAGTCTGAGACCAGCTATGTGAGACCCTGTCTCAAAAAAGATGTTAATATAAGGTGTTAGTAAAGGGCACTCAGTGTTGACAAAAATAAAATAAAAATATTGATCAGTTCTGAGAAAAACATGGAAGATGCCCTGTGCATTACATTATCCAGTACTTAGCTTAATTTAATTCTCTATTTAAATTTAAATAAATACATCTCATTAATATGCAAATTTTATTTGATCAGTAATAAGTGATACAATTAGATAGATAGACCAAAGAGTTACAATTTTTAAAGGATTTATTTATGTATATGAGTGTTCTGTCTTCATACACATCAGAAGAAGGTATCAGATCCCATTACGATGATGGTGAGCTACCATGCGGTTGCTGGGAATTGAACTCAGAACCTCTGGGAGAGCAGCTAGTGCTCTTAACTACTGAGCTACCTCTCCAGCCCCCCCCAGAAACAGTTACTTTAAAAAATGCCTTTATGACTTATCAGTAAAATAAAGATGACATTTATCTTACAAAAGTTTGAGTACAAGTCTTAGAAACCATAAAAGATGAAAGCACAGAGTGTTGTGTTTTGAATATACAGGTCCCCTAAAACCTCACTTGAAAGAGGGGGCTCTGGACTTCCAGGTGATGGGCTCTCATAATGTGACTGGATCCTGAGAACTTTGATCTAATTAGTGGCTTAACCCCTTGATGGATTGTTAATCTGATGGGGTTATTGTCAGTCGACAACAGAAGATGGGAGGTAGAGTCTAGCTGACAGGTATGTCACTGGGGGAACATCCTTGAGGTACATCTCATCTTGAGCCCTTCCTATCTCCTGCTCCTCTCCTTTTTGTCCACCAATAATTGAGAGCATCCCACAGCCGTGATGCTCTGCCCAAACAGATAGAGCCAAGCAACAGTGGACAGAGCTGTCTGAAACTGTGAGCCAAAAGCGTCCCTATCTTCAATGTCTTTGCCAGGCATTTTGTAACAGCCGTGAGAAATGTAAGAAGTACACATGGATTAAATAAAAAGTTTAAAGATTCAGGCTCGGCACACAGCAGCTCTAGTAAATAACCTGTCCTTGCTGTTGTATCTAACCCGCTCCCATGGAGGGGCTAAGGTCACTGCAGCATGGCATTGCTTGTGTGGTTAAATGAGATAGTATATGCTTAATTTGTTTGATCGCATATAATAGACTGGAATAAATAAATGCATTGGCTGGTGGTGCCTCTGAGACTTCTGGAAAGACTAGGCAGCCATACCCTTTCCTATAAGCCTCAGCCTCTGGGCCTTCAGTGCCTCACCTCAGGACTCAGCCCCCCTGTGGGAAGGCTTCCAGGCTTCTGCAATTACTTAACTTAGGGCCCTTGGGCCTTTCTCCACTGAACACCATTTTCCCTTTTTAACTGGATTTGTTTTTTTGTAATAGCAACCAAATGTCCTCCAGGCCCAAAGACTTTCCAAAGGGTGACGAGCCAGTCTGTGTTAACTCCTGGCCTCTTGGATGGCTTCTGGCTGCCAAAGCTCACTACCAAAAGCAGAAGCTGGGCAGGTAGTACTCCGCTTCTCCCTCAGGGCTCCTGCCAGGTTAGTGGTATAAGTCAAAAACCTTGGCCACAGGGGATGCTTTGGGGAAGCTCTGATGCTACCCGAAGGGGCAAACGGGCTAGGTCTTGTCTTTCTCATGTGCTATACTTACCTTTTTTTAAAAAAGCAAACAAGATCTAGAAAATTGTCTGCTTGTTGCTAGACTTTGAATGTAGTATATTCTCAGAGGCTCCTGTAGGAAGCTTGTCCCTCAGATTTGGGAGGCTGTGGAGCACTTCAAATGTGGAGCCTGGGCTTTGATGGTTCTCTCTCTCTCTCTCTCTCTCTCTCTCTCTCTCTCTCTCTCTCTCTCTCTCTCTCTCTCTCTCCTGTCTCAACTCTGGCCCAACACCTCCCAAACTCTCTGCCATTCTATTTCTCAACATTGGCATCCTGCATATCTTGGCATTTGGACATATCCACTATCTCCTCAATGTGCATGCCACAAACCCATGTACACACATTCTCTCTCTCTCTCTCTCTCACACACACACACACACACACAATTTTTAATGTATTTTTTAGTTTATTTTTTACATTCCAATCCCAATTCCCCCTACCTCTCCTCTTCCCACTTTCCCCACTCCCCCCTCTCCCATCTGCTCCACAGAGAGGGTAAGGCCTCCCCTAGAAAGTCTACTAAGCCTGTCCCATCATCTCATCATCTCCTTGAGGCAGGACCAAGGTACCTCACCAACCCCCACACCCCTGTGTCTAGGCTGTGCAAGGTATCTCTGTCCATATAGAATGGGCTCCACTAAGTCAGTTTGCACATTAGACACACACAAAATTTCTTAAAAGGAATCCCTAAACTGCATATTCTCTTCAATTGACTTTTCTCATGCAAGGCTGGACTTTTGGTGGCTGCATAGTATTCCACCTCTCCATAGAACATAATTGCACTGCCTCTTATTTTGAGGCTTCAACGATTCTAGTTTATCTGTTATTAAATGCTGTGTTGGTGTGAACATTGCTGTAGATAAAATATTTGCCTGTGATTCTGATTATGCTTTTAGAAAACTTTTCTATACATGAAACAGGCATGCATAGACCTCTAAAATAAACTGCAAACTGCCTGGGGTGGGATGGCTTCAATTTGCACTCTGCCCCCCTCCTGTTGTCAACGGAACTTGCTGTCTCTGTTAAGGGCCCTTTCCCAAAATGCTTTGAATTGGGAGGCCCCAGAGACTTGGCATGCATTTCTCATTATAATTTTCCCTCCCCAAAATAACAGAGATCTAAAGAAAGAGGAAAAAAAGAGGGAATGGGAAAGGGGGAGGGAGGCTGTAGAGGGCAGAGGATAAGTGGGAAATGAGAGAGAGAGAGGAGGGGGAGGGGAAATGGACGGGAGGAGAAGGAGGGGCAGAAGGAAGCAGAAAGAAACACAGGTGATATGGATAATGGAAAATGGGCAATGAAAGAGTAACGAGGACATTGGGGGAGGGGTTGTTCCTCTTGCTAGACTCTGGACAGTGAGAGATGGAGGAGGGGTCTCTAGGAAGGTTCTCTGAGTTCTGAAGGTCATGGTGGATCCTTCCTTCTCAAATCCTTTGCCCTTGTGATTCTGTTCTGTCCACTCTGATTTCTCCACATTGATTCTGCCGTTCCTTGAAATAGCCTATCCGTCCCTTTTCACATGCCACCTGAGTGACATCCTGGAAGCTCTTGCCCTGAGCATTACAGATTTAAGAAAACATCCTACTTAGCATTTGGGGGGAAAATCTCTCAAAATTATTTGAAGTAAAACACATCAAAGGGAATTTTTCAAAACTGTTGAAGCCACGAGGTGTTAGGGGCCAGGAGGGGAAGGAACGGACACACTCTCTGACACCCCACTGTATCCTGGCAAAGGAGACCACAAGGATAGCAAGCACCAAAATAGGCAAAACTCCCTGTGTCCTGTCCTGTCCTGTCCTGTCTGCCCAGGGGCCAAAGGCTTCCCTGCCCTGTGCAAAACTCACAGTGAATTTGGCTCTGCCCCCCGCTGAAGGAGACCATTTAAGGGTTTAAAAATGTGCCCTGAAATACAAGCTGGTGTCACCCGTGCCAAGAGAAGATGAGCCGCTCTGTCCCTGGAACATCCGCTATCTCCCATAGGAATGCGACAGACGTCTGGGTTTTCTGATATCTCTGCCCCTCTCCCCTCCTCTCTCCCCCTCTCTACCCACCCCCTCTCCCTCGCTCCCTCCCTCCCTGCCATTCCCACCTTCTGTTTCTAAGCCCCTTACCATGACCCTGAGCAAAACTTGGCCCTGCACTGTCCCCAGAAGACCAGCCCCACCAAGTACCTTGTCTCTCTGCAACAGTAGCTTAAAGCCAACCCCGCCAAATGATAGGAATAAAAATGCTAAGTGCAGAGCTCTTTCTAGGTTAATTTGTAAGTGAGAAGGCCACAGAGCACACGGTTGGGTATGGGGGTTGGGAGAAGGGCAGTAGAGATGAGAGGTCACTGCTCCTAGTTTGGAGACAGGGCTTCCTCTGGTAGCCCAGGCTGGCCCTCTGAAGTTACCCAGCCCACCGGTGCTCCCATGCCTGGCTTCGTGGTTTTTGTTTGCTTGCTTGCTTTCCTATCACATACATTAACATTTGTTTTTAATCTGGTTGTAGTATTGTATTAAAAGCTGGATAGCTCTGGATCAAAACTCACTTTTCCACAACCAGATCCACAGGTACACATAGGAATGTAGCCATTCTTGATCTTAAACTGGAGTTACCTATTGTCCGCTCCCTCCCCCGATGTCTCAAAGAAGGGATGAATTTGTCCATGTAAAGCCCCCAGCTCAGAACATGACAACTGGGGTAAAAATATACGTATTAATACCACCATCACTGCTATCATCACCATCATCACCACCACCACCATCATCACCACCATCACCAGCAGCAGCAGCAGCAGCAGCAGCAGCATCACTAACACCATCATCATCATTAGTGCCATTGTGGCTGTTATCATCTAAATAACCTGGCTGATTGCTTGTTTGTTTCCTGCCAGCCAGGAAGCCCTGAATGGCACCAACCCTCTGTGCTTTGAAGTCCCTCTGCCTGGCGACCTGGGGAGGGGGCAGCCATGTGTTTGGGCCCTGAAGCATATAGATCTTCCCCCATGGATCATTAGGCTCATGCTTGTCACATTTATTTAAGGAAACCAGTAAGGAGAGGGTGGGTGAGGTTAATTGCTCTGAGGATCCTGGGCCTTGCTCTCCAGATGGGGGGAGGACCCACACAGCCTTCATGACCCCGGAGCCTGGCTGCAGCCCGGGCTCCTGAGAGGGAAATAGACTCACACAGAGGCAAAGGAAAATCATGGTGGCTCCTGGGGCACCCAGCATTTACTTCTGGGTCTCCAGACTGGCAGGGAAATACAGTTGAGTTACAATTACTGCAAAACCATCTTAGCGAGAGTCTCCCTTCAGGGCTGTGTAAGAAAATGCCTTTCTCGGGGTGCAGTTCTTGCCTCAAAATGGGGAAGAAATGGTACCATGTAAGAAGTCTAATGTGGTGACAAACGACTTTTGAAGACAAACTAGTGAAAGCCCCCCTCTTTGTACGGTCATGGTTAGACTTCCATCAGTTTCTCTCACAGATTCACCCCAAACCTGGGTAAGACAAATATCCTCACAACTGTGGACCAAAGAATGGTATTCAAATCTGTAACTATTCATCTGCAAAAGAAGTCCTCCACCTCCAAGGGCTTTTTTTTTTTCTTCATTAAAACACATAAGCTCTAGATGTAAATTTTCCCTAACAGATGGAATTAGCTTTTTTTTTCTCTCTTTCCCTTAACTACATCTAAGAAAGAAAAAGCTCTTGTAGAAAATAATGAGAAACACAACAGTCTCGGTTAATTGAGTAGAAAAATTAATTCCTGGTCGATAAGGGAGGGGGCGGTGTACCTACTCAATATTGGTGTTTTGCTTTTTTTTCCCCTGGCCACCAAAAATATTCCTTTGTAGGGACCTGCCTGAGAGCTGCGGATTAACAACCTCGCCCTCACTCATCGCCCCCACGCCAGCGAAGCTCCCCGGCCTAAGAAGGTGTGACTTCAGACGGGGGTAAGGATGGGGTGGGGGCGGAATGCGACGGTGTGTGAGGTGATTGTAACCAGAACGGCCTGGCCAGGCATCTCATCGCTGTCCTGAGCGCCGCTGGCAGGCAACCGCCCCGAGAGCCCGGACCGGCCCCTACTGCCCCAGGCAGGCCACTGCCCTCCCCTCGCGCTTATCGGCTCCTGCGGGCTTGATGGAGGGGTTCGAGCCCCGGTATCCTGTGTGCGTGCGTTCGCTCTGAGCGAGGGCCAGTGTTCATCCCGCCACCACCAGGTAAGTCATCAGGTGGATGGGGAGCCTGGGTCAATCTGTTTCTTTCTTACCCGCTCTGGCAAGCAAAAGTCTGGTATTTTAGGGACACCCTAGGGTAGGAAGGTGGGAGTGAGAGCAACACCAGGTGGTAGGATGATCTCACTGGTCCAGAGAAGGGGTGCTGGTCTGTGCATCCTAACTTGTGAGAGAGGGTATGCGAGGCACGTACCTGACCTGTCACAGGCTGTGTTCTGCACTGACATACCTATGTCAGTGTTCTGCGCTGACACGAAACTAACCTATGTATCCCGGGTTTCTCCTGCCGAAAAGGGTGCTATTGTAAAGACCTGCCTGTGGAGCAGCAGTACATAAGAGCTTTGGAATTTTCCTTCAGTGTATTTGAGTTCAAAGATTCCCCTCCTTACTACTGTGCACTCCTGGGTGGATTGCCTAACGTCTCTGGTCCTAGCTCCCTCTGGAAAGAGAGGGATTTTTAGAGAAAAGTTTAATGTGCTGAGGAATTTGAGCAATCATTATAAAGTAGAGTGTTATTTTTGGATGATAAACCACTTTTTAGAAAACTTTGATACTAAGGAGTGACTGAACATGATGCGTGTTTCCCTGGGAGGAGTCCCAGGTAGGCTCCAACCGGTGGGGACATAGCTGGCTCCTGCTCTAAGCAGGTGTGCTGACACTTGAGGGGGGCAAGAGAGTTCGCAGAAGTCTCCAAAAAGCTCCAATGAGGCCTTTATGTGACCAAGACCTCTGCCAGACCCCGCCGTGAGAGTGGCGGCTAAATTGGCCTTAGCCTTGGTTCTCCTTTCTGCTGGACGCGTTGGGCCCCCGCACAGAGTTCACTAGGGGCAGAGGGACTCGGGAGCAGATGCGCAGACAGACAGACGCCTCGGAGCCGGACAGTCTGTGTCCGCAATCAAAGGGAACTTTCTCGCCCTCTCACCCTGCTCTGCTCCAGGGGAAGCCCCAAGCAACTCTGACCAGTAGGACTAGGCTAGCCTCCCGGCTTGCTGGAGCCCTTTTCTGAGACAAGCAGTGTTTAATGTTTAGGCAATTAAACAGGAGGCTTTTGCCTGCCCAGGACCCCCAGGTTGATGCAAAATCACCTAAGTGTTTAGAATTTTAAAAAATCTATTTTAATAAAGGTGGTTAAAAAAAACCAAAACAAAACCCAACATCCACCCGATGCAAGGGTGATCATTATGGACTTCCCTGGGTTCTGGCAAGGCAGTCACTGTTGACAGAGAGATCACCCAGATCACCCGTGTGTGTCTCAAAAGAAAAGAAAAGAGAGAGAGAGAGAGAGAGAGAGAGAGAGAGAGAGAGAGAGAGAGAGAAGAAAGAAAGAAAGAAAGAAAGAAAGAAAGAAAGAAAGAGGAAAATAAATAAAGAAAATGTCCTTTTCAAATGTTTGAAGAAAACCTAACATGGTGTCACCTCCTCTAAGTCAAACACTCCCGAAGCTAATGCAGAAGGATCTCAGGTTGGAGGCCAGCCTGGACTCCAATATGAGATACAGTCTCCTAACAGAAGCCTAAAGGGAAACTGAGTTTCCAAGAGGCTCTGCCAAGGGCTCAAGGTCAGAAGGTCAGTCAGAAGCTCAAAGTTATGTCTTTGCTTCTTCAGCTCATATGCCCCCATAACCCTTTTGTGAGTCTAACATGTGGCTCAAACTGGCTTGCAGAGTGCCAGTCCCAGCTGGAAGTCCAAAAGCTTGAGTAAGTGTCCAGGCCACAGACTGACTTGGGCCAGCAAAAGGAGTTAGTTTAACATTTTGTTTCATAGTGGGTTTCATGGGAACTGTGGACTTTGTCTACAGGAACAAACCAGCACGAACAATTTTGAAACTGGCGAAGGTTCTTGTGACAGACCGCGCACAGCACATAGTGTGTCTACAACTTCCAACAACTTGCACTTGGTGCAAAGATCATAGTCAGTTTGGGGGATCATGCCTGACTTCATGTCTTTGGAGAGGCTCATCCTTGCACTAACATGCACAGTTCCACAAAGGGCACACTTAGCAAATCTTGACTTAGTTCCTCCAACCTTTGCCTTGACTCTTGGCTTAACCAACTGTGACCAGGAGAAAAGTTCAACCTCCAGCAGAAGGAGTCTTTAACAGTATCCCCCCCCCCAAACCCAGCCCTCTGAGCCACTACTATGTTTCTTCTTTTCTGTGACTCCCTCCCACCCTACTTTTCCAAGGTCAGCTATAAAAATAAACTATTTTTCCTTGATAATAAATCTCTGTGAGGTGCCCTCTTTTAAAGACACCCCCCAGGGGGAAAAAAAACCCACTGCGCCCAGTGCAAGCGAGCAGGGAGATTAATCTGGGAGCAGGATTTATGTGGCTCAGGCACCCTCAAACAATTGCAGTCCTGAAGTGAAATGAGTTTGGGAAGGGATGGGGGAGGGGGAGGGATGGGGAACCGCAAACACTTTTGTGTCGCTAAACAATGTGGAAACTCTTAAAGACCCTTTTCCACAGACTTTTGCAGTCCTGGTGCTTCCCTGTCAGCCTTCGGGAAAGGGAGAGAGATGTATTAACTGAAGACAGGATCTAAAATTACTTAGGGGTTTTAAACAGGCAGGCAGTGAGGGGTGGGGGTGTAGATAAACGGTCCCCGTTTCCTCCTCCTGGTGTATTATTTCTAAGATAGTTTACCCTCACCCCAAGTTCTTTCCATGTACTCCCCTTCTTTTCTCTCTCTATTTGTTATGATGACTGGTGGTGTAGTGACCAAAGGCTGGCAGGAACCAGATATCAGCCCTCCAAGATCCAAGTTGCAGCCTAACCCAAGGGCAATTGTCTCCTGTATAGTGACACCAAGGTTCACACATCACTCCTGCCTCTGGTGTGGCCTTTCCTTTCCTTTCCTTTCCTTTCCTTTCCTTTCCTTTCCTTTCCTTTCCTTTCCTTTCCTTTCCTTTCCTTTTCTTTCTTTCTTTCTTTCTTTCTTTCTTTCTTTCTTTCTTTTTTTCTTCTACTTCCTTCTTCCTCCTTCTCTCTCTCTCTCTTTCTCTCTCCCTCTCACCTTGGTTCTTAGTGGCAGCCTTTACACTGCGATTTTGAGCTGGATTATAGGCAAGTCCATTTCTCTCAGCCCCTAGAGGAAGTTAGCATGGGCATGGATGCCCCAGGGGTGCCTAGCTCCAGCCTAGGTGCAAATGTTTCTATTTGCTGTAGCTGGACTGTTTGGCTTCAGAAGCTTGACAAGGGGAGAGGTGAGAAGGCTAAGGTGGCCCCTCCCAACTGGGAGGATATTTGCAGGAATGGAGTTTGATGACATTGGGGCCTTGTATGCAATAGCATGCATCTGGCCCCATAGCAACTCCTGTCAGGCAGTCACATTCATCCAATCCCAGCGTGCACTGAGAAGTGCAGTTCCCAGCGCCGTATCTGTAAAATGCAGGTTCAAGGACAAACTCAGGACCCTAAAGGTTTTTGAGATGTCAGATGTCTTGCAGTTATCATTTAGGGCTGAGTTGGGACATCCTGGCAGGTACCAAAAGACAGATTTGGTAGACAGGGAATTATGTATGATATGGTTAAGATTGAAGCCTCACTTTAAGACTCATTCTTTGGTTATATAGATTCAGGTCCTGCCAGGCCCCTGCAAACTGACCGGTGACTGGGACAGTTCTCTGCTACTGGGAGTCCCCCGGACTGGTGAGGGACACCTTCTTCCGTGCCAGATTCTTGATTCCTGCCTGTGCAGTTCCTTAACAGGTCTATAGTGGCAGCTGCAGGCTGGCTCTTGTCCCCAGGAGTCACACAAACGGTGTTGGGAGGAAAGAAAAGCAAAAACAAACCCAAGCCTTGGGATGGGGGCGGGGAGCTCTGCGGCCAGTCTCTCAGCTTCGCCAAGGCTGCTGTCGCCATCGCGGGGAGGGCGCTCAGTAAAACATTTCAGAACGTGTCTGGGCCTGACTCCGGAGTGTGAGGCAATCCCTGTGGCCCACGCTGTGGGCGCACCCCTTGATGGAGTGGGCAGCGTTCATCATCGCCACTTACGTCACCTTGCAGGGTGCTCACCGCCCCGTTTGCACTCCCCTAAACTCTCCCCTCCACCATGGGGACTCCGTTGAGTCCCCAAGGATTTGCTTCCGGGATCTTGGCTGAGACAAGGGACCACCACAATGGACTGTGCCCTATGCCCAGTTGAAATTCCACCCTAAATCCGCCGCATTTTGAATTAAAACAAAAGGAAAAAAATCAGCAGACATCAACTCCTTTAGAATGGCACGAATTGGCTCAAGAAAGGAACACCCCTCTCTCAGGTGTTGAACTCCCTTGAACTTCTTGTCCGAAACAGCCAGTTATCTAGAAATAACGAAGAATATTCTAAAAATTCTGGGTTGGCCCCAAAGTCAAAATCGGCTCTTATGGAGACCAGGATTTAGATTCTGCTCAGTGTTTCCTTCCCCAAAAGTCCCGCTCTCTCTTGAAATTTCCAGTTACTTTTAGTTCCTCACCCCTTCTAAATTTCTATCCTGAGCCTGGGGCAGGGAAAGAGAGGCAGGATGATGTGGCTAGCCGTGGCCAGCATGAAGGTGGTCACCTTGGCCTCTTCTCATAACTCTGTAGGACTCAGAGTGCCTTGGTGGCCTGGGCTAGAGATTCTAAGATCACCTGCTGGGAGTTTCCCCCATAGGAAGTGCCCAGAGAGCCCCCTCCACCTCTGGGATCCTGGCGGTGCTGGAACCTCCCAGGAGCGGATTTGTAAACTAAGCTAGTTCCTCCAACTACTCCAACTACGGATGAGGGAAATGGAGAACCTTCTTAGGTTTTGCCTTCCCATCTGCTAACAACAAGTCTAATACATACATTTCGAACGGGGTTGGGGGAAGATTAAAAAGAAAAAAACTTAAGAACAAAATCCTTCCCCTTGAACTTAGCTAGCAGGAACTGAACAAGGCACAGTTGGGATGATTTTGTTCCCTCTTCCAGATAAGAGTAAGATTTCATGCTCTTACCTCCAGGGATGTGATTTGTAACCTTTTTATTTGGGGGCGGGTATTATATATCAGTGTTCTTTTCTTGAACCTTTGAATCTATGGCACACTTCTGATGCAGACACAAAGTGAATTTGTTTGGGGAGTTTGCTCCACAATTTGGATACATGGAAAGAAAATCTTCAAGTATCCTGGATAGAAGAGAATGAAAATAACCCCTACAGCACTGGACCCTGGTTCTTCCCAGACTCACTCTTTGCCAGTGTAGATCTCTTCTTAAAAGTGGGAGAACTGGAAGGAAGACTCCAAGTCCCTTCCCTGAAACCACTTCGGGGTTGTCACTTATCCTCTGAGGGCAACAGTGACAACTCTCCCCCACCCTTCTGCAGCTGGCGAGGGGGGCTGAACAAGTGTCCTGGTGGTTGCTCTGAGGTACCACCCTCTGCTACCTCTAAGAGTACCCAAGGTGGGAGAAGAACAGGAGAGATGAAGGTCCCAGCCTGGGCCCTGCTATCCACAAAGAAGCTTGTGACTCTCCAAGCCAGTGACAGCCGGGAACCTGGACCACAGTCCCAGTTGCAAAAGCTGCAGTTGTGTTTATGGACCCCTCCGCTTGGGAAAGGAGATTCAGGGTTTTATTGCACGCCAAGGATGCTCCTATCTTCCCAAAGCTGAGTTCTGTACCTAGCTAGAACCTATTGCTGAGCCATGGACCCTACTCCCTTAGACTTCTTTAATTAGTCAGTTGGTGGCTCTGGAGTGTGAATGTAGGATCTGAATCCTGCACTTGCTGAGTGACTTTGGACAAACAATTTAACCTCTTTGAACTTGATTCCTACCCCGTGAAAATGACAGGGCTTTTAGGGGAAGTGAAGGTGTGTGTGTGGGGGGGGGGGCACAGGAGGAAAGGAAGACTGGAAACCGGTTGAGTCTTTTTCCTTAGAGCTGGAGACCTGTCCAGGCTGAGTTCCCAGCCAGAGAGTTGTAGAATGCAGGCTGGCTCTCTCCCCTCAGCCAGATGGTGAGAATGTAATAAAATAAATATATATTGCAAGGCTATTCCAGAAACTGCGGTGTGTGGTATAGGATGTCTTCTTCTCCGGTCTGTGTGGGTGGATGGCTGCCTTTTATTCCTAGGCGAGTCTCCAGGCTCTGAGTTCCAATCCAAGTTCTACCTCCATCTGGCTTTTACCCTTCTAGCTGGGTGACGTTAGGCAAGTGCCTAAACTCTCTGTGCACAGTGGAAGAAATGAATGCTGTTGCGCTTTTTTGTGTGTGGGTATTTGAGGATTGAGGTCGAATAAGCCAGTAGGTGCGGAGTACATGGGCCAGGGAATGCTATATCTTCCCAGCACGTCGTAACAAACACATAAGCACACCCTAACACAACACACAAATCCTAAAGGAAGGTAAACGGGGTGCGTATAATACCCGATATTACGACGTGTTATATTGTATTATAATTCTGGGCACACGTGCGCGCGCTGAGAAAGACCTGCGGTAGCTAGGACGTTTCGCCACTATAGTGCCCTTGGAGGGACACACGGTCTTACAATCCCACTCTTCCTCCAGCGCTTGCGGACTGGAGTTTCTCAGCTGGAGCTCCCCAGCGGCCGAACTTTCTCTTTCTCCGGGGGCGGTGGCTCTGTTCCGGGTCTGTTAAAGCCATTGAGGGGAGGTATTTGGAGGCTCGGAGCACTGAAGATGCCCACAGAGCCCTGCTACTTTGGAGTCACTGCTAACAGCCGACGGGACACACAAGAGAACGTGCATCTTGTGAGAATAAGAGACTTATCGCGGATGGCTGCGGCGGTGACAACCAGAAAGGGCTGGTCTTATCCAAGAAGAAGCGGGTGGAGGCAGAAGATGGGGACCCAAAAGCAACACTCTTCCACCCTTCGCTTTCGGTTCTGCGGGGAGGAACAGGGGTGCCTCCCGCTCCGAGAAGCTCACCCAGGTTTTGTTTGCACTGGCTTGCACAGGCTGAGGCAGCGCTGCAGAGACACGCAGTGACAGGCCACGGATAAACGGCTCCGGTAGCATTTTTAAAAACGTTCACCGGACTGATAGCAGCCAGGAAGACGCGCGCCGCACAGAGTCCATTGCACACTGCAGGCAAGTTGCCGCGAAAGTCCTGCACACTGTGGGACTCGCAAACCGGGAGTCGGGGACACGTGGGCACAGGATCATTCACACGCCGACTGATCACCGCTGGCGCGTGTTGTTTGCACTTTCCGAACCGTGAATAATTCACACGTGATTGTCTGAGGGCAGATTCATGTTTGCGCGCGGACAGGGATTCGCACGGGTCTCATCGTTTTCCTATGGGAAGCGCGGTAAAGGCGCACATGAGGTTATTGAGCCTGCACACACCCACTCGCGCAGACCTAGGAAAGCCAGGGTCTCTACCAGAGAGCATTCTGTAATTTAAAAGAAAAAAACTTTCTTCTTTTTTTCCCCCTGTTATTAGGGATTGGGATGTTTCTCTCTTTCTCTCTTACACACACACACACACACACACACACACACACACACACACACACACACACACACACACACACACACACCATGGTATCAGGGCCTAAGGATGGGAGATCGCTGTGCTTTAAGCCCTGGGTGTGCTCAGAGCACAGCGTGCAGATTTTCGGCTGTGGCGCAACATCCCGGCTTCCCTAGGCTCAGGAGCCAGTTGGTTCTCTGAGGGACTGGGAAGACTGGGAGGGTCCGGAGGGTTGTGTTTGGTTTCTTCTTATTCTTGGCGGCTTTCCACACAGTTATTTGTAGCAGATAGGGAACTTCGGGAGACCCGGGGCCTCGGGGGATGAGGTGGGGGGTCCCTCTGCCAGGCCCCACGGGTTTTATGGCCTCGGACCTCGGAGGGCCGAATCACAGGCAGAATAAAAAAATGTGTAAATTATAGATTTGCCTTATAAAAGGCAAACTCTAAGTCCAGCGGCTGTAGAAATGCCGGGTGTGTGTGGGGGCGGGGAGGGGGGAGTATTTCAGTCTGATTCAGCCGCGGGTCAGTCGGTGTGCCGCTAGTTCCCTGTGTTCGGGAAGCCTCCAGAACAGGGAAGGACAGGCCTGGGGCTTCGCCCCTATCCAGGTGGGCTTGGCGACTAGACAAAAAGAGAACCATGCCGAGCACGCCGGCCTAGGACGAGCATAGACACCCGAACCCTTGGCCTCCAGTTTGCAGCCGGT
The DNA here is from genome assembly GCF_003668045.3 of Cricetulus griseus. Lineage (NCBI taxonomy): Eukaryota > Metazoa > Chordata > Mammalia > Rodentia > Cricetidae > Cricetulus > Cricetulus griseus. The sequence goes on from NC_048597.1 coordinate 99,622,268, forward strand.
CTTTTAGTTCCGGCTGGCTAATTAAATTTAATCGAAAATATTGTTTATAAGGATAGCCGGGAGCAAAATAGTGTTTAAGAGGTCGGGTGTGCGTGCCCCGATGCGGGGGGGGGGGTTTTCCCTGCGAAGAAAGCTGGTCAGGATGCTTTTAGGAACTCATTTCTCTTTAGCCTTTTGTGAGTCTCTGATTTTCTTCTTGCTTACAGATCTTTCTTTTCTCTTTCCTTCTCTGTTCCCGTCCCCCACTTCCGTTTTCTTTCTTACCTCCTTCCTTCCCCCATCCCTCTCTCCCTTTCCGCCCTGCTCTTTCCCTTCCCGGTTTATGCTCCTTTTTTTTTCTTCCTCCTCATTTAATTTAAAACTTAATTTAAATTTCTCTAGTAATGGGAATTGAACCTGAGGCCTCACGAACGCCAGACATTTCTGTACTACTGAGCTGTCTCGAAGCTGGTTTTTTCATTTTTTTCTTTCTTTTCTTGTTGGTTGTAGTTCAAACTGCGCTTTCTCTGCAGTGTCCTTTCTTACCTCCCCCACAATACTTTACACCCCTTTTCCTTGAACCACAGTTCTCCCACAACCCCCCCTCTTTTTTTTTCTTTTTACTGTGTGGTATCCACTTTGTGGCCCAGAACTGGCTGAAACTCAGCTTAAACTTTCTTGATGGTGGCAAATTGGACTGGAAACAGATCTCATCGGCCTGGCGAAAACTGAAAGAGGAGAAGTCTTTGATAACTCTATCAAGGGCTCTTGCTCTGGTTTACTGCCATTATACCCAGGACAGGATGTACAGGGGAGGTGGGGAGTAGCAAAAGATGACTAAGCACACACACTTCTCACAGTCAACATGGTTGCCCATTTAGAGCCTATTATCAGCTTTGGTGCACTCTATGCATTATCGCCCATGTGCATACCAGCATCCTCTGATACCAGCTATCTGCCCGAGTCCCATATTTGAGTGGGCAGAAGTTTCAAGGCCAACAAACCACTCAGGACTCAGCTCCTTCCGAGACCACCTAGTATTCCTTTCTGGATGACAGATTTCTCTTTATATATTTTTTTCGCCTTTGAGCCCAGGGTCTCCCCTTCTCAACAGCCGTTCATCTATTGTCATATTTATTAGGCAAATATAAACCCATAAATACCCATGAATGAAAAGCTCCATGATCCGTATTGTGCTGCGTGGAGTCGCCGACATTTGTCTTCCAACAGCCTCACTCCTTTAAATTTTGACAAAGAATGTGGGAATGCCATAACTATTGGCCTTTCCTCTAAGTGATGAGAATATTAACATTTGACCACTGTGCCCCCCAGGAGTAGCCTCCGCCCCGTGCACCATTCCTAACCTTCTTTTAAACCAGAGCCTACTTCTTCCTAGGGCTCTAGTCACAACCAGCAATTCAGGTGACACTGGAAGAAAAATATAGGCATATCTGAGCCAGGGTGACCTCCGAAGCACCCATATCCCCTGCCCAAACTGCAGAAGCTTCCTGGGGACCCATGGGGCACTGTGCTTTCAGAGACAGAGGGGCACCTGGTGCTTCCGTATCCGGGGGTGATTTAAGGAGAGAATTCTTGGTAGCAACCCCACAGCTGGTTTTCAGGCTTCCTGAAAAGGCCCATAACCACAAGCTGCTGATCCCTGCTTTGCCCTAGGGGTCACCTCTTTTGAAGTATGGACCAACCCAGTAAGAATATTGGCATATAGGATATTTGAAATTCACACACAGCACTGTTGATGGTGTAGAGGGCAGTTCTAAGGAACCTCTACTGCCCTTTTGGGGGCTCAATAGGCTCCAGCCATCCAGAGGAGGCGTGCAGCAGCCTTCTGAGTCACACTCCTAATCCGAGGTGTTTATCCTGCTGTGGCCTCTCATTTGCAAATGACTCCTGCGTGAGACTGTTCCTCTGGGCACTTTTGCGATCCAGAAAGTTTGGGAAAGACTTGCTGGCAATTAATAGGAAGCTAAGCTAATTATGTGAAGCAGGCAGTGTCATATTATTATGCAGATGGGACAACATCTAGGGACATCTTCCAGGCGGGGATGTGGTTGCAAAAAGTAAAGGGTGATTGGATGGAAAAGCAAGGGCAGAACGATTTTTGGATAGCATGAAGTAGTGAGTGGTGTGTGTGTGTGTGTGTGTGTGTGTGTGTGTGTGAGAGAGAGAGTGAGAGAGAAGAGAGAGAGAGAGGAGAGAGAGAGAGAGAGAGAGAGAAAGGAGACTGAGATGGAGACGGAGACCTCCAAGAATGTGTTTGAGACACACAGCCACCGTGATCACCTCTAAATGGTCTGGGAGGGCGTTTTCATTTTTGTAAGATTGCTTTCCTTGTTTGTTTCATGCTTGTCTTTCCTACACTGTAAATAATTGTAAATGATTTCTTTTTTAAAATAATTGGAAATGGCTGCTGCCCTCTTGGCCTGTCCTTGGCCTCCCCATATCTCTGCCTTCCATCCTTTTCCCTCCCCTTTCAAAATAATACTCTCAGACTCAGGAACTCTCATCAAGTGCATGGACTGTATCAATCTCTTTAAAGACAACCCATCCATCCTCATATGGGTATCTGCAAGGGAGACCTCCTTAACCGTACTTTACAGGTGTGCACACGGAGGCCCTTTGAGGGGCAGGCAGGTCTACTGACTATGTTTACATACTTAAGAAAGATGTTTTTAAGCTCAAATGCTCTGTATAAACCAAATCATTGAAAAAAAAAAATCCTTTCTACAGCAGCATGCTCCCCTTGTTTCTTTCCCCTCGGCTTCTCCAACCCCTCAGCCAGTCATTAATCTCCACCCTATCTCCGGCCACTCACAACTAAACGAATGAAAATAAAATTCTGGGAAGAGAACAGCCAAGCCCAGACCGATGTGGGCCAACGGCTCCCCTAGAAAGTCAAAAGCAAAAGGTGCCGAGAGACACAGCAGATTGAAAGGCGGATTTGGTGAAGCCGACTAAATCAGACACTGCTCACAGGAAGCCCTTCTGTGGACCCCACAGGTCCCCAGTCCGGTCCCTTTTTCCAGCATTTCCCATAAATCCTGGCAGGTCTTCCGTCCTGGAGCCGGCGCTAAACTCTGATGGGGTGAGAGAGTTTGGCTTTGGAAAACTTGTTGCTTAAGATCCGGATGTGGGGCCAAGATTCCTGCAGGGAGCCCAAAGACACAGGCTTGCAGCGCTCAACGAATTTCCTCTTATCTAAGGGTTTCGCTTCTGCAGGTGATGCCTTCAAACTTCAAATGCATTCCTCTGTTGTCCTAGCAACACCCCAGGAAGACACTCGCAATCCTGGTTTTTTGTTTGTTTTTCCCCCAGAGGGAAGCTAAGTGAGCAAGTAGTCCAAGGCATCGAGCATCCAGGGTTCCCAGTGTGTGTTAGTTTTTTTTTTTATGTATTTCTATGTCACAAAAATTAAATGCTATTTTATAATGCTCTACTTGACCAACCCATCTCTATGCCAGCTCCTAACTCAGAACATTTCCTTGATAGCTACTTTGGGGTGGACTTTCCAGATCTAGTCAGGGGTAACCTCACCTTCTTTGAATCTTGAGTCTTCAGATTTATTGTGTGACCATGGCCCTCCCTACTGTGTGAGTACCAAGGGCCTGCACCTCTACCCCCAGTCATTAGTTCTGTGGTCTTGGATGAGGGATTCAACCTTGGTTTTCTTATCTGTAAAATGGGATTTTTTTTTCTTGGTACCTGCCTTAAATGTTTCCTTTGAAGATTGAATATTGCAAAAGGTATGTCAAGCACTGAGGGTTTTATCTAGCCCAAAGAAGACACCTGGTGACCCTTAGCTACTCTAGTTTTAAGGACAGCTCTTCTCGTCTCTGGATGTTGGTTTTTAGTCTCCCTGATAAGATGTGGGTACCAGTGTTATTGGAAACAAACCAAAAGAGCAGACTTCCTGCATCACCAGAGCTGTCTCAGAATGTGTGATGCTGGAAATCTGGTTAGGATGCTGTTCTCTCATCCTGTTTCCCTGCTAAAGGAGAGGTTGGGGTGGCTCTGAGCTGTACAGTAACCCTCAAATTCCTGAGCCTGTCTGTATGTATCATCTGAGTGGCTAGAACAAGTACCTGAACTTGACTGTCTTGTATGTGGGTAGATTTCAGTAGGCTTAATGGTCGAGGGCACTGGAAGATAACCCTTCCTTCCTGAATTCTCCTGTGGTTTGGTTGGTGTGTTCTCCACACTGACCTTCTGTGGCTCTTCCCTCTGGGTGGACTGAGCAAATGACTTAGTAGTTCTTTGCAAGTCACCACCCGGTTGGATAGTATACAATGTTCTTTTGTGTGTGGCCATTAGCAACTAAAATCACTCCCTCCTCCCTTTTGGGAAAGAAGTTAAAAAAATGGAGAGATCGCAAATATGCCTCTCATAGTGATGTTAATACAAACTTTTGCTTATGCCTAAGAGTGTTTAAATATGGGAAAGTACACAGATTCATACATTACATACCTACATTCTCACACTCAGAAAGAAAGAAGGAAGGAAGCAAACACAATTGCTCTCAAATGTGTTTGCTTTATTTAATTATTTATTATTTATTTATTTTGCATGTGAAACAGTGCACATGTGGAGGTCAGAGGACAGCTACTAGAAGTCTGCTCTCTCCTACCATGAGGGTCCTGAGGATTTGAACTCAGGTCATCAGCCTTGATGGCAAGCGCCTTTACCTCCTTATCCATCTCTCGAGCCCTAAATCTGTTTTTTTAAAATAATTTATTAATTTTTAATTTATGTGCATTGATGTTGTGCCTGCATGTATGTCTGTGTGAGGGTGTCAGGTCCCCTGGAGTGGAGTTACAGACAATTGTGAGCTGTCATGTGGATGCTGAGAATTGAACCTGGGTCCTCTGGAAGAACAGTCAATGCTCTTAATCCCTGAGCCATCTCTCAAGCCCTAAATCTTTTTTTTTTTAATAATAAAAATATTGTTAAGCAGAAGTAAGTAGCCCTAGGTGTCTGTCTCTGTCTCTGTCTGTCTATCTGTCTGTCTGTCTCTTTTTCTCTCTGTCTCCCCCCTCACACTGATAGATTCTTAGATGGTTCTCCTTTTTAAAACCAGTGTTGATACAGAGAATGACGTTGTTACACTTCATGTGTAAATTGTTATTATGTATACAGGGATATGCTTTTGTGTATACTTCAAAATAGAACTGTCCTGCAGTGGGGTATGCATATTTCAGACTTGTCTGTATTTTCACAGAAAGTTATATTTTTGGATGTGTGTGTGTGTGTGTGTGTGTGTGTGTGTGTGTGTGTGTGAGCATGTGTATGGAAGTCAAAGGACAGCACCAAGAAATCTGTTCTCTCTTTCTACCATATGAATCCCAGGGATAGAACTCTGGTTGTCAGGCTCCGTGGCCATTTCTGCTGGGGACAGTGTGAACTGGCCTTAATCAAGGGTAAAACAACACAATCTTTTGTTCTGGAATGAGCAATTCTTGGCTAGTGTCTATTTCACAGACTAAAAGTTAAGCAGCAGGCTTTTCGGTGACTTTCCTGTCAATGCCCTCCAGTTGGCTCAGAGGAGGCAAAAAGAGCAGCCTCTTCACTTGAAGGACTGGCCTTTTCTGGAGTGACATGATGGCTGGCTAGAGGCAGGTGCCTCAGAATTTCTGCAGATCTCAGGAAGTCTCAAAGAAAAAGTTTTCACAGTTTCTTGCCTTGCAAAAATAGTCTGTTAGGAAGAAACATGCATGTCTGTGGATAGAATCAAACATCTGGGTGAATTACTTGTTCCCGTACTGCTAAAAAGGAAAAGACGATGGGACCTATGACTGGTGGTGTGGTCAGTGGTCAAGCACATGCCACATGTGCACATAGGCCTGGATTCCATCTCTAGCACAAAAACAAAACAAAACAAAACAAACAAGTGAAAGGAAAATTGATTTTCAAGATATTATTTTCTGTCTGTTTAATTTCTCCAAACATGCAGCCACTATTTTCCTGTTGCAGATATACCCAACACAGCTCAGAGGACTTTATCTTAACCTCTGAAACCAGTTTATTTTAGATTTGGGGCAGGGGACAGACTCGACTAGTGTTAATGGTATTTTATTCCTTACTGTGCCAACTTCTAGGGGTGTGAAGCCCTGAAAATCGGAAGGCTTTGTTCTCCTCTATAAACGGATGTGGGTCGTAGAAAGACAGGAATGAAGAAAAGAAACACAACACAGACAGTTGGTTTGCAAACAGCTGGCTCTGACCTCCAATGCAATTAGCTGCTTTCTGAATAATTTGCTTGATCGGCTCCAGTGTCCTTTTCTTAGACTATTGGCCACTACTGCCAAGATAGTAAAACCCCAACTAGCTGTGTTTAAATTTTCTTTAATCAGTTATCAGCTATGTTCTGCTCCTTTTTATGTCAAAAATAGCTTGCTGGTAGCTCCAATCATGCCAACTGGCCTCTCTTCAAACTGGTTTGTCTGAGGCCGGGGCTGCACAGGAAATGCTCGCTTTTACTCCTCGATGGGACCCTATTGATGTCAGCTGGAGTTGGGCCATTTTCTTGGGCTAATAAAGCCCCCAGAATCCTTGCTGAAGACCTGATGAAAGATGCTGGCTGCTTTTGGTGGCAAAGGAACAATACAACATGTACTGGGGGAAGGGAGAGGAGGGGAGTGAGGCTCAGTCTACCCAGTTGGAGCTTCAAACCTGCTGCTTCCAGACAAGTCCTAAGGGTATAATGGCTGGTTTGCGGTTCCAAAGCTATAGGGGTGAAGATGGTAGGGCATCTGTGGGAGATGAATAGCAAAGAAAAGGGGAGGGCCAGGTTTTTTCACTATAAAGGACAAAATATACATTGGACAGAAGTGTGGCTTAATTGTTGCTGTTATTGTCTCTTTTATTTTTCCTTTGTTTGGTTTTGGGGGACAGAGTTTCTTTATGTAGTCAAGGCTGCCCTCAGATTTAAGATCTTCATGCCTCAGCCTCCTGAGTGCTGGAACCACAGAGGGCACACCCATATGTGACTCTACTACTGGTGGAGACTAAATGAAGGCCTGGAGAGATGACTTGGTGGCTAAGCATGCTTGCTGCTTTTGCAGAGGACCTGGGTTTGATTCCCAGCACCTACATGGGATGGCTCACATCTTCCTATAATTCCAATTGCAGGAGACCACATGCCCTCTTCTGGCCTCCAAGGGCACCCGAATGCACAAGGCACATATACATACACTCAGGCACACGGGCATATACATATAAAGTAAGTGGATTTGTCTTTTAAAAACACAGTGTGTGAAATGCATGGGTGTCGAGGTGACCAAATATGGGGTGACATCCTTCCTAAGCATTCATATACATTTATATGTCAGAGAATCCATTGTTTTTCAGAACACAGTTAGTGAAGAACTCTATGCTTGACTCCTGCCATGTTTGTGCACTACTTAATTTTTTCATTGTTTTTGAGACAGGGACTCGTTTAGCATGGGCTAACTTAGAGCTTCCTATGTAGCCTAGGTTAGCATTGAACTCTTGTTTCCACTTCCTAAGTGCTGAAGTGCTGCTGTTACAGGTGTGTGTCACGACACCTACACCTGGCCCTGTCTTACTTTTTATTCATTTTTATGAAGCTAATCATCTACTTGGGACTCTTCTGAAGCCATGCTTCATTTGTCAGGTCATCTCTCTAAATGTGTACATACATACATACATATTAATGTGTATAATACATGTCTAACGAAATAGATACAAAATAAATACACCGAGTGTTAACATTTTCTTTTAATGTTTATCTGATTATAGCTGAAATCCCATGGGACACCTGAGGGTAGTGGTTTAAGAACACAGGACTGACTCTCGCCTGACTGAAAGCTTGGTTTCCATAGCAACAGTGTGACTGTGTCCAGGTGACCTCATTAATCTGTGTGAGCATCAATATGTGGGGTGACAGTGCCATGATGGAATTGTAAGAGTTAAAAGAAGACTGGCCAAGCTCTGTACAGTGGCTGGAAGGTGATGAGTGATTCTGTGCCAAGGGCATGACTCAGCTATAGAGCACCTGCCTGGAATCCCCCAGTGAGGGGCTGGGGGCATGGCTCAGTGTGAGCAAAGGCCTGGCTTCTATCCACAGTTCCCCAGTGCTCGAAATAGCTAAATGAGTAAACAGATAAATAAATACTCAGGATAGTAGGGAAGTGTGTAGGGCCAGCAACCCCAGGAAGCCTTGACCCCCTGCTCTTGGTGGTCAGCCCCATACATGCAAGGGGTCAGTGTCTACTTAGATCTAAATTTCAGATGGTGACACAGACCATGGAGGTGATGGCAGGGCCTGGGCAGGAGCAGCCCTGGGGTCATCAGGGTGAATTCACAGAAATTCTGTCACCCGGGAATGTGAAACACATCTCCCACCATCATTGCGCTATCCCCCAGCCAAATGAAGTCATTTTTCATAAAACAAAAAGTGTTCAAAAGAGTTTCTGGACCATATTCATGGCTCAAAATGTGGTGAATGTAGTCCGGTGGTTCTAATGGGAAATGAATGCTCATCAATGAATCTGTTCTCAGCCACTCTCTCCTGGAAAATGACATTATTCCCAGCGTCACCAGCCAGTGCCCACCCACACCTTCCATCCTGTCACTACCAAGTTATTTATAAGGTTTAATGAACCCCAACTACACATTTCAGTGATCGTTTCCAGCAGTCTTTATACACAGCTTTCCCCAAAGCTATGGATGCCGCTAGCAGGGTCCAGGAGACGGGGCGACTCTTTGTGTAAGGGGATGGACGATGGTACCCATTACTATGGAAACTTCACTCCTTGAAAGACATGAAGCTTCCATTCCCGAAGGGAGGAGTTTGGAGAGGTTGGGAAGACAGGTTGCTTCAGAGCAGGGGAGTCTTGTTTTGGTGGAATCATCAAGAGAACCGGGCCTTTGTACACCCAATCCCGAAGCAGGTAGTGGTCATTTGATAGCACATAGGGCAGTATGCAGCAAGACTCTTGCACTGTGCAGCTGCTTCATTCAGCTCTTAGGACTCCAACTGCAACTGATCTACATTTTAAGATGTCAACATATTGGGGCTGGGCATGTAGTTCAGAGGGTAGAGCACCTGCCTAGTATGAAACCCAGTTCCTGGGTTTTGATCCCCAGGAACATATCACTGGGTTTGGTGGGACATGCTTGTAATTCTAGCACTGAGGATGCAGAGGCAGGAGGATCAGGAGTTCAAGGTTGTTCTTGGCTACTTAGAGCTCAAGGTCAGTCTAGAGTACATAAGAACTTACCTGGATAAGAAAAGGGGAGAGAGTGAGAGGAAGAGGAAGATAGAGAGCGGGAGAACCATAAGATGGTTTAGTGGGTAAAAGTAGTTATACACCTCACCACCTGAGTTGCAAAAACCGGCATGGTAGAAGGAGAGAATGGATTCAAGTCCTAAAGGCTGTCCAGTGACCTCCATATGTTCACCAAGGTGCAAGGATACTCACACAAATCACAGCACATACACAAAATCAATAAAATAAACTTTACAAAAGGAAGAAAGAAAATGAGTTAAAGAGGAGGATTTTATTGGATCATGGAATTGAGGACTCTTAGAGAATGTGCTGGCTTCAGGCACATTTAGAATCAAAGAACCGAAGAATGCTGCTAGATCTTTTGGTTCCATTTATGTGTTTATATAATGTAAACATGGAGGCTGCTTCAGTGGCCCAATGAGTAAAAGCACTTGCTATCTGAAGACTCCAGCTTGACAACCTGAGTTCAATCCTCAGAACCCACTTAAAAATAGAAGGCGAGAGCCAGGCATGGTGTGCATGCCTTTAACCCCAGTACTGCAGGCAGATCTCTGTGAATTTGAGGTCAGTTTGGTCTACATAGTGAGTTCTAGGACAGCCAGAGATACATAGAGAAGCCCTGTCTCAAAAAACCAAAGGGGTGATGGGAGGCAAGAACTGATTCCACATAGCTGTCTTCTGACCCACAAATAGGCACTTGTTCTCCCTCCCCCACATAATATGCACACATAGTAACAACTAATAAAATGTGTAAATTATATATATACACAATGCATTTAATTTTTTCAAACATTTTCATTTATGGGTTTCTATGCATGAGTATATGCATGTGATTGTAGTGCCAGCAGAGGCCAGAAGAGGGCATTGGATCTCTGGAGCTGGAGTTACAGATGGTTGTGAGCTGCCATGAATGAGGATTCTGAGTATCTAACCTGGGCTCTCTGAAAGAGTATCGAGTGCTTTTAATGGCTGTAGAGTCAGTTCTCCAGCCCCATGCATAGTTTTTAATGAACCATGTACATTAAAGATGTTATTTCTCTCTCCTCTAAAGACAAATGCAGGTACTTACTGAGAACTGGGATGACATGTTCCAGCATCCCGGACAGTTACTGGTCAGACATCTTCCTGTCTTCTGTCTTTTATGAAAACCATAGTTTGCATTTCATTTCATTACCATTGATCTTCCCACTTGTGGTTTTGCATCAGTCTACTCCTTCCACTCTGGTGGAAGACGGTCTCCTTGGCTTTGGTAATTTGGAAGAATACAATTTAACTGTTCTGGAAGATATACAGAGACTTGAGTTTGTATAATGTGTCTATGTGAAGTTTATCTATATCTATCTATCTATCTATCTATCTATCTATCTATCTATCTATCTATCTACTGAGACAGGGTCACCTTATATGACCATTCCAGTCTGGCCTCAGATCCAAGTGTTCTTCCCACCCGCAACTCCCCAGTGCTGGGTTTACAAGTGTGCACTACCACATCTGCCTTTCTTTGTGTTGTGTTTTGGGCAATATATTTAGGCTCTCTGAGCGGGGAGCTGCTTTCTCACCGGCCACCTATTGTGGGCTCCACTCCAAGCCCTTGGCTTCTAGAAACTGGATGAAAGGAGTCCCATATGACATGTTCCCATGGGCTCACTGACCACACCTACACAGGAGCTGGGTTCTCAAGGCCCGATCTCATAGTCCTCTTCAGTTCTCTCCAGCGAGTTGTATTTCCATGAGTCTGCTTCCAGGCTTGGGTCACCTGGAAGGATGTGTTCAGAAGGCTTTCCTGCAAAAACAGAGATGTGCTAGGCTTCCCCAATCTCTTCATGATCAGCTCATGCCCAGTGTTCCAGAGTTGGACTGGCCTGAAGACATTTCATGCATCTAGCCTTTTACTCACAAGCACCCTCATGCACCTTGCAGTAGAGTTGTGAAGCAACTCTTTATCAAACTGACATCACACTGTTCTTTCTAAGGACCTGCATTGGGTGGCTCACAATCCCCTGTAACTCCAGCTCTCCGGGGGGAATCTGATGCCCCTGGTCTCCAAGAACACCTGTAATCATATGCACAGACATGTAGATGTATACACAAATAAAAAATCATGAAAATGAATCTAAAAATATATGAAGCCAGTTTTATTTGTTGAGCCGCCAATATTTCCACACATGGATGGGGGACAATGACAGGGTGTCATGACTTTAAATTTGAGTTAAAGTAAGATAAGAATTTGGAAAAATGCCTGTAGAGCCTCTGTCAAGTATACATTTGTGTGTGTGTGTGTGTGTGTGTGTGTGTGTGTGTGTGTGTATGTACATTTTTTCTGGTTCATTTTTTTCTATTTTGGTTTGTTGAGATTGTTCAGCCCTAGCTATTGTGGAACTTGCTTTGTAGACCAGGCTGGCCTCAAACTCAAGGAGATCCACTTGCCTCTGCCTTCCCAGTGCTAGGATTAAAGGTGTGCATCACCACCGCCTGGCTAATTTATTTTCCTTTGGGGCAGTGCTGAGGACAGAACACAGAGTCTCACACATGCTGAGTGCGTACTCATACAAGAGCTGTACCCAGCTCATGGTATCTGGGTGTTTCGTTGTTGAGCCAGTTTTTTGTTTCAGCACCAATAAGGTCCAGTCACACTGTGGATGGTGACTCTTGAATTAAAACTGTGTATCTTTGCTTGGTGACTTGAAAGCTAACCTTGTAATTAGATTAGATCTGGCATTAAATTAATTTCAGGAATAGTTCAGATCCTCCTCTGCTAAATTTCTTGTGCAAGTGTGTGTGTGTGTTTGTGTGTGTGTGTGTGTGTGTGTGTGTGTGTGTGTGTGTGTGTGCTCGTGCTGGCCATCTTCTCTTTTATTGAGATAGGATCTCTCTCACTGGCCTGGAACTCACCAAGTAGTCAAGGCTGTCCAGCCATCAAGTCCCAGGGATTCACCTGTCTCTACCTCCTCAGAACCAGAATTAAAACACACATCCCACACTGCTATTACATTCTGGGGCATTAAGCTCAGTCCTCGTACTTGGCAGACCGAGTCATTGCTGTAACCTACCACATCAGCTAAATTTCTTTCTTAGTCACACAGCAGTGCATTTTAGCTAACAGCCCATTTGTGCTGAGGGGAGAGCTAGGGGATGGTGGAGTCATCTGAGCACATCCAGTCCTGGGGGCTCCTGGTTGGCTTTTCCTCTTGTGGGTGGTTATCCACCATGTCCAGTGAGCCTGCTCCTCCAAGGCACCAATCTATCAGAAACGCTCCATGCTTTCTGATGTCTGATGCAGCTGCAGACACTGACTAGACCAACCGTGTCAGGTTGGGCTCTTTTTTTGCTCAAGGGTCACATAAACAGGGGTGTGTTCCATGTTACACATGAATTCACCCTCTGGCTACCCAGCTCTACACTTTGAGTCAGCAAGTGGACAGAGATGATAAGTTCTTTTCTAGACTTCCCAAGCCTTTTGCTTGGTCCACCTTTTGAATTCCCTCCATCACTCAGCAGAAGTAGATGAAGGTCAGATTTGAGTAGGACCAGTCTCCTCTGTCATTGCTTAAAAGTCTGGATACATTGTATTTTTGCACGATGCTTCCTCCTCCTCCTCCTCCTCCTCCACCTCTTCCTCCTCTTCCTCCTCCTCCTTCTCTTTCTCCTTCTCTCCCTCCTCTTCTTGTTCTTCTCATCCTTTCTTTCTGTTGTTCTTTCTGTTTTTTTTTTATATAGGGTCTCTCTGTGTAGTTCTGGTTGTCCTGGAACTCACTCTCTAGACCATGCTGGGCTGTAACTCACAGAAATTGGCCTGCCTCTGCCTACTGGATCAGGGAATAGAACCCAGGCCATTAGACCTACATGAAAACACCTCTACCTGCTACACCCTGAATTCTTGAAACCCCCTCCTTCTCCCACCAAGTTGCTGTTCCAGTAGAAGCTGAGAGAAAGCAGGAATCCAAGGGCCAGGAAGAGAAAAGAATGACCAGGAAGAGACCATCAGCTTCCTGTCATCAGTCTAAAAACCCTGTCCTGGGGGCTAGCTCTATGGGCAGAGTGCTTTGTCTATCACAAAACCCTGGGTTTGATCCCCAGCATCATGTGACCTGTCCATAGTGTGGCGATATATACTTGCAATTTCAGCATGCAGGTGAGGAGGCAGGAAAATGAGAGGCTCAAGGTCATGACTGGCTACATAGTGAGTTCAAGGTCAGCCTGGGCTATATGAGATCCTGTTTTTTTAAAAAAATAGTCGTATCCTACCAGCTTCGCCATTGTGCGGTCCCTCCAGCCAAAGGCTGTGGATGTCAACTATTCAGACCTTGGAAATGGGCCCACATGTCTGGATACTCTTCTTTGAGCCAGTGCAGATGACAGGACCCTCTCATTAGTGACTGAATAGCATCACCGCCCAAATAGCATCATCTGTTGGAATGTGACCTCATGGGGGAATAAGGGCTTTATAGAGGTAATTAAACTAAAATGAAGTCATTAGAATGGGCCTTATAGTCCCCCCCTCCACCGTTTGACTGGAACTCTCATAAAAAAGGAAGTGTTCATGTAGGCGCATGGGAGAATGCCACATGGATGTGAGAGCTTGCCAGCCAAGGAATGCCAAGAGTGGCCGTGTCATTACCAGGTAGAGGGAAGGGCTTTCTGCCTCACACAGAAAGAGCCGACCAGAGGATGATTGAGTGTCAGGTTCCATTGCTAGTGGAGGTAAGAGGATACATTCTGCTCATTTAAGCCACCCAACCCTACCAGCCCCAGGAAATCCATACAGCCCCGAAGAAGAGACAGGGGCCAGGGAGGGAGCTCAGTGTGGGCGACTGTCTGCAGAGATGAGAGTTTAGGGTGGTTCATTCCAAATCTACTCTATCTATCGTATCACAAGGAAGGGCTGGTGGAGTCAAGTCTGCTCCCTTTCGGAAGAGCAGCCCATGGTCTTTACCACAAAGCCATTGATTGTTTCTGATGCTTCTGATATTCTTAGAGATTCAAGATAAGGAAGGCCTGAAGTTTTGCAACAGGAAGTTCAGACTCCTTTCCCAACTTAGGATATGGGGCTAGTGAGGGCTGGATTCAGTTCAAGGCCTTGCATCAGCTATCTTCAATATAGTAATGCCTGATAACAAATAGCCACCATCTGAGGTTTTGCTTGTGAGTCTGTGGGTCTGATGGATGGGTCTGCCCATTGGCACTGCCCAGGCTGCTAGGCATCAGCAATAAACCAGATGGCTTTGCTGATGATGTTAGCTGGGTTTTAATGTGATGTGGAGGATGGGTGGGGGGAGTCATTCAGTCCACTCATAGCTCATGTGGTTTCCTTTATGTCTCTCGATGGGGCATAACGAGGAAGAGGCAAAGAAGGAGTAGTGGAAGCTGATCTCTCTTCAGGTCAGCTGGATCCTAGGACTGAAGGCCTAACAGCCACTTTGTTTGTTTGCCTGTGTTTTGTCTATTTATTTTTGAGACAGGGCTCAGACCTTAGCCTAGGCTGGCTAAGAGTTCACTATGTAGCCTGGGCTAGCTTCAAACTCGTGGTAACCCTCCTGCCTCCACCTCTTGATTCGGGATGGCAGCAGAGTCACTGACTCTCATTCTGTCTTTTACCTTCTTTTCTTTTCCATCCCTCTGTCCTTCCCTCCCTTTTCAAAGCTGGAGGCTGGAACCCAGGACTTCCAACATGCTAGGCAAGCACTCCTCACTGAGCGTGCACACACCCTCAAGTCTGCCATGAGCATTTGATAGTCTGGGATTTGGGAGAAGAATCCATAGTTCTTGCTTCCAAAGGGCTGTCCCCATAGCATGAGGGCCTGAGAGCCAGTGGTTAGTTTCAGCTGCTAAGTGCTGATTGGAGATATGGGCAAAGGCTGCAGCAGCCTAGGGCAGCTGGGCCCCAGATAATGAAGTAACCAAGGACCAGCCACCCCCTGCCCCCACTTTAGAGCAGGGGCCAGGGTGTCTGGGGCCATGAGCATCTCTGGTCTCCTCCTGCCCTCTTTCATTATAAGCCTGTGTCAGAGGACCCTAAAGTTCTCCTTGCAGATTTTAGTCAGTGGAACTCACTTCCTTCCCAGGGACCATCGACAGACACACTGGCCTGCAGAGTGCCCCCCCAGTATCTCCTTGAGGTTCTGAGGTCTTTGACAACACATTTCTCAAGACCTGCTGCTGCACAGGCCTTACACACATACGGTCACCTTATCTTTTTTTCTTTTTTCACAACCACCCGTTGGGGAGTGAGACCCATTGCACGAGGTGAGAAATTGAGGCCAGGAGAAATGAAAAACATTCGCTGGGGATGCGCAATGACGCAGCCACGTCCAAAAGCTTTGCTCTGCCACCTAGCTTTCTCTTTATGAATTTTCCACACCAGTCATCTCTCCCCATTCCTGGATCCAGTGTGGTTCAGAGAGAAAAAGGGTGAAGTTTGAGCTGAGCCCAGCAAAGCCCCGCTTTTCTCTGCAGCTTTTAAATCTGTATACTCAGCAGGAACCGGGCTCTCCTTTCTTCCTCCTTCAAGACCCCCAACCAGTGAGACCCAAAGGTCGAGCATGGGTGACAAACCAGCAAAAGCAGCTAGAAGAGCAATCTTTTCTGCCAGCTATGGGCAACACTCTGGATATATAAATGCTTGATTTTATTTTATTGTTATTATGGCTCAGGGTCCAGTATGGGCCGTAAATGGATTTAAGAGACTTCTGAGTACAGAATTTAATATAGCTGGTGTCATTAAAGAAAAATCGGTATAGAGAACTCGTGGGGACATGCAGACCCTTCCTCACCCCTGTCTCTTTCCCCATCTCCTGTCACCGGCCCCCCTACAGAAGCATAGGCTTGGGGGTGGCGGAGTCCTCCATGGGGGCAGTGTAGTACTCCATGGGGGGATGGGGCAAGAGGGGACTGAGCCAAAGTGAGCTGAGGACTCCCAGGGAGGTAGCCAGGGTCACCTTTCCCAGGATGCCTGCAGATCTGGTGAATAAACAGTCGAGTAGGGACACTTAGGGGATGGGCATGAGACAGAACTTTCTAGATAAGGAGGGGTTTATCAGCCTATAAAAATACCACTTTCACCTATCAGCTGCCTTCTTGTCCTGGGAAGAGACAGAGCATAGAAGAAAGGGGACTGGAATGGACAGACAGAGGGATAGAGAGGGTGATCTTCAGCTGTCCCCCTTCCCTACATATATAGCAAGGGTCTTCGCTTTTCCTCCAAACCTCTCACTGTTCTGACTGCTGTTTTCTTTCTGTCTTTCTCTCTCTCTCTCTCTCTCTCTCTCTGAAACAGGGTTTCTCTGTGTAACAGCCCTAGCTGTCCTAGAACTAGCTCTTTCTGTAGACCAGGCTGGCCTCGAACTCAGAGATCCTCCTGCCTCTGCGTCTCGAGTGCTGGGATTAAAGGTGTGTGTCACTACCACCCAGCTCAGGACTGCTGTTCTTTTTATTGCAAGGAACAGGAAGAGTGCTACAACCCTACACATTTTACTGATTATATATGATCTGTGCCTGTCTCGCATTCTCAGGGCCTAGCCCAGCCACCATATATAGCATGGTATATTTGATTGCATGTATATATGGTATATATGTTTACCCAGTGCCCATTATATGAAAAGTATGGCAAACAAATAAACACAAACAACAATAACAAGCAGTGGGAATATCATCAGGGAGAGAGAGAGAGACAGAGAGACAGAGAGACAGAGAGACAGAGAGACAGAGAGAAAGAGAGAGAGAACAAAGGAACCACGTGTGCAAAGGTCCTGGGGTAGGAACAAATGGTGGCTTAGCTGAGGGCAGTCAAGGAGGTGCAGGGGTGTGGAGGCAGAAAGGGAGTTGGGTGGGAGGTGGGACCTACAGACAGGAGCCAGCACAACCTTCAGGATGTATGGAGGTGGGATTTTTATCCAAGACCTTCAGATGCCCTTTGAAAGGCTATGCTTGGGGGCAGGGGTATCACATGGTGCCTCTTTGTTGTTCTTAAATGGCCAGCCCAGGGACCCCTGGGGTACAGGCAGATGGGTGACTGATGCAAAGACTGTGATAGGTGATGGAGCAGGGTCAACTTTCAGGGATCACTTTGGTGTGGTTTGTCCAGGGAGTAGAAGATGCCCGTCCCAGCCTCAGCTGCACTCTGAAAGCCTGGCCCTCTAGACACCTATTCCTCCTTGAGCAGAATTAAGGAGTTTAACTCGTGGGTGCTGAATCCACAAGGTGCTTCCCAGCTTCTGGGGTGGGTTGATTTGCCTCAAGTCCCTGGGGCCTCTGTGAGGGTGCCAGGGGGCAGGAAAAGGTAGGCTGAGGGTCAAGGTGAAGATAGAAATGGGCTAGTTCTGTCTGCAGCCAAGTCTGTTTTCCTCCCCATGGGTGGTTCTCAGGCTGGATGGGATCTACTGGGTCAAAAGATTCTCTTAAGGTAGACACACCAGGCCTGGCTGTGCCTATGAGGGGGGAGGTTAAGTCTATGTGTGGCAGAGCATATATGTGATATAAATCATGAATGAATGGGTATGAATGGGATGCTTGGAGAGTGCATATACTTAAGTGTGGGGTGGGCTAATTAATATGCACTGTGTTGTAGACATTCAATGTGGTTGATGGCTGATTTGTGACTCTCTCAGTGTGTGTGTGTGTGTGTGTGTGTGTGTGTGTGTGTGTGTGTGTGTGTGAGAGAGAGAGAGAGAGAGAGAGAGAGAGAGAGAGAGAGAGTATACACACAGGGTTTGTGTACTGTGATCTTCAGGTTGCAGAGTGTGGCGGCAAACATCAGTACGATGAAGGAAGGAACATCTCAAATTGGAAGCCAGTTTCATCATCTGCATAGTGAGTTTGAGGCTAGCCCGAGTTACCCGAGACCCTCTTTCAAAAAAAATCAACCACACAAACAAATGCAACTGTGGGTGTGAAGGGGTGTGAATGGTAGAGAATGAACATGTGTCATGGTTGTGCTGTGTGCTGGACGAAGAGGCTGACCTGGTGTGATGCCATGTCATGTGATCAGAGAGCCTGCTGAGTGTGCCTGTGTCTGAGTCATTTCTTGCAACAAACTTGCAGGTTGGAGTCTGTGAGTGGCTGGGAGTTATCATGACTGTGTCTGCACAGGCATGTGTTATGTGTTACGTTCTCATGAAAACTGTTCCACCACCTGTGCCATGTAGGCTCTAAATAACAGCTACGTGGCTAGGTCTTGGGCATCTTGTTGCTTGATGCTTTCTCTAAAGTGCCAGTGGGTGGCAGAGGGGGTCCTGGCTATTGGGACCAGGTAACCTGGATTCCTTTTAACACCATGGAGCAGAGGAGGGGCTTGGCCAGGGACACCGTGAGAGAGTGGTTTGCTTGCTACAAGCAGCTCCTCACTCCTGTCAGCCTGCTCACTAGGGACAAGGTGAAAGGCTGCCTGGAGCTCAGCACTGGGGCAGCTAAGAGGAAATGGCTAGGGGTAAGGGTTAGAGGAAATGAATTATCACTGGTCCAGGGACCAGAAAGCCTGAAGGGCTCTGAAGGATTGGGGTCCTGTGTGTCTATCTGGAGAGGAAATCACTGCACCTCCCATTGCAGCCACTGTGTGC
Source organism: Cricetulus griseus (assembly GCF_003668045.3). Lineage (NCBI taxonomy): Eukaryota > Metazoa > Chordata > Mammalia > Rodentia > Cricetidae > Cricetulus > Cricetulus griseus. Next base: position 99,641,064 of record NC_048597.1, read on the forward strand.
GCTGGACTGTTCACACCATACACCCCTGTGCACCTTGCAGCCGGTCCTGCCAGCTTGCCAGGAGTGGGGGGCTTCCCCACATGTTGGGGGACAGGAAGCAGCATGTTCAGCTGTACTTGCCCCTTTATTCTCAGGCACCTTTTGCCCAGTTCCCAGGAAGTGGCTGTGGAATTTGTTTCCAAATATAGACAGGGTGGCCCCTGGCTGTCTGTAGACATCCCTTCTGGCCTCTAGAATGCCGTGCCTTAAGAGAACTGACTGCTGGAGGCCAGTTTCGGGCTCACACCTGGAACTTCTGGTGAAAACAATAATCATAAAAGTAGATGATAAAAATGGAGAGATGGGGGTGTGACTCAAAGCAAAGTCGCTTGCTGTCAAGTCTGATGATCTGAGTTCAATCCCCAGGATCCACATGGTGGAAGAGAACCGACTCCTGTAAGCCATCCTCTGACACCCACATGCGTCTGTAGGCATGCACAGTCACACACACCCTCATCCCACCCCACTTCCACATGTATGTATATATATACATACATGATCCTTCCACAATGACAGACACGTGCATGATAATCCTACATATCCTGTGTCCCATGACCCTGCACACTATAGCTCATGGGTATTTTTGTATAAGGAGGTACATAGAATATATATATTTGAATGTATATCTGCCTTTGTAAATAGATTCATGTTTTAATACTCCAAGGAAGCTTACGCAATGATCCATCCACACAACTCTAAATTGACACATATTTAAGTGTGTACATTTAAATACCTCAAGGAAGTCCACACAATGACACAAAATCCCTTGCCAGATAACACACAATCATGCATAATATTCAATGATAGGCTGGGCTTGGGGGTGCACGCCTTTAATCCCAGCACTTGTGAGGCAGAGGCAGGAGGATCTCTGAGTGTGAGGACAACCTAGTCTATATAGTGAGGCCCTGTCTCAAAAACAAGCAAACAAACAAAAAGTCAACCACAACAACAGAGGCTGGGAATGTTACTCTGTCGTAGAAAGCTTGCCTAGCAAGCATAAGGCCCCAGGGGTATTCTGACAATGTCTACATCCAGCACTTGGGAGTAGAGGTGGGGAGAATAGAAGACCCCAGTCCTAGAGATCTAGAAGTTTTCTCAGGAAAGTGTTCCCAGTGTCGTGGTAAAGGAAGTCAGGTTCAGGCAGCCAGGTGCAGGGATCCTAGGGAGAGGACTTAAGAGTGGGGGTTCCAAAGTTTCCATTTCAGGAACTCTGCTGGACTAAGCTTGCCATCCCCCTTACAAGGAAGTCCTCCTCTTGTTGATGCAGGGAGCCAGGGTACAGACTTGAGCACAGGTCTAGGACCCTTCTGTGACTCCCACATGAGCCCCAGGAAGCCACCACAGCAGAGAGACCCAAGGTGACCTTCCTCTCTCCACCCTGGAAATAATAGAGTGACTAGAAGAGGAATATAAGGACAGTAGGCATAGCCAGGTGGTGGTGGCATGGTGCCTTTAATCCCAGTACTCGGGAGGCAGAGGCAGGCAGATCTCTGTGAGTTCAAGGCCAGCCTGGTATATGGAGCTAGTTCCAGGACAGCTAGGGCTGTTACACAGAAAAATAGAAAAAGAAGAGGAGGAGAAGGAGGAAGAGGAGGAGGAGGAAGAGGAGGAAGAGGAGGAGGAGAAGGAGGAGGAGGAGGAGGAGGAGGAGGAGGAGGAGGAGGAGGAAGCCAGTAGGCCTTGTGGTCCTCACAGCCCTGTCCCAGAAGCTCCCTCTGCAAGCTAGGCCACAATTGGCAAGCATTCTGGGGGCAGCTTCCCCTGCATTGGGGGCTCCATATCAGGTCCTAACTGGGGTGTCAGAGACTAGGATAAGGATGTGTGGCTTTACTGCTGGGGCTGTCTTCACATTCCCTATCCTTAAATATGTCCTCCACACCACCTCTGGGGCACAGGGTGTACTGGCCATAAGACTGCTGAATATAGAGGCCAGGATATGAGAACACAACCCTAAGGTTTGGAAAGCAGGCTCCAGCATTTTCCATCCTGGACTCCAGTTGCCAAAGGCCAGCAGACCAGGGTCCTCTACTAGTTTTCTGGGTGTCAATGGGACAGCCAGAGAGAAATCAGGTATCTGGAGAAGTCTGAGCATCTCCTACTGGATGGAGAAGCATCTAAGGCAAACAAGGTGACCTTTGAACTTACCCAGCCCAATAGATCTCTTCGGGAGTGGTCTCCAGGATCTGCAGAGAAGCCATAGAGGCTAATGATGCAGGTGCTGGAGGGACTCTGTACTCAGAGTGCCTGGAGTTAACTTTCTCCTGACTGTGACCTAGGTCAGTGCCCCCAGAAACCTCTTCTGCAACGTTGGGAACACATGTGAATGTCTCTTCCTGGCAGGACTGTATGGAGCTGAATGAGCTGGGGGACTCATGTCAAGGCAGCTCTTGCTTGCTGAAAAAGTTCATTAGTCTTGAACCTCAAGTGCTGGCAGATTCATGAGCCTAAAATATCTGCATTTGTGTGTGTGTGTGTGTGTGTGTGTGTGTGTGTGTGTGTGTGTAGACACCAGCGAGACTCTTGAGAAAACAAGAATACAAAAATAGTGGGAATGAGAATTGGGGGGTGTATAGTGCTTACTTAGGCTCAGTCCTCACCACCCTTAGCACCCCACCCCCACCCCCCGCCAACAAGCCTGGTAGAGGCAGGAGGAAGAGCGGTTCAAGGTCATCCTGGGCAAGCATAGGAAATTGGAGCCAGCCTGGGCTACATGAGCCCCATCTCCAAAAATGAACTGAATAAGCGGAGGACATTGTATCTGTCCCCATCCCTACCTTACACACTAGGCTGAGACCATAAAGGTTGGTTAAGATGCTATCAGGTGGGTGGCTAGGAGCTTTACTGACACTAGTTGTCCCACCATGAAATTGAATAAAAGAGATGAACGATTATTCATTTTCCCTGACCAGTTCTGAGAGTGATGGGGTTTCGCCATAGCTGATAACAAGCTACCATCCCTCATTCGAGGGCCTTGATGGGTATCTCTGGACCTAGACCTCATTCTCTCCATGGCTTTCACTCTTCTGTCTCTTTGGGTTGGTTGCTGCTGAGCTGTGCAGTCAGTGGTGGCAGGGGCGGTACCCCTTTCTTTCTCAAAGCTTCTTGCCTCTCACATAGACACAAGACATTTAGGCTGTACTGGCCTCATTGTCCAACTCCACCCCCAAAGAAGAACATTTCCTCTCCTTACACTAAGGATTTAAGAGACAGTTTAACCAGAATATTCCTTTATTTCCTCTGCCACATCCACAATCAAACTCTTTTTTGTTTCTGTTGTTCCTAAAACAGAGTGGGTCGTCATTTACCATTAATGTCAGAATTTCTAGTTTTTAACTTCTTCCTGCCATGAAGAGGTTGCTTCAGGCCATCGGAGGGATGGCTAGAAGAGTACCTGCCCAAGGTGTCTCCAACACTGAAGGGACCAGGGGGTATGGAGTGGAGAACACCTAAAACTCCAGACCTGGCTGTGGTTCTGTCTAGTATACTCACTCTAAAAAGTCCCGGGTGACGCTGATACTATCAATTTTCTTGGGAAAGCCAAGGACAGAAGTGGAAGCATCTTCGGGTCTCAGGACACTGGCAGGGCACAGGGCTGTTGTATCCCTCAGTTTCCATTGTTGGAAGTGTTGTGGGTGACTCCTGGTTGCCATAGTGATCAGAAACCAAGAGTCCTTGATGAATTATAGCTCTCTCATCCTGACTAGTTCTGTCTCCTTCCTCACTCACCAGTGTTCTTCCAGTTGTGACTGGGAGAGAGGGACAGTATGTTTCTGCTTCCAGAGCCTTCTATCAGGGCTTCATAAGGCTGGAAGGGACTGACTTGGGGGTGGGGTGGGAACCCAGGCTGATAAAGAAAAATTAGAGGTCTCGACCAAGCAATCATCTTGGTGACGGATCCTTCTACTTTGGGGTTTGGCTGCCCTCCTAACCCTCACCCACACCCCACCTCCCTTTCACCTCTCTAACGTCATTACCAGAGTTTTCACTCGCAGCTCCAGGCAGGAGTGTCAACTCTCTTCACCTTCTCCCTCCTCAGTGGGCCCCAGCTGAGGGCGGCCTACTCCCAGGCTGGGGTCTTGCAAATTTCTCTCAGGAGATGGGGAGGGGGTGGATAAGCAATTGAGAATTATCCTGGAAGACTGAGGAGGCTGCATCAGTGTGGGTAAAATGATTTCTTGTTTAGGTCCTCTAGACTATGTAGTTCAAAATCTGCTATGGCCACGGCGGCGAGTAAGGAAGAAGACAGATTCCCCAAACCACAGGCCTGGCCCGCTTTGGCCTCTGCATGAATGTGAACTGAGTTTGGAGGCATCGCATTGAGCTGGTATACAGAAGTATCCATTCCCAATTTCTCCTTTGTTTCCCTGGCCCAGGGTGAGGCATCGCCTCCCCTCCCCATTAAGCACAGCCCTTTATGAAACGGTTGGACTCTCTCTGGCTTGCTTCCTTGAGTAGGCTGGCTGGAAAGGGCCCCTGGAGGCCGCCGGCTTCGGAGGTGTAGCTTCATCTCTGATTTTCAATCTGGCCCTTCGAGCAAGCTTAACAACACGTGTGGATTTAATTTTCCTTTCTTTCTTGCTTTCTTTCTACCCCCTCCCTCCAAAGGGAACAAGAAAAATAGTCTTTCGTGTCGACAGCGCGACACCATTCCTTCTGCCAAAGAAAATTTGTCTTTTCCAGAGCCCCAGAGAACAGTGCACTCCCAAGTTTCCATGGCACCCTTCAGTCGGGGTGTGTCTGTGGGTCCAGACAGGTTCCTTTCTCCTGATGGGGGACCCCAGACCTAGAGTTAATAGCCTAAGTCTCTGGCAACAAGGTCACCACACACACACACACACACACACACACACACACACACACACACACACTTTTTGGAGCTGCTGATGGCGTAGATGCAGCGTCTACACCCGCAGGACTTTCATCGACTTCTGGGGTGCAGATAGGATTTGAATTCCCTGGGCTCAGTGCAGCCTGCAGAGTCTCCAGGTAATCTCAGCTGAAACCCCTCACCTTTAGGAACTGGTGACCACCCAAATTAGAGGGGACTTGAATGGCAGCTCCTTTGCCAGCAAGCTCCACTGTTACCTTCTTGCGTCTTTGAGAGAGCGACTCTCCTAACAGCTGGTTGTCTAGAGAAACAGTTCCATTTCTTATCTCATAATCCTTGATTTGAAAAACAAAACAACCCATCCACGCACATGAATCAAGAATAATAACCATAACTGGTGGAGTATTAGAGGGGCATATCGAATACTGACTAATAATAAACACAGCCAAAGCTCTTCCCCGAAAGCCCAGAGCTGGGAAGCTGGGAGCTGAATAAAACCTTCGAAAGACCACTCCTCTGCTCCTGAGGTCCTGGAAAAAAAATTATAATAAAGTCAGATTTCACTAGGCAAGAGGGAAAGTTACCCCCTGAGGGGGAGAAAAAAAAAAAAACCCTTCCCACCCTCCCTAGGAGTCTTCCTTTTGCGATCTAAGTTGGCCAAAGTTAAGTTTTCTCATTATTTCTATTGTCGTTAGAATTCTTATTAACTTTCCCAGGCCTGTGTGCACTCCTCTCTACTTTCTGACCCCAGCTGGGACCCAAACGAATCAGGGACAGAGCCAGCAGGGACCGGGCCAGTGGGAAGACTACTGAACTGAGTGTGTTCCTGCGTGTTCTCTTCCGAGGTTTGGGTGTGACTTACTTTAAAATGGAAGGGGAAGTGTGAGTAACAATAAAATAAATAATAATAATAATAATAATAATAATAATAATAGCAATGGTTCCCTTTGTGTTTTGTTTTTAATATGATCATGGGTCTTCCTATCTTTCAAGGTATTAAAAATCAAGGCAGAAATTTTGCAAAGAAAAAGAAGTGAGTACAGGGAGAAAAGCCAGCTGGGATCAGGGCTAGGGAAGCGCAGCTCTTGCAAAGAAATGAGGGAGGTGTGCTGCCGCCCTGTCGGGACTCCATCTGCAGAGGATGAAGGGAAAGGAACGAGGTTGAGTTTGAGGCTGTGGCTTTTGTGTGTGTGTGTGTGTGTGTGTGTGTGTGTGTGTGTGTGTGTGTGTGTGTGTGGGTGTGGGTGTGGCAGTTGCTTTCTCCAGAGAACCGGGTGAGTCTCGGAGTCTGGGCTGGTGGAACAGTTGAAGGTTGGTACAGGTAGTCGCACCCGAAATTGCCTAGCAAAGGGGAAAGTGAAAGGAACTTTCGGGTCACTCGTTGTGCGCCTTCGGTCGGGGTTTCTCTCCCCGCCTCGGTCTTACAGGTCACCCTACTGGGATAGGGGGGCAAGGATTCCGGACTGCATTCTTGGCGTCTGGGAGAAAACTCGGATTTGGGGTCAGAATCATTCGCTTGGGAAATGAAAGCGAAGCTGGAGCTGCAGGCCAGGCGGCCTGGACTCAGGGGAAGGAGGGCAGGGATGTGCTGTGTCCTGCGTCCTACGGCCGCTGCCTGCTGTCCCCCGGGGCCTGACCTTGGCTCTGCAGCTGCTCGGCCGCCAGTGTCACTGCCGCTTCAGTCCCCAGAGGACTGCGACTGAAACCGGGTCACGCTGCTGGGAATCCTAAGGTTTCGGGGAGCACAAAACCCCACGGTAGACCCGCGAAGCTGGAGGCCAGTCCAGATTAAAAGTCTGGCTCCCCTGAGGCGTTAGCAGTGTGTGTGGGGTGGGGTGGGGTGGGGGCTTACCCTCGGGAAGGCCTGGCGCTCGCTCGCTGGCTCTGTGTAAAGCAGGCCTAACTTATTGCTGGGCGCCGCCGCCAGGGTAGGGGCAAGTCTACGCCGTTCGTTTCGCAACTCAAAACGGAATGGGTTTCAAAATGCACGCAGAAGCTTACGCAGACGCACCCGACCATTTAGAAATTATACCCATTGATCCAACTAGAAATAATTGCAGATTTCCACAAAACAAAACACAGTGCGTCGTCCCTCTGCAAGACCCGGCGCTGATTTTTTTCTCCTCACAGTGCACCCCTCTCCACCCCTGCTCCCACCCCGCCCCGCCACACACTTGCACCCCGCCCCCGTCTGGCCACTCTGGGACCGATTGCATCCCAGGACCTTAGTGAAGGAGAAGCCTTTCTCTCTACAAGGAACTTTGGCAGACATCTGAGATACACGATATCCACTAAGATAGCCCCTAGTAATTATTTCAGTGCAGGAACGGACCTGGGCATGAGATATGGCACCCCAAATGTAACCAGCTAAAACGGCCTCCTCATCAGAAAAATAAAACTGTGTAAGTAAGAAGTCTTTGCCTTTTGCAATGAACCTTGGGAAACACTGGTTTCCCCTACAAATTGGAGCTGATGTGGGCTCCCATCTCACTTCTCTTACCCTAAGAGAAGCGATCTTCATTCTATTTGTGTCTCCTGTTCATCACTCCTACTTCTCCAGGGAGCTCTGGGTTTATTTATTTATTTCTTAATTTCCCCCAGGGTCCAGGCATCCTGGACTCGTGTCTTACAACAGACCTTGATAGACGAAGATGGAGAGAACTCAGCCTCCCGCCACTGCCCCCCAGTCAAGCGTGACAAGGCGAGGGCTGGTTGCGTGACTTGTGACGTCTCCAAGCCCTATAGGAGCAGCGGTTGGTGAGATAGTCACTATCGCCCGGTTGCCTCTTTATTTTATTGGGGTATGCCTGGCAATAAACAGTAATATTTAATTTGTCGGAGACCGCAAACCAACGACAGACTAGGAGGTACTTGCTTCTCTTGACAGACCCTGGAAGAAATCTTCGCTTTAAAAGGGGGTCTTTTTTGGGGATGTCCTTTCAAAACTCCTTGTGAACTGCCTTACCTCAGTGAGCATTTCTTGGCTTCTGGGCTGAAAGAAGAGGTGAGATTGCGGGAGGTGAGTCTTGCTGGGGAGAATGGGGGGGGGAGATATTTATAGGTTGGCCTTTATTTTCCCTGGAACCCCCAGCTTCCCACCCTACCTAGGCCTGGCTGAAGCCCTTACTTACTGCTATTGAGAGCCATCTCCGCCTTTGCATTTCATCTTCTATCACTTGCAAGAATGGACTTTTCCCGCCAGGTTTTAAGAAAAAAAAATACTCAACACAACATTGTGTGGTGGCTGGCGCTGTGCGCCATCTAAGCTCAGCGAAGGAAGTGTATCTGGCTGGGTTGTTGCTTGGAGAAGCCCAGATTTTCCCTCTCGGGAAGAGCCTGCTGATTATTTATGGGGATTAATTTTATCCTCAAATCTCTGTGAATGTAAAGGGATTGGAGAGGTCTATCTGGATTTCCCCTTCCTTCAACCAGAGAAGCAGGCTCTCATCCTGAGGTCAAGTTGGCCCTCTCTTCTCCGCCCCAGGTTGAGGTTGCCTCTGTTCAAACTCAAAGGCCTCTGTGCAGACTTTTTGAAGAGTGAAGGTGTTTGCACGAATGAATAGCTGTCCTTGGCCAAGGTCCGCTTGAAAACAGACCTGGAAGATAGAGGGTGGGGTTTCTCCCTAGTTGCCTCACATTTACAACCGAAAAGACCACTGGAGAAATAGTGCAGGGGCGGCCTGCAATTTTGCAGCCACAGAGGCTATGTTGTTGCTGGAGTCCAGTCCAGAGCATTTTTTCTATCTCTTTCTCTTTCAAGTCCTTGGTTCTAAGTGTATTCTCTAATTAGAGCCCCAGAAAAGAAGACTACTGAGAGGCTGGAGTGGGAAACAGAATGGGATCATTGGCATTTGTTTCAAGCAATACTCTATGTTGTCCCAGTCTGCTTCTGCTTACACCAAGACCTACTGCCTGTGTCTCTGCTGTGGACTGCTTTCTGCTTCCATTCACCCTCTGAACAGCAGCCTTCAGCGAGGCAAAAGGCAGGCCCAGCCAGCCCTCAGTGACTGATTATCTTAATAAAACTGGGCACTTCCCAGTGTACACCCCAGTGTGTGTGTGGGGGGGAGGTGGGCACACACACAATGATTTCTTGGCATCTTTGATCTTGGTTCCCCATCCTGAGACATCTTCTCCCCCAAGTCCTAGAGAGCTTGGGGTAGAGTGATGTGTCTGGGGTGGAGGAGAGCTGTCAAGGCAGCTAGCTAGTCCTGGCTCTGCATGGGGCCAGGCAGGGTCACACCGCTCTCTGTCTGAGGTCAGCACTGGAGACAGAAATCGGGCGAGGCTGCACAGGCCCTTGGGTGTGTGCACACGCCTAATGCATCCAATCTTGGTTCTCTGCATGGCCAGACCATTGAAATTGCTGGGGTTCCCTGAGAGAAGCTGGTTAACTCTTCCCTGACTCCTGCAGCGTTCCTTCCTTCTTTTCTTTCTTCCTTCCTCTCTTTCTTTCTTTCTTTCTTTCTTTCTTTCTTTCTTTCTTTCTGACTTTCCTCCTTGCAGCCCTCCTTGCAGCTCAGCGCAGCCAACTGAGATGATGGAAGATGGGAGGGGAGTGGGGGTAGGGAATCGCCAGGTCTAGAATGAGGGTCCTGTAGTGTTTGGGGCTGTATCTAGTGAGAAAGTGGAAAGAGTGGTGGAGGAGGGAGGGAGAGAAAGGAGAGAGACACACAGACACACAGAGTTGGAGAAGCAATAGCTATACTTTGTAAGCATCCCTGCATCCCAGCTGAGTTAGATTGTCTAGGGGAGGGAGGGGGAGAGGGAGAGAAGAGAGAGAGAGAGAGAGAGAGAGAGAGAGAGAGAGAGAGAGGGAGAGAGAGAGAGAGGGGGGGGGCTCTCATACCTCAAATTCTGGAACTTTAACCCCAAAAGCCTCTCTCTGAAAGCAGCTGGCAGATTACCAAGGCTGTCTCAGGTCCCCCAACTCCCCAACTTTTCTTCTCTGGGTGTGCAAGGGCAGAGCAGGGTCCTGAGATTGTATAGTATGGTTTGGGGGTGCTCCCGAACCTGCTGTTTAGTTTCCGTGTGCTTCTGAACCCTTCTGGAGCCTGACAACTTAAAAGCATTTAGGCTAGCGAACAGCCAGCGAGCTGTGGAGGAGGTGTGCGCTGGAGGTGGGCAGTCGCTGGGAGGCTCCCGTCCTGGGTACTTCTTCGTAGCAACAGTAACAGCTAGCTTGGGCAAGCAAGCAGTCACCAGCACAAACTCCAGAGTCACCATGCCTGCACCCCCACCTGGCCTCCGGCTTTCCTGCTAAGAGAACAGGGGTGGTGGTGAATGCATCCCGCTGCACAGAGTGAGGTAACGGTACAAACAGATGGCCGGGCGGGAACAGGCGGCAACAGTCGGCTGGGGAAGCGGAGAATGGCGGACTCCAGCCCCGTCTTGCATTCTGCAGAGGCTGCCTTGCAGAGATTTTTATCCCGGCCTGGACCTTTCAAGGCGAGAGGGAGCCGGGAGGCTGCCGAAACTGGGGGAATAGCACTGAGGCTTGCAAGGCACACGGCCTGGTTCTGTCAAACCACATCTTGCTCGCCTCCGCCATCCCCCCCAGATTCCCCGGATCCTGGCAAGGGCTAGGGTGGGTTTCTCCCTATGGCTGGCCGTGAATGGGAGAGCGTGTGGGGCGCCAGCCCTGTTTTCCTTTGTTATGAGAAGACTATGGGGCTCCCATGGCACTCTCCCCTAACTCCTGAGGCCGGAAGAAGAAAGATGTCAGAGAATTGGGCCTCAGAAGCTGGCCGTGGCCCCATTCATGTCTCAGGCCGCTACAACTCAGGTCGGGGTCCAGTATTCTTGCCTAAGAAGCTGCTGTGTGTGTGTGTGTGTGTGTGTGTGTGTGTGTGTGTGTGTGTGTGTGTGTGTGTGTGTGTGTGTGTGTGTGTGTGTGTGTGTGTGTCTGGGGGGGGCATCCCTTTTCTGAACTATTCTGGTGTTTTGAGGTGGAGGCGGTGGTAGAAATCTTTCCTTGAGGAAGGAGGCTGACCGAAGAACTTCAACTGCTTCATCTTCCTTCGGTTGAACCCCGAGGCTGCCCTAATAACTGCGTAGGTCCCTGGCAGCCCATTCAATGCTTGCAGCCCCGGATTTGTCTGGGACCGATTTTAGGCTATCCAACCAGGAGCCAGGCCTGCAGTTTGAGCGAGCCAGCTCTGAGTGAAGCTCCCAAGAGTTCCGTTTAGCCCGGCTACTCCACAAAACCCTGCCCGCCCAGCTAACACCAGCCAGTCGATCTGAAAGAGCAGGGAGGGTACAGCCCACCGGCTCGCAGCGGAGAGCCAACAGCAGAGTCCCTCTCCTATCTGCCTCCTGTTCTCCCTCCTGTCTTCAGTGTAGCTACTTTTAATTTAAAAACAAAACAAAAACTGGTCTTGCTTAAGGTTGGGAGAGGGGAAGACTTTATTTTAAAGGTGGTTTCATCTTAAGGCCTGTATGAGACGGCCAGAGGTCCACTATTCTCTTTCCTCCCGGTGTGTCTCTTCAAGTCCTTCCTCTCCTGTGTGTTTTATTTTTGCAAGATGCGGGTCATTCTGGACCTTTTGCCTATTGTGGGAAAATAATGTATCTTACGGGTTTCATTTTTTTAAAAAAAAAAAAATGCTGGCAAGGCCTCCTGAATTTGACAAAGACCATTTCTCAAAGGGGCTCTGGGATTTTGTTTTCTGTTTTGTTTTGGGTTCCTACCCGATGGCTTCCAAAAATACCGACGCCTTATCTTTATTGGCTCTTCCAGGAGTTCAGACAAATTTGACGGACAGCTCTCTTATCGCCCAGAGCCTGAGCAGGGGAGATGCAGGGGGCCTTGCCGCCTCCTCCCTGTCTGAAGCGGGTATTTCGCAAGCGGTGGTGCGTGGTCGGAAAGTGAAATAATAAAAATACTTTCCACAACATCTTTCAGCTGGGAGTGGAGGGTCGAACTGCTGCCCCGATGTCGCTAGACACTCTCCAACTCTGACTCTTGTCCTCAGAATAGAACCTCGCGCCGGCACGGGACCCCGGGCGCACCATGGCGGATGCAGATGAGGGCTTCGGCCTTGCGCACACGCCTCTGGAGCCTGACTCCAAAGACAGGTCCTGTGATTCAAAACCCGAGAATGCACTGGGGGCGCCCAGCAAGTCTCCATCATCTCCGCAGGCCGCCTTCACCCAGCAGGTAAGAAAAGCCGGCCCAGCAGCTCACACCGAGGCCTGAGCCGGGCTGGCTTCTAGCTAGCGGTTACTACCCCTCCTTTCCTGGCTAGTCTCATCCAAACTCCCTCAATTCCACTCTATTCCAATCCACTTTATCGAGGCGTTTATCTTTATGGCCTGCGTATTTTAGAAACCTATTTACATTATTGGAGAGCTCTCAATTATCCGACTATTTGGGGTCAGCTAACAATGGCTCAGATAATTCTCTCCCAGCTGCCCCGGGTATACCTTATTAAGGGTCGGGTCAGCGGCCGCTTCAGGCCGGCATGAGCGATGGCTTGACCCCCCTTAGATCTTTCTTAGCCCTCGCCTCCACCCGCCTGCTCTGCGCAGCCCGCCGTGCCCCTCATGCTGCACCATTTATCTTGCTCCGGGATCCGGAGGAGCGCCCTGACCCGCCGAGGAGAGCACATCGGGGCTGGGACCAGGGCACCCGGAGCCCGAGCGAGCTCCGCCCGGCTGGAAGCTGGTCCCGAGCAGAGGAAGGGGGTGTCTCACCCTGTGCTCTGCAGTCTGAAACGGCCAGCGCTTTGGGTGCTCCAGGTGGATTTAAAAGCTAGGTGTCACCAGGCACTGAGCAAGGAGGTTTGACCGGGGAGAGAGGTTTGATGCACAAATCCTTCCTGTTACGTTCGATTCCCAGGCTCTCTCCTTAGCTTCATGATTCCAAGTGTGTGTGTGTGTGTGTGTGTGTGTGTGTGTGTGTGTGTGTGAATAAAATCAGAGAGGATTAAGGGTAGTTGGGGGGAATTTGCTTATTTTTTTAAAAGGAAAAAGGTCCACTTTTTAGTCAATTAATAACTGTTTCAAAATGAAGAGTTGTGTCTGACTGCTTTGGTATCGGTTTTTTAAAATAACTTCCAGTTGAAAGGGAAAATGTTAAAGTCTCAGGGGCTGCCCCAAGTCAAGGCTGGGCAGTGGTATGGTGAGGGCCTGCCTGGAAGGATTGCTAATATAGACACTGAGAATTAATCTTTGTTTTTGGTCTTTGGGGGAAAAAGAAACATTTTAAAATTGAAAATTTCCACATAGTGGCCCACTTGTGCTGGAATCTCAGCATTTGGGAGGGCGAGGCAGGAGGATTGCCAAGAGTTTGATACCAGTACATGTGTTGTATAGTGAATTCCAGGCCTGCCTGGGCTGCAGAGTGAGACCTTGTCTCAAGTAATAATAATGAATAAGACTGAAAAATTCTTGTATGTTTATATTCACACCCAGGGGTGATTGACAGTAATGTATTTGCATAGCTATGTGTTTTGCATCTGGGTGACTATACAAGAATATCCTAGTGGGGTTTTCTAGATTGACACCTCCCAAACCAAATCTCAGCTAAAAATGGATCAAAATTAGCTGTCCTCGTCCTCTATGGAGGAGCACAGTGGTGGCAGATGATTCCCAGGCATCAAGCTGATGGAGGAGACAACAGGTACCTTGAGCTGAGAGGTTGCCGGGAGCAGTCTCAAGCCTGCTTAGTGAATCCTAGGCAGATAGATGCCTTGGGTTGCCCTAGAGTTCCTATCACTCAGCAGAAGCCAGAACCCCCTTTCTTTGAATTCACAGGCTTCAGGGGGTAACAGAAAAGCCCCCTCTGCATTGGGCTCATCACCAAAAAATTTTCTCTCTGTCTCTCAGGGCATGGAAGGAATCAAGGTGTTTCTTCATGAAAGAGAATTGTGGCTGAAGTTCCATGAAGTGGGCACAGAGATGATCATCACAAAGGCGGGGAGGTGAGCTGGCTCCTGGCACAGAAGGAGGGAGAAAACAGGGAGGCTAGGCAGGGACAATATTTAATCAGAGTCCATTGGAGTCCTCAGCAGGGTGGGACGTACCCCCCCCCCAGGCTTACCTGTAGGTGGGAGGGATATTACTTCCCAGTCTTATAGGAAGGTGAAAATCCACAGGGTCTCGAGCTATATGGAAAGAGAGAGAGAGAGAGAGAGAGAGAGAGAGAGAGAGAGAGAGAGAGAGAGAGAGAAGAAAGCCGTAGAGGATGGAGAGCTTGGAGAAGGACTTTGAGTTGTTAGATTTAGACTTGATCCCTTGCCCCCAACCCAATTCCCATCTTTTCTAACCTTGGAATAATTCCAGGGTCCCACCCCACTATAGCCAAATCCTGAAACTGTTGAATGTATTCGCTACCTCTTTCATTGTTTATAGAGAGCGGGCGAAGCCTTTGAAAGCAAGCGGAGGGCTCCTCCAAGCTCTGTACACAGACACGGATAAACACAGCCGATCAGCCATTGCGCAGGGCCCAAAATCGCTCACAAGACACGGCAGGAGTTTCAGCTAGAAAGGCTAGGCCTGGGGGGAAGGGTGGCAGAGAGGTGCAAGCCCTGGTGTTCCCGCCTGCGTTTGTGTGTCCCGGCCTGGGGAACCTACTCTTTGCTTCCTGACCAGCCAGCGATGTTACAGAGGTCTCCACCATCTGAGAGCGTCTAAGAGGTCGGGAGGCTGGCTACAGCCAGCGTGTGAACAGACAGAGGCCAGGCCAGTGGGCTGGAGCTGCCGGGTGTGTAAAGGCAAAGGGTGGAGTTGATTTTTCCAGATTCCGCGGGTTCTCCAGCCCAAGCCGCCCTCAATAAACCGACAACGGTGACGTTTATTATTTCTTGAAATTAAACAATGTCGGCTCCCCCGCTCAGCGCAAGGCCCTAGTGAACTAGAAGGCGGTGGGTCTGTTTATATCAGACATCTGAGGTCCCCTTTCCCATCCTGCCCAGGAAGGAAAGTCCCAGCCGGCTGCTGCCTTTTTCCCCCTTGCTGGAGCCGGGAGGATTTAACTATAAAAGGCTTGCAAAGTCAGTTTCTTGTGCCTTTGCCTGCAGGGCAGGCGCTCTTGCTAGGGCAGATAAACATGAGGAGGCTCGGGCTCCGGGGCCTCCTAGCCTCTCTTCTCACGCTGCACCAACCCAGGCCCAGCGTCTTGTCCTGATGCACAAATCCAGTCGGATCCCCTGCTTTCTGAACCGCTGTCCTCACCAGACCTTAAGGAAAAATTTCTAGTGGGGCCGAGGCATGGGGGAGCCCTAGGAATCCGAGTTCTGCACCAGTTGTGTGCCATCAGCTTTCTAGTACAAGCTTCGGCTCTCTCTAAAACAGAATCTGGAAGGCTTTGGAATTTCTTTCCTGAGTGCCTGGGAGTTTAAGCTCCCCAGGGAAACCTGCCAAGCTCCGTGGAGAAGTTACAGATCATTTATGCAAAACCGCACGCTGGCGATGCGGGGCTGGTCGCTAACCCAGCGAACTTGGGAACCGCTTTAGCAGCCACAGTTAACCTGCACCTCCAAGGGCAGAGGAGTAAAGTTAGTATCTAAGGTGATATGTCCCGGGGTACCTCCAGAGTGAGAAGGCTGCTAGCTTTGTACTGAAAGAGGGTCCTCCTCGCCCTTGTACCAGGTTCCCTAGAAAGTGAGTCTCTAAACATACAAGTCTATAAGCAGCGGTCTCTGCTCTCCGAGTACTATTTTCTTCCTAGGTTCCTGAACCAGCGGCAGCTGCCTCCCTTCTTTCTGAGTTCTATTCTCCTCCCAGGAACTTCAGGGGAAACCCGGGGTGGATCTCACCGGGGATGGAGTGGGGCCAGTGCTCTTCATTTCTCCAGGAATTGCTAAAAGATCAGGAATGGCTCTTCTGAGTATGGGAATTAACCACCCTCTTCTTTGTCTCTGTGTGTTCCCCTCTCTGTCTCCCTCTCCCTCTCTCTCCCAGGCGGATGTTTCCTAGTTACAAAGTGAAGGTGACTGGTCTTAATCCCAAAACGAAGTACATTCTTCTCATGGATATTGTTCCTGCGGACGACCACAGATACAAATTTGCAGATAATAAATGGTAGGCCAGAGTTCCAGAGGGCAGGAGAGCTGGGAGGGAAGTGTAATATCCGTTCCACTTTCCAGCAACTGAACCAGTAAACACATCATCATCATCATCATCATCATTTTTGCTGTGTTGTTGTTATTATTATTGTTGTCATTATGTTATTATTATTACTAACAGCTCCTACTAGGGCTCAAGACTTGTGTGCCTATTCTACTGCATAGAAAGAGGCTGCAGCAACTGTCTCCCATTTCATAGGCCTGAAAACTGAGGCTGCCAGGGAATTGAGGCTTCCTGTGTACTCTACAACCACATGGGCTGCACAATTTTTTTATTTTATTTTTGTAAAAAGGGTATTGTTACCAAGTACTGGATATATTTCTGGGGGGCACAAAACCACTTACAGTTATTTTTTATGAGTTACCTGCTTTGAACATGACTTTTTTTTTTTTATGAAACTGCAAAACTGGCCCCTGGCTTTACTGGTGAAGCAGTCAGGAGCGCCAGAGCCATTCCTGGGCCCCACTCTGCTGCTTGGAGGCTGGAAGAGGATGGCTCCTTTGAAAGCACTTAAGGAGTTTCCAAAAATCTTGAATGTGCAGATTTTCACGTCTCACCAGTAATTTGTGGGCGGCATAGGCTTCGAGGCCCCACACGCTGGGCTGGGGAAGGGATTGAAGGTAGAGGAAGAAGAAGGAGTCAGGCGAGGGATTTGGTTGGATACATTGTGGGGTGCTCTGGAGCAGCGGGGGACTGTACCCAGAACAGACCTGTCAGAGCAGCTCTCTTCAGGCCAGCTACCTCTGGACCACGGAAAGCCCAGCAGCTTCTGGTCTCATTCATCTAGGTCTGTCACCGGCAAAGCTGAACCTGCCATGCCAGGTCGTCTTTATGTGCACCCGGACTCCCCGGCAACTGGAGCACACTGGATGCGACAACTTGTCTCCTTCCAGAAACTGAAGCTCACCAACAACCACCTGGACCCATTTGGGCATGTAAGTAGCCTGCCCCCATCAGTTTGTGGGACCCGTTCAACCACACTCCTCACCCCTATTTCCTTACTTCTCTCTGGGACTCTATCTTTTAGCTTTTAAACATCTCTCTGTCTCTGTCTCTGTCTCTGTCTCTCTCTCTCTGTCTCTTCTGCCTCCACACTTCTCTAGTTCTCTCTCCAGGATTCCATTTACATAGCCCCAAGCTGTCCCCCAACTAGCTGAGTCCCTCCCAAAGGCTGGAATTATCAGCAAGAGCCGATACACCAATCCCATTCTCTATCTTTCTGATCTGGAAATTCCTGTCCCACCTTTCCACCTCTGGTTCTCAGCTCACCTCTTTGTCACATTCTCAATTCACTCTTACCCCTGACCTTCTTTTCCCTCTATTTCTTTTGGCTCCACCACTCCCCAACTGAGGGGACACTCTTTGCTCTATCTTCTTTGTGGTCTAACCCAGGGTCCGTCTTGCCTCTTCCCTGGGTAGCTGGAGATGGAGTTTCAAGCCACCCTATTTCTAAGCCCTGAATTATAATTGAACTTTCCCAAGGGAAGGAGAGTGCCCAGTCTCATGCCCCATCTTTTATGGGTGGCAAGTGAACCCTGACACCAGCACCTCCTTTAAGCTTGGTGCTCTTGGGCAGATAGATTTTGTTTTATCTTATTATCCAGTCTCCTTTTCATGCTTAGAGGGGGCAAACCTAGACCAGAATCATAAACCTGGAGTCAGTTTAGCTCTAAGAGAGAGGCCTGGTGAATCCTCCAAACAACATGGGGTATAGTGAGTGTGTATAGTGTGTATTGTGAGTGTGTACAATGAGTGTGTATGGTGAGTGTTTATAGTGAGTATGTATTGTGAGTGTGTTTAGTGAGTGTTTGTAGTGAATGTGTACAGGGTGTATAATGAGTGTTTATAGTGAGTGTGTATAGTGAGTGTTTATTGTGAGTGTGTACAATGAATGTGTATGGTAAGTGTATATTGTGAGTGTGTATAGTGAGTGTGTACAACTCATCTCTCTGGTGATCCATTGCTTT
The DNA here is from genome assembly GCF_003668045.3 of Cricetulus griseus. Classification (NCBI taxonomy): domain Eukaryota; kingdom Metazoa; phylum Chordata; class Mammalia; order Rodentia; family Cricetidae; genus Cricetulus; species Cricetulus griseus. Next base: position 99,658,968 of record NC_048597.1, read on the forward strand.
CAGTGGGTTCCCAGCCCAACCTCACCCTTCTTTACCAAAGAACAACAAAACACCGGCTTTTGGGAAAATAGTTCCAAATTTCTTAATTACTTTGGCTTTGAATTCTGCATTCATAGCCCTTTGCTAGATGGTTTGAATGTGCTCATCTTTGGGAAGCTGGTACTCAGGGTTGCTTTTGCAAAAGGAAGTGGGGGGAAGGGAAAGGATATGCCCAAGTTAATACAGTTTGTTTAGGGATAGGGGATTCACCAGGGAGGCACACAGTCTCCAGTTTGGGGAAATGAGGGTCTGGGTAGGATTGACTTGGAGATAAGTTCAAATGTTGAATCTACTCATTCTGGGTGGCAGTGACAGAGGCCAACTGGATCCTGGGGAGAGTATCGGATTGGTCACAGGATGGTCCACTGAGGGGTTCTGCATATGGGAGGGGAGAAGGCTGGGTTGTGACTCCAGTACATAAATGGCCTGGGGCTCTCCTGGTGCAGGTTTGGGGTTTCCTGTGGTTACTAACCAGGTACACTAGGTTCAAGGTCCTAGATGCCCTGCCTGTTTCCTTCCTCTGGCTGCATCAGCATGAGTGCTGAGCCCCTTGAGTGGGGGGCTTTCGTAGAACCATCTGTTAGTAACCGAGTCTGTTTTCCAATATCATTTCAGCTCTAAACTGTCCCCCTATTTTCTTGACAGTGTTTTGGGGGTCACTCTGGAGTAGATATCCAGGAAAGATCTTTGACTCAACAAATACAGGGCACTTAGCTTTTTTTTTTTTTTTTTTTTTTTTTTTTTTTTTGTTCCCTCTCAACAATCCAAGGAAAATGAGAGAAGTACTCTACCCCAACTTTTAATCTAGAGTCACCCTGATGGAATTAGAGGCCATTAGATCACCCTCTTTCTGAAGTCTCCACACTGTCCCCAGCTGTCAAAGCAATTTGGTTAAGCCGGGACGACGGCTGCACTGGCCCAGGGGCTGTGGCATGAGGCAGTCAATCTGGGGGCCCCAGTGCGTCTCCCTGTCGCCAAACCGGCCTGGGTCAGCCATCATCACTATAAGCTTGGGAGGGGAGCGTGTGTGTGTGTGTGTGTCTGTGTGTGTGTGTGTGTGTGTGTGTGTGTGTGTGTGTGTTATTAGAGATAGATGCCCCCAGACAGGAACCAAGGGGTTGCATCTCTGAACCCTCCGAGGGTCTTGTTGTGTTGGGTCAGGGATTCTGCAAGCCAGGGTCAGCAATACTAATAATCAGAGACATGAAGCAGAATTGCACCATTGCTGGGGCCTGAGATCCTGTGGGAAAAGCAGGCCAGGTTCAGGGAATGGGTAAATGTGGCCTGTTGTATTAAAAAAATTTTGGTGACTATTAAACAGTCACCCCACCCCCAGCACCAAAATATGGGCATCATCTGGACGGCAAACTCAGTTTTATTACTATGAATGCTTATGCCGGAGTCCTGACTCCAGCCACAATATGCAGCCAGGGATCCTCCTCCATCTCCTAATAACAGTGATGTGACTGTGCCAATAGCCACAGCAGCAGGAGGAAGCCTGGAGTACCCCAAGAAGGGAGAACATAACCCCCTTCCCAGCAGTGGAGATCTGTCTTTGAGCCCCAAATGTTACAGAAAGGAAGCCTCCAGGACCAGTCTGCCTCCGTGGGGTTGACAGCCAGTGGAGCACCTCCTCCCCACCTCACCGTTTTAGGAAATCAGACTCAGTTCTCCCCTGTCTCTGGAACTAAGTCTTTTTAAACAAATGCTTCTCTCTCTCTCTCTCTCTCTCTCTCTCTCTCTCTCTCTCTCTCTCCCTTTTCATGTTTCCAAACAAAGGGCCTAGGTTTGAGGTCCTTCTGGATTGAGTTTCATCAGCCCTTGGCCTTCCTCAGGAGGAGTTTGAGGAGGGGTGTATGCCACAACTATTTGTATGTGTGTGTGCACACATGTTCTTCCTGTCCCTCGAGGCCATTCTGCTGTCCGGCTTTCCCAACCCCCACTGGTTCCCGCCTCCAGACTTGCCAGGCTCCCGTTGGGGGCGGGAAGTGCCCTTATACACAGAGTTAATTTATTAAGCAAACTTTATTAAGAATTCTGATTTACTGCCGTGTGTGCTTTGGGTAGGTTCCTGGAATATTACCTTGACTTTCTTATGTGGAAATTGTCATTTTTGAAATGTTTCTTTTAAATGAAATCACTGGCCCCTTTTCAAAACAGAAGAAAAAAGGACTATTTTTTTCCTTCCTGAGAGCCTATATAATAAAGCTAATTGGCACTGCAGATGGGGGAGGAGCAAGGATCTAGGTGGAAACAAAGGGAGTTTTGATTCCCCCCCTTCGGACAATCTCATTTTCTCTGTTATTTTTTAGATTATCCTGAACTCCATGCACAAATACCAGCCCCGATTACACATCGTGAAAGCAGACGAAAATAATGGATTTGGTTCAAAGAATACTGCGTTCTGCACCCACGTCTTTCCGGAGACCGCGTTTATCGCGGTGACTTCGTACCAGAATCACAAGGTAAGCCCCACTCTCTGGGCGCCCGCACCGGGGGCGCGCCTGCTCGTTTACATGGACGCATGCGTTGGATCTTAGTCGGAATGCAGTCATTTAAGGCTGAGGGTGGGTACACAGTTCCGCTGCCTCACCTTCGACTCTCTCCTCCAGGGTCTGGGCAGAAGTCGAGGTGGAGCTGTTTGCGTTGTATTCATGGTGGGGGAGGATGTCTCTCATCCAGCCTTTTCTGGTTAGAACCAAACTTGTCTCGCACTTAAAACTGGTGCAAGCCTGTGGGGAGAAAGGTGCTAGGATGCTAATGCTACCCTTGGGGAGGATTGCCCTTTCTTTTGAGACCAGTGTCCTGGTTTTTAGAGGCCCCTCAAGTGGCAGGGGGGCAGGTGGCATACCCGAGGCTAATGGGGGAGGGACACTCCACGTGAGCTCAGTGAGGGTCGACCCCCTCTCATAGACCCTGCCCCCCCCCTCAATCTGGGTGAAGTTAGCTATAGATTTCCAGGCTGGCAGGGCGGGCTGCAGAAGGGCCATAGTCAGGTTTAGTTCCGGGTCGTCCAGTGGAGGTCATTCTGGTGCTGGCTGGGTGGTAGAGAATGCCTCAACCAATCCTGTTACAACCCATGGTGGGTAGTCTCGGAATTTAGACTGTAAGTGACCTGACCGTGATGGATGATTGCTTTCAGATCTAGGGAGAACTTCCTTTCCCTGCTCCAGGAAAACCCCAGCCCCCCTCCCCAAACACAATTACTTTTTAAAGGAGAAAGAATAGAACTGATCCCAGCAAGGGCAAAATGGTGAGGTCAGCTGCTGTGACTTAGCCAGACCAGGTCTACCCTGAGTCACACTCCCAGAGATCGGCTTCCTCGGTGATGCTGCAAATCCAAACCCTTGGTTAACTGTGGCCATGTCATTGCTTAAAGGCTCCCAGACTGGACACAAGGGTCACAGACACATCTGCCTCCCACCCAGGCAAGCCTAGGTTTACAGAGGAAAGGTAGGTGTGTGTGTGTGTGTGTGTGTGTGTGTGTGTGTGTGTGTGTGTACATATAAAATGATCTTTTAAAAAGTGGGTCCTTGGATCCTTGGCATGGTCTGAGTTCTGTCATGATAATGTTATGATATATGCGCCATGTACAATCTGTGGACATCCACTGTCCCTTCCCTCCCATCTCTGTCTTTAGCTTCATACAGTATGCACTTTATTTTGTAATTAATTTTTTTGACTATGCTGGGTTTGAACTCACAGCTTCAAGCATTGCCAAACACACATCCTGCCACTGAGCTGCATTTCTGGCCTCTTGAAGACTGCTACGTCATGTGTGACATGTGGACATATCCCTAACAGTGTCATATTTCTCTCTCTCTCTCTGTGTGTATGGGGGTGGTTATACATGTGCTATGGTTTGTGTGCCCAGGTCAGAGCATATCTGGTGGGAGTTCATTCTTTCTTTCTACCTTTTTGTGAGTCCTGGAGATTGAACTCAGGTCTTCAGGCTTGGAGGCAGGCACCCTTACCTACTGAGCCATTTTGTTGGCTCACGTATGAGTTTGGAGCACAGTGTAAGGAATCATGGGCCTAAATGTTCACAGATCTGCCAGCATGGGTCTCCAACCATGCATTTGGATGTGCATTTGATGACTGCACAGAAATTCCACCCACAGGGATTGCTTCCTGTCTTAGTTGCGTGTGGGACTCTAGTTGAACTTCACAGGAAGGCCTTTTTAGCCAGGTGGAGAGGTTTTGGACACATGGAAGAGGGGTTCACAGGAGACAAGTTTCTGCCCTCACCCCATCTTCCACCAGAATTGTTCATTTTCTATGTGAAGAGCTCAAAGTGATACACTTACTTCCCAGTCAAGTTCAAGACCCTAGAAAACATTCCTGGGGTGGATATACGACGTGTGACTTAAATAAGCTGGGCCATGGTTTCTCATGATTTGTGGACGGTGCCTTTCGCTTTATTGTCCCAGCTGGAATGGGTGTTGAGAGGGCTGAGGGCATGGGTAAGCCAGCTGAGATGTTAACACCATGTGGATTAAGGGGTGTACCCCGGGGAGCGGGGGTAGGGCAGAGTGCTATGATTCAAAAGCAGGATCTGACCCAGTTTTCCCATCTGTAAAATGGGAACAACAGCATCCACTTCATGAGGTCCTTTCGAGGATTTCATAAGATAATCACAAAATAATCCCTGGGAATGGCTTTGTGACAAGGCAATGGTGTGCTCTAGCCACTGGTTTGTTTACAGGTTAGCTCTGTATAAAATTTTTGATTTTTGTGTGTGTGTGGGGTGGGCTCTTTGTCTGCTCACCATTATATTAAATTCCTTGGTTATATTATAATATGAATGACTGGCATTTTAAAATTAGATCTATCATTGTGGTTGAAAAAAATAACTAAGGATGTTGGTCTTTGTGATCTCCTTGGTTCATTGCCAGTCAAGAACTTACTTATTTTGTTTTGGATGAAAGAGTTTTGGGGAAATATTCTGGGTGAGTGGACAGTTGGGAATACCTGAGGAATGCAAGCAGCTGTTTGGAGAACTCAGTGTCCCAGGATGCTTTGTCCTCCAGAGCCAGGTGCCAGGTAGGGATGGGTGTATGGCAAGGTTCCTTCCTTAGGTGATAAGGCACACACACACCATTTCAGCACAGGACTCTTAATGGCGAGTCATATTTCCTCAGCCCAGCTGTGATCCTAAGCTGGATTCTGGAGTTATTTCCCCAGATGTTTGACAACCTGAAAAACAAAAAAGATATTTAAAAACTCAACTCTTCCCTAGCTACAATGGACATTCACTCCAGGAAACACATTTTTGTTTGGGTTTTCATAGCAGTTGTCAGCAGCTCCCAGCACACTGCCTAGAAATATGTAGGTGTTAAACACAAGTCACTAGGGCATTTCATTTCCCAGCAGACAATGGCTGTGTATGCAAGCATGCTTATCCCCCAATGTTAACTGACTTTTCCATTCCGAGGTGCTTTGCTCTAGCTTAAGACCTTGTGTATGGAGTCCATATTTATGAGGTACTAGCTTTCTGGTTGGGACCAGGAAATGAAGCCCCTAATAGAGAGACTCTGGTTGGGACCAGGAAATGAAGCCCCTAATAGAGAGACATAATTAAGATTTTTGGCTCTTGTGAGTTGTTTTTTTTTCCCCCAAAAGCAAGAATTTTCAACAATTATTTTCATTAATTTTTACAACCGCTGTCTCACTAGTTGGAGCCGGCATTTATATTTGCCCCCCCTTCACTTTCTCCCTCCCCGGATATCCGGTTTTATGCTGATTTTGGAAGGGAGTGTATTTGTATGGTAAATAGAAGTAGGTTTCCCTGGAGCTTTTTGGTAGGCGCAGGGCTTCCAGGTGTGTGGATTTGGGGGCTCATAAGCTCATGTGCAGCCTACAGTTTATAGACTGGTTTATAGTGTACAAGGCTGTGTGCAAAATAAACTGTGTTTCACGGTCTAGAAGGATTTCTCAAGGGTGATTGTTTTTGTGTGTGTGTGCCTGTGTGTGTTGTATACACATATGTGTATGTGTGCTTGTGTGTGTACATATGTGGATGTGTGTGTGTGCACATATATGTGTGTTTGCCTGTGGTGTGTGTGTACACATGTGGATGTATGCATTCGGTGTGTGTTTTTTTGTGTGTGTGTGTGTGTGTGTGTGTGTGTATGTTTGGGTACTCTGCACAGAGCTGGAGGCCAGATGACAATGTAAGAGAGTCAATCCTATCCTTCTCTTCTATCAGTCCAAGGGATAGAGCTCAGGTTGCCATGCGTGGTGACAGACACCTTTACCAGCTAAGCCACCTCACTGGCCCCAACCTTCTCTTTGAGATGGGTCACTCTCAGTTGACTTGACTGGCTAGCTAGTGTGTACTTGGGGCTTCTGCTATCTCTGTACCCCTAGAGCCTAGTATTAGAGGCAATCTACCCCTGACTCATCATCCCAACTCCCCCTTAGTAATTTCATGTGTCCTGGAGGTGTCTATGCAGTCCCTAAAAAAAGGGAGACTTGGATGCGGTGCCACGCTGAGCACTGGGCCTGTGTGTGCAAGGCCCTGAATTCTGTTCCAAGCCCTGCCATCTTCTCAGCTCCTACTTATTATTATTGCCATTATGTGTGTAAATGTGACTGTGTGTGTGTCACAGCACTGACGGAGGTCAGAGGACAGTTTCATGAAAGCGGTTCTCTCTTTCTGCTTTTACATGGGTTTTAGAAATGGAACGCAGGTCTCCAGGCTTGCTAAGCAGCTGAGCCATCTCATTGGCCCTAAGAGAAGTTTTAATTTTATCAGAAAATTGTGTGTGTGTGTGTGTGTGTGTGTGTGTGTGTGTGTGTGTGTGTGTACTGCACTGGTGTGGAGGGCAGAGGACAACTTGTGGGAGTCAGTTATCACCTTCCTACTCACAGGGGACCCAGGGATCGAACTTGGGTCATCAGTCTTGGAGGCAGTGTTCATCTTCTGAAGTGTGAGCACTGCTGTGTGGATGAGACAGCTCTCAGTGTGAATGAGGATGAGACGCAGAGAAAGACTCATTCCCATCCACAAACTCTTTAGTTTTCCATGAGAGAGTTTTAGTTCAGGTCTAGTTTGTTCTAGAACCTTCCTTAATGGCATCAGTTTTCTCCTTAAAACCAGAAGGCAGGCTTTGTTTTCAGAACTTCCTGTGGATGTCAAAAGTGTTTGTCATTTTTTTATTGAATACCAAGTGGCTCTAGCATGCCTGGATTCTTCTTCGTCATATAGAGCAATATTTCTGAAATAAAATACTTTTGAATAGAAAGGAAGTTGATTTAAATAAAAAATCATAGCTGGGTGTGGGGGCCCATACCTGCAATCCTACAATCCTACAATCCTAGCACTTTGAGTTACCTTAGGCTGGAGGCCAGCCTGGGCTACATAGTCAGACCCTGTCTCAGAAAAACAAAAGTAAGTTTTAAAAAAATCTTAAAATTGAACCGGCTCCGCAGATAAAGTAGCTGTTGCCCAAACCAGAGATCTGGAGTTTGGATCAGTAGCAACCACACAAATGCTGAGATAGCACAGCCGGCACCTCTAGTCCCAGTACTCAGGAGGTGGAGACGGGAGCCTCAGGGTAGCTGGATAGCTGGGGTAGTTGAATCTGCAAACTCTGGGCTCATGGAGAGATCCTGCCACAGTAGATACTTTGGAGAAAGACACAGGAGGAAACCTAGTGTCAACTTTGGGCTTTCACATGCATGCTCCTAAACATGTGAACATGCATACACACAGGCATGTATACACACATATGTAAAGAAAACAAAACAGACCCTAATTTAATAGAAGCAGTATACAGATGCACTTAGAAGTGGCAGTGGCCCCTAAGGGGAACCCTGAGCCATGATGGCAGTTATAATGCCCTGGTGTCTGTCATGTGATTCTGTGTTTAACAATTAAACTCATACACAGCTTTTAGGATACACTTGTAGCAAATTCCATATGGATGCAGTCTGCCACCTGGATCCACTATTACGTTGACACTAATATAATATGTGTTGATGGCTTAAATTAAAGTGCTGGGCCTTGAACCAAACCATGAAAAAACACACAGTTATGCTTCAGGGTTGTGACACAGATTTTAAAGACAGAGTTCCCACTTCCTTGCCTAGAAAACCAGAGGGTCAGAGCCACACGACGGCTACCATGTGCGGGAGCCTTGGATTTTGGTGTTTATTGTACTGGGCAGCATTTTACACCTGGGCTAGTCAATGCTGTCTGCAAAATGGTGAAATGGGGCATGACGGGACCTTTGAAAGCAATGATCAAGATGTGTTTTCTGCAATCGGGAGATTACCACAGTGTGCGGGATATGCAGTCACCATGTCAACACTCATGGCTTTCTATGGAAGAGGAGCCAAATGTTGAGTCTTCCTTTTTCTTTGAAATGCAAAATGCTCAGCACACACATGTGCACGTATGTGCACCCCCCACCCCCCCACACAATGCAGAATATGACTCCAATTAATGAAAAAGCCAAATCCAGGTTTTCCCCTTCCTTTTAACAACTGTCTGACCTGGGACACTTTTCAGACTCCGCTCTAAGGGGGAGTCCTGTCACTGTGACAGGCTTCATTGTGCCCCCCCCGGGTTGTCCAGAGCCTCTTTTTCACATTTATTATGTGCTCTGGTCCAAAGGTCCTCTTGTGGTAATCAAGTGTAAACCAACTTATTCTCCTTCCTCCTCTCAGATTACACAGCTGAAAATTGAGAACAACCCCTTTGCCAAAGGCTTTCGGGGCAGCGATGACATGGAACTGCACAGGATGTCAAGGATGCAAAGGTAAGAAATCGGGGCAAAATGCACCCCGAAAATTCTCCCCAGCAGCATTTCTTCCATCCAACAGAGAAAGAGATATCTCATTCCCTGCTGTCTCTGTCTGTCTGTGCTCTCTCTCTCTCTCTCTCTCTCTCTCTCTCTCTCTCTCTCTCTCTCAGCTCAATCACTTCTCTACCTTATTTTTCAAGACAGAGTCACTGAACCTGGGCTCCCTGATTCAGCCTGGCTGGCTGGCCATTGAGCTTCAGGGATCCTCCTTTGTCCACCTCCCTACAACTGGAATTGCAGGCAACCCTCACTATGCCTGGATATTTTCGTGGATTTGAACTCAGGTCCTCATGCTTGTGCAGCAGTCATTTTATGGAGTGAGCTATCTCTTTGGGCCTCAGCCCCTTTTCTGATAAGCTTTGTATTCTGGATGGGTGCTTCTAGGCAGCCTGCAGTGTGAACGTCTGGGTAGGAGACTAGAATCCAGCTGGCCAGGGACCCAACGCTGTATGCCTCCTCTTCCTTGTGTCCTTCCCCCTCACAAAACCCTTTCCCTCTTCCTCTCATTCATCTCAGCTGACGAAGGCTGCTCTTGCGGCAACAGCTCTCCATAAATGAGAGAGAAGTGAACAGTTCCACTTCCTGGGGGTGAAATACAGTCCAACTTGACACCAGGTGGTGTCCAGGGCACCTCAGGGGGGTGGGGGTGGGGGTTGAGAGCCGGTGCTAAAAATCAATTGCTAGTTTTACATATCCTGTGGTTGCAGTCGCTGATATGACAAAGAGTTGGAACAAACTACAGAGAGGGAATTGGGTCTGATTGAAATGATTGAACAAGCAAGGCAGACTGTCGATTGTTCTCTCAACTTCTGGCTCAACCCATCAAGAGGCAAGAGAATTAGAAATCACACCTAGATCAAATGTGTATGTATGTGTGCATGTGTGCATCCATACATTCTCTCTCTCTCTCTCCCCCAGTGTGTGTGTGTGTGTGTGTGTGTGTGTATACATACATTCTCTCTCTCTCTCTCTCTCTCTCTCTCTCTCTCTCCCCCCCCAGTGTGTGTGTGTGTGTGTGTGTGTGCGCACATACATACATTCTCTCTCTCTCCAGTGTGTGTGTGTGCATATGTGCATACATACATTCTCTCTCTCTCTCTCTCTCTCTCTCTCTCTCTCTCTTTCTCTCTCTCTCTCTCCCACCCAGTGTGTGTGTGTGTGTGTGTGTGTGTGTGTGTGTGTGTGTGTGTGTGTCTTTCCCCCTTGGTGGGTTTAGTGATTCAAAATAAAATGAAACCATTGCTGACACTCTGGAAGAGAAGAAAAGGGAAAGTCAGTTAGATTCAGGACCTGGTCTTTCAAAGAAGGGTGAGGGACCAGAGACAGAGAAAGGGATGGAGACCCCATGCTCTTGGAGTCCAAACATTAGGCTAAGAACTGTGTGCCATGAAATTAATTTAATTAAAAAATATTATTTTATTTGTATGTGTATTTTCCCTGCACATGTGACATGTGTCTATGTACTGTGTACATTCAGTGCCCATGGAGGCTAGAAGAGGGTGTCAGATCCCCTGGAACTAGAGTTACAGATGGTTGTGAGCCGCTACGTGGGTACTGGCAATCAAATCCAGGTCCTCTGGAAGAGTAACAAGTGCTCTCAACTGCTGAGCCATCTCTCCAGGCCCAGAAATATTTATTCAGTGTTTTAGAAATGCATTTTAAAATTGGCACTTGCTATATAGTTCTAGGGTCAGAGGAGTCCGTGTCAATAAAAATCCCATTTAAGCAGTGACGAATACAACTATCTGAGGCCCCCACACAGCCAAGGTCACATCCCAGGCTCATGATGATTTTGCTGCAGAGGGAGACCCTGTTGAGAGCTACAGGTGAAGGTCCAACCTGGACTACCAAAGGTTGATAGCACAGGTCACCAAAGGGTGTTAGCATCACGCACCTCTTCCATCCTTCCCACCAGGGCATGATGGATTGAAGAGGTCAGGAGGCAACCCCCTTCTCCAGCCTCACGTCTCTTTCTGGGCTGATGACCGAATCAAGGGTCTTGTTTCCCTTGATTCCATAAGCCCATGCTCTACTTTGGGCTCCTCTCCGGCCTCTTCTTCTTGATGCATCTTAGCATTCATCTCCTGTCAGACTGAACTCCAGCCATCACCCTTCTTGACAGCAGCAGCCTCTTGACTTACGCTGACTGCAGCTACCTTCTCTGGACTCTTCTCCAGGCAGTCCCACAGAAAGCCTTGGAAAACACAACCAGAGAAGATCACTGTACAAGTGAGAACTCTCCAGGTTCCCATCCTGTGGAAGGATGTCCAGCAGGCCTCTTACCCCTGCCCTTAGCCTTTCCATCAGGCCCTGCTACCTCCTGGTTCTGTTCGTTTGGCTCATGGTAAAGGAGGCACTCTGGAACTGTTTGCTTTTTCTTGTCTGTAGTGCGGGGACCGGTGTTCAGTTTGTCCCTAGTTGTTCCTCTTCCTCCCCTTGCCACCTCTCTTCCTTCTTTTAATAGTCTTTCCCGCTGGACCATGCTCTTTGGAAACTCAAAAGAGCAGGTGTCAGAAACAAAAAGACAGGTGGGGGAAAGGACAGGTGTTTGAGAGCTAGGACAGATAGATGTCCTAACAAGCCCTCCCCACCACCCCTATTCCAGTTTGAGTGGGTCTCTTTCTGTTAAGGTGTCAGATGGGAAAGAGGGAAAGGGGGGCAGGAGGGAAGGGGGGATTAGTCACTACTGCTTGTCATGTTGGAGCTGGTCTCTCAGCCTAAGAATCATAGGTGTTTATGGACATATGAGGAGTTGTGTCAGGAAACTGAGAGAAGGCTAGACTTTCTCGGGGATTATACAGGGTGTTCCATTATCCAGCTCTTTTCAGGTGGCCTTAGGACAGTGACAGAGGAAGCAAAGTGGCTAACTTAACTGAGTTTCAAGGTCAGTCAAAGCTGGGGTTGTCCCTTGCTGTGTCACTTGCTGTGTGACTCTGGGAAAGTGAGCTGACTTCCCAGAGACTTGATGTCCCCACTTGTGAAATGGGCACAAATAAGTGTAGCCTACATATTTCAAGGGTCTTATAAGAATTATTTGCCTGGGAGGTGGTGGTGTGTACCTTTAATCCTAGCTCAGGAGGCAGAGGCAAGCAGATCTCTGTAAGTTCAAGGTTAGCCTGGCCTACAAAGCCAGTTCCAGGACAGCCAGAGCTGTTACACAGAGAAACCCTATATTGAAAAACCAAAATAATAAACAAACAAATAAATAGAATTACTTGAGAAAATGCCAACAGGAAACCTGGATCCTAGTCCATTCTTAGGACCTTTTCCCTGATTCGGGGGAAATCTCCCTGCGGCTCTCAGTTTTGGCTTTGTTCAGGATTTATTTTGGGCTGTTGTCCCAGCCCCCAGGTTGCAGTAGGTAGTGACAAGCAGGAACTGTGGCTCTTGGAGTCAGCTGTGATAAAGGCCGGCTCACTGTTAATCTTGTAATTCTGTTTCCTGTCCCACACACACTGGTGACAGCTGACTCTAGGAGGAGGAGGAAGGATAAAAGCTGGAAGAAGGGAGAGCGAGGCAGGGTTCTAGAGGGCTCTTCTGGACCAGCTCAGCCAAGACCTGGACACTCACCGGGCTCTACTCTCTCTCTCCTGTTTGGACAAACACAGCAGTGACTTAGCTATTCTCCAGTATTCATTTATGGTGTTCAGTTACAGGATTCATCACTGCTTATAATAAACATGAGAGAGCTGGGGAAAAACATGTAAATGGCCCATTTCCAGCTTCCTGTGACAGTGCACAGACACCCAAGTTGTTTGGAAAGGTGGGGACTGCTGCAAAAAACAAACAAAGACAAAACCAAAACAAAACCAAAACCAAAACCCAAACCAGCTTCTGAAGATCAGTGTTCTTCAAAGTTCTAAGAGATGAGTGATAGGGAGCTAATTTTGGAGGGTGCATGGACTCACCTGTGTGTTGGTGCTGAGGTCTCAGAGATGTTACTGTGTAGAGAACGAGACTAAGTCAACAGGAGGGGAGGAAAGGAAAGAGAGAGGGAGGAAGAAAGGAAGGGAGGAGAGGAAGGAAGAAAGGAAGGGAAGGAGGGAGGAAAGAAAGAAGGCATGGAGGAAGAGAAGGAAGGAAGCTGGATGGCTAACTTCTGGTGACTGAAGGAAATGATTGACACTTACAGTGGGGTTTACATCCAGAGTAGGTGATGCTGTCATGATAACACGAAGATAGCAGAAATTGTGCACCTGCGCAAGCTAGCTCAGCCCCTAGGAAGGATTGGGACTCCATGGTGGCCAGAGACAACCTTACACTGTGCCGTTTGTTGACGTTTTGGTGTCTGTGGAGTATTTAGACAGCTTGAAAACATCTGGGAATTGAAAGGTCCAGGGCTAGGCCCTAGTCAAGGGAAGCTTTATGGAAGGGCCACAGTAGCTTCCAGAAGGAAGGATAGGGGTTAAATGTGTTGAGAAGGAGGGTTTCCTGGACTGGCAGGGAATCAGTGCGTAGGGTCTTGATGAGCAGGGTATAATAGATTCCAAAGATCTCAGAGGCACCTGGAGAGAAGCAGGGACAGGGTGATGTCATGAGAACTGCTCCTGGAGCCTGGATATTAATATACAAGAGGCAGTAGGGGACAGCATCTAGTCCATGCCCCTCCTCTATTGCAAAAGGGAAACTGAGGCCCAGAGACTCTTTGTTTAAAGGTTTTGATCTGTTGGTTTATTCTTCTTATATGTTTGATAAGTGCTTGCTATATGCCAGTCACTGGGATATGCAAAAATGAGCCAATGAACAGAGGAACCTGGGTAAAGTACACTCCCATGATCTGCAGTCGACACTGTCAGCTTTCTGTGGGCTCCCACTGCCAGTGCACTGGAGCACCCACACACAGCTTCTCCAACATGGGCTCTGTCTATAGTAGGAAATTCTTAATGTCATTTACTGGCCTAGATGGAGTGACAAGGGACATACTGAGGTTTAAAACTGCCTGGCAGGCACAGAAAGACACAGCCACAGTGATGTCCCATGCTGGCTGTGTTGGGTGATGGTACATATCTTGGTGAAGTCACATGGCAGGTGGACCTGTCAGGGTTACACAAGCAACTGAGATACAGAGTCCTTATTAGGAGCAAGGATGCCCTGGGGGTAGAGGAGACCCCTTCTGTAGGATGAACAGGGTGGAGAGGAGCTCCTTCTACAGAGTGAGGGATGGAGAGGAACTCCCTTCTACAGAGTGAGGGATGGAGAGGAACTCGATCTACAGGGTGGGCGGGTGGAGGGGAACCCCTTCTACAGGGCAAGGAATGGGTATTGAATTCGAGGCAGCTGCCAAGGCCCCTGGGTGCTCCTTGCTTCTCTTCTACAGAATGGACTTGAGCTCTGGTGGCTTTTCTGCCACAGGTGGTCCAGACTGAATGCCTCTCACACAAAATTTTTGAACCCAGAGTCCTTTCAGACTTGGGAGTTTTGTGAATTTTGGATCATTGCTTATGCATAAGGGATTTCAACTCCACATATGAAGATTCATTTGTGTCATAATGCCTTGTACATGCAGCCTGTAAAAAATACACAGTATTTTTACAGTGCTTATCAGTTCTTTGGATTACTTATATTTTGTTCTTGTTTGTTGGGTGGGGACAGACCCCAGGGCCTTTGCACATGTCAAGTAAGTGCTCTATCACTGAGACATATCCCCCCAGCCCTACACTTGCATCATCATCATCATCATCATCATCATCATCATTATCATCATCATCATCATCATCATCATTATTGTTATTGGTGTGTGTGTGTGTGTGTGTGTGTGTGTGTGTGTGCACACACACGCACGTGCGCACTTATCATGGCATGTTTGCATGTGTATGTGTGTGTGTATGTGCATACCATGGCATGTTTGTGAATGTGTGTGCATCCATACCATAGCATGTTTGTGTGTGGTGCTTAAAGAATAACTTTGTGGAGCTAAGTTTTTTCATTTTGCCCTTATGTGGATTCTGGGGATGGAACTCATGTTTCCAGACTGGTGTGACACCTTTACCTCCTGAGGCATCTTGTTGGTCTTGTACCTGCTCATTTGATTGTAGCAAGTGTGCAATTTTCCATTCAGGGGTGATTTTGTCCATGCTCAAAAGGCTTCAGGCCTTGGAGCATTTTGGGTTTGGAAGTTCAGGATACTCAGCTTGTGTTTGTTGATAGAACCTTACCAGGAACTAGCCAATTGTGTGAGTCGACAGGCTTCAGGGCTCTGATGCCCTTGGAGAGGAGTGACACTACCTGAGTTTCTTTGATCTTTTAATGGGAAGTGGTCCCTAAGGTAGACATGTCTACATTTTGAGCTGTCCTCAGCAGACAGAGTGGGGAACTGTGGATCTCAGGACACAGTAGCCAGGTCAGAACTCCCCATCCCCATCCCAGTGACAGTCTTGGAGGAACTCAGCCTGGCTACATTGTTCATGACCATTGTCCTCCATCTCTGCTTGGCCTTGCTTGTGTCACCCTTTCCACTGTGTCCTTCCAACCTAAAGCCCAGTGAAAGCAGCTGCTGGTGGTGCATGCCTTTAATACCAGCATTTGAGATACAGAGGCAGGCAGATTTCTGAGTTTAGAGCTAGCCTTGTCTATATAGCAAGTTCCAGGATAGCCAACAGCCAAGGCTACACAGAGAACCCCCACCTCTCTCTCTCTCTCTCTCTCTCTCTCTCTCTCTCTCTCTCTCTCTCTCACACACACACACACACACACACACACACACACACATGCACACACACAGAGAGGCACACACACAGGCACAAATACACAACAAATCAAATGAACTCAAGAAAGATCTGAAATGCAGCATATACATAGGAAAAAAATCCAACAATTTCAAGGGGTTTGTGGGGCTGGGGTCCTTCCAAGGTTATAGTTCTTCTGTTCCTGCCTCTATTCCTTCCGTTTGTAAATCAGTTTTCAGACTCTGACCACACATATCTGGCTTTTGCACGGAAGGCTCAGTGCTCTTGTTTTCTCTGCTTGTGGCTAAAGGCCAACTGAATGCCCTGTGACAGAGAAGTGACTTGAGACTTCTTTGTGTCAGCAATCCAGACTTCCTACTCTCCTGTGATTCTGGATTCTCCTCCCCTGGAGGGGATGAGGGGGAGCACATTTATCTCAAACATGAGGGAGGTTGAGATTGTGAGTGGGAAGCTTAGCCGTGAGTGATGCTGTGAAGCTAAGGTTGCCGTTAGAGGCTCCCTCTGGGATGTCAGGTAGGATGCTTCGATAGCTTCCCACTTTCTTACCTGCAGGTTGGCCCCTCTGGCCTTAGGGCACTTGCCCTCTAGAAAAAGTACTGTGAGCCACTCATTCATTCACCCACACTTTCACCGTTTTTACTGTGGTGTAGTTGACAAAATATTTATGTATGAAAGTGTATGTAACTGAAATCTTTGACACAGAGAACATGAAGTAGTCTGATACGGCAGTCAACACATCACCTCACTATTTTCTTTCCTGTCCTCCCCTCCCCTTCTTTCACTTCGCCCCCTCCATTTTCTCCCTCCCTTCTCTACACGTCCCCTCCCCTCCCTTCCCCTAGGAACACCTAGTTTTTACCCCTTTGCACATCACCGTCACCCTGTGCACACTGTCAACTCTATGCCACACTGGCTACCCCGTGTCTTTCTAGAGCTTATTCCTCTTGCATACCTGGAGCTCTCTATTCTTTGACCAGCCTGTCTCCATGCCTCTTCCTTACGCCCATGACACTAATCTAATCTCTAATCTCTTTTGTTGAAAGTTGGACCATTTTAGACTACCGAGAAATGAGGTCCTACATTCTATCTTCCTGTGTCTGACTTCTTTCCCTTAGCATAACACTTTCCAGGTTAATTCATGATTACTTCAAATGAGAGGATTTCTTCCTTTTTGAAGGTTGATTCACACTCTACCACACACACTCTTCATTCCCTTTATCCATTCACCTGAAAGCATTGGTCATTTCAGTGTCTTGGCTCAGATGACCAGGACAGCAATGGGCATGGGAATTCAGTCACCAATTCCATCCTTTTTGGATGCTGACCCAGCAAGGGACTGCTGGATCATTCAGTGCTTCTATTTTTAGCTTTTGAAGGAACTCTGCAATGTTTCCCATGATGACTGTGCCAAACTGTATCCCCACCAGCGGTGGAGAGGGTTCCCTTTTCCCCACCTTCTCGCCAACACCTGTTATCTCATGTCATTTCGATAGCGGCCATCCTAGCAGGTGTGAGGTGACAGCCCCTGGAGAGACTGCCTTGCATTTCCGCAGAGAGTGGTGGAGTTGACTCTTTCCTCCATTGGTGTGCTTTCATTGGGGAAATCCCTTCCTAGATCCTTTGTGCAATTTATATTTTTATTTAGCTAATTATTTTGGGATACTGAGGGTTGGTCTCAGTGCTTTGATCTTGCTGATCATGTGCCTCACCACTGAGCTTCTCTTCCAGGCTCCCACATTTTTATCATCATCATCATCATCATCATCATCATCATCATCATCCACCATCACCACCATCATCACCGTGTGTCTGTTTCCTTCATCTCTATTTCATCAGCGTTTGTCAGGCTTACAAGCAATCTTACTAGAAAACAGTCATCTACATCTTCCTGTAGCTCTGAGATGGGATAAAAGCTTCCTAGAGCTTTCTGCTCATATGTCTTCTCTGTCACATACCTATCCATATGTCTGTCTGTCCACGCTTCCAGGCCATCTATCCGGTCTGTCCACACAACCATCTACCCATCTAATCCATCCATCTATCCAGTGCATCCACCCCACCCCTCCACACCATCCTTCTCATTTTAACAGATAAAATTTACAACAAGTCACAGGAAAGAGCCATTTCACCCCAAACCCTTCAGTATGTGCATCATTAACTAAAATTCAAGTTTTGTATACAGTTTTATTCTAGATTTCCAGAGTGAAATGTTCACATTCTAAGTTTATCTTTCACTTCTTGACAAATGTACATAATTGTGAAACCTAAACCCCCGTCAACATCTAGAACATGCCAGAAAATCCCTGTTCCCCTTATTTATTAACATATGTAAGTGTGCATATATGTACATGTATATATATATATATATATATATGTGTGTGTGTGTGTGTGTGTGTTCATGCATGCACATGTTTGTTTGTGTGTATGTGTGTATGTATGTGTTTGTATGTATATATGAGTAAATGTGTGTATGTATGTATGTATGTATGTATGTATGTGTGTATGCATGTGTATGTATGTATGTGTGTATATATCTGTGTGTATGTGTGTGTGTGTGTGTAGCCTCAAGGTTAATGTCAGGTGTCTTCCTAGATTGATGTAGGGTCCCTCACTTGAACTCAGAGCTTGTTGACTCAGCTGATCTAGACACCCAGTTTCCTCCTGGGATCCCCTGTCTTTGCCTCCCTCACACTGGGATCACAGAAGGGATGTCAGTCCTACTCAGCATTATGTGGATGCTGAGAACTCAAAGTCTCAGGCTTGTAGAGCAGCGGGTTGTCCACTGAGTCACCTCTCCGGCTGGCAAACTTGTCAGTTTTTCAGACTGACCTGTAGGTCTGTGCTGTGCAGTGCAGTGTGCCAGACATGAATGAAGACTGTTTGATGGACAGCTGAGAGCTCATTAAGGCTCCTCCCCATTCAAGATCCACTTCCATGCTTTCCTTCTTCCTTGTGACTCCCAGACATCTTTCAGGGTGAGCCTTGGTTTCCCTTTCCTGTAAGGGGACAAAAGACGATGGGCCCAGATTCCTCTATGATTTCAGAGCAGTCTCAGGAGCATTTGCTAAGGCCATCTTTGGAATGTCAGACCCTATTCAGGTAGTTGGGTGCAAGCCCACACCCCTCTCTAGAAAATTGGCAGGCCCAAAGTACTTGATCTTTGAGCTGGGGAGGCAGTTCAGAGCCCATTCAGAGCCCCTGCTAGGTGCAAA
Source organism: Cricetulus griseus (assembly GCF_003668045.3). Lineage (NCBI taxonomy): Eukaryota > Metazoa > Chordata > Mammalia > Rodentia > Cricetidae > Cricetulus > Cricetulus griseus. The sequence goes on from NC_048597.1 coordinate 99,677,715, forward strand.
GCCCTGCTTCAGAATGTGTTGTGCAGGATTGCGTCATGCATTCCTGTCCTCCTAGCATTCAGAAGGCTGAGACAGGAGGATTGGGCATTGGAAGCCAAATTGGCTGAATAATGAGATCCTTTAGCTACCATGTCCCTAAAAAAGAATGTGACACTGGCTCTCTTGGTAGAGTACTTGACCAACATTCACAAAGCCCTGGGTCTCATCCCCAGCACTGCATTAGCCAGGCCTGATGGACATGTCTTTCGTCTCATCACTTGGAAGTAGAGGGAAGAGGATTAGAAGATGAAGGTCAGGACTTCAGAGATAGTTCAGCAGCTAAGAGCATTGGCTGCTCTTCCAAAAGATCTAGGTTTAATTCCCAGCACCTACATATTGGCTCACAACTGTCTGTAACTCCAGTTTTAGGGGATCCAGGACCCTCTTTTGAACTCCTTGGGCACCAGGGTCACATGTGGTTCACAGACACACATGTATGAAAAACTCTCATGCACATAAAATAAAATAAATAGACCCAATCTTTAAAATATAAATTTAAAAAATGGGTCTGGAGAGATGACTCAGTGGTTAAAAGCACTTGCTGCTCTTTCAGAGGACCTGGGTTTAATTCCCAGAACCCACACAGTGGCTTAAAACTAAATATAACTCCAGTTCCTAGGGACCCAGTGCCCTTTTTTCTGGTCTCCATGGAGACCAGGCACACACATGGTACACAGATACACATTCACACAAAACATTCATACACATTAAAAAAACAAAAACAAAAACAAAAAACAAAAGTTGAAGATCAGCCTTGGGTATATATTGAATTTGAGGCCAGCCTCTCTCTCTCTGTCTCTTTTCATCCTTCTCTCTCCCACCCTCTCTCTCTTCCTCTCTTTCTATCTCTCTTCCCCCTCTCTCCCTCCTTCATCCTTCCCTCTCTCTGTCTCTCTCCCTCCTCCTCTCCATCTCCCTCCTCCTCCCTCTCTCTCTCACTCTTCCTACATCCCCCTCCCTCTGTGCTTAACTATTGGGCATCCACCCACCCAGGCCAGCATCAGAACCAGGAGCCAATTCCCAAGGTTACTCTCTCTAGAGATATAACCATGTGAACTCAGAACTGCAAAGCAAGGTTGTCCCCAGCTTGAGGAGTCGTCTCTGGGAGTCTCATCTTGGTCCCTCTCAAACCACACAGCCCTAGTGGGAAAGTTACATAAATTATTTCTGCCTATTCTCCACAGGAGGATGGTCTCTGCCTTTTTGCCATGCGCAGAGAAACAGATCTATTTGCTATCTGTGCTGAGCTCCATGTGCTCTCTTGGTTTCCCATGGTGCTCACATATGTCAGATCAAAATACCCTCCCCCCTCAAATAGATTAGAAAGTGATCACACCAGGGAAGTTCCCTAGGGCCTGTGTTTGGGTCTCTGATGAAAGCAGGGAGTTCGTAGAGGAATTTGCCCCACAAAAAGGGGACTTTTACGGCCCTTACCCCACTGTGGTTGTTTAAATACTCTGCCAGAAATTGGGTAAGCATCTCCTAGAGAAAACAAAACTGAACAAAAGCCCCCAGCACACCAGCTCCCTGCCACCTGCTCTTGTGAAAAGGCCGATTCAATCCACTGCAGTGCAGTGGAAAACGGCTTCATTAACTGGTGTGGTGGCAGGCTGATGGTGCAGTTTGGCCCTGGGTTTCAATATTCCCTTGTAATGTTTTACAACCCAGACCCAGTGACAATGGCATCATTCACTCCACTCACTCGCAGGGAACAGAATGTCAGGGAGCCTGAGTCAGGGAGAGGGTCTGCTCTCTGGGTTATGGCACCCAGGGAGAGCTGAGGAACCCGAGGTCTGGCTTGTGTCTGGTGCCTCTGATCAGAGCCCATTGGTGGGACTGGTGGGACTGGTGGGACTGGTGGGACTGGTGGGACTGGTGGATGTCGAGGGCAGCTGGGTGTTATGAACATTGGGACTTGCCCAGTGACCTCAATCCTGCTCTTCTGTAGCTGGTCCCCAACTCTGTCGTCATCAGCCTGCTTTGCAGAAAGGTTCTTGCCACACAGCAGGTGCCCCCACATCACCACATCCAAGTCTATTGCTTGGAGTTTAGGAATAGAATGGACTTTGAATGAATCTGCTGTTGGCTCTTTTCAGCTGTCTGAACTTGAATTTTCTTATTTGTATGGTAGCAGTAAAGTAAGTATTTGCACAAAACGATGGATGGTGTAATACCAAATGAGGGAAGATGTTGAGGACAATCAGTATGGAGGTTGGAACATGGATGAGGAGGCCCTTAAAGAACAGTATAGATGGTGGTGGTGATGGTGATGATGGTGGTGATGGTGATGGTGATGATGGTGATGGTGGTGATGATGGTGATGGTGATGGTGATGGTGGTGATGGTGGTGATGGTGATAGTGATGATGATGATGATGATGGTGATGTTGGTGGTGGTAATTATGGTGAAAACTGGCCCTCCATGGCTGCTGTACACACCCCCCATTTCAACCTTCATTCTGATTCTGTGATGCTCTGGCTTCTTCATGGGTGCCCCTAAGCTTCAGATGGGAACAACTCACCTTCCCATCCCAGGCACCATGATGATGCCCCCAGAGAGACGCTAACAGTTACTCTGAACTGATGGGCCCTTTGAGCAGTCTACTGAAGAGCTCCATAGGGACCACCTGCTGTGGTTTGCTTTGGACATTTCCTTCCCTGTTTGTTTCTCACCTCACTGGTTGAAGGAGGCACACTGCCTTCCCTTGCCCACAGCCCAACATTGTCAGATGGCCTTGGGACACAGCATCACAGACACTAAACGAGATGTTCTTGATACACGCTAGGGATGATGCTTGAGGCTCCTTAGAGGGAAGCAAGCTGTGAGGGACACGTGGTTATTGGGGATAATATCACTTTTCCACTTCTGGAAGTGTTTATAAAACAGGGTTTGGCCTTTCTCGGGGTGAGTAATTCTGCAGTTTGGCAAGGCTGGATGGGAGAATTCCACAGGGCACACTGGTACGCTCCCTTATAAATTCCCTCAGCCAATATTTTTGGAGGCTTATTTTCTTTAATTAAAAAAAATAACCATCCCCGTTAAACATATAAAACCCCCAAAATGATTTCTCCCTTCCTCCTGGAGTGCTGACAGCCCAGCGCTTGACCTCAGTAGACCCAGGCAGGATTACCGGTGAGAATTGATGGCTTTGGTAGTGTTTTATTATTATGCTTTTTCTTTTATTCTTCTTGTTTTTCCATTACATGGTTTGAACCACAAAGCCAGAGCTCTCAAGTTAATTCTATTCTGTTTAGCTTCCTGGCTGACTGTTGGCCGTGTGGAGGATCCCATCTGGGATCTGAGATGGCACAAGCCCCCAGGGGAAACGTAGCCAAGAGACTCTTGGGTGTCATGAGTGGTGGGTGTGTAGTGTCATGGAAACTTGGCAGGCTCTTCATGTCCTTTGCCTGGCCACCGTGATGCATTTCCTCATAACAGACAGAGACGGGGGAGAGAGTAGAGAAGGATGTATCTCTTCCCAGGTCCATGCTTTAGACATTGAAAGAAGTGTTTAGGTAGTGGTTAGGGTAGAATTATCGTTGTGCCTTTAAACCAGTTCTGGGTCATTGGGCAAGTTGTCTCTTCTCTCTGGGCTTTGGCTTCCTAATCCGTAAAATGGGCACAGTGATCATAACATCATCACAGCTCACAGGAAGGGTGACATGGACTCATGCCTGTGGCATTCTCCAGGACCTTTAACGCATATGGGACTTGCTCCTAAGATTGTAGAGTGTGTGCTTCGTATTTTATTTCTAATTTTTGGCAGTTCGGTAATAAACTCAGGGTCTTGTACATCCTACATGAATACCCTACCACTGAGCTGCATCCCTACTCTTTTTATTAATTAACTAATTAACAAATTGTGGTGCTTAAAATTGAACCCAGAGCCTCAAACTTGCCAGGCTAGTACTCTATCACTGAGCTGCATCTCTAGCTATGTATGTATGTATGTATGTATGTATGTATGTATGTATGTATGCATGTATGTATGCGTGCATGTATGTATTTATTTATTGTGGTGCTAGGAATTGAACCAAGAGCTTCATGCATGCTAGGTGAGCACTGTTCTTCTGAGCTACACCTCCAGTCCCAAATGCACACTTTAATTTCCACAAGGAAGCATTTATTTTAGCTGCATGAGAGGAGCTGAGTTAGTACCCCAAGCAGATTCCAGGTTATGACAAGAAAAAAAATTCCTGAGGTTCGAGATTTCCTGATCCATATGTGTTTTGTATCCGAATGTGTTCCTTGGGCCAGGGGTCTCTGGCTGACGGTTGAAAACTATTAATTCCTCAAAATACTGTGATTAGCTTCATAAAACACACATGCTAGAAAGGAGACTATTCATGCTGAGATGGTTATCAAATTATCATCATTGCTATTGTTTTATTTTGGACTCCTGATCCTCCTGCCTCTACCTGCCAAGTGTTGGGATTATAGATGCAAACCACTATGCCAGGATTATTTGGCAGTGGGGATCAAATGCAGTGCACTAAGCAAACACTCTACCAACTGAGTGATGCCCTCAGCTTGGGAGGGACTGGATTCTGAGAACCTGGGAGGATACTGAGCAGGAAGCTACAGGGTGGATGCTGAGGCTTAGCAGGTTGTGTGGGTAATGTGAGGTGGACCTGTATTTAGTTCTGCTTCATCTCATTCTGTGATTTCCATCTTCATCTTCCCATCTCCTCCCCCTTCCCGTCTCTCCTCTCTCTACTTAAAACAATAGCCACAGTGATTGACACTCTCTGTGTCCTTCTCATTCCTTTGTTCAACAGCCCTTTGAACTGTGAGACTGTGAGTTGTTGTTGTTTGTTTGTTTTTTTTTAAAGTGGAGCACTTTCACAGTCTCAAGAATGAATATTTAAAATTTTAATTTTAATTATGCACATATGTGTGGGGGAGGGGCTTATGTACACACGTGTGCAGGTACCTACAAACTCTACAAGAGGGTGTCGGCTGTCCTAGAGCTAGAGTTACAGGTGGTTGTGAGCTTCGCGATATGAGTGCTGGGAACCGAACTTAACTACTGAGCCATCTCTCCAGCCCCTGAGGATTTCTTATTTAATTATTATTATATTATTATTATTATTATTATTATTATTATTATTATTATTATTAGTGTATGTGTTCGTGTGTATGTCCATATGATATGTAATGGGGCATGCACATGCCGTGGTGTGCATGTGAGGTCAGAAGACAAGTTTGTGGAGTTGGTTCTCTCCTTTCATCTTTACGTGGGTTCCCGGGATTGAACGCAGATCCCTAAGCTTGTGCAGCAAATTCTTTTTTTTTTAATATCTACTTATTTATTTAATGTACACTGGGATTTTGCCTGCATGTATGTCTGTATGAGGGTGTCAGGTCCCTTGGAGTTATAGACAGTTGTGAGCTACCATGTGGGTGCTGGGAATCGAACCCGGGTCCTTTAGAAGAGCAGTCAGTGTTCTTAAACGCTGAACCATCTTTCCAGACCCAGTGCAGCAAGTTCTGTACCCTCTGAGCTGTCTTTCCTGCCCATGAACTAGGGATGTTTATTGCCACCAAATTACGGATGGGAAAAACCAAGCCATAGAGCAGTTAGGTATAGCAGTGTGACAAAGATTGCAACTTAAAAGGAATTCAAAGTCACCATCAGCAATCTGTCCACAGCAGAAAGATCTAAGGCTAAACTTGACTGTCCAAGGTGGTTTTCTCTATTTGAGCAAAGATGAGGTCTTTTAAAATAAATACATATTCACAAGTTAAGCCTGAATGTCTAGGTAGCACATCCAGCTTTTGAATTGAGTTGGATAAGACTAAGCAGTTCCAATGCCCTGATGCTGATGAGGGTTCTTAGGTGAACCCCTGGCTGTTTTAAAACATTCTCACTAAATGTGTAAGACTTGAAAAGTGTGTGTCTGAACATATATTCATGGTATGGGATGCCAGGAGCCACTGGACCATCTTGATCATTAAAGACCCCTTAGTTTCTCATTTGTTGATGTTTCTGGTGTTGGCATGTGTCTCAGCAAGGAGGTGACTCAGCAGCAGAGTACTGATGGACATAACTTTTTTTGTCTTCTTCCTTCCAGTAAAGAGTATCCCGTGGTTCCCAGGAGCACAGTGAGGCACAAAGTGGCCTCCAACCACAGTCCGTTCAGCAGTGAGACCCGAAATCTCTCCACCTCATCCAATTTAGGGTCCCAGTACCAGTGTGAGAATGGTGTCTCTGGCCCCTCCCAGGACCTTCTGCCCCCGCCCAACCCATACCCACTGGCCCAGGAGCACAGCCAAATTTACCACTGCACCAAGAGGAAAGGTGAGTGTGACAGGCCTGCCAGGGCCTCCTCCCTTACTGCATTCCTCCTTGGGGTGGAGTGCACAGTGACATTCATTTATTATTGTTTAAATAATAATAGACAGACTAATAATAATAAAAAAAACGGAAGCAGAAGTGATAAGAGAGTCAAACCACACGGAAAAAAGTAAGAGGCTTATTTAGAATGTATGTTTCTCAGTTCAGCCTCCCCTTGAGGGAGATAGAAAATGTTCAGATTGACTTTATAAAGGGCACATGTGCATGTGCGAGCAAACACATGGATGTGTGTGTTTAGCATGTGCATACACACATATACATGCACAGACATACACACATACATAATGTATACATACATACACATACATACATACAAATACACACAGACACACACACATCATACACATTACACATGCATAACACTATACAAACAGCACACACACGCCTCCTCTCTCTCACCATACCCCCCCATTTACACCCCGTCCCAACACACGTACACACAGAGTCACAGCTGATTTCCACTTGGCATCCCTACTTTATTTACATCTATGCAGGTGTCTCAGGCACACCATAGTTCCCTTATCAAGTGAGAAGTCACTGACTTTTTCCTAAGCTGTCTGAGCCAAAGGGAAAGGAAACTCCATCAGCCCCTTCTGGGAGCCAGAACCGTCATGGTTCACATGTGCAGTGTTGTTGAGTTTAGCTTATCTGAACCCCCTTTTTTTTCTGTATGTTTTGACACAAGGTCTCTCTCATTCTGTAGCCCAGACTTGTCTAGAACTTGCAATCCTCCTACCTCGACCTCCTGAGTGCTTATCCTCTCTGGGTTTCTCACTTTGTGAATGGGGACAAGGTGTCCCAGAACACTGGATGGCTGGTCAGCATCCAGCAGGCTGTGACTGTCCCCAATAGGTGGCATGTAGTCACTGTGGATGCCAAGTCTCTGGAAGATGTGAAGAGACAGTTGCTGTCACACAGAGGGGACAGGGTGACATTCAACCCATGTTCTTCAGGGTCGGATACCAGGGATGCAGCCCACCTTTGGGAGTCGAAAGAGTTTTTGTGAATATGGTCTAACTTAACCTCAGTCTCCTCTCTTAAATGAGACTGTACTTCAGGCTCCTGGTGGGATGTGTCTTTGGGGATTTGGTGTGAAGGTACAGGCTTGTGGGTATGTTGTGTGCTTGTCTGGGGTAGGCTCAGTCAGTGGAAATTGTCTTGTTCTAAAACACCTAAGTTATAGTCTGGCTTGCTGCCCTCACTCCATCAGTGCCTGTTCAGCACTGGCAGAAGTTCAGTGAACTTCTCTGGACCCTTGGTTAAGCTACTTTGGGCACCACTGGCAAGGCTGCTGTAGTAGAATTCTCAGGAGCCAGGATTCCCAGAGAAAAGAAACATGCTCTGACTGACTAGCCCAGGCTTCCCCATCCTTGCATTTGGAAAGGAAAGACGTGCTGGCGTTGGTCCTCAGCTCGGGATGTTGCCTGACTGCCAGATGGACCCAAATCCTTCAAACTCCTTGGATTTCCAAGGCCTGAGCAATGTCACCCCAACAGCCCCCAGCCTGGCTCCCCACACATCCATTGCTGGGTGGGCTGGATACCAGATGCGGCAAGCGTGTCTGTTTCCACAGCTCTCAGAGAGGGAAAGAGTATCCAAGGAGGAGTTCCTGTTCAAACACCCTGCCTGGTGTGATGGCTGAGAGGGACCTCACTTGTCTTGGTCTCTGAGTAAGTCTTCTCCCAATGTAGGTACGGAGAACTCTCTTTATAGGAGGTAAACTAAGGTACAGAAAGGGCTGGTGGTTATTTTCTTCTAAGACAGGGTCTTACCATATATCTCAGCAGGCCTCAAACTGTCTATATAGCCCAGGCCAGTCTGAAACTCTCTATGTAGTCCAGGCTGGCCTCAGACTCATTGCATAGCCCACATTGTCTCTGAACTCCCAGTCATCTGCCTCGGTTTCCCAAGTAGTGAGATTTTAGGCAAACCCCTTCATTCATGAAGGTGGAATTGGAAGCTAAGCCTGGCTTGTACACTCACTACCCCATGTCTCTTAGCAACGCACTCTCTTGTCTGTGTTAGCATTAACCACACTCTCAAAATGTCATCTGCACTGGAGACTTGGTCATACATGGCGATAAAGAGCTCAGCAGGTTCGCATTAGGGAGCTCTGTCGATTAAATTAATGCCAGACCAAAAGAAAAGAGAGGGTAGGAAGAAGTTTGAAAAGAATCAAAGCCCGTTTAGGGTCAATAGTCACAGCAGAGCCCTTAGCCACGCCTTCTATAGAGCAGAGCCCCTAGCCACACCTTCTGCACGGATGTGGTGGGAAGGCTGCAAATGCCAGAGTCAACCTCTTTGGTTAGATGCACCCAGAATCAACATAGCGGGGCTGAAGTAGGGGTCTGCCTGTTGCAGTCGGTTTGAAGCTGGGTAACCCTGGGCAAATCACTTCACCTTTCTGGACTTTGAGTAGCTCTAAAGCAGGTTGAAGATAACAGTGAGTCCTACCAGTTAGCTTGGTGGGGGTATGAGATGAGAGAATACATGGGAAGTACCTGGTCTGTTACAGGCTTGGCTGAGCATGTTCCGTGGTCTCCTTGTACAAGGGTACACACGTGTACCTGCAAACACGAACACCACACACACACACACACACCCCTGAAAATTGCTAATGAATATCAAATTGGAAGAACAGACTGGGTGTGGGATCAAGGAAAGTGGGAGGCAGTTAGGAGAAGGGTAAGGGAGGGGGTGGGTTAGGATGTGGGTGCTCAGAGCAAAGGGCAAAGAGTGGAGAGTGAAGACTAGAGAGAAAGGCAGGGCCAGCTGGATGCCCCCTAAGCCATTTCCATTACTGACCCAAGTGTTATCTGAACACCAGTGGGAGGCTATCAGGAGGTCAGCAGCCTGCAGGTGTCATGGCTAGATGTTGTGTTTAGCAGCGTCACTTTGCTGTGATAGGAGGGGACAGGAACGACATCAGACACCTGTTGAGAGGTGACTGTGGCCTGCCATGGTGGCTCAGAGCTGGAGAAGTAAGTGGAACCAGGACTTTGGGAATGGCTGGAGATAAGAATGTGAAAATGTGTCGCTCTGTCCCTTCAGATTGGACAGTAGAGTTCAGACAGAGATTTTCCCAAAGTCTCCTAGTTAGTGAGAAGCCTGGCCTGACATCCCTAGTGAAGCCAGTGGACTTGGGGTATGGGGAGTGCAGTTCATGCTCTGCAGCCTCTGGTCTTCCCAGAAACCTCTGCCCTCCTTGCCACCTTCCACACTCCCAACCCCCAAAGGGAACTTTGGGTGACAGGGAAGCCAATGGGGTCAGAAGGCAATTCATCATCAGTCCCCACGGTGTGAGGAGATAAGGAATCAGGGAGGCTTCCTTCCAGTTTGGGACTCTCTAGGAGTGATAACTCCGTGGGTGGTTTCCCCCCTGGCCCCAGCTTGGCTCTGCTATCTGACTTCCCCTCATTGTCTGTCTGCCTTCCAGCCAGCTCAGGAGCCAGGCCCCATGCAATGTCAAAGGGCCCCACAGGCCAGCAGCCTTTCCTTGTGTTTGGACCCGGCTGTCTCCAGCCTATCTCACCCAATGGATGGAGTCAAAAAAGCTGGGAAGGTCTTTTATCAATGCCACTCCATCAAATCCAGGATCTGAGGGTCCTAGAGGGTACTTGTCTGTCTTTCTTTCCTCTGAGTACCCTGACTCTCATTAGCAACCAAAATGACCCAAATTAAGATGTAGCAAAGACTTTTACAGCACTGGCAATCAAAGACCAGAGGCTGCAGAGCATGAACTACACTCCCTCTGTCAGCAGTACAGAGGGAGAGGGCATAATGGAAATGGTTCTTATTTCTCGTGCTATGATGTTTGTTAAGTATTTTACATTTTTTATGCTGTGTGCGCCTGTATGTGTAGGTGTGTGGGTGTACATTTACCATGGTAAACATGTAGAGTTCAGAAGACAGGTTGTGGGAATTGGTTCCAGCTTTCTCTTGTGTGGGCCTCCGCAATCAAACTCAGGTTGCCAGGTTATTTAGCAGGTGCTTTTACTGGATGAGTCATTATGCCAATTTGATGCTGTGTGTTTTAAAAGCAACTTCAGGGTTTTCCCTTAACTGAATTGTTCAAGGCAGTCTGTGCTGGAGAAATGCCTAATTCTCATTCCTCTGAGGGCAAATGGTGCACTGTACACTAATATCAAATTCTAATGTTATATGAACGATGATGAGTGATGGATGAATGGCAGAGCTAGTGCGAAGTCATCGAAGGCATACTTACTGAGGATTTAGTATTTTCTGGGCCCTGTAAATAAAGAGCTAGCTGGAGAGAGATCTGCTGTCATGAAACATGTATTCTTGTGTGGGAGACAGGTATGAATCCATTGGGTAAACTCATGTTGGTGACTTGGGTTCAGAGACAGGTGTTTTCGTTTTTACTTGAGATCTACCCATGATGTCATTCCAACGTCTCCATTTTACTCTGAGTACCGAGAGTTTGGATAATATTGGCTCAAAACCCACCATCCATTCATTTATCTTTCTATCCAACAATCCATCCGTCCACCCATGCATCTATTTATTTGTTCATCCATCCACTCATCCACCTATCCATTTGCCCACTAGATCTATCATACATCCACCTATTTATCCACCCACCAACCTATTCATTCATCTCTCCACCCACCCCATCTACCCATCTATTCACCCATTTATCTATCCACCCATCTGTCAACTTCTCCATCCATTTATCTATCTGCCCATTTATCCATCCATCCCTCTGTCCATCTGTGTAAGGTGCTACAACTTTCTGGGTTGGCTGAGCCTGTTGAGTTACATTAAAAGCAGAAAGTCCAGGGCCACCTGTCCTTACTGTTCTGTAACTCTAAAGGTCTGAATTACAGCCATCTTCTTACTCCCTGCAGATCCCTTAGCCTAGAGTTCCATCCGCTGGGTTCTGGGGTCTCTGTCTGTGGAGATGCCACAACATTTCCCTGTGTGAACTCAGCCAGCAAGGGATATGACCCACTTGGGAACTGTGACCATATTTGCTCAATGGGATCAGTGACATGAAAAGTGGCCCTGGGAAGCTTCCAGCTCTGGAATCCACCCAAATACCTCTGAGTACAGGATGACCTTCAGAGAGCCATCTGCCCAGTCTGCTAAGAAAGAAAATTAGAGAAAGAGAGAAGTCATGGGTTACATGGACAGAGAAGATTTGAAGTAAGAGATTTCTTACTTCAAGTGCTGAGCTGACTCACTGTGCAAGGCAAACAGACAGGAGACCACACTTGGTATTTCATTAATTGAACCTAAAGAAGAGTTTGGGTATTGTCCCCATGTCCAGTCAGGGACTGAGTTTGGACCAGTTGAGGCCTGCATCCATGGCTACTTGGAGCATAAGCATTGGAGTCATGGCTCTGCCTTAAAGTCAGTATTCAATTCATCACTAAAACCATTTTATCCTAAATTAAAAACAAAGCAAAACAAACAAACAAAAAACATGCTTCTAGAAAACACTAAGGGAGCAGGGTTTCCCACAGTACTATACTGCAATTGGGTGGTCAGACTCAGGAAGAATGAACTTCCCTATTACTCAAAAGAATTATCTGGATTCATGGGGTTGCAAGAGTCCCTGAGAGTTTTTCCTACACACACTATGAAGCAGAACCATCAGGTCTTTGGCTAGTCCCATTAGAACACTTGACACCCGGTTATGGCTCTTTCCATAACCTGGGAAGCTAACCTGACCCAGACACTAAAAGGAATGAAACTAGGTCTTCCCCCAGACAAACACTGAGGCTGCACACAGTGCGTTGGTCATGCCTGACCTGAAGCCTGGCCCCTCTGGTAGAATTCCTTTACAGTGTGAGGAAGCCTGGAGGAATGTGAGACTCCTCAGGTCCAGCGTTCATCAGTAATCCAGCTTAGAGTTTTTCTGAGCATTCTGCACCAGATCTTCCTGAGCATTAAAGACTGGAATGTATAATTTTATGATTTTCCAAACTGTTCTGACCTTTTTCTTATTATTCTTCCTCCCCCTCCCACCCCTTTTTAAAACTTGTAATGAATCTGGAAGGGATCAAAAACTAAAAAACGGTTCCTTTTCGCCTTTTTTTTTCCTCTTGCTAAGGGTACCCTGCAGCTGTACTTTCTGTTATTGAAAAGGGGAACGCCCTAGTTAATAACAATAATAATAATAATAAATCCAAGGCTGTGAGCCGGCAACAGAGAGATCTTTGGGTTTAAGGTTTGGTGGGCTGAAGGAAGATTGGAAGAAAGCAATCAAGAGAGGAGGTGGCAGGCATGGAAATGAGCCGAGGGTGGCAATTTCAAGAGTCCAAAAGCCCTAGCTAGTTGAAAGGTTGAAAAAAAAAGTAAACACTGCAAAACATCTGGATGTCTTCAAACATCTGCGTGGTTGGCATTGTGTACACAGGACACCTGCAATAGTGACTGCAGTTTTCTTGGGGGTGTGTTTTGATTTTTTTCTTTTTTGGTACCAATGTTTGGGAACCCTATGGTTCCCAGATGTGTTGCAAAATGTCTAGCTAAAAATAAACGTGCGTGCCGTGCTGTTAGGCAGGCATAACTCACAGTGTGCAGGAAGGCTTCCGAGCTGCCTGCTGGTGTCACCTGGGGAACGCGGTTACCTGTGGCATTGTGTGGCTGAAGCCAGATCTACACTTATGTATCCATTTGAGGGGCTGTTTAATACACCAACCCAAAGGCTTCACTGGTATATGGATGCTTACTTGAAGCTTTATGTTCCAATACTTTGAGTGACAAGATAGTTAGCTTTCTTTACTCACTGTCCCTTGTTGGATAGAGTGGGGCTTGGGGGGAACATATGTCAGCCTGGCTTATAGCTCCATCCAAAGCACCTGGTACAGTGTCTGGCACTTGGCAGAGCTCAGGAAGTACCTGCTGGGTGGCCAGGTGGATGACATTAGCCATTGGAAACCTGGAAAGCACAGAGACATAGCTTCATAGGTGCAGGATATCAGCACCCACTTTGATTTCTGTCCCTGCCACTTCTCTGAGGTTCACTTCCTGCTTCTGAAATGGGAGCAAAGACAGGCACTTTAAGGGGCTACTGTAAGATGGTGCAGGGAAACATCATAGGTGTTTAGTAAGTAGTTTCTTCCTCATGTTGTTTAGTCTAACATCCAGCTTGATGACTACCAAACTTCCAAGAAAGATGCATGGACAAGACAATCCTTGATTTTTTTCTTTGTATTTCTCAAACACAGCCATAGTTTCCTCCCCTTCCTCTTCCTTTTCCCTCCTTTCCCCTTCTCCTTCCTTCCTTCCTTCCTTCCTTCCTTCCTTCCTTCCTTCTCTCCCTCCCCCCTCATTTCTGAAACAAAACAATTAGCCACTGATTGAGCCCATCCCAGACAAGCACACAACATACCCACAAGCCGTACCTTCACACCAAATCCCCAAAGACACATCCCACCAGGAGCCTGAAGTACAGTCTCATTTAAGAGAGGAGACTGAGGTTAAGTTAGACCATATTCACAAAAACTCTTTCGACTCCCAAAGGTGGGCTGCATCCCTGGTATCCGACCCTGAAGAACATGGGTTGAATGTCACCCTGTCCCCTCTGTGTGACAGCAACTGTCTCTTCACATCTTCCAGAGACTTGGCATCCACAGTGACTACATGCCACCTATTGGGGACAGTCACAGCCTGCTGGATGCTGACCAGCCATCCAGTGTTCTGAGACACCTTGTCCCCATTCACAAAGTGAGAAACCCAGAGAGGATAAGCACTCAGGAGGTCGAGGTAGGAGGATTGCAAGTTCTAGACAAGTCTGGGCTACAGAATGAGAGAGACCTTGTGTCAAAACACAAAGAAAAAAAAGGGGTTCAGATAAGCCAAACTCAACCACACTGCACATGGTTCTGGCTCCCAGAGGGGCTGATGGAGTATTCTTTCTTGACACAAACCCTTTGACTCTTCACCTTTCTTTCCACACACACACACACACACACACACACACACACACACACACACACACACACACACAATCAAATCTAGAGCAAGGATTCTGTCATTGGGCTGTAATCCCAGCTCTAGATGTAATTTGTCAGCGTATGTTGATCAGAAAGAGATCAGAAGGTAATAAATGATAATCTCCAATCAGGAGAGTCAAATACCCCCCTCCCTGAGGAATCCTGAGGAATGGGTGTGTTTGAGGTGACAGCTTGACAGATAGCTCCAGGTATGACCTCCCTGAAGGAAGCAGCCAGCAGCAGTTAGAGACCAGGTCTTCCATGAGAATGATGTGCCATGTTGTCCCAGCTATGAGAGATTCTCTTTAGGTTATCAGGGTACTTGCAACATCAATCTTCTTCTTCTTCTTCTTCTTCTTCTTCTTCTTCTTCTTCTTCTTCTTCTTCTTCTTCTTCTTCTTCTCCCCCTCCTCCTCCTCCTCCTCCTCCTTCTTTCTTCTTCTTCTGTTATTGTTGAGAGTTCTGGAATGCATACATGCAATATGTTTTGCCCATATCCACTTCCCCATTCTCTCTTCAATTTAGTCTTACTATCGAGTGAGGTCCACATCAGTAACCTGCATCAGAAGTGATGAGATGGTTGTTGGAGGGCTGACTCCCCATCCCCCTCATCCCCCAGCAACTCACTAAGAGAAGAGTCAGAAGATTCCAAATGTGTCTGGGGCTCTTAACTTAGGGACTCAGTCTTAGTAAGTTTTTGCCCCCGCCTGAAAGTTGTAGAAAACTGTGTGTGCATGCAATTTTCAAAACATGTTATTTCTGGGATTTTTTCTGGGAAATGACCCACCCCAGCACACTGGTTATCTCTCAAGAGTCCCAAAGTACCTAATGGAGACTCTTCTAAAGATGAAGTTGTCTCCATTACCCTGTACTGAGACTAACTAGTACCCAGGGACACGATCCAGTTCTCAAGACACAGAGACACAGGGATTGGTATTGACTAAACAACTAGTAAAGAGGATTTGTTTAAATTACATCCATCTTCCCACCCTTCCATCTACCCATCCATTATCCAGTCACCCATTCAACCATCATTTATCCAGTCAACCACCATTCTTCCATACATCCATCTAGCTATTCATCCGTTCATCTCTCATCTATCCATCCACTCATTACCCACCCACTACCCAACCATCATCAATCTACCCATCCATCCATCTACCATTCATTCACCCATTGGCCCACCTATCAACCCACCATCCATCCACCTATCCATTGCACGGGATATTTATTGTTTCCTTCATGCACTGTGACATTGATTAGCAGACACTTTATAGTGAGACTGCCAGATCACTAGCCACAGATCCACCATTATCAGCCGCTGTGTAAGGCCTTGGGCAAGCTTCTTAACCTGTGTATTCCTTTTATCTCACGTATAAAACAGGACTAACCCACCTCATAAGGTTGTTATGAGGACTGAGTGGGCCACCTTTCGGGAAGTGGTTGGAACACAGCCAGGCATCGTCAGCACTATGTGTGTTTGTTTTTATTGTTGTTGCTTGTACTATTGTTATTAATAATGTTGCTGCATATATGCCAGGTTTGGGATGGTAGAGGATGGATGAGATAATGTACAAGAGGGGTGAAGCAACGGTACTACTGTTAATTATTGACATTAATAATAAGGCTGGTAATGATGGTGGTGATGATAACAATGATGATGGTGGTGATGGTGATGATGATGATGTGTTTTGTGGCACTTTTCTTTGTACCAGTCTCTGGATTGAGACTTAGTGGATACATTTCCCCATTTAATTCCCAATGTTCCTCTCTGTGGGAAGTGCTACAGAGGACTTTGTTACATTTTACATATGGACAAATTTAGTTAGTTCAAGGTCAAAATTTTGGCTTAAAAGTCATAGCCCAAACTATGTGGCCATGACACTCCACCCTTTTTTTTTTTTTTTTTTTTTGGTCAGAATGAAGGTTGGAGTTGATAGCCTCTAGTCTCAGGCCCAGTGACTATATCTGGTCCTGGCTGTGTGATGTGGGGTGACTAATTTGTTTCCTGTCTTATCAGATGAAGAATGCTCCAGCACCGAGCACCCCTATAAAAAGCCGTACATGGAGACATCCCCCAGCGAGGAAGAGGCCTTCTACCGCCCGGGCTACCCCCAACAGCAGGGCCTAAGTGCCTCTTACAGGACAGAGTCCGCCCAGCGGCAGGCCTGCATGTATGCCAGCTCTGCACCACCCAGCGAGCCCGTGCCCAGCCTGGAGGACATCAGCTGTAACACATGGCCCAGCATGCCCTCCTATAGCAGTTGCACGGTCACCACAGTGCAGCCCATGGACCGCCTACCCTACCAGCACTTCTCTGCTCATTTCACTTCCGGGCCCTTGGTCCCTCGTCTAGCTGGCATGGCCAACCATGGGTCTCCTCAGCTCGGCGAGGGAATGTTCCAGCACCAGACGTCAGTGGCCCATCAGCCTGTGGTCAGGCAATGTGGGCCTCAGACTGGCCTTCAATCTCCAGGTGGCCTCCAGCCCCCTGAGTTCCTCTACTCTCATGGAGTGCCCAGGACCCTGTCTCCACACCAGTATCACTCAGTACATGGTGTTGGCATGGTACCAGAGTGGAGTGAGAATAGTTAAAGGCAGACTTTTGCCAGAGAGAGGGGGGCAGGAGAAAGAGAGAGAGAGGAGAGAGAGATAAGGGACAGTAGCAATGAGAACCTCACAGATGAGAAACTCATGTCACCTGTGGTCACCTCTGGACCTGAGGCTCCCACAGCCACTGATCTGATCAGTGAAGTCACCATTCCGAAACTGTGGCTCTGTTGTTTTGTTTCAAAACCTACAAAACAGGAAAAGAGACAGTCCCACCCCCACAACCTCCACTGTCATCAACCAGGCACACTCACAGCACCCCAGACATGCTCCCCGATTGTTTCTTTTGGGTTCTAGAAATACTGCCTCATTGAGTGTTTGACCCCGGTGCACGCTGAGAGACATTCTCTGTCTTGGTGTTAATGTTGACTTTGTTATATAATAAATAATAATATATTTTTTCTTTGAATTTTCTTACTGGGACCCAGTCCCTTAATGGAGGGAGAGCAGAGACAAATATGTCTCAAAACAAGTACTTTTGGGGCTTCCCTCCAATAAATGAGCTAAAATGTACATCCAACATCCTCTTCTAACAAAAATACCTACCTCCATCGTGTGAGAAGTCTACGAAGGTCCCAGAGGTACCTGCTAGTTTTTTGGATTGGGTTTTGCTTTTTTTTTTTTCCTTTCGGTTTTGACCTACCCTCCCCAGCTTCATGGCATTCAAAGCTGCCTTCTACTGAGTGGATGGAGTTAGGATGTTGGACTCCATCTGCCATCTCGCCTTCTTAGCACCATTTCTCCCCAGCTCCAGGTCTCTGCAGCCATCTGTGGTTAGAACGGGGCCTATCACTTCGCAGCCGGAAATCTTGCTTCAACGAACTGAAAGAGCCCTGGGTGACACAGGGGAACAGAACTGTGATTCAGAGTAGGGGACAAGCTCCCTGCTTCCAAGTTGTAGGGGAGAAAAAAAGCGAGAATAAATATACTTTGTGATTAAAAAGCAAAGCAAAGAAGACAACCAGGAAGTCAGCCCCAGGCTGGCTCAAACCCCCTCTGGAACCCGAATGAGATGCACAGTGAAACAGCTCCAGGTGCTGAGGGAGAGGAAGCCATATTACCGGTGCCTCCACCTGCAAGAAGTCGCCCCAGCACCAATCACCTGGGACACAAAACCACACGCATCAAAAGCAGAAAAACCGTATTAAAAAAAAAAAGTGTGTAAGTACTACATTATTGTAGGGTTTCTCAGATGTAATATTTTACTGGTACTATTTATTTATAAATAGGAATTCTAATTAAGTAGTAACATGAAACCCAGCCTGGGGGCTGACCAAGACCTTTTAATTTTATTGGAACTCAAAACTGCATTTAAGTTTCCCCCTTCCCCTCTCTCCTGCTTTTGAATGTGTTTTCCTTTCTTGGTCTTTAAAAAAGAAAAATTTGTGTCTCTTTTTTTCCTTTTTTTTTTTTAAACTGGCCCTAATAAACAGAACAGGGTAATCTGTGTGGGTGAGGGTGTGGAAATTGGTGAGCGAGTGAGTGTGTTTGCACGTGAGTGTCTTATGCGATTTTTGTCTTTTTGTGTCTCTAAGGGGGTGGGTGGGTGAGAATCAAGTACTCGTTTCTTACATTTGTGTGCCCATTAATGCCTAATAAATACCATGTGCTTAAGAGTATACGAGATGTGGACACCCATTTTTTGTTCGTTTCTGTTTTCCACTGACTAAGTAGAGGGGATAGATGGCTATTGGGCAGAGGTAACAGGGAGGCTTGCCGCTGACTTTTGCCTGCCATCTGTTCTATCCCGCTGACCCTTAGAGGTATTTCAGACCCACCACTCCTAAGCAGGGTGGGCTGGAATATATTATTCATGGAATTAGAACCTCTGGGATGCTACGTGTTTAAAACTGAATTTACCTGGAATCAAGCCTGGTTGCATTTCATAACTGAACTGTAACACAAGCTGGTCTAAAAGTAGAGTCTATCCTACAATAGCTACCGCCTTGGCCTGGGTTTTCTAAGGTGTCTTTTCCTATTTTTAAGTCAGCTGCATTGAGAGGTTCTCTATTCGGACAACTTATGGACCAGTATTTTTGTTGTTGTTTTGCTTGTCTCTCTTTATGTAGTTCTGACTGTCCTAAAACTTGCTCTGTAGACCAGGCTAGCCTTGAATTTACAGAGATCATCCTACCTCTGCCTCCCGAGAGCTGGGATTAAAGATGTACACCACCACCACCCAGCTAAACCAGTGTTTATTTTTCTTTAAACCCAGGAATTTCAGATTTGTGCAACTTTGTGTATCTGCCATTCACAACAGATGCAGTGCTGGCAGAGGGCTGGGGAGCTGTCTAGGCAAGGAAAGTGACTGATATGCAAATGTGATGACCTGGCTTCTATCTCCAGCCAGCATCTATATTAAAAGCCAGGTATGGGGTGCACACCTGTAATCCCATTGGTGGAAAGTGGAGACAGGAGGATCCTGGGAGCTTGTCAGCCAGGCCCAGCTGAATCAGTGAGCTCCAGGTGAGAAACACTGCCTCAAAAAAGTTTGGCAGAAAATGATTGTGGAAGACATCTGATGCTGACCTCTGGCTTCCACAGGTACATGCATGCATGCACACTCCCAAGCACAGGTGCATACATGAACATGAACATAAACAACGATTAAAAACAAAGTTGCATTTTGTTTTTGTTTTTTGAGATGGGGTTTCTCTGTGTAGTCCTGGAACTGGCTTTGTAGACCATGCTGGCCTCAAACTCTCAGAGATTTGCCTGCCTCTGCCTCCCAAGTTCTGGGACTAAAGACGGGTGCCACTACCAACCAGCTTGTTTTGTTTCTATAACTAGTTTTTGATGCTGGGGCTGGAACCCATAATATTGACCCATAATATGGACCTCATAAATATTAGGAACATTTTCTCTGAGGCATGCCCCAGATCGACTGTCGTAACTGTTTTGATTCCCACACTCCTCAGATGACCAAAATATCCATGTGTGTCTCATCCACTCAGGAAAAAAAGCAATTGGCTTGTTGATTACACATTATTTATTTAGTCGTGTCCGCCAGGTACCTTTCCTGGGCACAGAGTTCCTGAGAAGTGTGAATTAATCATGAAGAAACAGCACACAAAATCAGACTTCTTTCATGTACAGTAAAGAAACTAGGTCAATGGCTTTGCTATCCCCAAGGGTGTGAATTAGGAAGGTCACACCACATAAATACTGAATGGCACTATGTATTTATTCTTCTGTGTTAATTTGAGAAAAAGTTTGCCTTTGAAGAGATGACCACCCCCCAAACTCATTTAACAAACTGAACTCCAAACACTGACCCAAACACTTTGTGGTTTCAAAAGCTCAAGCAGGGCCCAGCGGGGCCCAAACACAGGAGGAATGCTTGGGACTAGATTCTAGGAATTTTGTTTTGGGGATAGTCGCTATTACATAATGAGGTATCTTGGGGAGATGGGACCCAAGTGCAAACATGAAGTTTATCCACGCTTTATTTATTTATTTTTCCCCAAGACATTATTTTTTATTAGTTCAAATTAGAAACAAGGCTGCTTCACATGTCAATCCCTTCTCCCTCTCCCTCCTCTCCCCCAAACCCCATCAGTCCCCACCTCATCCCCATTCCCTGGGGGTTCCCCAAAGTCAATCATATCATCCTCGGTAGGGCCTAGGTCCTCCCCCATGTGTCCAGGCTGAGAGAGCATCCCTCCATGTGGGATGGGCTCCCAAAGTCCCTTCTTACGCCAGGGATAAATGCTGATCCACTACCAGGGGCCTCATAGAGTGCCAAGGCCTCCTCACTGACATCCATGTTCAGGGGTCTGGATCAGTCCTGTGCTGGCCTCCCAGACATCAGACTGGGGTCCATGCGCTTCCCCTTATTCAGGTCAGCTGTTTCTGTGGTTTTCACCAGCCCGGTCCTGACCTCTTTGCTCTTCACTCCTCCTCTGCAACTGGATTCTAGAGTTCAGTTCAGTGTTTCGCTATGGGCGTCTGCCTCTGCTTTCATCGGCCACTGGATGGGGGCTCTAGGATGGCATATAAGGCAGTCATTAGTCTCATTATAGGGGAAGGGCATTTAGGGTAGCCTCTCCACCGTTGCCTAGATTGTCAGTTGGTGTCATCCTTGTAGATCTTGGAAATCTCCCTAGTTCCAGATCTCTCCTTGAACCTGTAATGGCTCCCTCTGTTATGGTATCTGTTATCCTGCTCTCCCCTATTCTTCCCCCAACTCAACCTTTCTGTTCCCTCATTTCCTCCTCTCCCCTCCTCTTCTCCTCCTCTCATCCTCCCAGCTCCCTCTCCCCTACCCTCATGCTCCCAATTAGCTCAGGAGATCCTGCCCCTTCCCCTTTTCCAGGGTCCATGCATTCTTGTCTTAGAGTCCTTCTTGTTTCCTAGTTCCTTTGGTGATGAGGATTGTAGGCTGGTAATCCTTTGCTCTATTTCTCCCATATCCATGCTTTATGTACACTTTCTAGGCATAGTCTGAAGGTAATTTTGTGTACTGTTTTCATCACACTTGAATTTTGATATTAACCATTACCTGAGTGTAAGAAGTCAGGTGTAGAATTTTCTACTCAAGGTCAAAGATTGGCACTCATGAGGTTTTTAATTTTTGGACATATTAGATGTCAGTTCTTTGGGTCATGGAGCTATTTGATTCCCATCTCCACCCCTCAAACACTTGCTGCTACCCCCAAATCATTAAGGGTTTTTAATTAGGAACATGTTCACAAACTTTGTTAATCTGAAAAGGGAGATTCTCAATCTGTCATTATACTTCAATTTTGGCTACCATGGAGTTTTTCATTTCATTTCAGAACCTGTGGGGCTGGGGTATAAACCCAAATGCTCATGTCTCCTCACTGTGTGACTGTCAAGGGTTACAACAGTCATCGCTACATTCTCAATCTGTCTAGGGTGAGCTCACTCTGATCTGGACTCATTATAAGTCCTGGGGATGCTGGGGCAAACAAGGTGATAGGAATTCAGTATTCCTGGATGTTTGTAACTTAATGAAATCAAAGATCTTGTGTCTTGTGAATGAAACTGGTCCCCACTGGCTCATAAGGAGTGGCACTGTTGGGAGGTGTGGCCTTGTTGGAGTAGGTGTGTCATTGGAGGTCGGCTTTGGAGTTTCAGAAGCCCAATTCAGGCCCAGTAGTGCTCTCTTTTCCTGCTGCCTGCTTATCCAGATGTAGAACTCCCAGCTCCTTCTCCAGCACCATGTCTGCCTGCGTGCTGCCAGGCTTCCCACCTTGATGAGAATGGACTAACCCTTGATTTCCTTTTTAAGAGTTGCTGTGGTCCTGGTTTCTCTTCACAGCAACAGAATCCTAAGGCTCCATGGATGAACTGTAGGGTTGGGGAATTGTGAAGACAGAGTTCACATTGTCACTGGGGGATAGGACAAGGAGACCTAACCTGATCTGTGTGTGTGAATGTGTGAGTGTATGTGAATTTGTATGTGTGAGTACATGTGTGAATTTGAGAATTATGTATGTGTGTGTATGTGAACATGTGTATGTATGGATGTGAACAAGTGTATATGTGTGAGAGTGTGCATGCATCTCTGTGTGTGAGAGTGTTGTGTGTGTGTGTGTGTGTGTGTGTGTGTGTGTGTGTGTGTGTGTGTGTGTGGCATTTGAGCTGGGAACTAAGCAGGTAAACAACTGACAGAGTCAGCATTTCAAGCAGAAAAGTAGACAGCAGTGGGAGGCTGAGAAACAGGTGGAGAGCGGTAACCATCTACTCCTCACTCATTTGTTCTATCGACAGACACACGTTAAGACTGTATTGCCTGTGGTAGAGCTCCTCACTTGTGGCACTGTTGGCCTGGTCAGTGACAGGCTGGAATCAGTGCCAGCTGGCCAGCTGTTAATCACAGAATGTTCTGTTTCAAAGTCAAGGAGATGCCTGGATATTTATGTCTCCACTTCGCGGTGTGGCTGTTCGGTCCTCTTGGTGCAGGGAGGCTGTTGACTTGGGCTGAGCTCCATGTTCCTTGTTAGCTAGCATAATACTCAATTCTCTCTCTCTCCCTCTCTCTCTCTCTCTCTCTCTCTCTCTCTCTCTCTCTCTCTCACACACACACACACACACACACACACACACATCACATCCCCTCACACACACTCAAATCTCCCCCACCCACACCCTCTCATATACAGATACCCCCACACACTCACATCCCTTCACACACACTCACATCCTCACACACACACACACCCTCACACACACACACACACACACACACACACACACACACACTCATACACACATACTCACGTTCACACCCTTACTCTTTCACACACACATCCCTTCACACTCCCTCACACAAGACTCACAGCCACATACTCACATACACATCCATACACTCACACTCTTGCACACTCACACACACTCATTCACAACTCACTCTGTACTAGGCACTTATCTCTGTTTTGTGGCCTGCGTTGTTAACATTCCCTTCACCCCTTGCTGTCCCCATGACCTTGGGTAAGCCACTTAACCTCTGTGACCTTCCATTTAACCATCCTTGGGATGGAATATTCCATCATTTATCGCAGGGGTTGTTGGTTGTAGTGAGGAGTCAGGGAAGCTATGGGCATAGACTGCAGAAGCCTGGCATAGAGGAAACACCCGGGAGCCCTCAGCTGACAAGAACAGCAATCGGTATCTACTGTTATTGCTTCTTACTCTCCTCCTTTCTCTTCCCTGACTTCCTCTTCTTCAGAAAGTCACCCCACAATCTTTTATTATTTTCACAGAAGATTTAACCTGAGTTGGGGTGAGGAAAACACAATACTTATTACTGAGACCATTACCACTGTCACCATCATCACCACTGGCATTACTGGCATTACTGCATTATCATCATCACTACAATCACTACGACCACCACCATTCCCACCTTCATTTTCCCCACGGTCACCATCAGCATCACCACCATCATAATCACTACCACCATCACCCTCTCCAGGATTATCATAGCCACCACTTCGCTTCCCCAAAGGCAGTTTGGAGAACCTTCTTTCCTTGCTGACTCTTCTTATTTCCAGAACTGCAGGTGTCTAGGGCTAGGAGGGCCCTGCCGGGGCAGGAACACCCCAACTGTTCACACAACAGATGTGCTCCTCAAAGGACACATTCCATCCCCTTGGGAAGGGTTCTGTCTGTTATAGGACATATATATTGTCGTATGACCTCTGTGTGTGTGTGTGTGTGTGTGTGTGTGTGTGTGTGTGTGTGTGTGTGTAGATGTATCTACTCGCTCCAGATAGGGCACCACCAGTAAGAATGGCCTCACCCAAGCCTAACTTAGTGTCCCACTGAGTTTGCTGGAACTACCTACAGAAACATGGGTGACTGTAGCCATTAGCTACATACTATCATGAGCTACAAAGCCTGCCACTCACGTGTGGGGATCTGAGATCAGCTCCCGAGCACCCACACAGCAGCCTAACATGGTGCATCCCTAGTGCTAGAGGCAGAGCTAGGTAGATCCTGGAGACTCATAGGATAGTCATTTTTTTTTCAGCATTGTTGTTCCATTTGAAATAAACATCTAGAAGTTGAGCTGTAAATAATACCTTTCTCCAACTTTCTTTGTTATCTGCCTCTTTTCCTTGAATAAAAATACAGTTGAAGAAAGAGGATGGAGGAGATGGGGGTGGAGACAGTGCTTGAGGCAAGCTACCTTGTTCTAACTTCATGTACATAGAAGCTGTTTCTGGCAAGTAACCTCCTCCCCCCAGACCCATGGTATTAAGGATAGAGAAACCCCTAGGAAAATATTTTTCAAGTTCTGTCTGATCAAAGATCTATATAAAAGCTCTCCCTCTTTTTTTGCCCTCCAAAGGGGGGAAAACCCAGCCCCCACTGGAGTTCCAAATGAACCAACAATACATTTGCGGACTGTCAGCTAAACTAGGGCCATCCCCATCATATCCTTTGCTGGGACAGAACCAGAAGGAAGCAATTCTGTGCCCACTGAGCGTCCAAGCTGGGGGTATGTTAGTGATTAAGGGGATCTTGGCCTGGGGGAGGCAGAGAGATATGGCTCAGATTCACAAAAGCACCATAAATCTCCCGTTTTATTCAAAATGTGTGTTTTATAGTCATTTCCTGGCCAATGGCTGCCTTGGATAAATATATGACATATCTGGATTTAGCTTTTAGGCTCCAAGCTGGGGCTTGACTGGAGGGCCAGGCATTCTGAGTATTTCCAAGAGTAGTGAAAGAGCGGATAACAAAGCTGTTTGTCTTCTGGAGCCTCCCACATCCTCCATCAAAAATAGAAACAGAAGTCAGCGCCCATTGGGCCAACAGAGATACAAGTCCACCTGCTCTTACATCAGGCCATCGTTCCCTACCATCACCCTCACCCAGCACCCATTCATGAGGGGTGTCTCCCAAGGTTTCAGCCACCGAGCTCTGTGGACTGCATTTGGTTAGATCTGCCAACTCCAACATTTGGCCAAAAGACCTTGGCTAAGCGGATCAAAGGTTGGCAAGAATAGCTTTTTAAAGGGAAGTGTGTGTGTGTGTGTGTGTGTGTGTGTGTGTGTGTGTGTGTGTATATGTGTGTGTGTGTGTGTGTGTGTGTGTGTGTGTGTGTACATGCACTGGTAATTGAATCCCAGGGCTTTGTGCATGCTAGGCAAATGCTCTACACTGTACTACACCCCAACCCTCTTTTTACTTTTTATTTTGAGACAGAGTCTTCCTATGTAGCCCAGGCTAGCCTCAAACTTGTTATTTTTCTGCCTCATCTCCTGAATAGCTGGACTTACAGGGGTTTGCCATTGTGCTGGGTTTATGCATCAGGGCTGGAATTCGAACCCAGGGTTTCATACATGTTAGGCAGGTGGTCAGCCAACTGAGTCACATTCTTAGCCCCTGTTTCTTTATCTTTGATGTGGAGCATTTCCAGCATGGTGAACTATGGAGACAAAGCCCACAGTCCTCCCCATGAAGAGAACTCAGTCTCCTGTGACATTGGGTGCCTTGTGCTTGGGTAACCATGTCCTGTCTCAGGAATCTGAGGTTGCTTATAAAATGTATACAACTATCCCAAGAGTGTTGGTGCAATCCTTTAACCCATGCACTGGGGAGGCAAAGCCAGAAGGAGCTTGAGTCCAAGGTCAGTCAGAGTTACAAAAGGGGCACTCAGCCTACAAAGAACAAGCAAGTTAAAGGCAAAAAAGAACATCAATTTGAAACATGGGAATTCCAGTAGAAACTGACACCTGCCAGGCATTCCATTTGTTCTCTGATGACTCTGCATTTCCCCAAAAGGCTCCCACCCTCTTCCAGCCTCTCACATTTTTTCCAGAGTTTCTCTGGCTTGGGGTTCCGTTGTTGCCTTGACTGTGGCATTGGGTGCAGAGACTTTCTTCAGACAAAGTGTAGCTGAGCATCCTGCTCCAGCACTGTGGGCTCAGCCAAAAGTAGTTTCCACAGAGGTTTGGTTAGCTAGGCACTGAGGGTGGAACACATGCCCTCAACTCCTTTAAAAAAAAAAAAAACAGAGACTTCTTTTTATTGTTATTCTCTATAGGATGAGCTCATTCATTTAAGCCATAATATGTTTTATTTAAGATTTATTTTTATTTATCCGTGTATGTGTATCTGTATTGGGTATGTGTATATGAGGACATTTATCTATGGAGGCCAGATACCCCAGAGCTGGTGTTATAGGCACTGTGAGTCACCATGAAGATGCTGGGAACTGAACCAAGGTCTTCTACAAAAGCAGCAAACACTTTTAACCATGGAGCTATCTCTCCAGCTTGCCCCCTTCTTGATAGTGCCTCCAGGAGTCCCTCACTGTAGGACAGTGTCTCCTAGAGTCCCTCACGGTAGGACAGTGTCTCCTAGAGCCCCTTACTACAAAACAGTGTCTCCTAGAGCCCCTCACTACAAAACAGTGTCTCCTAGAGCATTCACTGTAGAATAGTGTCTCCTATGGTTCCTCACTGCAGGACAGTGTCTCCTAGGTCATCTCACTGTACTAAAATACCCAAGTGAAGATTTAGAGATTTCAAATATCAGGAAGCCCCCAAGGTGACCCTGAGTCATCATGGTCTTGACAAGTTTGGCTTGGATCTAAAGAAACATTTTCCAGAAGCTATAGAAAGCAGTTTGGTGATTTCCCAATCCCCAGTATCCAGGGCAGTCAGGTGCAAGGTCCAGAACTCTTCCTGGCATGAGCAGAGGACAAATAGCTGTATGTTGCTAAAAGTGATGCATCAGTAGGATGGCTCATTTGCTAAGTGCTTGCCTTGCAAGGGTGAGGGTCTGAGTTCAATCCCCAGGACCCACTTTTAAAACAGTCTGGATGTAGTAGCATATGCTGGAGATGTGGAGACATCTGGGTCCTTGGGGTTCGCTGGCCAGCTCGTCTAGCTGAACAGGTGAGTCCCAGGTTCCAGTGAGTGACTCGAACCCAAACATCATCCCACAAAATGGGAAAAGATCTTCACCAACCCCACATCTGACAGAGGGCTGATTTCCAAAATATACAAAGAACTCAAGAAGCTAGTCACCAAAACACCAAATAATCCAATTAAAAAGTGGGGTACAGAACTAAATAGATAATTCCCAATAGAGGAATCTCAAATGGCTGAAAGACACTTAAGAAAGTGCTCAACATCCTTAGCCATCAGGGAAATGCAAATCAAAACAACTCTGAGATACCATCTTGCTCCTGTCAGAATGGCTAAAATTAAAAACACCAATGACAGTGTATGCTGGAGAGGATGTGAAGAAAGGGGAACACTCCTCCATTGCTGGTGGGAGTGCAAACTCATACAGCCACTTTGGAAATCAGTCTGGCAGTTCCTCAGGAAAATGGGAATCAGTATACCACAAGATCCAGCAATTCCACTCTTAGGCATATACCCAATATATGCACATTCATACAACAAGGACATCTGTTCAGGTGTTTTCATAGCAGCATTATTTGTAATAGCCAGAACCTGGAAGCAACCTAGATGCCCCTCAACTGAAGAATGGATAAAGAAAACATGGTACATTTATACAATAGAGTACTACTCAGCGGGGGAGGGGGCAATGGAATCCTCAAATTCGCAGGCAAATGGATGGAACTAGAAGAAACCATCCTAAGTGAGGTAACCCAGTCACAAAAAAGACAAACATGGTATATACTCACTCATATATGGATTTTAGACATAGAGCAAAGGATTACCAGCCTACAATCCACACCACCAGAGAAGCTAGGAAACAAGGAGGACCCTAAGAGAGACATACATGGTCCCCTGGAGAAGGGGGAAGGGACAAGATCTCCTGATGGGAGGGGAGAGGGAGTTAGGAGAAAGAGAAGGGGAGAAGAGGAGGGGAGAGGAAGACATGAGGGAGCAGGAAGATTGAGTCAGGGGAAGAATAGAAGAGAACAATAAGAGATACCATAATACAGGGAGCCATTATAGGTTTAAAGAGAAATCTGGCACTAGGGAAATGTCTGGAGATCTACAAAGATGACACCAACTAACAATCTAAGTAACAGAGGCTACTTTAAATGCCCTCCCTTGATGATGAGATTGAAGACTAATTTATATCCCATCCTATAGCTAGCCTTCATCCAGTAGCTGATGGAAGCAGAATAAGACACCCACAGCTAAACACTGAGCTGAACTCCTGGAATCCAATTGCAGAGAGGGAGGAGTGATGAGCAAAGGGGTCAAGACCAGGCTGGAGAAACCCACAGAAACAGCTGACCTGAACAAGGGGGAGCTCATGGACCCCAGACTGACAGCTGGGAAACCAGCATAGGACCGATCCAGAACCCCTGAACATGGGTATAAGTGAGGAGGCCTGGACAATCTATGGGGCCTCTGGTAATGGATCAGTATTTATCCCTAGTGCACAAATGGACTTTGGGAACCCATTCCACATAGAGGGATACTCTCTCAGCCTAGACACATGGGGGAGGGCCTAGGCCCTGCTCTAAATGAAATGACAGACTTTGAAGATCACCATGGAAGGCCTCACCTTCCCTGGGGAGCAGGAAGGGGATGGGATAGGAGGCCGGTGGCAGGGCAGGGGAGGAGGGGAGGGAGAGGGAACTGTGATTGACATGTAAAGCAAAATTGTTTCTAACTTAAATAAAAAAAGAACACACACACACACACACACACACACACACACACACAAAGCAACTATAAACAGGAGGGATGGCTTCTGAAGAATGACAGCTGATGCTGTCCCCTGGCCTACCCTCTCCCCCCCTTCTCTCACTCCCTATCCCACTCCCCACTGTCTTAGATTTTTTTATTGCTGTGTAGAGAGGCCATGACAACGGCAACACTTATAAGGAAAACATTTATTTGTGGCGGTTTGCTTACAGTTTCAGAGGTTCAGTTTATTATCATCATGGCAGGGAGCAGGACATCATGCAGGCAGACATGGTGCTGGAGTAGTAGCTGAGAGTCCTACATCTTGCAGGCAATAGGAAGTCATTTGAGACACTGGGCAGTAAGTATCCTGAGCATAGGAGACCTCAAAGCCCACCCCCACAGTGACACACTTCCTCCAGCAAAGCCATATTCACTCCACCAAAGCCACACATCCTAATAGTACCACACCCTATGAGATTATGGGGGCTAGTTGCATTCAAACCAACACACACACACACACACACACACACACACACACACACACACACACACACACACACACACGAAAAGGGAAAATAGTCATGGTACTTTAAAAGGTTAGCCTTGCAGGCTCTATTCAAGGTGGGAGCAATAGTGACAGACTAGGAAGCTCTCAGTTGGATCAGGCAGTGGGGGGTGAGAGAGCAAACTCACTTTTGCTGGGCTCAGTGTGAGGGGTGGGGTGGGGCAATCAGCCCAGGGTTGGCAGCATCTATGAACAGACATGGCTAAGATGGAACTCAAGAGTCACTAGCCACATCCACCACCAGGATGCCTGCTGGAGAAAAGGGAGGACCATAAACGATGATCCGATATTGAAGGTGGGGAGATGAGGAGAGTGAGTGTCACTCAGCTGACTTAGTAGGGAGAAGCTTCAGGAAGCTTCCTCCAATTTAGTGTAGGGTCTTCCTTTGATTAACTCGGCCCTTCCCCAGAGTGATGCCTCTTAAGTGAGGTAAGGTTGTCAGAGGTTCATTCTGGCCTGTGAAGTCCTCTGTGTGACCCCAGGCGAGTTACTTAACTTCTCTGAGTCTCAACTTTGTTATCTGTGACAGGGAGAAGAGCTTACCCACTTCACAGCAGTAAGAATGGCCACAGTACATCCTGGAAAGTCTGGAGATGACTAGAGTGGCTGCGCTGTGCCTTCCTTCTCCCTCACTTTCTCTTTCTGGATCTCTCCCCTGCCCTGCCACTTGAGAGAGACAAGCTGCACTTTCAAGTGGTTCCAGTCTGCTGGGAGGAGATTCAGAGAAAGGACTAGACAGACTGCATCTCCAGCACCCAGCACTCAGCACCCAGCACCTGGGTCAGGCCAAGGAGGGCTGAGCGAAGGGCATGGCCCTCTCAGCTTGGAAATCCCTTTCTTGGGGGAAGCTGGCCAGCCAGGGCATCCTGTCCCTAAAGTCCTGCTTCTCCCCTCCCCCAGGAGGAGACAGTCAGTCCTGCAGATAGTGTCAGGAACGATGGATGGGGTGGGCTTATCTTGCTGAGAGAGACAGGGCTTCTCCCTCTTCCTTCCCAGCCTGGGAATTGGGACCCTAAGCTCACAGCAGCGTGTGTTCCTTATGTTCATGCCCTAGCTGAGCATGCCTTTCTGTCTGCCAGAGGGGCTCACCTGGCTTCCTCTCCACTGCTCACAAAACAGGACACAGCCCTGACCTCAAAGAGGCTGAGAGTAGATTCCGGAAACTTGGATAAAGAAGGAGGTGAGAGAGGAGGGAAGAGGAGGGGAGGGAGAGAAGAGAAAGATAAAGGGGAGGAGGGGGAGCGAAGAGAAGGATAGAGAAGAGGAAGTGATAAGGGGAGAGAGAAGGAAGAAGAAAAGAGACAAAGGAGGAGGAGGGAGAGGAGGAGGGTGAAGAGGAGGGAGAGGAGGAGGGGAAGGAGAGGAGAGGTAGGAGGGTGAAGAGGGGGAAAAGAGGAGGGGAGAGAGTAGGAAAAAGAAAAGAGGAGAGAAGGGAGAAGGAGGGGAAGAGGAGAGGGAGAGAAGATCAGCCTGTCTCCTTGCTGGCCAGCTCCACCCCTCCACCCCTGACACTTTGACTCTAGACCAGTGGTTCTCAACCTTCTTAATGCTGCGACCCTTTAATACAGTTCTCATGTTGTGGTGATCCCCAACCATAGAATTGTTTTCGCTGCTACATAGTAATGTAAATATCTAATATGAAGGAGATCTGATATGCGACCCCAAAGGCGTCTCAACCCACACGTTAAGAACTACCATTTAGACTCTAGAACTGCATTCCAGAGCCGGGCACTCTTCCTGGATTTGGAGCAAGGAGATGTCAAGGAAGTGGAGAGACACAGTTTCAGGATGAACCCTAAATCCAGACCTGTAGGGACAAAGAGGCAGACTATTTCCCAACAGGACGGATACTTATGACATCCTTAGGGCTTTGATGTACCTTGGTGGTAGAACATTATCAGTGGTGACTTCTTAGGAGGTGTTGAGGGGACCAGGAGGGGTCTGTGGTTTTATCTAGAAATCTAATTTTTACTTCTTTCATTCCTCCTCTCCTTTCCTTCTCTCCTTTCTTCTTCCTTCTCCCCATCCCTCCATGTCTGTCCTTCTCTCTTTCATGTGTGTAACACTGGAGATAAAATTTTGAATGACAATAAGGATGGAGACCCAGAGACTAACACATTCAATGACCATATTTGACAAGATAAAACTCAGGCTCAGAGAAGGGAAGGAGCTGGGGCAAAGAAAGTCACACAGCAGATCAAAGTCCCTAGCAGATCCAAAAGGGATCCTAGCCTGATACTGTTATCTGTGCTTTCAGGGGAGGGTGGCAGCAGGTGACAGGCATGTATAGGAGCTGTACACTGTTCCTCTGCTCTCATTCAACAGTAGTACATTAGGCACATTACAGAAAGAGCCAGAGCAATTTCATGCCTCATGCTGCCCCTGACTTAAGGCTCACAAAATGTCCTAAATGATAAGGGGTGTGAGCTAAGGTCTGCAGCCCAGGGCTGCAGAGTCACCTGATTGGGGGGCATCAGGAAGCAAGGAGGGAAGTGCTGTCATCCATTCACCCACTCACCCATTCACCCCTCCATCCATCTACTCATTTCCTATCTTTCCACACATCCATCCATCCATCCATCCATCCATCCATCTATCCATCCATCAATTCATACATTCTTCACTCACCTGTTTACCCATACACTCCAAACCCTCATCCATCCATACATCCATCCATCCATTCATCCATCCATCAATTCCTCATTCACCTATTTACCCATCCACTTATCCATTATACAATCCATTCATTCACCCACCCATCCTCCACTCATCTATCTATCAGTCATCCAATCATCTACCCAGCTACTCACCCATCCATCCACTTTTCTTCCCATCTACACATTCAGACATTGCTCCAACCATCCATTCACCTACTCATATAACCAACCATCCATGCATGCATCCATCTGCCTTCCACCCATACACACATCCATTGCAGCTACTCATCCATTTTCCTACTCATTCACTCACCCACCTCACCCATTTACCTAAAGATTAGGACGTGTCTCTCTGGAATAATAAGATCAGATAATCAAAATCAGTGGTTTATCCTCAAAACAGAAAATGGAATATATAAGCACTGGCTATGTCTCAATATAATTTAGCTTTGAGAGGTTTATTAGGGGGTGTTCTTGGGACTAACACATGGGATACGAAGGAGAGAATGAAGGAGTAGACAGGAGGAGGAGCACGCTGTGGCAAGGCCTTCCTGAAACAGACCCCACAGACAGCCCTGGGTAAGTTGTCTATTTCTAAACCTGGTACAAATTTGGCATGTGTTCAGCATTTTGCAGCTTGTGAGGGTCAGGTGTCCCGACATGCCTCCTGTGATTCATGGTCCCGTGATTCAGAATCTGACAATCCCGAGTGTGGGTCCCAATTAAGGATGGGCTGTGGAAAGGTCCGCTTCTAAAACCCCAGGGCTCTTAGGAGAATTCCGTTTCCTTCAGGCTACAGGACTGACCGTTGCTGGAAGTCACCCTTGGTTTTCTGCCAGTGGGTGTCCCCAGCATGGTCATTAGCTTCACCAAAGCCAACAAGGCACCCCAGAGAAAGCTGGTGTCCTGGTCTTATAACATTGGTTGCCAGAGTGGACAGTATAATTCTCTTCTGCATTGTAAGTTTTAATGTGTGCATGTGTGCCCATATAGTACCAGTTCCTGTGTGCAGGTGCATATGGGGGCCAGAGCTGACCTTGATTTTCATTCCTCAGGTACTGTCCACCTTGGTTTTTTGAGACAGGATTTTTTGCTGGCCTAGAGCTTCAAATAGACTCAGCCGACTGACAGAGGAGCCCAGGGATCTGTGTGACTTAGTCTCTCCAGCTCTGGGATCACAAGCAAGTGGCTATTCTTTTTTTTTTTAACGTGGTTCCTGGGGATCACATCAGGTACTTTACTGACTTAGCTGTCCTCCCAGCCCCTCTTGCACATTCTAGAAACTAGACACAGGTCCTACCTACTTTCATGAGGAGGGGAGCCTACAAGAATGAGAGAATAAAAGCAAAGGGATAATGGGTAGCCCCCTTAGGATCTATCAACTACCATCTTAGAGGCTGGAATGGCTAATCTAAGCTGTTCTATGTTGGAGACAGGATCAGAGTCATCTTTACACCTCCCCATAAAACTATCATTGGATGTGAGCCACTGCAGGAAAAGATGGTGACCTTGGCAGAGGTGGCTTTCTGTTGATGAGGCCATCTCTGACAGCTTGACAGCTGAGGGCTGTGAGCTGACAATGTTTTTAGCGGGGACTCATCTCTTCATTCCCTTTCCTAAAGGGGAAGTCCACAAGCAACTTGGGCGTGCTGCCATGGCAGTGTTATGCAGCCAACATTAGACTCGACAGAAGCCATCCTTCTATGAGACAGTGGAAAATTAAGACACATCCATGTCCACACTCACCTCCATGCCCAGATTCCAGCACCCAAATGCTACTATATCCATGTTCCCTGATTTTCTGTTAGAATTTAAACTCTTGATGCAGTGGAAAGGTGGCTTGATTTGTGATAAATTGATTATAATTTATCCAAGTCATGGATAAATGGAGGGGTGGATGAATAGATTCAATGCATGGACAAAGAGGAAGATGGCCAAGTCGGTGAGTGGATAGATAGATAGATAGATAGATAGATAGATAGATAGATAGATAGATAGACCAAAAGTTAGGTGGACGAATGGGTTAATGGGTGAGTGGGGAGGTGGGTAGATAAATAGGATGGCAGATGGGTGGGCAGATTCAGTGCATGGATGGGTAGAAAAGTTTTTGCAGCAGACAGACATACCACTCCCCATGCTGCCATGACTTTACACATTAAGATGGATTCTACACATGGTATATAGGAGTAGATGGTAGACTGTAGTCTCCTATGGGAGGTAAGGCGGCACTGCATTGATGTCCATAGAACCCAGTAGCTTCAATCAGAGGCTTTCATCATAGGCCAGCAGAAGCTGGGCAATCCTGCCTGAAATTCTACTCCAGGAATAGAACACCTCAAATTTCCTATGCAGAAGGCACAGTCCCTGAGGTGACCAAAGAAAGGTCATGGAAGGTCATGGGTGATCTGTAACCCCACGAAAGGATGAAGAAAAAACTTTGTGGTCCAACTGTAAGAACTTTTTTTTTTTTCAGGGGTGGCATGCCACTGCCTGTCTACCAATGAATTCCAGATTTATTTCTGTCAAATACCTGCACCTGACCAATCCTGGGGATGGCCCACCTGAAATGACTCTCTGAAATGAATCTATTCACAATTGGGCTAGACCAAATCCTTTCATTATATACCTCTGTGGGGGTTTGATTGCCCCTGGGAAGTAAGTACTGTGGAGGCCAGAGGGTATCAAATGTTGGCTGTGTTAATCAAGCCTTAGAGTGGGCTAGCCTGGTCATCTACCATTCCAGAATCTGTTCAGTCACACCAGGAGATTTTCTAAGGCTCTCTATGGTTTGCAGAGGCTTGGGGGAGGGGGTGTTGGGCTTGAACCAAGAGATTCAGAGAGAGAAGAGACAGGATCTGGCTTTAAACTGCTCCCAGACAGCAGGCTCTTAGCGCCTAAGCCTCGAGGGGCGAGACACTCTCCTTGAGAGACATCGGAGCCAACACCTGGAAGAGATTGATTGCAAGACAGCCAATACATCTGTGTGATTTATGAACCAGAGCTATTGTGACCAAGGTGTGCGGGCTGTTGGGGAGGAGCGG
The DNA here is from genome assembly GCF_003668045.3 of Cricetulus griseus. Classification (NCBI taxonomy): domain Eukaryota; kingdom Metazoa; phylum Chordata; class Mammalia; order Rodentia; family Cricetidae; genus Cricetulus; species Cricetulus griseus. The sequence goes on from NC_048597.1 coordinate 99,713,047, forward strand.
GTGAGGCGAGGGACTTACTCGGGGTTCCACCCTGGAAGGAGGGGGAGGAACCCACAGAGGGGAGTGGGAGCTGGCTCCAAGGCCAAGTGGAGAGGGGCTGTGGGAGCTTGATTCTAGGGATCCAGGAGCCCACGCCTCACATTCATCATGCAGATGAACGGCCTCTTGTGAGATATCACATCTGTCAGGAGGCCTCTGAGCTTGCCTCAGTCCATCCCTTTGGCCTCAGCAAGTGTCAGTCCAGCTTCAGATCTGTGCCAAGGGCTTAATTCACACATGCGTTGTTGAGAGATCAAGGCTTGGGCTTGGGCTCTCTGCACTCTCCTTTCCAAGTGCCTTTTGTTTTGTTTTGCTTTTTGTTTGTTTTTGTCTTTTTCAGACAAGGGCTCATTATCTATCTCAGACTGGCCTTAACCCAGAATACTCTCCTCCTTTAGCCTACCAAGCTGTAGGATTATAGGCATGAGATCTCCAATTCTTATTCTTTTTATTATTATTATTGTTATTATTATTTTCTTTTTGAGACAGGGTTTCTCTGTGTGTAGTCCTGGCTGTCCTGAACCTTACTTTAGACCAGGCTGGCCTTGAACTTACAGAGATCTGCCTGCCTCTGCCTCCTGAGTGCTGGGATTACAGGCATGTGCCACTACCACCCAGCTGAGCTTCCCAATTCTTTTGTGGGAGCTTTGGTGATCCCTGAAGTCGGAATTTCTTTGTAACTCTCTTGTGTAGGTCCTGTGTGGGAAACAGGGAACAAGCAAGTTCTCCGTCTCACCTTCACAACACTGAGAGGCATGGTGTCATGGGGTTTTTAATCAGGTAAATGAAAATCAAGACTATATTAAGACTCTTCCTCACTGGAAAGAGTATAAGTGCCAGAGGGGATGGATGACTCCAAGGAAAGTGTCTTCCAGACCCAGCAAGACTGACATACAAATGAACCCACAGAGACTGCAAAGCACACACGGCCACACAGGTTCAAGCCAGATGCTGTCCCAGCACTGGGAGGGGAAAGTGAACACAAGCCAACCAAGAACCTATCTGTAATTAACAACCACTGACAAGAGAAAAATTAGATTTTCCCAATGGAGTCTCACTGGGTGTACAAACCACACTTAAGCCCAGGCCTTAAGCACAGGAGTGGTTGGTCAATACAAAACAAACTCAGTGGAATTTTTGTAGGTGTTTGGCCTCATTTTGCATTGTTTGGGTTTTTTTTTTTTTGTCTTGTTAGTCTTTTACTTGTTTGGTTTTCATTTTTTTGTGTTTTTATGTGTTTTTCTTTTTGTAGAGAGAGAGAAGAGAGGAGTTGGAAGGGTGGGGGGTGGGGAAGATCTGGGAGAAGCTGAGGGACAGGAAGAGCATGATCAGAATATATATTCTGAATGTTTTCAATGAAAGAAAAAAGAAAGACTCTACCTCACCCCAGTGGGAATGGCTGTCATCAGGAATGAGGGCAAGGATGGCACAGGAGGAAGGAGCCTTCACTGTGGGTGAGGATGCTAATTAATCCAGCCACTGCAGAAATAACCATGAAAATCTCTAAAAGAAACTACCATGGAACCCAGCTTCCGCCTCCAGAGTTTACACCAGGGGTCTACAGTGCTCCAGAGACACCTGCACATCCGTGTAACATGTAACACTGTCCACAATAGCTGAGACACAGAACCAGCTCTGATGCCCGTCAATGGGTGCACTCAGCCCCAAAGAAGAACAAAGCTACACAGTTTAATGGAAAGGGAGGGGACTGCAGACCATGGTAAGTGAAATGAGCCAGATTCAGAAGGACAAACGTTGTATGTTTTCACTCAAGAGCAGAATCTAGATAAAAAAGAAGATGGAGAGTAGAAGGGGGAACTTTGAGGAGAGGAGCCCTAGTCTGAGGGGGAGAAAGGGGACAAGAGAGGATCACAGAGGAATAATATGCTAATGTAAAAAAAAGATAAAGGGTCTTTGAACCCCAGAGATAAAAGTCTGTGTCCTGGCTGTGCAGCCTTGATCAAGTCACTTAATCTCTCTGAGAGTCTCTTACTCATCCATGACATAAATCACAGCGCTGTGTTCAGATCGTAACAGATGTGATGGTAAGTCGATGGTACTTGCCTCAAGGGGCAATGCATCGCATTGAACTCAATACAGGAGACGTAATTAAGAAAAAAGGAGAAATCTACCCATCCCAAGTTATTGCTACTGCTGACTGCATACTCATGGTTCACGAATATTTCTGGTAAAGAGAGAAGTTCTATAAGCTACTAGATGCTTAAAAAACTGTGTGTGTGCATGCACACATGTACACGTATGCATGAACTCACACATGTGTGGTGGCCAGAGGAGGACATTGGGTGTCATTCTTTATCCATCTCTTCCTTATTCCCTTAAGCTAGGGTCTCTCACTGAGTCTGGAGCTAGCCAGCATGCCCCAACTTCACTGTGGATACTGCCCTCTAGTTCCTAGAATGCATAGCACTTCTAATTTGTCCAATGAGGAAATTCTATGCCCTCTGCCACAGTAATTGGTGATGTCAAACCTGCCTGGTGAAATTCAGCATGGGACTTTTGTTGATGCTGCTGGGAAAGGAAGCCCTGACTGTGTGTGGGCCTTGGCTCTGAGTGGAGAGGGTCTCATATGGTAACTGTGCTGGTGGCCTGTGTTCTTGAAATGGCTTACAGAGAAGATCAGAGTTCTTTCTACAAAAAGAAGTACAGAAGACAATGTGGGTGCTATTAACTCAGGACAGCCATTCTACTGTACACGTGTGACGTGTGCTTGTGTGTGTGTGAACACATGGAAGCCCGAAGGGCGGGGCCCATCAGGCTCAATCTTCCTCTACCTCTCTCTCTCTCTCTCTCTCTCTCTCTCTCTCTCTCTCTCTCTCTCTCTGTGTGTGTGTGTGTGTGTGTGTGTGTGTGTGTGTGTGTGTGTGTGTGTGTGTGTCTGTGTGTGTCTGTTTTGAGACAGGGTCTCACTATGTAGCCCTGGCTGGCCCGGAACTCACCATGTAGACCATGCTGGCCTGGACCTCATACAGACCTACTTGCCTCTGCCTCCTGGCTTCTAGGATTAAAGCTGAGAGACATCAAGCCCCATTCCACCTTACTTGAACCCGAAACCCTCCTTTCAGTCTAGTGTAGCTGGCCACCAACTCCAGGGATCCTCCTGATTCCACATCCCAGTTCTGGGTTATAGGTGTGCATCACCACACCCAGCTTTTATATAGGGGTTAAGGATGAGAACTCAGGTCTTGAGAGTCTTGGTGTGGTTTGGATTTGCATTTCCCTGATGGACATTATTCATTTGAAAATTGTATTTATTCAGAAAACATTAAAGAAAAACACTTAAAGCCTTAAGCCATTTCCTTCTAAGACTTTAGAATATTTTTAAGACATGAAAAAAATTTAATAAAAATGGGCAATAGCAATGATGCAGTTAAACTCTGAGCCATCTGGCAACACATTTAAAACATGAACATCACGTGACTCCATATTAAACGACTCAGTAATCATGCATTTAAGGCATTAAAGCATCTAATGGAAGTTTTCCCTTGATTTCTTTTCCAAGACAGGATCTCACTATGTAGCTCTGACTGTCCTGGAACTCATTATGTAGACCAGGCTGGCCTTGACCCCACAGTTTTCCTCCTGCCTCTGCCGCTTGAGTACTGAGATGAAAGGCATGTGCCACTATGCTGGGCGTTTACCCATGATTATTTTTGTTAGGATAAGGACATTGTACCCATGATTTAAATGACACATCTAGACCTAGACTGCACATGGCTGTCACATTTAGTCTGCACTGGACTCTAGGAAGGAAGGTCTAACCTGATCTCTATTTATTGATGAAGAAAGTGGTTTTAGAAAGTGAAGTCACATGTCACTATGACACTCAAGTGAATAAGGCTTAGACTCTCATGCCCCCAGCCTGCCTGTCCTTGGCTCTGTACTTGACTTAGGGATTTACAAAGAGCACACAGGGCTGAGGGTATGGCTCAGAGGGTAAAGTGCTTGACATATAAGTGTGAGGACCTGAGTTCAGATCTCTAGAGCACCTGTAATGACTGTGGTGGGGAGGCAGAATCAAAAGGTCCCTGGGGTTCACTGACCAGCTAGGCTTACCAATCAGTAAGCTCTGCGGGCCCATCCATTGCTCTGCTCTCCTCCTCCTGCCCTGATAGAAACAGGTGTTCTTCATCTGCCTTTCACCTCCTCAACTATTCATTTGTTGAATCGGTTCATTCAACAGATCTAATCGGCAAGTTGAGCTTGGTTCTGGATTCTGGAAACACAGGTGAGGAAGGAGACAAGGACTCTCTTCTTTTTGTGAATTATGTCAAGTGAGGAGGACACGGGCATGAGCCATCAAACATTCAAACAATTGGGGCCATTCTCATGGAGCAAAGGAAATAAACAGGGAGAGGTGAGCATCCCTGGATTGGATGTTGGTTGGGTTCCTAGGTCAGGTGACTCCAAGGAAAGCTTGAAGGAGATGATAACTGAATTGAGGCTGGTGATTTTGAAGGAGGCATCTATGGGAGGCTTCTGACTTGGGCCCCCTCACCTGCCATGTCTTCCTTGTAGAGGGGGAAGGAGAAAGAGCCAGCTGGGCTCCTGAAGGCTGGAGACTCAGTAGGGTAACAAGAGCAAAGAAACTGTGCCTGGTTAGTTTTATATCAACTTGACACAATCTAGAGTTATCTCAAAGGAGGGAGCCTCAGTTGAGACAATGCTTCCATAAGATATAGCTATAGGGCATTTCCTTAATGGCTGATGTAGGAGGGCCCAGCCCATTGTGGGTGGTGCCATCCCTGGGCTGGTGGTCCTGGGTTCTATAAGAAAGCAGACTGAGCAAGCCATGGAGAGTAAGCCAGTAAGCAGCATCCTTCATGGCCTCTGCATCAGCTCCTGCCTCTAGGTTCCTGCATGACTTCCTTTGATGATGAACTGTTATATGGAACTGTGAGTTCCATAAACCCTTCCTCCCCAAGTTGCTTTTGGCCATGGTGTTTCACCATATCCATGGTAACTGTAACTAAGACAGGAATAATCTTCACAGGTCAGTTTCTGAGGAGGGGTGGGAGCTTCTTGCTGATTGGAATGGTCAGCTAGGTGCTTGAGACTTCCCATTGCTTCTTCCTGAGGTCTGCCTGTAGCTTTCTAGGAGACAGTGGGGAAAGGCCCTCTCTGGAACAAAGTTCAGGAGGTGGCCACATCCTTTCTTCCTGGAATAAGTCCTTAGTTACCAAGTCAGGCTGTCTTCAATGCTTTCCCCTTGCTGACACCACAAAGACAGTGGTTTCCTCCCCAGTTTGGCTTCCAAGTTTTCTTTTTCTTCCTTTCTTTCTTCCTTTCTTCCTTCTCTCTCTCCCTCCCTCCCATCTACCTTCCTTCCTTCCTTTACTAACTTGCATCCCAGGAGAGCAGGCTTTAGGTGTGACAGACTCTTTCCTTTCTTTAAACCTAACCACCAACCCAGACTGGATTTTTTTTCTTCCATTTGCCACCCCAGAGTTCTGGTTCCATAGCTTGAGACACGGTTGTCAAGCAGTTTTGCATTCAGAATAAGGAACAAGTTCCACCTGCTTCCCTCACGGCACGGAAGAAGCAAAAGGCTGAGGCATTTTGCTTTGGTACCTGACCTCTGAGGTGGGATTCACGAAGTCCAGATCTGGAGGTGAATCCAGGGAGGCAAGGTGTGTCCTGATTCTGCATCCCCCTTTCCAAGGGAACCAAGCTTTGGCTCCCTTATTAGTTAGTGAGGATGGTAATAGAAGCCTCTTGAGATATGGAAGTCTGAATCCAAGTTGGGCATGGTGGTGCAAGGTTGGAATGAGGGTACTCATTATGACTTTGAGGACAGCCTGGGTAACTTAGTGAGACTTTGTTCCAAAATAAAAGTTTAAAAGGGGACACTTTCCTAGGATGCTTGAGGTCCTAGGTCCCAATTCTTAGTAAAAGAAGGTGGAGGGAGAGGAGGAGGAAGACAATGACAATGAGGAGGAGAAAGGTAATGAAGATGAGCATGGGTGTCTTTTGTGTGGGTTCTAGGGATTTCAACTCAAGGTTCTCATCCTTGTACTTCAAGTTCATTACCCCCAGAGCCATCTCCCCAGCTGGAACCCGCAATGATAGGTCTCTCCTTGCCTATCCACTGCTTCCTCCATGCTCACACGTGGATTTTTTCTCCTTGTGTTAAATGCATCTAGCACACTTGGGAGTTAGCTGAATCCATCTGGATTCTGCAAAGCCTGCCCTGGCATGGCCCACCCCATGCAGGGCTCAATGAATATTTCCATTCGGCCTTCTCACACAGTGCCAGCCAGTTTGTAGACATTGTCATCAAAAGGGTTCCTCCCAGTCCCTGTGATTAGAAACACAACTTCCCCAGCAAGTCCATCAAACAGTTTCAGAAGGACCCAGCCATGTCTTTTCTTTTCTCTCTCTCTCTCTCTCTCTCTCTCTCTCTCTCTCTCTCTCTCTCTCTCTCTCTCTCTCTCTCTCTGTTTCTTTTTTTCTTGAACTTAAAAAAGCTAACAAAACCAATCCATAGCTGTTCTTGAAGTGGACTCATTTGGAAATAAAATCTTTCCACAAAGTGAGTTTTGGCTTCACTTCTTCATTTCGGGTCCAAAAATGACTTTCTGAGAGCATGTTAGCAAAACTCTGGCAGCCCTGAAGCTGGAGGCGGAGGTGGCTCCATCGACAGGGAGGTGTGCTCACAGCCGGCACACAAACACTTGCTTTTAATTCTGAGAGTCCAGGCATCTCATTAGACAATTCATCAAACTCCACACAGGAAAAGGGCTCGGTTTTAGCGGCCCTGGCACTGCCTGAAGCTTAGCTCCAGCTTGTAGACTCCAGTGATTTGGGTCAGAGCCAAGCTAGGCCTTATGGCAAGCAACAGGCCTGGAGGACTTAGGGGTTGGGTAGGAGGCTGGGTAGGGGTCTGTTGGCCTGGCCACTGGCCACTGGCTGAATACTGTAAATGGGTGATGTGGGGGTTCAGGCAGCTATGCAAGTAGGAAGACCTAAGTTTGATTTTCCAGCACTCATGTAAAGTGCCAGACACAGTAGGGGTATGCTTGAAATCCCAGGGTTGGGGAGGAAGAGACAGGTGGATCCCTGATGATTGCTGGCCACTCAGTCTAGGCAGGCAGCAAGTCCTGAGTCCTAACAAGTAAGCAACTCTATATCAAAAAACAAAACCAAAGAAACAAAATAAAACAAGATGGCCCACCTGAACAATCACATCTAGTGTTAACCTCTGCCCTCCACAGACACATGCACACATGCATGCACACACTAGGATGCATGGACTTCCAGTCCAGTGTGGGTGGGACCATCCCTGGGCTTGGTGGTCCTGAATTCTACAAGAAAGCAGGCTGAGCAAGCCATGGGGAGCAAGCCAGTGAGCAGCACCCCTCCATGGCCTCTGCATCAGCTCCTGCCTCCAGGTCCCTGCCCTGTTTGAGTTCCTGTCCTGACTTCCTTTAATGATGTGGAAGTGTAAGCCAAATAAACACTTTCTTCCCCAAGTCTCTTTGGTCATGGCATTTCACCACAGCAGTAGTGACCCTAACTAGGGCAGAGGGTAACAAGGACATTGAAGTTCAAGGGCAGCCTCTCTAAGTTGGTGTTGGAGCTAAGACTTGAATGGATGACATGAATGAGCCATGAAGATAAACTCCATGAGCAAACAGAAAATGCAAAGGTCCTGATTAGAGGAGTGTGATTGGCATGCTGGAGGAAGAGTGGAGGCTCATGTTGCTGGAAGGAGGGGGCTGGGTCAAGGAAGAGCGGGAAGATGCCAGAGAAGGGCTCTGGGCTTGAGTGAATTGGAAGTCAAAGGCGGATCGCTGGCTGTGGTGCCCTGAAGAAAAGGAGGCAAGTAAGGACTGTTCTTGATTTTACAGTCCGTCATCTGCACAGCAGTCAGAGAATGAGAAGCCATGGAAAGGCAAGGCAGGAATGGCTTTTGGAAGCATACAAACAGGGATTTAAGTTAGGGTGCAAGCCAACACTGGAAGGTTCACCCCAGGCCTGTGCTACCAGCCAGCCAGGATCATCAGTAACCCAGCTGTCATGTATGAGATCCATAGCTCTTGACTTGATTAGTACTGGCTGTCTCCCTGAGTCTGAGTTCTAAATTCTGCCTGGTCAAGTCAGGGTGGGCAGGACACAGGGTCTCCAGAGATGAAGGAAAATGAGAGCCCCTCCCAGAGAGAGAATGAAGTGCCACTGTGGTCCAGTCAAACCAGCTGGACCGGCAACAACAGCCATTGGGTTGAAAGCAGGAGTCTGGGTTTTGTTTGGTGTTGGGAAGGGCATTGAAGGCAGAGGGAACAGTGGATACTAAGAGTCACAGTCAAGACAGAACCACATGGACTCAAGGAAAAGCTGGCACATGGGGCACACAGTGCTGACTCCTCATCTATTCCTTGTTTCTCTGTGTATCAACACTGGTAGGACACTGCTGTGTATCAGCACAGCCCTTTCAGGGTGTTTTCTTTTAAACCCGTGTGGAGGTGGACAGCTAGTGCCTGGCTCTGGAGGGCTGCAGTCACTGGGATTATTCATAGAATCATTCCCAAGGAGTCACTTCCCAGCCCATTCAATGAATGACACCAAATGGTCCAACTTGATCCAGACAGGTAGAGTTCTATTTGCCTTCCAAGTGCTTGCTTGGCATGTACAGGCTCTGAGTTCAACCCTCACCCAGCACTATATCAACTGGACATGCCTCCTGTAATCCCTGCATTGAGGAGGTGGAAGAAGTTAGGGTTATCCTTGGCTACATAGTGAGTCATGGGCTACCTGAGACCTTAACTCAAAAAAAGAAAATGAAAATAAAGGAAGGAAAGGAATTAGAGAGGAGAAGCAGGAAGGAGGACGAAGGAAGGACCCAGTTCGCTTCAGAGACAGGCAGATCTATTTGTCCAAGTCTCTTGTACCCCAAAGATCTTTCTCATCTCAGACACCAGACACTTTTATTGGAGTCATTGGCTCATTTCACCCAGCTCATCCAATTGGGTCTGCTTGGTTTCAAACTCCACACAGTGTCAGCTGATACCAAAGAAACCACACAATCCTCCCACTCACCCCTGCCTGGGCTGGTGGTGTTCAGCCAATTCTAAATAGGCTCCAGAGGAACTTGGAGCCCAGCACAGAAGAGCCTCGTTCATCACGGGTGGCAGCATTTTTTTTTATTTCACTTCCAGTCTCGGCTCTTGCAGTTTTGGTGACAGAGGTGATCACTCATTCATTCAACAGGCACGTCAAGTACTTAGCACGTCAAGTACTTACTGTGTTATGAGTGCTGCACTAGGTACAGCAGGGGTGCCAGCCATGGCTTTGACCTTGTCGAAAGTCAGTGCATCTGCAGCTTAGCGAGTGAGAAACACTGTCAACTGTAACCCAGAGTCGTATAATCATCCATGGGATGTTTTTAACAACTGTTTATCAAGCAGCTATTTGATGCCATCCTGCACACAGGACTTGCTTCAGCAAAACTGATATGCCCAAACTGGATATTTGTATTTCTTTACATTGATTGGTGAGGTGAGTGAGTGGCAGGGGTTACAAAGGATGCAATTGCCTTTCAGCTAGGTGGACCAGGTTGATCTTCTTGCTGATAGTGTGTCCCCCGGGCCACATGATGCTCCTGCCTCATCTTCATGTCCCCTGAGGATTCAGAATCTAACAATCCTACCTTCCCAAGGCAGCATCCTGGAGGTGCTGTGGGACTGTAAGGGTTAAGCAGCCTCTGGGTTATAGATGTAGGGAGACTCAGGGGAGGTGGTCCTCTTTCTGATAAGATGTGAAAGGGGAGAAGCTGTTCCATGTGGGCCTGTAAGAGGGGTAGGGAGGAGCCACAGAGGCAGCAGTGGATGGCTGATGAAAGATGGGCCAGGGTAGGTAGGCAGGGCCTCCACTTGAAGGGACAGGGAGATGGCTAAGCCAGGGAGAGGGTATGAGTGGGAGACAGGGCCTTGCAGGAAGCCATCCTATTTCTCATGTGGGTGGCATGGAGACCTCACACTCCCATCCAGGCTGGGCCTTCCACCCAGGGCATGGTTTCCCCTTTTTTTGGGGGGGGGTTTGCTGTTTTGGAGACAGAGTCTCATGTAGGCCGGGCTGGCTTGGAAATCACTGTGTAGTTGAGGTTAACCTTGAACTTTGGATCCTTCAGCCTCCTGAGTATAGGGATTGCAGGTGTGCACCTAGGGAAGTGCTCTATCAACTGAGACACCCTCAAACCTCATATGTTCATTTGTTTGTTTAATGGGGGAACTCGCACATACTTCAGGAAGCCTGTTTGCTAGATAGAACATTCTAGAACACTATCATCCACAGTCCTCCCAGTAAGGCTATGTGCTATTTTATTTCTAGTTGGTTGAACCAATGGGAGCTCAAGTCAGACAGGTGAAGTGGTCTCAGGTGGGGAGCGCTGGGCAGGAGCTTCTGTCTGGAGGTTCATTTCTCGACAGGCAAGTTCAGAGCAGGGTGAGACTGTCCAGGCTGTGCTCCAGCCGAGCTAGGGACGGCAGTGGCAGTTCTTCCTGGTGGCATCTGGCTAGGACTTGCCTGGCTCCTGGTGTGATCATCCTTCCTAGCCAGCCCCACCTCCATCATCCCAGGACTCTTGTGAGCCATGTGATAGGCTGAGCTCTGGAGGGTGGTGTTGGCCTGCTGTGTGTTCTGGGTAGAGAAGCCAAGGTCAAGCTCAAGTTCACCACACCAGGGCTGGAAAGAGATTCCACAGTCCCCACGCTCTGACTCTCCTCTGGATTTGGCCCAAATGTTCCTCTTCCCAGAAGCCTGCAGCGATTCTCCCAGACAATCACTAGTGTCCCCTCCAATGAGACATCAGTGGCAGTGATTTCCCATGTCTGTGCGTGACTAGCCCTCTCTCTCCTGCCCAGCAAGTGACTCTGAGGTCTGGCTCAAAACTCTGGGGCCCTTGTCTAGCCCAGGCTAGCCTTCCCTCCTCTCATCTTCACAATGAAATCCTCATGTCTCTGGGTGTCCCTGCAAGCTCTTATTGGCAAAGGAATGCCTGACTTTTTTTAGAAATGGGGAAATAATTGGCCCATGCCAGCTCAGTGGGGGCAGGGAGGAGACCACCGGAGCCACAGCAGTGAACTCCAGAGCTGTGTGATTGGCTCAGGTGAGGGTAAGCCATGAAGACCCCCAACCTGTCTCCTTGTTCTGCCCACTGTGCGTGGCCCTCGGCCAAGTTGGAAAGTCCAGCTTCCTTCCACTTGACTTGTATTTCACTACGATGAGATTCCTGCTCACTTAACTGGCTTTAGAGTCTTGTAAAAGCCTCTCTGCTGGAGTCACAAATCCTTCACAGGCCATCCCAGTGCAGAGAGCATTGTGGCTTGCTTTCGACATGGGCCCTGGGTGGGCAGTAAATCAGGTTCTCCCCATTCCCTCTACCAAAAGGCAGAGGCGATTGCCAGAGTGCTAGGCTCTTTGGAGGTGAAGATCCATCTCACAGAAATGTGTGGTGTGTGGGGGACATTCTGGGAAGCCCTTGAGACTCTATTTGATCCAAAGGCAGTGTGACTCTAGTCCCTAACAAGTTCAAGGGTGAGGAGGAAATGAAACAGACTCTGGAGCCCCCATCGTGGCAGCATGGGTGGGGGCAATGCCCAGGCTCAGAGCAGTGCAGTTGAGGCTAGCTAAGGAGCACTTGGCAGGGAGGGGCTTCTCCAAAACAGAAGTCTTATTTACAGATTCAAGAGTAATGAATGGTTTTCAAATCAAATATTCATATATATTACACACACACACACACACACTCACCTACCCATCTACCGCCCCCCCCCCACACACAGAGGGGGTGGTGGAAAGAGAAAAACCAAAAAAAAATCGTGTCTACACATATTTTATCTCCCTCTCCCTAGCTGTAATGGCTAAAGGTATGTGCCACCATGCCCAGCTCTGTGGTTGTTTTCTTTTTATATACTAAATAAAGTGAAATGTCTAAGTCAAAGAGCAAGTACTTCTAAGATTATGTATATATGTTGTCCAAATGCTTCTCTGAAAATTTGTATCGAGCAAATTCTCTGGGTGGAAAACGTCTTAAAAATTGTTTTAGGGCTGGAGTGAAGTTCAGTGGGTAGTGCTTACCCAGGAGGATTAGGAGTTCAAGGTCAGTTTTTGCTTCATAGAAACTTTGAAGTTAGCCTGAATTAATTTTGAAAAAGAAAATCAGACAAAACAGAAATACAAAGTTCTTTCAACCCTATGGTCTAACACATGGCCCTGGCTAAATTAAGTAGATCATAAAACAAAACCCAATATTATGAACCTGAGAGAAGGAGTGGCAGGGAAGGGGGCATTGATAGGTAGAGAAGAGAGATAAGAGAGAGAGTGTTCCCAGAAACTGGAAGCAGCCTAGATGCCCCTCACCCAAAGAATGGATAGAGAAAATGTGGTACATTTACACAACGGATTACTACTCAGCAGGGGGAAAAAATGGAATCTTGAAATTTGCAGGAAAATGGATGGAACTAGAAGAAACCATTCTGAGCGAGGTAACCCAGTCACAAAAAGACAAACATGATATATACCAACTCATATGTGGATTTTAGACATAGAGTAAAGGATTACCAGCCTACAATCCACACTGCCAGAGAAGCTGGTAAACAAGGAGGACCCTAAGAGAGACATGCATGGTCCCCTGGAGAAGGGGTCAAGATCCCTGAGCAAATTGAGAGCTCAGGAAGAGGGGGGAAGGAGAATGAGAAGGGAAGAAGAGGAGGGATGTAGAGGTCTTGAGGGAGCAGAAAGGCTGAGTCAGGGGAAGAATAGAAGAAAGGACATGTGATAGGAAGGGTTTTAGTGGGGGGTGGTAGGGGAGGATGGGAGGGAGAAGGGACCTGGGATTGTCATGTAAAACAATCTTGTTTCTGATTCAAATAAAAAAATCTGAAAAAAAAAAAAAGAGAAAGAGAGTGTTCGGGGAGATTAACCAGAATGTGTGCATACATGCTGTTAAACAACAAAATTCATTAGTAAAAATATTTTAGAAGTATTTGTTTTCACTTTCCCGAGAAGAATCCACTTCTACTTCTGTTTTGGTCCATTTTCAATACCACACTGTAGTACCCGAGGCTAGATAACTTTACGAAGAAAAAGGGTTTGCTTTGGCACAGTGGTCTAGAGGGTTGAGGTGGATAGACCAGGTCTGGTGATTGGTGTTTGGCATTAGAGAGCACTTGAGAAAAGAGGAAGGGAACGATTGTGTGTGTGTGTGTGTGTGTGTGTGTGTGTGTGTGTGTGTGTGTGTGTGTGTGTTCTACTTCTCCCTCTTGTGATATAACTAGTAATTATCCTCAGGGCTCTGCCTTATCCAATCCTAATCAGCTTGCAGCTTTCCCTGAAACACCACAAGAAGGAAGATGGAGACTAGGGTGAGTTGTGGGGCTTACACCTCTGATGGTCTACTCCAATTTGCACCAAATCTTGACTCTATAGACTCACTCTATCTTCTCCACCAAATTTGCCCCTGGATCCTAAGCTCTGGAAGGCAGCATGCTCAATATTGATTCATTCCTCAAGTGTGCCTACTTCAGGACCTGGCACACATGAGTGTTTACAGTATCAGTTAGCAGTGGCTGCATAACAAATGAGCCCTACTTTTGGCAGACAAAGCAATGAGCATTGATGGTCTCAGTTTCTATGAGAAAGATCTGGGGCTGACTTGACTGGGTGGCTCTGGCTTGGGATCTCTCATGAGGTCACCCTCAGGACACTGGGGCTTTGGTCTCATCTGAAGATTTGCCTTGCAGGAGGCCTCAATCCCTGACCAGACATCCTGATGCATAGGAGTGCTTAAGTGTTGCCATAACATGGTGGCTGGTGTCTCTGAGAGAAGTGACCCAAAGGTGAGGAGAGAATGGTAGCTGTAGTCTCATTTGTGATGTGGGACCAGAAGCCACGTTCTGGTTCTGTCATTTCTTTGGTATCTGATAAGTCAGAAGCAGGGAAGGGTCCTATGCAGAGGCATTGATTCAGAGCTGAGCTTGGGGGCACTCACCTTTAATCCTAGCATTGAGGAGGCTGAAGGGGGGTGGGGGGGCACAAGATCAAGGTTAGCTTGGGCTGTGTAGGAAGACTCTGCTTCAACCAAAAACAGAATAAAACAAAGGCTCTAATTCTAGGCAGTGGGTTCCCCACCTGTAAGGCTGGCCACTCCATTTACATGAATGGGCTCAACCAACAACAAAGTGAAAAGTGACAGCATAAGTATAAAAGTGGCTAATGTTGTTCCCCATGTCTTCCAAGCTGTTCCCTATGTGTAGAGAAGGGAGTAATTAATTATCTGTGACTTGAGTTTGGACAAAGTTGTGTGTTCACTGGAGACGTTACCAGTCTGAGGTACATTTGCCTTGAGTCAGGATGGGCCTGCCAGCTCCCACACACATCTGGGAAGCTCCCAGGGAAGGTGGGTGTGTCGTGGTACAGATCATACACCCAGAGCAGAGCTGTTTCTCACCATTCTCAGGAATGCTGAGGCTGATGTGTCAATCAAGTCACCAAGGGTCACTGGGCCAAGGGAGGCCACTCTCATTATTGAAATAGCAGTAGTTTACGACCTCCATAAAGCCATTAGCCCAGAGAGAGGAGGGGAAAGCAGTCAGTACCCTGTGCCTCCCTCGGTCACAGGCTGAGGATAACTAGCTTTACTATCAATCAATTAGCATGCTTGTCAGTAAGTCCCATCCCACAGGCATGGAACCTACCAGATAAAGGAGAGAGAACCATGGCAGGTGACTCAGCACTCCATTCCAGCCTCAGTTTCTCCAGCTTTAGAGTATGGTTGGAAAAAAGTCAGGGGTTCTCAACATCTCTCATCAAAGCCAAGTTCTGCAAACTTTGAACACCTCCCCCCTGTCACGTGTGTGTCTTGTTTTGAAGTGGGATTTGAGGATGACATCTACAATGCACTCAACCACCCCTGCTTGCATCAGATATTCCTATCATTAACCCCCTGCAGAAATAGCAGCTAAATATGCTGATGACGACAGTGACCAAACACTCCAAAGTATGTCGTTTTCACACCTCTCTTCATATCCCAATGACTCCATAAGGCAGCTATCAGGATCACACCCAAGATGCAGATGGGGAAATTGAATCCCCGAGAAACAATCACACCGGTCAAGTTCACAAAAGCCATAAGCAGAAAGCAACAGGCTTAGCATGACCTTGCTTGTAAGAGGTCAAACTCGGGGCTGGAGAGATGGCTCAGAGGTTAAGAGCACTGATTCTTCTTCCAGAGGTCCTGAGTTCAGTTCCCAGCAACCACATGGTGGCTCACAACCACCTTGAATGAGACCTGGTGCCCTCTGCTAGCATGCAAGCAGAAGACATAATAAATAAATAAAATCTTGGGGCTGGAGAGATGGCTCAGAGGTTAGGAGCACTGACTGCTCTTCCAGAGGTCCTGAGTTCAATTCCCAGCAACCACATGGTGGCTCACAACCATCCGTTATGAGATCTGGTGCCCTCTTCTGGAGTGCAGATATACATGGAAGCAGAATGTTATATACAATAAATAAATAAAATATTTTTTAAAAAGAGGTCAAACTCTGGAGCCAAGTTCACCAGCTGTGTGACCATGGGAAAGTCATTGAACCTCTCTGTTTGCTCTCTCCTATGTAAAACAAGATCGGTAATAAGTGTGCACCACACAAAGGCTCATACATTTGATATTACCCCCATCTCTTTGAGACAGGGTTTTGTAATGCAGCTCAAGTTGACCTAGCACAGTATTTAACTTGGGGTGTCCCTGAGAGGAGAGGTCAATAAGGAGGATTAGAAACCAGGTTGCAGTCATGGAGTCTGGTGTGTAAGTGTGTCTCATACCATCCTCCTACCCCTTTCTATTGTCTCTCTTGAGTGGACTTTGACAGCCAAAGACCAGAGAAAGCAATCTGAGAGTACCAGAAGCCATGTGGTGGGGTTTACCTCAGACAACTGAAAGGATGTTCAGAACAGCCTGGAGGTGCTCCATCCCAGCTCCATAGGACTGTTGTACCCAGAGGTGATTCTGAAGGATGCAATATTCCAGCCCAGCTCCATAGAACTGTGGTACCCAGAGGTGATTCTGATGGATGCAGTGTTCCAGCCCAGCTCTAGATCTGAGCTAGGTCCTTATGGGGGCTTGAGGCAGAAAGATGTGGTTGAAGACGTCCTTCTATTCTGTTTCATTGGGTCAGCACAGACGATGCCACGTGAAATTCTAGAATCACCTCCATTTGCCCATGACCATCTTAAGCTTAAGCTTGATGCAAATATCTCCCCTTGGACAAGTACTGTCTTTCGGGATGGGAGATGGATGCAAACGGTCAAAGAGCCAGAGGCTTTGTGTTGGAAGCCATGGCTTTGTAGATGGCTGCACTCTCCCTGAATCCTTGTCTTCTGGCAAGTAGGCGGGGCAGACAGTATCAGTCCTTTCCATTAGATGGAAAACTGAGATCACAAAGGGAAAGTCACAGATGGTTATGAGTGCCTGCCATGGCCCAGTGCTAAGTACTGCAGTTCTGTCTCCACTTCACTAATGAGTTCACTGAAGCCCAGAGAGGTGAAGACACGTGCTGGAGGCCACACAGCTGTGAACAGCAGAGAGAATGTGCGAGGTGATTACTCACGGTTGTAAGCGCCTGTCCTTCATCCAATGCAATGACGGTTCTAATTAGCACATGAGATTCTATCCCCCCTGTCTGATGACATAGCCATGTGGTTTAGACTAGTGTGGCCTCCAGATTTTCCACAAAAGTTTCCAGTTATCCATGGCTGCCTGAAGAACACCCTCCCATGTTTAGACAGGCTAAACAATCATTTCTTACAGTTATGAGTTATGGGTCTGGTTTGGGGTTCAGTGTGGGGGTTCCAGTTATTGGCAAAGCAACTTAAGGAAGGAAATTATTTGGATTCATCGTTCAAGGGTAGGGGGTAGAGAGAGTGTTCAACAAAACTAAAGATGCGTGATAAAAAGCCTTATGGAAACTTGCCAGTTAGTAAGCTAATTTCAAAATACAAATTAAAAAAAAAGTTCACAAGAATTATTGTGCATGGGTGAGCAATGCCACTGCCAGCAGGCATGAGTTACTAAATGAAAAGTGCAGTGCAAGGCATGCACATGACACCTCCCTATGAGTTATTAGTCAGGGAGGCCCCAGAAGTCTCCAAAACAACACAGGCTGTTGTCATGGCCTTTGGTTGCTCTCCATAACTACATGGTAAGACCCTGTTTGCTGAAGATGCTATACGCCTTGGTAGAAGGACACAGAGAAGTTTCAAACGAACTGAGAAACTTCTTCCCTTCTAGCTAGCTTTCATAGTGTCAGAAGGCACTATGCAGGCTGATGGGGAACAAAGACCACCAATGGCCCTATGGCCCAGCACTGGACCATGCTGCAGCATGGACCTGCCAGGCAAACCGTATCCACTGGTTGCAATAGTGACATGAATACTATGATGTAACTAGCTGATTTCTGGCTGGATTTGAAGCCCACAGTGGGGAATTCATGTCTGGTACTGTAATCCAGGCCAAAATCCCATGGCTGGAGGTGGGGGTGGGTTTCAGACACCTCTGCTGTTATTTTGCTAAATGACCACACTGTTAAACTGCCATCTAAGTACTTAGCCACAGACCTAGGCTGCTCTCAGAGAAATTTGGTCAGAGAAATTTCTTCCTGCAGTGGGCAGCAGCCAGTGAGAGATGGAGAACCAGTCCCAATAGTGAGAGAGAGACTTGAGTGCTCAGTCAAAAAAGGGACATTCACATTAGCTCACCACCATCAAGGGGCAGGGAACATCATGGAAGAGAAGGTGAAAGGAGGAGTGGGGAACAAGTCAGCAAGAGTAAGAGAGAAAAGGGAAACACATAGGAGAGCAAAAGAGAGAGAAATAAAATTCACGTCGACCTGTTAGCAGGTGTCCCCCGTCCCAGTTAACATCAACTGTCAACTTGACACAGCCTAGAATCTCCTGGAAGGGAATTGACCTGATCAGATTGACCTGAGATACACATACATAAACAGTCATATAGACAGAAATAGATGATTGATAGGTGAAAGATAGATTGACAGATGGTAGATGATTGGCAGGCAGATGATAGATAAATAGATTACATATATGCAATAGAAAGATATTGATACATTTATGATAGATGATAGATGATAGATGGTTGACAGGCTGTATTTCTCAACAGCCTCTGCATTCACCCGGGCCACAGGTTTATAGTGAAGATTGCCCACTCACAGGCTCTTCAGTCTTCTAGGAGACAAGCTGAGGCATACTTGTGAGGGGTTCTTTTACATTAGGCTAGCCCCTGGGGAAGTCTGTGAGATAGGAAGATGTACCCTAAATGAGAATAGCACCCTTTTCTGGGCATGGGTCTTGGGCTGAGGAAGCTATCAGAATATTTAGTTCATCCATCTGTTTCCTGGTTGTGGATGAGAGTAATAGCCACCTCAAACTTGTGAGGCCATAATGTCACCACCATGTACGACATTTCTTTTGAGTTGTTTTAGGTGGAGCATTTTATAATAACGGAAAGGGAGCTAATGCAAGCACCTTCTGTGAGTCAGGCCTGGTTCTAGGTTCTGGGGATATGGCCTAGTTGGTCAACTGCTCACATAGCATGTACAAAGCCTGGATTCCATTGCCGGGACCATATGAGCCAGGTGGTAGTTCATATCTCTAATCTCAGCATGCAGGGATTTAGGCAGGAGAATCAGAAGTTCAAGGCCATCTTTGGCTATGTAACAAGTTTGAGGCAAGCCTGACCTAAATGAGACCTTGTCTTAAAATAAAAATGGAGCCAACAACCAGGTGGTTGTGACCAGCCTTGTGGAGGTATTGTGTTGGATGCAGACAATACAGAGGTGCCCTTCAGACCATGCCCCTTACTCTGGCCCATGTAATCGAGCAGTGCCATCCCACAGAGTTCCCCCAAGGCTCTCCTCTCTATGTGGTGGCAGTATGAGGCATGTCTGATGACTCAGGAAGGAAGTCAAAAGAGACAGAGGAGGCAGGACTGGAGAGGCAGAGGACAGAGATTTCTGAGCATGGTTTATTTTGTCAGCTCCCTCCTCGGCATGCCCATACAGAAAGCGCCTGGCCCTCCTCTCCCCAGGTTATCTAGACAGAGTGTCTAATTGAAATAGAAGACCTGTTTGCCTACCGCCAGTTTGGTCTGATGGAGAATGTGGGTTACCACAAAGTCTAAACCGTGGCTTCAAGTTTCCAGAAATCTGACAAAGTGACTAATGCCCTGCATAGCTCTGCCTCCCAAGGTCTGCAGCCAGGCTCTGGGTGAAGCCCTGCAATTGAATGTGGTCTAGAGCCATCTGTACTAACCAAGCCATGAAGCCCAAATGAACCTGCTGCCCACACTACACTGAAGCACACCCCAAGGCTGGCATTCCAAGTTGGAAAGGTGCTAGAAGTCTGCTTGGCAAATAGGAACCTGTCCATGGAATCTGAAAGAGAGAAACAGTGTGTGCTTAGAACCAGATAGAGAGTCTGCATGGGAGTAACAGGATGTGTTCAAGTCAGGTGAGGACAGTCTTAAAAATAAAAGGACTCCGCCTTTCCCATCCCCAATCCCTTGGAAAATCTGGAAACACACACACACACACACACACACACACACACACACACACACACACACACACTCACAATGTAACATAAAATTTGTCTGTCATTTAAATAATCATGACGGGGATGCCACCCTAGGGCAATACAGGTTTCCTTAGTTCTTGAGTTGACTTACTTAATTCTTGGTAAAATGTTGCAAGGCAGATATTGTTCAAATTGGAACTGACACAAAGGCCCACTTGCCAGAGGACTTAGTTGGGAATGAGCATGTACCCAGGACATATGTTCCTAACCACTGTCCCACACTTCCCGTGGGGACTCTAGTGGCAGTGGCCCAGTTGGAGCTTGCTGTGGATCTTGGTGGCAAGTAACACTTGGGTCAAAGTCTTCACAGTTTAAACATCTAGGGTGGGGTGGGGATGACCTGGAACCCTCCACCCCACCCTCTCAATTCCTCTCAGTGACTAAGGTGCATCTCTGGCCTCTGTGTCTCTCCTGAGTTTGATTGACAAGAGCCTCATAGCCCTGGCCAGGAAGATGGGTCTTCAGGAAAGATGAGGTCCAGGCTGGACCAGTTTCTGCATGGGCAGTTATTCCAGGAGCCTTTGATGGAACTTCTGGGATGGAGAGTGTCTTCTGTGGGAGATTTCTGAGGATGAATGGTTGGCATGCTGAAGTCATAGGAGGCAAGAACTTTCTGGAAAACAGTCTGGAAGTAAAGAGTTGGAATCCAGATTCTCACCAGTTTGGGTCACCTTGATCCCCTGATGCCTGATTTCTTCTTGGATGATGTATTAATCCAAGTTTCTCTAAATAAGTGGTTCTCAACCTGTGGGTTGAGACCCCTTTGGGGGCCCCATATCAAATATTTACATTACAATTTGTAACAAGAGCAAAATTATAGTTATAAAGTAGCAATGAAACAGTTTTATGGTTGGGGATCAGTACAACATTAACTGTATTGAAGGGTCACAGCATTAGGAAGCTTGAGAACCATATACATATGGGGCATTTATTAGAATGGCTTATGAGCTGTGGTCCAGCTAGTCCAACAATGACAGTCTATCAATGGAAGGTACAAGAACACAGTCATTGTTCAGTCCATGAGACTGGATGTCTCAGCTGGTCTTCGGTATAAGCCAGAATCCTTAAGAAGTAGGCTATAATGCCAGTGAAGGGATGGACTTGCTAGCAAGAATAAGAGCAAGCAAGCAAATAGAGCAAGCTTCCTTCTTCCATGTCCTTTATAAGCTGTCAGGAGAGGGTGTGGCTCCTGAGTTCTCAGACTCTCCAGCATGAGACAGATGTTGTTGGGCCACTCAGACCATATTGCATAAACCAATCTGATAAAGCTCCCTTTAATATATTTTCATTCTGTCTGTCTGTTCCTGTAGAGTAGCGGTTCTGAACCTTCCCGATACTGCGACCCTTTAATATAGTTCCTTGTGTTGTGGTGACCCCCAAACATAAAATTATTTCATAACTGTAATTTTGCTACTGTTATGAATCATAATGTAAGTATCTGATATGCAGGATATCTGATATGCAACCCCAAAGGGGTCATGACTCACAGGTTGAGAACTACTGCTCTGGAGACCCTTGACGGATGCACCACTCATGGCAGAAAGTGACAAGAACGGAGGTTAAGTTGGACATAGCTAAGGACAAAGCAAATTGAGAGTTTCGTTCCATTCAGCTCTCCCTCCCACATAGTGGATTTTTTTGGGGGGGGCCACCAGATCACAACAAATGACATGGAGACTTCCTATTAATTATGAAAGTTTAACCTATACCTTAGGCTTGTCCCACTAGCTCTTATGCCTTAAACTAACCCACTTTTGCCTTACGGCTTTTTACCTCTCTTGCACATTGCATCTCCTGTTTCCTCTCCACATCTACTGGCATCTCTCCTGTGCCTAGACTCATCTCCCCTTCTCTCTCTGCATGGAAGTCCCGCCTAGCCTTTTCCTGCCTAGCTATTGGTTATTGGCCATTCTTTATTAAACCAATCAGAAGGCGCCTTGGCAAAGACACATCTTCACAGTGTACAGAAAGATTATTCCACAACACTCCCAGGATCATCCTTGCTTCCTGACAGGTGGGGAATTCCATTTCTCCACCTTCTCAGAACTCTGAACACTGGCTATTGTTCTCCAACATATACTCACTAATGGTTTAATGGCCTGACAGGCATCATCTCAAGACATGCATCCTGCACATGTGTACACACTGGCAGACAGGGACAGCAGTGGACTGTGTGACCTCTTTCAACCATCCTGAGAATGGGAGGGAGAATTGTCATGGCATGCTGGTGATAACTTCCATTTTCATCTATGTATTTATTCATCTGTCTCTGTGCATGGGCATGCAGGTGTGTTGAGGTCAGAGGACAACTTCCAGGAGTCAGTTCTCTCTTTCCACCATGTGGGTCCTAGGGATCAAACTCAGGTTATGAAGTGCACTTTCCAGCTGAGCTACCTTGGCTGCCACCAGTTTTTACATCTTTAAAATGATGCTACCTCTACACTGAATCCTCATATACCCACAGCCAGGCTGCTAGTCTAGCAGAGCTGGGCTTCAATGCCTTCTCTGTGGCAACTGGAAACCAGACTTCATCTGTTCTAAGATGTAGGCTGTCTTGAACATATTAGCTTTGTCAACTGACAGTGGATATTCTGAGGCTTCTCTGGTGGCAGGTGGCCCGCTGGACTCCAGAACTGTATTCTGTTCCCTGAAGGGGAGGAAGAGACAGGAATTGCTTTTCTTAAACATGTCCAGGGACTTTTAAAAACTTCACCTACCCTGGAAGAGCCCCCTGGGGAGCTGCAGGGATACCTCTCAAGCCAGGATAGTAAATGAAGCAATTTTCGTCAGATAACACGTCTTCTGGTTCATGTAAATGTCTCACGATCACCACAATCGTAAGTCAGTCTGATTGAAAGTGAACCGTTCCTCAATTCCACTTCATAGATGCTCCATGGGCTGGCTGGGAGCTTGGCCCTGCCTGGGGCCTTGTGATCACCATGCTAGGGTACCACCTCCCTGAATCTCTCATCCAGCTTAGGGGATCTGGCTTCCTACCCAGGATCCTGGTGCCTCAGAATATGTGACTATGGGGGACCCAGTTCCTGGCATTTTAGAGGAGATGCTGCCAAGCTCTGAGATCAGGACACACTTGAAGTTGGGACATAGGGGACATTTACTACCATGACATCCCTCCATCTTGCTTCAGTCTAGAGACTTGATCATCCCTTCTACTCCAGCCCATGAAATGAAGGCTCTGGCCCTCAGTAACTTGGGTCAGTATCTGTCAAATGGGAACAGGGATTTGACTTCTTACACAGTGCTGGGTGGTTACATTGGAGAACACTTAGCACATCCCTGGCAAATCAACCACTCTCCACACATTTGGCTGTTGTCCTATCTGTTTTGTAGCTCCACATTCAACTCAGTAACAGGGCTGGGGAGATGGCTCAGTGGGTTCAAATCCCAGTATCCACTTAAAGAGCTAAGCAAGACCACACAAGCACTTTGGGAGCCTAAGACAGGAGGATTGTTGGGGTTGCCAGCTTTCAGTCTAGCTCCAGATTCAGTGTATGTACTGAGCCCTCTTGACAGGGCCCAAGACCACAAATTATAAAAGGAACCCTGCTTTTCTAGATGGAGGTTCCTACAACAATGGGCAAGGCCATCTTACACACCTCCTTATCTGTGTAAACATCAGGAAGGAGCAAAAATCACTGGGATGGGGGAGACTCCAAGGACCTATCTATACTGGCCAGGACACCAGTTGTCCCAACTTCCAGGGGGCTACCAAGCAATTAGGTACAAGATATATGGCCAGACTAATGTTCACGTAATTTAATTTTTTTCTCGAAGATGATTTATTGTGTGTGTGTGTGTGTGTGTGTGTGTGTGTGTGTGTGTGTGTGTGTGTGTGTTTGCTTCTAAGATCTGCTGCATGGAGATGGAGCAGATCTTAGCTTCCCCAGCAGTTGCACCTCCCCTGCCCCACCTCCACAAACAAAGAGGATCAGAAGCTCTGTATTTTGGGGCTCCAGTGACTAATGACACCCCATTATTGACTGCTCCACACAGCAGTGTGTGGAATTTTGATACCCTTCTTCTTAATGCTCAGTGCCTTCCTCCTCTGCTGCTGCCACTGGGGCAACTCTGCCTTCAACAGGTATTTGCAGAATCTCTAGTGTCAGACATGGGACTCAGTAGTTCAAGGCAAAAAGGCCCTTGGTTCTCCCAAAGAGGTCCTCAGTAGGGATTGCAATATCCATTGATATTATTTGAACCAACTTTGGTGTTTTGGCCTGAACCAAATAGCTGGGAGGGAAAAATGGAACTAAATGTGACTCCAGGGAGTGAGATTTTAGTTCAGATTGAAACTGACCTCCTTGGCCTGGATCCAGCCCTTTGCCTCAGTGGACTCCAAGGTTGTCCTAGTCTCCAAGTGAGTGAACCAACTGGGCCACTAAGGTGAGCGAGGCCATTCCAGCCCTGGTCAGTTCTCCCTAGAAATGTTAAGAGAACACTTTTCTAAGCTGAAAAGTGTGACATGTTGCTATTGGCATGCACTTGTTCCATGGGGAACATAGGACTAGTCAGAGGGCAGCTGGACCATTTCCTGCAGACCTTCTCATAGCCTTCTAGGCTCATGTCCATTGAGAATTTCAGCAAAGATGCAGCCTAGACCACACAGCATTTTTTACTTAGGTAACCTTAAAACCTGCTCCTCCTCCTCCTCCCCTCCTCCTCATTTCTGTCTTCTTTCTCTTTTTTCTTCCTTTTCTTTCTTTTTTTTTCTTTGAGAGAGGGCCTAAGTGTGTAGCTCAGGGTGGCCCTGCACTCATAATTCTCCTACTGAAGCCCTCCACCCTTGATAAAATGTTAGGATTGAGTTGGAAATATGTTTGGTTCACCCATTGACCTTCCTGGTGGACTCCATGCATCTGCCACTCATATGGGTATTTTGGTTTCAAGACAGAACAAAGCTGAAGCTGTTCAGTGGTATCTAAACATAAGCCAGAGGGAAGGAGAAAGTTGTACACAAATGTCTGACCCAGTAATTTATGTCTGGCTTAGAAAAGGCTACCTGAGCAGGACTAAAGTTTAGAGCTGTTGTTGCCACCTAGTTTCCCCATCTGGACAGGACTATTTTGTGGCATCAAGTCCCTTCTTGTCATCAGTTAGACAAACAAACAGAGAGTACCAGCCATCCCATGGTATCTTTCTCCCATTCTGGCTGGAAAGACATCAGGTGTTCTGCTTTGGAAAATGTCCAGTCCTGTAACTGCCTCTTGACCCTCCCTTGCAACTTTGAAGCTCCCAGATCAGCTACATGCAAGGAGCAGTCCCTGAGGTTCTAACCCCGCCTCTTAAGGCAATAAATTGAGCTTGAATGGGGCTTCATCCTCATCTGCTGGAGAGAAGTGCTTGGTAGCTGCTGGGGAGAGCAGGATGCTACATATGTGAGCTGGGGTCGCTGCTTGGGAGTGATCGAGTGGAAGTTTCTCACTGGGTCCCCAGAGGCTGTGCCTCTGTCTTTGATCTTTGAGACCAGAGCTTCATAGAAGAACAAAAAAAAATGTTGACATGAGTGGATCTGGGGCAGGAGCAGAGTTGGAATTTATTACTGGAATGGATAATGAAGAGACCAAAACCAGATCAGAGCTTGAGATTCACCGCCCCCCAGAGATGCTTCCATACCCTGGAAGGAGAGAGTCTGAAGGCTGGAGGGTCAGGCCAAGAATGGCAGCTCTTCAGAGACTGTGGTGGGAGTGGAGGTGATGGAGGGATTTGAGCTGGAGGAAGGGCTCAAGAGAGAGGGAACAGGATAAGAAGGGGCAGGCAGGGACCTGGCACTGGCAGAAGCAAGTGCTAGCTTTGCTTCAGTCGTGTTGAGGAACTCAGAAAGCATTAACACACAAAAAGCCCCACCACCTATAAAATGGGAGGAATTCTCCTACAGACCCTTCTTAGATGTTGTACGAATAAAGAAAATGAGGAGGCCCCTGGGATGACTCAATGGGTAAGTGCACCTGTTACCGACAACTTGAATTGGACCCCTGGGACCCACAGGATGGAAGGAGAGAGGTGACTGGTGAAATCTGTCCTCCGACCTCCACTGCATGATGCAACATATGCCCAATTTCCCCAGAATAAATACATAAAAATCTAATATTAGAAAAGAATGTGAGTCAGGTGACCCCCTTTTGAATAGTACCCAATGGCACTATAGGCATTAGCAAACCACCTCACAAATCAGTTGCCCCATCACCTATTCTTTTTTTCTTTTTTACATAATGACTAGTTTATTAGATGCCCAGAAGAATAGGGAGACTAAGAGAGAAGAGGAACAGGGGTAATGGCTGACCACCATGGCCGGTAGCCATAGAGAGGCAGAGAGAACGCGTAGGTGGGAGAAGGGAAGAGCAGATAAGGAGCAAGCAGAGAGAGAGAGCGGCGTAAAGAGCCCCATCACCCATTCTTATAAATAAAGTTTTATTGAAACGCCATGCCAATTTGTTCATCATCATCTATGGCTGATTTTCTATGTGGAGTTGAATGGTTTGGATCAAGATGCTATAACCTCAAAAGCCAAACACTTTCCTATATGGCCCTTCATAGAATACAGATATCAATCCTCAGAGGACCCTCTGCTTTTAGTAGCCACATTACTATACCAGCTCTGCAGAGGAGAAAATATAAAACAAGGATGCAAACATCAAAGGGCTTTGAAAATATGCACATATATTTTATTACATTTATTTATTTCCACATTTAGGGTGTGGGAACCACTTGAGCGCTTGTCTGGACTTATGTCAATTCTTGAAAATGAGGTTGTTGCCCATTTTTCCCCCATTGTGCAGACAGACTGAAAGCTTTGGAGTTCGTTGGTGATACCTGCTATTCCACACAGGAAGAAAGGTCAGTTCTGAGCCTCCGTCTTTCCCTTGGTTTAAAAGGAAAAGAATCAGGTAAACAAATCATTTGGCAGGACAGCCTGTGCAGCAGTATTCGGGTTTCATAAAAGTGTGTGTGTGTGTGTGTGTGTGTGTGTGTGTGTGTGTGTGTGTGTGTGTGTCCACATTCACATATGCAGACATACATTGAAGCTATTTGGGGCTTCAATGGTTAATTACAGCTGTCAGCTTGATAAGGTCTAAAATTACCAGGAAAGGAGCTCCTATGAAGGGCTGTCTAGATAAGGTAAGCCTTTGGGCATTCCTGTGAAGGATTGTCTTCATTTTTTATTTTTTAATGTGCATTGGTGTTTTGCCATAGGTATCAGGTCCCCTGGAACTGGAATTACAGACAGTTGTGACCTGTCGTGTGGGTGCTGGGAATTGAATCCAGATCCTCAGTGCTCTTAACCACTGAGCCATCTCTCCAGTCCCTGTGAAGGATTTTCTTAAGTGTGTTCAATGATCTGAGAATACCTGCCACTGTGGGCAGACCATTCCTTGGGCTAGGATCCTGGACTGTATTAAAAGGAGAAAACGTGTGTGTGTGTGTGTGTGTGTGTGTGTGTGTGTGTGTGTGTGTATGTGCCAAAGTATCTGCCACTCTCTGCTTCTTGACAGTGGATGCAGTTATGACCAGGCACCTTATGTTCCTGCTCCTATGACTCACTACAGCCATGATGGACTGTGACATCAAATTGTATGCCCTCCCTAAGTTGTTTTTCCCTGGAGTTTTATGTTAGCAATAAAAAAGTGACAAAGATTGGAAAGAAAGATTAAGAACAATATTTACATATTTTCTCTTGGACAGGTATGAGCACATCTGATAAAGAAGGTGAAACACAGACCAGAAAAATGGCTTATGTGCTATCTGAAGGTTAGGTGCTGTTACCTAACTTCAAACCTGTCTTTGGGTTTCTATTACTGTGAAGAGACACCATGACCAAGAAAATGCTTATAAAGGAAAACACTGAATTAGGGCTGGCTTACAGTTTCAGAGGTTTAGTCCATTATAGTCATGGTAAGAAGCATGGTGGTATGCAGGCAGACATGTTGCTAGAAAAGGAGCTGAGAGTTCTCCATCTTGATCCACAGACAGTAGGAAACTGTGCCACAGTAGGTGCAGCTCGAGCATATGAGACCTCAAAGCCCAACCCCACAAAGACACACTTCCTCCAACAAGGCCACACTTCTTAATAGTGTCACTGCCTATGGGCCTGGCATTCAAATATATGAGTCTATGTGGGGGGCATTACTGTTCAGACCCCACAAGACCCAAACAATAGCACAATTAGCAAGATGGAAAGAACATAAGGGCAGAGCATGAATCCAGAGGGAAACACCACTGTCAGAAGCAAGCAATACCCTGCAGCCCCTTTCCCACATCTTTCTCTAGAGAGGTGCCATGGTCATTGCTCCTCAGAGGGGATCCATCAGGCTGAAGTCATCTTGCATTTTCTAATCATGTAGCATATACTCCTTAGCTGACTCCTATGCTGGTGAATGCCCAGCAACTCTGCTCCCCTTCCTGGAAGGTCTGTTTTTGACCCCTTGACTTTGAAGAGCCCCATTGTTGTTGTTTTAAATATTTTGGAAGCATCCCAAGCTTGAAGTAAGAAGCTGCTTAGACATGGCACTTCTTGACAAATGGAGGCGTCCATTGTTCATTGTCTTCTTCTTCTTCTTCTTCTTCTTCTTCTTCTTCTTCTTCTTCTTCTTCTTCTTCTTCTTCTTCTTCTTCTTCTTCTTCTTCTCCCCAACTCCAGAAAATGGGAATGCATCCAACATCCAAACCTGACTGCTTGCTGCCCTGCTATATTTCTGGGAGAATAAAAGGAATCTGGCCGTGTCCTGTGAAGCATCCAGCATGCACATATTTTTCTGGCTGAGACGTTTTGCCAAATGTCAATGTTACTAGCAGAATGTGACTGTTTTTATTTTAATCTGTGAACATCACCCCTGTGAGTTATGACTGTTCCCTGCTTTAGGTATTAGAGTGGGAATCCAGGATGGACTGAAAGATGATCCAGGCGAGGGAACATTCTGGAAAAATGCAAAAATCAGAGATACCTGTCCAAACGTTCTTGCTTTAAAAAAGTTTCCCTATTTGCTCATTTTTTTTGCAAACTTTTTCTTAGAGTCTTAGAGCATTCTTCCTCCCTGGGGTGCCATTTTTACAATAGTAAGTTCAGACAAGTAGGGGCTGGAAGCATAGAATCATTAAGCAATGGTTTGTGACAAAGGATGTCTTCTGTGGTGATATTACAGAAAGACAAAGTTTTTCTTCCTACAGACATCGCTCGTGCAAACAGAATAATGAAATGATGCGGTAACATCTGGGCGAACACTCTACATGATATGAGAAGGCCTTATGATGGGTCCCCTCCAAGAAGCAGTGAAACATGGGTCCTATCTGAAAAGGACTAACACTGGTCTCCTCTAGGAAGCAGTGCCCATCCAGCTGAGACCCTTGAAAGTCAGATGGAGCTGGGGACAGGCATGTGTCTTTGGCAGAGGGAACAGCCCATTGGAGGGCAGTGGTGGGACCAGGAGAACAATATTCCATGAAACTAGTTTTTCACTATGGGGCTTCACATGCATGATAGGTAAAGATATAAAGACAGTGATGGTGCTGGCTAGTTTCATGTCAGCTTGACACACATTCAAGTCATCAGAGAGGAGGGATCCTCAGTTGAGAAAATGTCTCCATAAAATCAGGCTGTTGGCAAGCCTGTGTGGAATTTTCTTAATTAGGGATTGATGGAGGAGGGCCCAGCCTATTATGGGTGGTGACATCTCTGGGCTATATGTCCTGGGTTCTGTAAGAAAGCAGGTTGAGCAAGTCATGAGGATCAAGCCAGTGAGCAGCACCCCTCCATGGCCTCTGCACCGGCTCCTGCCTCCAGGTCCCTGCCCTGTTTGAGTTCTCGTGATGAACAGTGATATAGAAGTGTGAGTGAAATAACCCTTTCCTCCCCAAGTTGCTTTTTTTGGGGGGTGTCATGGTATTTTATCACAGCAATAGTAACCCTAACTAAGACAGAGATTAACCTTCCAGATCTCTGTTGTCTTTAGTCAAATATCTCTGTGAACACTGGCCTGGCCATTCTCCATTCCCACTGCTAATGAAAGAATGAGTCAACGGAAGTCCATCCAGGGGGATGTGTAGACTTCATATAAATTCCTCGTTAAGGCTTATCATTTGCACCTCCCTAGGATGGGGGCTCCTGATATTTGGGACTTTGAGTGACTTCTGTGTTCTTTCTTACCCAAGAGCATTACTCCTGCATCTCCACCCACCTCCTGGGGAAGAAAGAGCTTCCAGCCTGACTTACACGTGTTTGCGTCACAGGGCATCCTCCGACCCTCATAGCTCTGCCCCTGCAGCAAATCTCTACGTACTTGACTGAGATGAAGGGTGTTGAGTCCACTCCTGGAAGCTTGCATGCTTGCTCTGAATTCTGTGGGACAAGTCATGCCAGTAGTTCCCCCTCTTCCCCTTCCTGGTCTTCACTCAACTTTGCCATTGGCCTGCAGATTTTCTAAGGAGCCCAGGTTTAAAGCCATTGCAGGAGCATGCCTGTGATCCCAGCACAGGGGAGCCTGAAGCAGGAAGATCATGAGTTCAAGGCCGTCCTGGCCTATCTATGTATCAAGATCCTACCTTATAAAACAATGTTAGGTAATTGATTGGCACCACCCACAATCACAAGGAAGAGCAGAGGAACAAAGGGCTTTGCCCTGTTCCTGCTACATCCAGATATGCATAGAATTTCTGGGCTGTCTGGAGAAAGGACTGGCCCACTAGGCATCCAAGGGCCTGTACTCCTC
Source organism: Cricetulus griseus (assembly GCF_003668045.3). Lineage (NCBI taxonomy): Eukaryota > Metazoa > Chordata > Mammalia > Rodentia > Cricetidae > Cricetulus > Cricetulus griseus. The sequence continues at coordinate 99,743,466 of NC_048597.1, forward strand.
AAAGGTGTAAAACCCTGGTGTTTGGACACACAATGTTCATTGCTCTATACTCAAAGCATTGTCCAGGAGATGCTCTGCCATGTATGCTTAAAGTCCCTTCCAAGATGTCTCCAGCTTCCTCCTGGCTCCCACCGCCATGACAAAGGTCTATCTAGGGGACAGTAAGCCACACCTGTTAGAGGCTGGCTACAGGTCTAGTTGGAGCACACACAGTGAACGCACTCACACACAGGCACTGATGAATCCAATTGCTTAATGGGACTATTTTGTCAGCACTCAGAGGCAAGTCTTCTGGCTCTAGTGTCCCATGCAAAGAGCACAGAAGCTTCCAGAAGAATCCAAGAACCAGTGAATAATGACATAATGGAGTCAGTGAGGGTGGAGGTGATTATCAGGGATGACTGCATTCATGGGAAGGTGTAGTAACTTCTCTAGTCAGTCCATCACAAGGCGAAAGTATGCTGTTCAGGCCGTGGGCAGGAGCAGGTGACGGCAACTTGTTCACATGACAACAGATGAAAAGCAGAGTGTTTAGACTGGACACAGGAGCCGGTAACTTTCAGAGAGAGAGAGACAGAGACAGAGACAGAGACACAGATAGACAGACAGACAGACAGACAGACAGACAGACAGACAGACAGACACACACACACACACACACACACACACACACACACACACACACAGAGAGAGAGAGAGAGAGAGAGAGAGAGAGAGAGAGAGAGAGAGAGAGGAATGTGTCTCTCGCTATGTAGTCCAAGCCAGCCACGTACACTTGATCATCCTGGTTCAGCCTCCCAGTTGGGATTATGTGTGTGTGCCACCATCCCTGGCTCAGAGATGACCTGCCATCCTCTAAATACCAGGCTCTTTTCTACACATCTTATGGCCTACCTGTTTATTATCTATTATCCATTTAGCCGCCCAGCTACCTCCCTGCCTATCTCCCTGGGTATCTCTGTATATATTTATCTAAAGCATCTATATCTGTGTCAAGTGTATGCTATTAAAGGAGACTCACAGGCTCATAACTCTATTTTTAAAAATGTTTATTTTATTTTTATTTTAAGCATATGGGTGTTTTGCTTGCATCTGTTACGTGCCTGCAGAGGACCAAAGAGGACAACATTCCCCAGAGGTAGGGTTACAGATGGTTGTGAGCCACTTTGTGGATGCTGGGAACTGAACAAGTGCTCTTAACCGCTGATTCCATCTCCCTAGCCCCAGATAACTCAATTTCTAAAGCTTAAGAATACATTCTATTTACTTTCATGTTAATAGTTAAATCATGTGTACATGTTGTTTGTTTGATTTCTGAGACAAGAGTTTGTAATGGTCAATTGTGATTGTCAACTCAACGGAGTTTAGAATCACCATGGAAACATCATCCCTCCACCTTGGGCATGCATGCTGGGGGCTTTCTAGGCTGGCTTAATAGAGGTGGGAAGACCCAGATGTGGGTCCTGGACTGAATGAAAAGGAGAAAGTGAGCTGAGCAACAGCATCCACCTCTCTCTGCTTCCTGATGGTGCATGCCATGTGACAGCTGCCTCACGCTCTTGCCGCCATGCCTCCCCCATGACGGATTGCATCCTCAAACTGTAAGCCCAAACTCTGCCTCCCTTCAGTTGCTTTTGTTGGGTATTTTCATCACTGCAATGAAACAGAAATTAATACCTGGTCTCACCATGTAAGCTGACTTCAATTTTGTTTTTTTTTTTGTTTGTTTGTTTGATTTTTGGTTTTTCGAATCAGGGTTTTTCTGTGTAGCTTTGGAACCTATCCTGGCACTCGCTCTGGAGACCAGGCTGGCCTTGAACTCACAGAGATCCGCCTGTCTCTGCCTCCCGAGTGCTGGGATACGCCACCAAGGCCCTGCAACTTTTTTAAAAAAGATTTTATTCATTTATTTATTTATTATGTATACAACATTCTGCCTCAATGTATATCCCCATGCCAGAAGACGGCACCAGATCTCATTATGGATGGCTGAGAGCCACAATGTGGTTGCTGGGAATTGAACTCAGGACCTCTGGAAGAACAGCCAGTGCTCTTAACCTCTGAGCCATCACTCCAGCACCTATAAGCTGACTTTGAACTTGCAATCCTCCTACTTCAGGCTCCTAAGGGTTAGGATTACAGACTTGTGCATATCATCATTTTAAACTACCATAAACTAGCTGACCCAATGCCTGTGTGCTTATTGAATGATGACCACTCATTGGAAGATGGAAGTATATACAGCTCTTGAAGATCACATTATTTCCTCAGATCAACCCTTAAAAATCAATCCTGGGAGTTGCTGGACCAAGACCAGAATCCTTTGAAGTAAATGTTATTAAATCTGTCCCCTAGGGGAGCTGTATATCAGGCATTTCCTACAGCAGAACCTGCTCATCATTGGCTCTAGGTATCACATACTCTTGCTTTTCTTGGCCAATCACACTGCTTTAGTTTGCTGTAAGAAGTCCCTATGGCCCCAAGTCATCTTTTCAGGTTTGTGGGTAACTCAAAATTAAGTTTAGCAGTAGGTGACTATGGAGCTGAGCCCCTAGTCCTGTAGAACTAATGCAGAAGAGACAAGGGTTTTGTCTTCTCTGGAGGAGACAAAACCCTTGTCTCCTCCAGCAGTCTCCACACCAGGATGGTGACAAGAAGTGGTTCTTGTAATAAATTTGTTCTCAACTTGCTCTGTGACCTTGAGCCAATGTCTTTCTGCTCTGGGTTTCAAGTTCTCCAGATGCAAAGTGTCAAGAGGAATAGATCTCAGGGGTGAAGTATAGTCATAAAATTCAGTGTCTTGGTTGGGGCTGCAGCTCTCTCAGTAGAGGGCTTGCTTAGCATGCAGGAAGCCCTGGATTTTATTCCCAGCACTGCAGTAGTCAGGTGTGGTGGTGCATGCCTATAATCCCAGCTGTTGGGAAATGTAGTGAATTCAAGGTCATCCTCTGCTACATTGCAAATTTGAGGTCAGCCTGGGCTACACGAGACCCTGTCTCAAACAAACACATAAACACACACACACACACACACACACACACACACACACACACCACAAATAAGATCCAATCCTGTTATGTAAGCCTCAGCCTCAGTATAGTTATCATGTGCTGCTGTCTTTTTAGAAACACAAAGCGCTAGGGGACCTAGTGAGGTGAGGATGCTGTGACTGCTGTGTAAAGGATACACTTCTCAAAGCCTGAGTCCCTGGACCAGCACACCAGCATCCTAGAATGCTCATTAGACATCTGAACTCCCAGGCCCCACCTGGAGTCCTTGAATCAGATGCTCTGTGACTGGGATATAGGGATGTGTGTTTTCAACCATCCTCCTCCTACAGATTTCAGCACAAGGGCATTGCTTTAAGTTAGCTGGAGCCCATTTCCAAGAGGGTCAACATCACCAGCCCATCCACTGTTGGCAGCATCACAGAAAGCAGTGAGTGTGTGTGGGCAGCGCTGGAGTCTTTGTCCACAGGACCGTGGCACCCATCTCCATAAAGGGATTTGCAAGATGCTGTGCTGTACTCAGACTGCTGCTTGGGTTTCTGGAGCCTTGGGTGTGAGATTCATTGTGTGCTTGTGTCTAACCCAAGAATCCCCACCTCTTCACAGTGGGATCTGTACAGGCTTCCTCTTATCCCAGGTGATCCCCATGTGTAGTGGAGGCTGCAAACTCATGTAAACAGTTTCCTTGCCAGCGGGAGACTGGCTTCCATTCTTCCTTCCTTTCTGCTTGAGGCTGCACCCACCCACTGCTGTATGGCAGCTGTCCACAGAGGAGACTCAGCTCCACACTCAAATCCTCCCCAGTGCACTGAGCCCTCACCACTGTCACTTTATAAATGGGGAAACTGAGGCCTAGGGAGCCACCGTTCACTGTGAGATCTTTTGCAGAACAGCCTCCTGTGACAACTGCTCTTTTTCTCCCAAGCTGGGCAGCCCAGGGCTCTCACCCCTTCCCCTCGAAAGCAGCCATTCTGCGGTTTCGATTCTTCTTCTGCGACAGCATTTTGCATTTTCTCTTAAATTCCTTCCAGCTGTCAGGTAGGAGAGCACCGATAAGGATTTCCCCAGCGTGGGGGAGAAACATTTACCAGAGGTAGCCAGGCGCGCCAGACCCCTCCCCGGCACTCTGCTAGCATATGGAATATATTGTGGTCGAAGGGAAATATATTTTAAGAATTTCTTCTGCATCTTTTCAGATGCATTCCACCAAGGATTAACACAGGTGTCAGGAAAAGGGGGCTTTTGCTCCTTCCTCACAAGGAGGGGGCGAACTTTGCAGGCAAAGCCAGACAAGCCTCAGCTCCCAGCTAGAGGAGGCACTGAGGGCCCAACTTCTTTAGAGCCTCCAGATTCTGTCTTTCCTAGTGGGATGTTCGAGACTCTGCTAAACCTTTACCAAATGTTCCGTTTAGCACTTTTCCCACACACAACCCCCTGGACATGTATGATTCCCTTCTAACCCGTTATGTGCTCATTTCAATGGGTGCATGTGCACATACAGGTATACTCATGCATCCACATCCATGTAAAGGTCAGAGGTCAACCTTGGGAGTCAGTGCTCTGCAGCCATCCACCTTGCTTTCTGAAATGGGTCACTCCCTGGCCTAGAACTCGCCACAGAGACTAGGCTGCCCGCAAGTCCCAGGACCCACCTGCTTCCATCTCCCCACTTTGCAACAGCATGCAGTTTTTCGTGCAGTAATCTAGGGATCAAACTCATTTCCTCATGCTCGTGTGGCAGGCACTTTAGCATGTCTACAGTCCCCTAGTTGTTCTTTATTCGTGTGCTGTCTTCCCCTCATGTGAGTGGTCATTTTATCTGCATGCTTCTAGAACTTCAAGCCCCTGGTTGCTGCTCCTCAAGAATTCCATCTAGAAGGAGCTAACCTTTTCACAAATAGCTTTCAACTTAAGGCTTGTGACAGTCCAAAGGGTAGAAACCATTAGTCACCCACTTTCTAGGTAAAAGGATTAACGTTCAGAGAGGTTAAGGAACTTGACTCAGCTCACACAGCCTTGCATGGCTGACCTTAGATGCGCGCAGAAGACTGTGGAATTCCAAAGCCTGTACTTTTTAAGGCTCTAAAACAACACAGGCAAGGTTAAGTCTTTCAGAAGAACAAGATCTCAGGGGAACACCCAGCACCTGGAACCTGCCAATCATGCCATTCTGTCGCACTGCTGACTGGATCAGGAGATTAAGTGACAGATCCATCCATTACTGTGGATGGTTCATCTGCCTGGGTTTTGTTTTGTGAGACAGGGTCTGGCCTTGAACTCTTGATCCTCATGCCTCAACTTCCCTGAATGTTGGAATTAGAGGGGACCACCATATGACTGGCTAGATAATAATTTAAAGACCAACAGCCCATCATCCTTCAAGATACCAGTGACCTATGTATGACGGCCACAGAGATCAATTGATCCTGCTGTTACAAGACAGAGTCAACTGTTACAACCTTCCTTGATGTTAAACAAATATTTTTAGTGTCTCTTAATTCTTCTGCTTCTCTCTCTCTCTCTCTCTCTCTCTCTCTCTCTCTCTCTCTTTCTCTCTCTCTCACACACACACACACACACACACACACACATTTGTGGTTTCTCTCAGAGTTTCAATATGATCTTAATTTATCACAATTTCCTTCAGATCAACACTAATTTAATTCTGGTAAAATATCAGATGCTCAACCCAATACAGTCCCATCATCTCCCCCTTTTTGGCACTTGATTCTCAAAATCTGTTGCTGTGTAATATAAAATACTCATTAAGTCATCAGAAAACTGTTAAAGTATATTGAGCATTTCTGGGAGGCAGGAGCTATGCTGAGCACTGCTCATGAGCAATAACGTGTCATCTTAAAAATAATCAAGCCCCAAACCAGAACCATGAGGAGACATCCCACATCCTTCCTGGGAGGGGAAGAATGAATCCAGAAACTACTAGGTAATTTTCTTGATGGTATCCCGGTAGCCCTGGGCTCCTAAATGAGGTAGCCCAAGTCTTAGGACCATTCTCAGGGGTCAGGGACCAGGCTCAGTCACAGCAATGCTTGCCTTATGAGCATGAAGACCCAAGTTGAGTTCAATCCCCAGGACCCAAGCTTTTTCGTTTGCTTGTTTATTTTGTTTTAAAGGCCTGATCTGCTAGTTGTGCCAGTTCAAAATCCTTGCACTGGTTAGGTAGAGACATGTGGATCCCTGGCAAGACAGTTTAGCCTACTTGGTGACCCCCAGAACAGGGAGAGACCCTACCTTAACAATGAATGAATGAATGAATGAATGAATGAATGAATATACAAACAAATATGGACCGATGCTTGAGGAACTACACACATATCCACCATGTGCACACACGAATATACACATGAACACACATACAAATAACCCTCACAGGAGTAGTCAAACAATTTCAGGCCAGATGACAAGGTAAAAAAGCCATATTCATTCATGGCTAAGAGACAGGACATTCAAGGCTGACCTTGCAGAATCCAATACCCAGGGCCCTACAGTTTGGCTAACATGATTCACTTCTTTGTTTCTGAGTAGTGCTGAAGTTCAGAGCTGTCAATCACTGTGACCAAGGCTGGGCGGAATGACACTATAGATGCATCCTGAAGGTCCCCACCCCCATCCCTGGCCACCCACCCCTGACCTTGATTCCTCTCTCAGAGCGATGTCTTCCCTCTCTCTTCCATGCCTTCATTTGGAAGACACAATATGGGGTTGAAGTAGGTGCCTTGCTCAGGGAGCATTCAAAATGCAGCCAAGCGCAACTCGAATATTTTCCATCTTCCCAGTGAGCCTGAACTAATGGGTTAGCCCAAAGTGACTCAGAGGAAATCAATACACCCCCCCCCCCCAGCTGCTCAGAGGGAGCAAACTGACTCAACTGGCTCCTCCCACTTAACCCCGCCGGAAAGCCTGGTCTGGGGAGCTCCCATGGTACACTGGAGTCCTTACTCCTGGTAGTAGTGGTGGTGGTGGGGGCTCTGGGTTTCCTCTTCTTAGAACTACAGCTGAGACCACTTCCCCTCTTTGCCCTGCCACTTCTTGGATAGATCTGCTTTGAATCACAGTGTGACATAGCTCCAGAGCAGGGATTCCCTTTAACAAAAGGCAGAGCGTAGTTTCAGAGTTCATTCCCATCTTGGAGTCATTCCATGCCTCCATCCTCACCAGAATCTGGAGCAAGTCAATAAATAGAAGAGTGGAGAAGGTGTTGATGGCTCTGACCAGCCCCCTAAGGACGCCTCCCACACCCCATCATGTCATCCTGAGAAACAGAGCCCTGCCGCCGAGCCTGGGCTGAGAAGTCGAAAGCCCTTTCTTCTTTGGCGCTCACACCATTGTTTCAATTATGATCAAACAAACCCCACTAATTCCTTTAAAAGCTTGAACGTGACTGGGCCAGAGTTCCATCATGAGTTGTCCGGCCTCAGGGGCTCATGTTGTGTCTGGCTGGTCCCCATGACAGTTCATCACCAGCCCTAGTACCTGGCCCTGAGTGATGCTGATGGAGGTTTTGCCCAACCTTTCCTGACAGCGACAAGAAGATGGAACATTACAGAGAGACAAATCCCCAAGTGGAAGGATGCCACCATGAAAGAAGAAATGGAGGCCACGCCCGAACTTCTCCATCTCACCACCCTCTACACACAGCCTCATCTCAGCAAAACATCCTGACTCAGTGTGACACCAGAATTAATATGGACCTAGGTTCAACTGCTGATCCAAAACCCATGCTGAGAGTATTGCTAAAATTGGTTTCTTTAAGCACCCTGGGCAGAAATGGCGGCTATCTAGTGCCATGTGACCAGGCTTGCTCCATTGTCTCACTTCCTACTGGTCTGAGTGGAGTCATATGACTACAATTAACAGCAAGGGAGGCTGGGAAATGTAGTCTTTAGCTGGATGACATTATTTCAAGCTGGGGCACCCCTTTGACTCAAGAGATTGTGTACAGGAAGACAAATAGAAGTTTGAATCTTATTTAATAATATTTAAATTAGTATTTAAATATCTGCCAGTACCCTGTGTTATATTTTATGCACATACCCATGTGGGTGTGGCTCTATGTATAGCTATGTGTCCTATATGTAGCTGGCTTAGGGTTGAGCATGGGAATGCATGTTCATCATCCCAGCACTGAGAAGCCTGAGGTAGGAGGATTGCATGTTCAAAGATATCCTGGACTACATAATGAGACTCTGTCTCATTACACCAAGAGGAAAAATAAATCTTTCTAGATTGCTTAGACTAGCTAATAAAGCAAACTGTTCAGTGAATACTGCATTGCTTACGTCTTTACAAGCAAGAAAGGCCATAGGTGTCAGCACATGCCAGTCCAGTCTCCACCATGGTTGGCCGAATGCCTGGATGGAAGTTTCAGGTATGTGGAGGGTCAACTGTTTTTCTACTACAGCTAATACTTAGGTGTGACTCCCGTCTCCCCTCAAGTATTTTCTATCAGTCAGGCTTCAGTTGGAAAGACTTGAGACAATCAAAGAAGCTGCTAAGGAGAGTTAAAAGATATATAAACTATTTAAAAGATGTGGGGAGTCCACTCTCTCGGGCTCTTGGGGCAAGGGTGTCTTAGGGTCTTTGCCCACTTGTGAAGTAGAATCCGCTGAGTGTTATGAAGTTGTCCGGGGAGCAAGGCCTGAAAGGAAATTCAGAGATCACAGAGAGACCAGTAACCTGCCGTGGGGATGGGGATGGAAGAAAGCCTGAAGGTACCTCCTGTGGTTAGTCAGGCCACGGCAGACCAGTGCAGAAAGCCGTGAAAGATTGTTGATTTTTCACAGCTTCTTTGGATGGATGCATGATGCAGTAAAGACATGTCAGGAGTTGGGGGGGATGCTCAAGAGGTAAAGAGTCTGCTGTGCAAGCATGGGGGCCTGAGTTTGGATCTCCAGAGACCCGGTGAGAAGCCAGGCATGACTGTTCATGCCTACACCCTCAGCACTGGGGGAGGGGGAGGGGAGGGGGGGGCGGGGGAGGGGAAGGGCAGAGACAGACTGGCCTATAAGCTCACTAGCCAGGCAGTGGAGCCAATTAATGCATTCTAGATTGAGTGGAGAAACCCTGCATCAAAGAATAAGGTGGAGAGCCCTCAGGGAACACACCTGATTTGGGAGTCAAACCCTAAGAATCCCCAAAGGAAGAATTTATTGTTGTTTTAGTTTTTGTTTTGGAGTTGAGGTTTCATGTAGCTTTAGGTTAGCCCCAATCTCCCTATGTAGCTGAAGGTGATCTTGAACATTTTACCACTTCTAACTAATACCACCAGTTTATATGACATTGGGGACTGAACCCAAGGCTTCCGTACCTTAGGCAAGCACCCTGCAGAACTAAACCCACAGCTCCAGAGGGAGAGTTGGATGTTTCTTTCCCCCAACTTTCAAATCTTGTCTGAAATTTAAATTTAAGCCATAACTTAAAAATAACTTCCATACCTCTGGGTGAGGCTGGAGCAACTGTGGCACTGGAAAAGGTTTCTTTGGGACAAATTCTGGAATTTCTGTTTTCTTTTCTTTTCTTTCTTTCTTTCTTTCTTTTTTTAAAAGAATTTTTGGTGCATTAATTTTTTACTCATTAAAAGTAGGCACATGTGGGGTTTTTTTCCACAGGAACTCCTGGAAGCCAAGCAGAGTCATTATTATTTTATTCTGCATAACCCTCACTTTACAACCGAGCACCGGCTGCTCAGATTTAATTTCCTTGGGGACACCCAGGGCCTGTGGTGCTGGAGGATGCTGTTCCAGAGTGGAATATGAGCCATCGCAAAGAATTCTGGGGATCTTGGTCTTCTGTGCCAGTTTCTTATTCTCCACTGCACAGGCACCACATGCCCAACGTGGTTGGAAATAGTTGATTTACTGGGCTGTGTAGAAATCCAAGCTATGCTCATTATCCAAGTGCCTTAGGTCATCTGGATCCCTAAATAAATGATCAATGGAAGGAAACATTTGCTAACAGAGAGGTTGAATTCTCTAGCATAAAGGATACTTGTATTAGTTACTTTTCTCTTTGCTTTGACCAAATGCCTAACCAGAAGCCATTTAAGGAAGGCCATACCTAGCTCACGGTTCAGGAAGATACAGTCCGATTTGGCAGGGCAGGCATGGCTATAGGCAGTGGGAAGGGCAGCTGGTCACCTTTCATCTGCAGTCAGTGAGTGCAGAGTGACCAGGAAATGGTATTAGGCTATAAAGCATCAAGTCCCCACACCTCCAATTCCTCCAGCCAGGCTCCACCTCCTAAAAGTTCCACAACCTGTCCAAATAGTGCCACCTGCTGGAGACTGGGTGTTCAAACATGAGCCTGTGGAGGATATTTCAAGTCACAACATTAAGAATAGAGCTAGGTGGCAGGGTGTCTGCTTGCCCCCTGATGAAGACCTGTGGGTTTTGCCTTTATAAGCCTCTGATGAACATCATTCTCTGACATTCCCAGGGAATCCTGGCTATGGACCTGGCCACCGTCCATTGTTCTGGCCAGTATTTAATAAAGCTTCATTCAAAGTCGGTTCAAAACGAAAATAGAGCTAGGTCACACAGTCCTCTTTAAAGGAGGTGGGTGAAGGGATATTATACAGGATGCCAGGCAGTTCATTCATAAAAATATTATTTAAAGACTACAATTTGAAGCTAGGCATGGTGATGCACACCTTTAATCCCAGAACTCAGGAGGCAGAGATAAGTGAACCTTTGAGTTCCTGGGCACCCTGGTCTACAGAGGGAGTTCCAGGACAGCCAGGGCTACACAGTGTAATACAATAAATAAAAGACCCAAAGACACTGATATTGGGGTTAAAGCTTCAAGCTGAAGATCAGAAAAGCAAAGCAGCTGGCCTTACCTCTACCTCAGACTGAAATGTGATCCTGGCTCCACCAAACCTCAGACTGCAATCCCAGACCATTATACTCTCCTCAACATGGCTGGAGAATCCTGAGACTCGATCCTTCCTATCCTCATAGTGTTTGAAGAATGAATCCCAGCTCTGAGACCTGTTCCTGTCTTATATACCTCCCTAATGTTGGGATTAAAGGCATGTGATCCCAGGTGCTGGGATGAGCTCTGTTACTCTTCACTCTTGTGTAAGCCATTGTGGTCTTGAACTCAGAGGTCAATCTACCTCTTAATCCCGAGTCCTGGGATTAAAGGTGTATACCACCACTGCCTGATCTCTATAGCTTGAGGCTGACTTTGCTTTCTGAATCCTCAGGCAAGCTTTAATAAGTCATAAATAATATACCACCACAACATAGAGAAACACTGTCTCAAAACAAACAAGCAAGCAAATAAACAGACAAAAATTATTTGAATGGATCCCGTGTCCTTCATACTTTCCAGCTTTTGAAAGTTCGTTGCTATTGAATTTCTCTTGTTAAGTACATGTTCCCTTTCTTGTGTTCTTCTTCATCTACAATCTTGTTTTCTTTTGCTCAAGTGGGATTTCTAAGTTGTGCAAACATCAGGCCCTACAAATCCAGGCAGTGGAAGGCATAGTGGCACAGAAAAAAAGATCACAGAGGCATTCTTATGCAGCTTATTGATGGGAGTTGTATTTATTTATTTAAAAGATTTAAACATTTATTGCTGTGTATGTGTGTGGGCTCATACATGACTGTACAGTTCTCTCAGAGGCTAGAAGAGGGCACTACATACCCTGGAGTTATGGGTGATTGGGAACTGAATCCTGGTCCTTCGCAGGAGCAGCAAGTGCCCTTAACCAGCCAACGAGTCATCTCTCTAGCCTGGATTTAAAAGCAGAATTCAAGAATTATCTGTGTCCAAGGATGAAAACTATGATCTGTGTGCCCAGTCTGGCCCACCACTGATTTCCATAAGTAATGCTTCAGTGGAACATGGCCAGGTTTATTTGTCTACATGGTGCCTGTGGCCATTGCCACCTATGACAAAGACAGAGTTGAGTGAACAGCAGCCTGGACTGATGGGTACATGAAGCCAAACACCTTGGCCATGTGGTCCCTTGCAAAGCAAACCAATTTCTGCTCTACCAGGGACTCTTAGAGAAGGCAAAGGAGAGCCCAAGTCCCTGAGAGTGGGCAGGTCAGTGTCCTGTCCACTTATCTGAGGCTGTCTCATAGTCCACACTCAGGCCCGGAAAAGTCCCATTAAAATGACCAGTTTCGGCTCAGGCCCTGATCACATTCCTCCTTGTTATGGTGGAAATTCCACCCAAGCCCCTCCCCTATCACTCTTTAAACCCTACTACATCTCAGAAAGCCCACCAAATGATGACACCCTCTCCCAGAGATGCTCAAGCCCTCTTCTACAGGGTATTTGAACTGCCTCCCAGAAAATAGACTTGTGATTTCCCAGTCTCTCTCCCATTTCCTCTCTGGGGGACTAGAAGGCCATCCAGGAGCATTGTATCCATTAAACATGGGCTTTTTCTAATTCTGTTCCATTTTATCTGATTTGGATTGCTGCATTGGTGGAGAGGCTTATCGGGGTGTAGAAACTTTTTACTCCTTTCTTGCTCAAGCACTTTTGATGGCTACTCATTACTCAAAAGACTTTAACCAGGTTCCATTCAACCTCCCATATTCTCCCCAGTTCTCTTACACAGTTCCTCTTTGACCCCAGGGGTCACTATGGACTTTCGTGCTTCACTAAGTGTAGAAGAGCTAGACTTTCTGAGCCCTAAACCTACAAACCCGCCTGTTACCACGGGCAGAAACAGGTATAGATTCACAGGCTACAACTGGAAACATGTCCATCTAGATAAAGACTACATTTCCCAGATGTCATTGCAGCTACTCATAACCATGTGACCAATTCTCACCAATGAGATATATGTAGGTAAATGTAACTTCCGACTGTGCCATCTTATTCCTAACTTTCTGCCTTGAGTGGCAAACAGCGTTTCTGGGCTACTGTCAATGGAAGTCACAGATTGGGGATGACTGAGAAACCCAATGCAAGGATCGCATGTCTCCCACTTTGTGGAATGACTCCAAGAGCCTGGGTCCCTTAGGCTCAGATTCTTATTGGATAGAGAAGAAAAGCTGTGTTTTATTTAAGCCCCATTTATTTTGGCCATTGCTGTGGTGGCTACACTTTACTTGACTAGTAACTTTGCCTCTCTTTCTTTGCTATTTTGTGGTTCTGTGAGTGGGCAAGCCTTCGACAGAAGGACTAGATACCCTAACTTCCCCCAGTTGGGTGCACTTTAAGGACCACAGGTCTGTCTGTACTTGGAACCCCCACCCAGCAATCAGCAGATGCTCCTAATACACCATTTTTATCCAGTTGTCACTCCTCCAGCCGGCACTATATTTCAGGCAAAATAAATAGGGTCAGTTATTGCCATGGTAACTTCACACTTTGTAGGAAGGAAATTGGAGCTTGGACAAGGGACAGGTTTCCCCTGAGGGGAAAGAAACAGGCTGCTTGGACCCTTCTCTGAGTGGACTGGGTTGGCCCCCTCTCAACTTGGATTAACAGTGTCCGGCTTCAAAACTAATGGGCTGGAGATGTGCCTCCCCAACCTCTGGCTCCTCCTTGGCAGTTTTGGGGCCTTCCTCTACCACTGCAATCACTGGAGTGTGGCAGTAGGTGGGGTTGGGTTTGAAGGCTGCACCCTGCCACAGAAACCTGAGGATTGCCTTGCCTCGTCTATGTCCAGAAAGGAACAATCAATGCCGGCTTAAGCTTTCTCCCTTCTCCCTTCCCAGTCCTCATTTATGGGGTAGGAACAGCTGGCCTTATAAAAATAATTGAATTTACAGTGTACATTGACTGAGATTCAACTTATAAATTTTGCACAGTGTCTGGCAGACCAAGCCAAAGCACCGGATCACCCCCACCCCCACTCTGTTTCCTCAGCAGGGTTTAGAAGGGAATTATCTCTGAAAGGAGGCAAACAGAGAGAACCCATCAGAATTGAGTTCTCACAACCATTCTTCCCCAGGTAGGTGAACTTGGTGTTCTTGCTCAAGGCCCAGGGGTTTGGGAACCATCATGGCTGCTATATCTTAAGACTGAGGTGTTCTCTGATTTGGTGTCCTAAAATATCATACTGTACCATATAAATATGTGCACTTGTTTCCTGTTAATTAAAAAAAAAAAAAGGCCTGGCTTGATTTAGGTTCCTAAGTTGGCCAGCATACTTTGGCCTATAAGTTGGTTGAGTGAAAAAATAGTTCACTCAGGGCCTCAAAAGGAAATGGTATGGTACATGTTCCATTAAGTAATTCAAGGAAAATTTAATAAGGACACTGTTTACAAAAGTGTGAGTATGAAGTTTGGACCCTCTGTTGGAGAATCTTTCATGCAGGGTAGTAGAAAGAAAGTGTGTATGTGTGTTTGTGTGTGCTTGTGTGCGTACATGCATGTGTGTGTATGCATGTATGCCTGTGTGTGTATGTGTGTGCACATGTATGTGTGTATATGCGTGTGAGTGTGCACTCTGGTTATAAAGAGATGAAAGAATGTAGCTGTCCCTGGAACACATATGAGGGAGGAACTTTCTTGGAGAAGGCTGCCTGAGTCTGGTCATCATATATCTCTCTAGTTCCATCTACACTACTTCCCAAAGAGGATCTCATCGACTTACCAGAGTTTCTTCATACACAGACTGGGAAGGTTGCTGATGGCTCAGTAAGCGGCTTCCACATGTCTAGTGCCACGTGGTGGAGACACTTGCAGCCATGCTCACTGTAACAACAGCCATGAACCAACCCTGAAGCCTATGTTCAGTAGAATGGATAGTTAAAGGGTACCACATCCACACATCAAAGCTCCCGTCAACAGGAGAACGCAGATGAATTATAGCCCTGCTTTTCAAAATGGGAAGCCATCCAAAATAGGATGTTGAGCCCAAACACAAGATCACTTGCTTATTTGTGAAATGTGAAAAAGGCATACAAAGACAATGTGCTGTCTAGAGACATGGGAGTATGTGATCAAATAGGTGAGAATAAGAAAATGATGGCTATAAAACCTACAAAGGTTAGCTGTAAAGAAAAAGCCCTGGGTTCCCCAGCACATTGCCCCCTAAAACACACACACACACACACACACACACACACCACTACCACCACCACTAACAACAACAAAACAAGACAGAAGTTGCTTCTTAGGAAGACAGTTTCATGGGAGTGAGGGTTTATGGGACACTTTACAAAAAAAGAGCCAAGCAACCCCGATGTCACTTAACCATGTCAAAGCTGATAGGTGGCAGATCTCTAACCCAGAGACTGCCCTCTGCCCACTGCCTCTTTCTTTGGTTGGATTGCAGAAATACAAGAGGGACAAAGAGATTTCTCAAGGAAAAGGGCCTGTGAGTAGATGGTTTGTTTTCTATACAACAAATGTTTGAGCAGCTTTAGTGTGCCAGGCACTGTCCAAGGTGCTGGCAATTTAGAAGTAAACAAAACAGACTGGAAACCTGTCCCTGTACATCTGACAGTCTGTGTTTGATGAAGACCAAAATAATTACATCAGTATGCTAACTACTTTTTTCTTTCTCTTCATAAGTTTTTAAAAAATGTGTTCTCTCTCTCTCTCTCTCTCTCTCTCTCTCTCTCTCTCTCTGTGTGTGTGTGTGTGTGTGTGTGTGTGTGTGTGTGTGTGTGTGTGAGCCCGCACATGTGTGCACATAAGTGCTGTGCTGTCAGATGTCAGAAGAGGGCATTGCATCTTCTGGACCCAGCAATAGCGGTAGTTGTGAGCTGCCTAACATGGGTGCTGAGATCTGAACTTTGGTCCTCTGCAAAAGCAACAAGCACTCTTAACCAGGGAGCTATCCCTTTAGACCCTTGAATAAAGTCTTAAAAATCTCATGCACCTTTTTTTAGCATTTAACAGGACATAGAATCAGCAGAGACAAATCCTTGGACAGGCCTGTGAGGGGTGACCTTGATCAGGTTAATGGAGGAGGGGCAAGAGATAGGAAATGCCTCCTCTCTTTGCCCCACCCTCTGCTCAGAACCTGTTCCCACTGAGCCCCCAGAACCAGGTCAAACATATCACATATACAAAGTGTAGCCTTTGTTGGTCTCTCTTATCTAACATTCTTTCTCCTCCCTGGACAGCTGGGTCCCATCAGAGGTAGGGGGCCTGGTCAGAAAGAGTCACATATGAGCCTCTGTCCAGTGACCTTGAACATCCACAAATTGGAGATCTGGGGACATGGAAGGAGTTATACAGAAAGAGAAGGATATATGTGGTCTAGATTGATGGAAGAACCTCCCAGAAACATGTTCCATAACCCACAAATGGAAGTCATGGCCAGAGTTGCATGCCGTCTGATGTGTCTTTGACTGTTCAGAGTGTATATTATTTCTAACATTATTTCTACAGTCATCTCCATGAGAACACTGTGGTCACAGCTGCTGGTCAGAAGAAAGGTGACACTTTCTTCTGGGGAGATGGCTCAGCAGCTGAGAGCATACTAATAATGCTTTTGTGTTCCTCAACACCCACATCAATGGCTCATGACTGCCTATAACGCCCCCTCTGGGGGATCTGATTGTTTCTTCCCCATTCTTCAGGTACTTGCAATCTCATACACACACACACACACACACACACACACACACACACACACACACACAAAGATATATACGCACACACACACACAAAGACAAAATACATCTTAGTAAAGGAAAGGGTCATGGCTCAGGTTGGCTGGACAGCTTGGAATGGAAGTGGGACTTTTTGTATGTGCAAAAAAACAAAACCCCAAACCTCTTATTTGTGGTCAAAATCAACTAGAATTTTTTACTCTAGAGTGAAAAGAATTATTTCTCAACCTCTTTTTAATAATTACTTTACCCAGCACTCAGGAGGCAGAGGCAGGCAGATCTCTGTGAATTCGAGGCCAGCCTGGTCTCCAGAGCGAGTGCCAGGATAGGCTCCAAAGACACACAGAGAAACCCTGTCTGGAAAAACAAAAAAAAAATTACTTTATATTTTATTTCTTTGTGTCTGCCTGTGTGATGCTGATCTTTGGACCCAGCATCTTACAGTTGCCAGGGGAGTTCTCTGAATTTACTGTAAATTCAATCCATTTGAAACTGAAAAATTAAAAATAAAAAAGAGAGCTAAACATAGTTACAGTGCTCACATAGCACGCACAAAGTCCTGGGTTTGATCTCCCAGCATAGAAGAAGCCAGTCACGGTGGCACATGCCTGTTATCCCAGCACTTGGTGAAGACAGCAGAATCAAGCATTCAGGGTTCTCCTCAGCTACACAGTGAGCTGGAGGCTAGCCTGAGCTGCAAGAGGTTTTGTCTTCAAGAAAGAAAAAAAAATTCCTAGCCCAGAAAAAGTCCCCCCAAATCTGCACAGAACACATTTAGGTTCTAGAGATACAAGTACATGCTGTGCTACGTTTTCAGTCAGGTACACCGTGAATTAAACTAATTCTCTCTACCCATTCACCCCTCAATCTTTCTCCACCTTGCTCAGTGCCCAGGGAGGAATGTGTGATCAGATTTCTTTACCCTCCAGTTCCTAACAAGGTTTGGACAATGAGGAGCTTCAGCACCTCAGGTCCCCAAGCCTAGAGTGACAATGGCTTCTTCGCATCACGAGCCCCCCTCGCCCCCACCCCACTCCTGTATTGCCAAGTCCCTCCTCAGTTTCTCTAAGCCCCACCCCACCTTTACATAAACTTCCTTAATTTACATATCCAAATTCCCCAGCTTCAATTTGACATACTTTCCTGCTGGGACCCTACGAAGAAAACACTGTAATCAGAGCATCTCCAGCTTGACCCTGCAGCTGTGACCAGCTGCCTCCTGGTCCAGGCTGCGGGTGCCACAGAGCTCAGCGAGATCAGCGAGTCTGCTCTCTATTAATGAAGATATATAGTTTCCCATAATTGCTCGCTGATGCAAAAAAAAATTGCAATGAAGATGTTTGTACCTTTGCACACATATATGCAAGTCTCTGCAGAGTAAGGTTTCTAGAAAAATCTTTTCTGGGTCAAAGGGTTCACAAGACTCAAATATCCATAGTAAATGTGCCTGCGGGAAAGTACACCACAGACTTTCCTTTTTTATTGAGTGCTTCCTTTGAAATTCGGTTTTCAGAGATTAGCCAGGGACCACAGAGGAGGACTGACCCCGAGGATGGTGGGAAAGAGGGTCCAGGGGCTCCAGATGCCATCCTGGTGGCCCCAGCCTGGCGGGCTCTCATCCCTGGAGGCCGTGCCTTCTTGCTCAATGCAGACAGCAGCGCTGAGCTGGGGAGAGAGGTTGAAAGTATAGAGATAAATGCTAACCTCCAATGTAAACACTGCTCAGGGCTGGACGATCTCTGAATGCGTCATAATCCCTGACCCTGGGTGGGGATGAGATAGCTGAGGAGGCCCCTCGCCTGGCTGGAGCTGGCCAGAGGAAAGGGAGATTGGGTGAAGATGGGGAGACAGAGGGGCCAGGAAAGCTATCTGTCATGAGCTTGACAGCCATGGGAGCCGACACAGGGACTCACTGAATGCGACCAAAGGTTGAAGGCAGGGCTGTTGTGTCACGTCGAGGCACACAGGCCAAGGGACTCGTCTTGATGGGCCACAGAAAAGTCCCATCTGGGGCTTGTCCAAGACAGGGCATAAGCCTGAAGCTGAGTGATAATATTTTTCTTTGAGAAAGGGTCTCATACATCCCAGACTGGCCTGGAACTCACTATATACCCCAGAATAACCTTGAACTCTTGATACTCCTGCTGCCACCACTAGAGTGCCAGGGTTATAGCCAAATACCACTGCCCCAGTTTATATGGTGCTGTGCTTGAACCCAGGGCTCTTGCAGGCTAGGCCTGTTCTCTACTGACTGAGCCACACCCTCAGTTCCCCCCTTTCCATTGGCAGTTTGATCCAATGGCCTTGACCCTGACTATACCAAGTCCATTTCCCTATATGCATCGGGGCTTCATTTCTGTGCATATTTATGGGATCAGACAAAAGTGGGGCCACATCTCTAAGACCGCAGAAAAAGAAGAGGGGGTTGCAGGCAGGTGGCAAGGCTCAAGTAGAGCTAGACTCCAAAGTTAGGTGCATTGGCTTTCATCCTGGGTGACCTTGAGTAAATCTCTGAGCCTCCATCCGGATAGGAGTATAAAGATGGCTGCAGCCTCACAAGAGAGTGAAGTGAGGCTCACTAGGCATCTACACTGCCAGGCTCAACACCTATTCAGAATATGTTCATAGCACTTAGAGTTGTGTCTCCCTGGATACAATGGGGGTATTTGTAGACCAGACTCTATAGCCTCAGCCAGGCTGCTGTGAAACTTGTTTGCCAGGCTCTTCTGCAAGGCCACTGGCCACTTCTCCACCAAAAGATGGCATCTGACTGATTTCCTTGAGCCTGGGCTGGCTTGGGGACACTCAGAACCAGCGTAGCAAGCTTTCCAAAGGCCCTGCCTGCTTCCAGATCACCCTCACAGCATACCCTCTCAAAGTCCAGCTTCCAGGCCAGGACAGTACCAGCTGTACACAGATACTCTGGTCCAGACATTTCAACATGTTTAGGATGCCTCCAGGTCATTCTCTCCCTCCACCCCCAACCCCTGAGGTTCAAATCACCACTTGTCACATTACTTCCCAGCTGAAGCTCTGGATATCATGGTCCCACCAGCCATCCCTCACTGGTACAGTTTGA
The DNA here is from genome assembly GCF_003668045.3 of Cricetulus griseus. Classification (NCBI taxonomy): domain Eukaryota; kingdom Metazoa; phylum Chordata; class Mammalia; order Rodentia; family Cricetidae; genus Cricetulus; species Cricetulus griseus. The sequence continues at coordinate 99,763,112 of NC_048597.1, forward strand.
GTCTGGGATATGCTCCAGAGGACCACATGGTGAGGCTTGTTGGCTAACCTGTGGTACTCATGGGAGAGGTGGAATCTTTAGGGGTAGGGCCTGATGAGAGGAAGTTAGGTCATTGAGTGAATGCTCCTGTAGGGATATTGGGACTCTGAACTCCTTCTGTGTTTCTCTTTGCTTCCTGATCACCATGAGGTAAACAAGCTGTTTCCACTGCGTGCTTGGATCATGATGTTCTGTGTCACCACAGGGCCTGAGCAACAGTGACAAGTGAAACCACAGCCAAGAAAAGCCTTTTCTCTGTATAAGGTGTTTCTCTCAGGGATTTTATCACAGTGATGAGAAGCACTGGCGCTCCATCACTGCCTTGTCTAACTTCCTACCCAGAGTAAAGTGACCGTATGGACTTGCCCAACATTGATTTGGGGACAGTGTGGTACCCAACAAGGGAGAGCTGGGGTATAAGCTGATGTGGTTCTATTGCCCAGACCCAGCTTGGTACAGTACCTCTTACACCCCATTGCTGCCCTGGTGGATTCCAGAAACATAGATGGCCCTCCTGCCTATCCCTAAGGGTGCTAGGGTCTTAGGACTTGCCACTTTATTGGTTATATACCAGGAATTCTAGTGAGGGAATGGGGTTGACAACATTCTTGGGAGGATAACATCTCCTCCTCCTGCTATCCACCACCACACAACCTCCTCCTCCTCCTCCTCACTCAGCCACATCAGAACCAGAACGCAGCCCTTAGTCATGTCTACAATGTAGCATGGATGCCCATAGTAAGAAACACCATAACTAATACAGGTAGCAAAGCTGGCTCAGCCACATCACCTAAGGTTTGTTCACACTTTAGAAAAAACCCAGAGTGCTACACTGTGCCCAAGGGAATGCTGTGCAAGCCATGTAGCCAAAGCTGGCCTCAAACTTAGGACCATTCTGCCTCTGCCTTCCAAAGACTGAGGGTACAGGTGTGCACCACCGTGTCCAGCTTAAGGGCCCCTCAAGGTCTGTGTGGTAATACCAGAGGCCCCATCATGGCTCTGTTGGGAAATGGTGAAACCTTGAGGAGGTGGGAGCCTGGTGGGAACTCTTTAGGTCACTGGGGGTGGTTTGTTTTGTTATTTGAGACAGTGTCTCACGATGTAGATGAAGCTGACCTTGAACTCACAGAAATCTACCTGCCTTTGCCTCTCAAGTGCTGGAATTAAAATGTGTGGCACATTGAAGACCAGGGTGTGCCCAATCATTTCCTTTCTTTGACTTCACCAGTGAGGTCAGCTCCTCTACTTACTTCCACCACAACACATTGACTCACCACGGGCTCCCAAATGGCCCTGGACCCATTGATACTGTGAGCAAGGATAAGCACTGTCACCTCTAAGGTAAATGTTTTATGTATTTGTTGCAGTGATGGGACACTAACCCAGGTACTACTGGAAACAGGGTTCTAGGACTGACAGTACTATTGACAACTGTATGGGAATTCTCCATTGCAAATGACAGAAAACCTTAGACTGCCTGATGATGCAAAGATTGGCTGCATGCAACACATTTCTGAGTACATGTGAATGTGCACGATTGTGTATGTGTGTGAGAACATGGAGGCCAGAGGCCAAGATTGGATGTCTTCCTTGATCCATAGTTTTGAGCTGGATCTCTCACTGAGCCTGCAGCTCATCCATCAGCTAGACTGACTGGCTAGTGGGCTTCATGGATCTTCTCTAGTCTACACCTCCAGTCCTAGGTTTACACACCACCACCATGGAAGCTGCTCTCTCTCTCTCTCTCTCTCTCTCTCTCTCTCTCTCCTCCCCTCCCTCCCCCTCTTTTTCCCCTTCCTTCTTCTCTTATTTCTTTCTGAACATGAGTGCTGGGGACAGGAACTCAAATCTCCATGCCTGCGCAGCACACACATTACCCACTTGAGCTGTCTCTCAGCCCTCAAATACCCTTTTAATCACTAGTGTTCCTCGCGGCTGGTCACAGCTTGGAATTTCTTCCTTTGGAGTGGCCAGCGCTGGCATTTGGAAGTATGCCATACAAAATGCCATCATCTTAATTTCCAGGCTCAAGTTGGGTGTGCAGGGACCAAGAAGGCTTTGGGAGACCCCATCCCACCTGAGGACAATGGATACTATACTTACTCGAGGTCAAGTGGCCATCATTAAGTTGAATGGTTGTTTGATCTCTGTCCCTGGTATTCAATGCTTTGCCTCTCTGCCACTCTCCACCCCAGATTATATTTTGTTTTATGTGTGTGAGTGTTTTTGTCTGAAATATGTCTGTGCACCATTTGCATGGAAGCCAGAAGAGGGCATTGGATCCCCTGGAACTGGAGTTACAGACCGTTGTAAACTGCCATGTGGGTGCTGGGACTAGAACCTGGGTCCTTTGGAAGAGAAGCCAGTGCTCTGAACCACTGAGACATCTCTCCATTTCTCCAGCCATCTTTATTCTCTGTTTGTCTTCAGTTTTACTTCTAAGGACAGCAAGTGGGAAGCACCCCCCCCCCTTTTTGGCTTAGTCCTTCTCTATTTGAGTCTATGAATCTCCCAACGCTGATCGCTTGTGACATGTGCTGTAGGCTTGGCCAGCTCCACAGCTGGCAGCAAGCATTCCATGTGCCTTCTGACTGTGACAGCCCTGGTGAGAAGCAAGGTCAGGGAAGCAGGTCGTAGCCACCTGCACCCCAAGTCCTGCAACCTCTGGGGTTCTGCCAGCTTGGTGCTCACTGGCTGGTCCTTTCCTTATGGCTGTGACTGGTGAGTCTGGGAGGAAAGTGAGTGGGGTAAACCACTCACCCCCACGGCTGCCTTCTGAAGCCAGCCAGCTCGCTGGGCCATTAACCAGCCAAGCCACAGCAGCAATAAAATTAATTTCCTTTCCTAATATATACAAGACTTTCTTCAGGAGACTTATGGAGCGATTTGATCAAAGTGTGTAACTGGTATCCTTGTGCTATCACTTTCAGGCCCTTAATGCCCTCCTGTCAAAACAAAATCCTGAAGAAAGGCTTTGAGTGGAGTCACGTGGACATAATGGGTTTCTAAAAGAGAGTCCTAAGCACTTGCTAACATATACAGAGCCGACTATTAGATGGCGGGTGCATTGTCCTTATATTTTAATGTAAACATACTTATATTAGCCAGGCGATTCATCCCTCTGCAGACCCAGAAGGGGCAGGGTGGGTGGGGGAGGGGATGGCTTCAGTGGGACTGTCAACCAGGGAGGAGTCTGTTAACCAGAGACAGGGAGGGGAGGAGGAAGGCAGAGGAGACCTATCTGGTTTTTCTTAATAACACGGATTCCTAGCTTCTGGGTGGCACTTTGAACTTGGCCTTTCCCACCTTGCCTGCTCTGCCCTGGAGACAACCTCTGTGAGCAGGACTGGGAAGAAGGGGAGAGGACCCATTTCCTTGGGTGGCTAAACTGAGGTTCAGAGGAGGATTTGATATCCTGGCAGGGATCAGATACACCCTTAAGATGGGGAAAGGAGAACTGAACAAAAGTGTTCATTAGAAGCTGGGCATGGGGCTGTGTGTCTGTAATCCCAGCATGAGAGAGGCCAAGCAGGAGGATGGAGTTCAAGTTTAGGCCCTTGGCTACATAGAAAACCTGCCCCTAAATAAATAAATAAATAAATAAATAGACTGGGTCCAAATCAGGAGAGACTCGAATTATCGCCACCTTGAAATCTGAATGGACAGAGTCACAAGAGTTTCCAGAACTTTCTGAGAATGAATATCTAAGAGAAAGGTAGGCAAAACCCAGTAAGACATGAGAGCTGTCACTTTGACACAGGTTTCCAGGACAGACGGGGTGAGGACAGGCAGCGGGGGAGATGGAGATTTTCCAGCCCACAATTCAAAAGGACAGATAGAGGCATTCTTAGGTCTCCTGCCACCAGTCTAGGTGGTTCTGGTGCTGCCACAGGCAGGAGCCGGGAGGAGAGATGAGCTTCTAGGTGCTGCTCCATGCACCAGCTGGAAGGACTTGGAAGATGATGGAGGCTGAAAACTCTGCCTGTATTTACACACACACACACACACACACACACACACACACACACACACACACACTTTGCCCTGAGGTCTGTCTCATGGGAGGAGCCATATTTTCACTGAGCCACTGCAGATAAGAGGCTGGGTGCTTGAAGCCTGGATAAGAATAGACTGACAGCTGGTGATTCATCTCTGCTCTTCCCAGCCAGCTGATAGAACCCGGGCCAGCCCCCCCCCACCCCAGCTCAAGAGTCCCCACACACCCAGGAGGTGCCACAGTCCCCCACCCAGCTTGCTCACCAAGGCCACTGTGTTTACATGGGTTACCCTGTGTGCCAAGTGGTCCCTCGAGTAACCCTGTGTCCTCACACAGGATGGAGTCTGCATGTGTAGGCAGAGGTGGAGCCTGGATGAACAGCATTGAGACGCAGGGTGGAGCAGTGGTTAGGAGCCTCTAGCTTCACATCCCAGCCTCACATGGGGCCTTGCAAAGTATTTGGAGTGTCAGCTTTCCAACTATGTGACCAAATATCCTAGAGAAACAGCTGAAAGGAGGGAGGGAAGGCTTTGCTTTAGCAAGCAAGCTCCGGGGTCCAGAAGTATCTGTCTGACTGCTAAGAATTAATGCTTTCAGGGTTTTGGCGAGACAGAATATCATGCCTGAAGCATGTGGGGGAAGAAACTGCTCAACCAACACACACACACACACACACTGAGAGAGAGAGAGAGAGAGAGAGAGAGAGAGAGAGAGAGAGACAGACAGACAGACAGACAGACAGATGGACATATAGAGAGACAGAGAGATAGACAGAGAAAAGCACACACACATAGAGAGAGAGAGAGACAGAGACAGAGACCCAGAGAGAGACAGAGAGATAGGACAGGACAGACAGACAGACAGACAGACAGACAGACCGACCAGATGGACACATATAGAGAGACAGAGAAAAGCAGAAACAGAGACATACACAGACAGAGGGGAAAGTCCCTTTCAAGGTCATGTCCCATGTCCTAACTTCCTTCCATTGGACCCAACTTCCTAAAGATTCCATTGCCTTCCAACAGAGCCACAGGTTAGGGACCAGGCCTTTAACTTGTGATTTCCAGGGGACATTTCAGATCCACTCTAAGCTGTGGGTAAGTGATGTCCCCTGTAATCCCAGTACTCCAGAGACTGAGGCAGGAGGATCATGATTTAGAAGCCAGCCTGGGTTATATAGTGAGACCATGTGTAGAAGTAAAATAATTTAATAAAAATAAAGGCAATACTGCCTGGTCTTGTTGGGCCTCAGTTTCCCTACCCACGAGAGTGGTGATCATAGGATCTGCCTGGGGAATCCTGCAGGAGAAGAATCCAGCTCTTTGGATATCAACTCCTGCTGAATTCAGTAAATGGACTGAAAAAGTTACATGCACAGAAGACCCCATGGACAGGAAGTGGAAGGTCAGGTGTTCAAGTCACCCTCTTGGAGAAGGCATGGAGGCCAGCGTGTGGCTGGAGGTGGTTTGGAATAGCTTGCCAACTGTTCATGTCAGGACTTCAATGAGCAGAGGTAAACCCAGACACTGCTGGAAAGTAAAGCTGAAAGCTTCGCATAGTGTCTAATGTTGGAATCCCACCATTCGGGAGGTTGAGACAGGCAGAGTCAGTTTGAGGTCAGCCTGGACTACATAGTGAGACCTGGTCTCAGCTGAAAAATTCCATGTCATGTTTATGGAAAACGTGACAAAATAGTAGGAACTCATGGTTTTCTCATTCTGAAGCAACCTACATCCATTGAATCTGCTCAGTAATATCCCAATAACACCACATTGCTTCCCCCAGCTCCCTGCAAAGCAACCACAGCAGTATTTACACCACAAAAATGGGCAGATGGTGCTTATCAGGGTTTTGTTGTTGCTTTTATTTTGTTTTCTCATTGAGAGACGGTCACTAGAATTTCTTCTCTGTCATGGCCTAAGAAGACCTTTACTTTTTGTCTGAGGTTTCTCCCAGCTTCCTTCAGGAAAAGTCCTACTCCTTATGCCCCAGACTGCTCTGCTCTGGGCGTGGGAGGGAGGGGACAGCGTCATCTGCCCCTGGCATCCTCTCCTTTCATGAAAAGGGATGTGGAGCTGGTGTACGAAGTCTGGACAGGGTCCCTGCCTGGGGAGCCTTTGTTGCTTCCTTCCAAGTGGCTGCTAGCTTGTGAGATCATGCTTAGCCTCAGTGACTTCAGAGTCCCAGGCTCAGACATCATTGGCTCAGACAATGGGAGTTTAAAATCCAGGGTGGAAGGCAGAGGGTAGGGCAAGGAAGGTGCTGGCCTCTGGGCATTGCCAGCACCCTCTGCTCACCAGCTTGCCCCCCACTTTGGGCAAATTCCTCACTGGGTGATAAGCGTGGCTCCGTCTCTGAATTTTCCCATCCTGCTGACAGTTTTAAACCAATAGATTTATGAACGTTTAAGTAATAGAAATATTTAAGGCAGACTGGTCTGTCTTATCTGTTAAGACAGGGACACTCCTCTTCAGAGGTGGGGGAGGGGCAAACTCATAAAAAGGAATGAGGTTAGTGATCCCCCCAGCTAGAGGAATGGTGGGGAGTTCCTGCTGCCCAGATGCCTTCCTTCCTGCCCAGGGCCTGGTTCTCCTGCCTTCCTGTTCATTCTGGGTGTTTCTCCCAGTGGGTTTTATTCCTCTCAGACCCATTGGAATCCACTCATGTAGATGACCTCCATCACTCTGATGAACACAATGAGGATGAAGGGTTGATGATGGTAATGATGGTTAGCATGTATTGAGCACCCACTGTGTGCCAAGCATCATGGGCTAAGAGCTCCATCCCTGTGTTTCCACTTAATCACCTGGAAAAGCCCGGGACAGACAAGTGGGCTCAGAGAGTGAGGGTAGGACTTGGGTTCTTCGGGGTGGGGGTAGGGGTGTGAAAGGGGTGCTGAGGCTTATTCAACTAGGAAGTTGTTCTTAGGGAAAACTGATGGCAGATCACATGACTCTCTAACAATGCCTCTGAGGCTCCTTATTAGAGTCACAAAGGATCAGAACAGAGCAAGGCACCTGCAGGTTTGATTTTTAATATTTATTTTTACATCGGAAGAAGCAGACCCAAAGGGCTGAAGTGGCTTGTTCAAGGCCAGATGGTTTCCAACTGTCGGCAGAAGGATGCAAATTCCGGTCTGATGCCAACATCCCTGCTCTCAGCTCCCTGGCCTACTGGTGCCTCCTGCTGTTTTCTCCTTGCTGCACTGACTTAGGGATCTTCCTGTTTTTCTTGTCCAATGTGTCTAAATAATTGGTTGCCCTTAGTAAACCCATTTCTGCCCAGGGATCCCCCAAGGTCCTTCTCCATCCCCCCCCCGTCATATCTATCTCTATAACCGACCCCCAATAGTTCTCCAGCCACTCAGCTGCCCCCAAGAGTCACATCCCAGGTGTCTGTGTTCCTGTAACCTTGAGCATGTTGAGGTTCTGTGGGAGTGAGTGCCACGCCCCTCCTCCCTCATGCACACACGCAGTCACTTGACTGAGGTATACACAGAGCTCTGACTCCTCTCTGTCTCCCACAGTCCACTGCTAGCTTTTCTCTGTCCCTTTTTTCACTGTTTCCCGAGTGCTTCAAAGAGGAAAGATAGTGGCGAACTGGGGACTCTGATGCCATTGACACAGTCAGAGTCAAGAACATCAGTGTGGCAAAATGGCCCTGATGGGCCAATACTGGTGAGCTGTGATTACTCAGGGTGGGGTAAAGGCTCTGGCCCAGTCGGCAGTAGTGGAAAGCTTCCTGGAGGAGGCAGCACCCAGCTGAACTGCTGGAGGAAGCTAGGTGGTAGCTTAAACAATGGGGAAGCCTTGCAGACAAGGAGCATGGTGAGGTCTGTGATACTTCAGGACCTTTGCACTGGCCATCCCTGCCACCCAGAACTGCTCTTTCCCCCAGGCATAACTAGACTGGTGGAACCAGAGGTGGAGCTGGGATGTGGATTAGCCTGACTGACTCTGAAGCTTGATTTCATGGACCTCTGTCTTAGCTGGAGGTAGACTAATTGAGAATCAGCATAGTCACCAATCATGACATCACCACTTGCTTTGGGGGCACTTTCTAGACATTTTGGCTCTTCCTGCTCCAGAATGTATGGCCTTGGGCAAGTTGCTGGTCTTTCTGCACCATGGAGTTGGTGATGGGATGAGAGGGTCAGTGTCTTCTCCATACACAAGTGCTTAGAGGAGATCCCAGCAGGATGCATGTTAAGGAAGGGCCAGCAGGTACACCAACTGCCAGGAAAGAGGGCTTGAGTCCACAGGCCACACTGTATCCATCATTCTACCACTCCATTCCTCAAATTGCACACACACACACACACACACACACACACACACACACACACACACTAATGCATGCATATACATATGCATGCACACACACACACTTATAAGCACACACACCCACATACACACTCACATGAACACACACACACTCATGCATGCACACATACTCGTGCATGCACACATAGATGCACACATAGACACTAATGCATGCACACACATACACACGCACACACATACCCACACACACTCACTCATGCACACAAGTACACATACTTATGCCCCTGCTGGCTTCCAATGGAAAGAATTCTGCAAAATGCAAGGGCATGGAATGGATTTAGAAAGCAAGGGTGGATATAACTTAGAATTCCCAGGAGACACAGCCCTTGGCCTGGGATTGGTACCTACTGTGCGGGTTAAGAGATAGCGGCTGCCAGGCACCCCAGTGCTTCACTATCTACTGCAAATGTGTTCCCCATTACCACCATCCTCCAAACATAAAAACACTGTCAGCATTTCAACAAGGCTCCCAGCCCTACAGCGGCCGCGTGATATATGGGCTTTCTGCCTCTCCTTGGCTGCTAGCTTTGGGTGCTTTATTCCCAGCCAGGCCCAGGCTTGGGGGACTTGATATTGGTGGAATAACTGGGGACGTCAAAGCTGGAGATGACTTCCATGATGGAGGCATCACATACTATGTTGCTGGAGGGAGCGCTCACATTTCTGTCTTCAGCTTTGGTCAGTCTTCATATACATATCCATCCATGTATGTTGTCGGTCATCCAGTCGTTTAGTCATCAGACATTGGTTGGCACTGAGGTGGACAGATTCATGATTCCTAGACCCCTGAATTCAGGGCCTGCATGATGCTGTCCCCTTGAGGATGCCTGTAGCCTATGGTTTGCATTTGGTCAATAGGTTATGGCAAAGATGAAGTTATTTTATATATTAGGTTGTGAAATGGAGCTTTGAACCAATAAAAAGGGAGATTATGAGGGATGAGGTGTGTCTCAGTAGTAGTGCATGTATATATCGTGTGGGTTTAGCCTGGGGTTCCACTCCCAGCACCACAAAAGAAAGGGGAAAGGAAAAAAGGAAGGAGGGGGGAGAGAGAATTAGGGTGGTGGAGATTATCCTGAATGGACCCAGTGTAGCCAGGCAAACTGGGCCAGCCCATCCTGAGGTCAGGCCCCCCTCCAGCTGGCCCTGGAAATGCCAGCTCTTCTATGAGACACATAGAAGAAGAAAACCAGTCATTTTACACACAGAAACAAACCCAGAGCCGATTCTTCCCCAGCCATGTCTTCAAGAGGAAAACTCAGTCCAGAAATCCAGAGAAGGTAAAACTGGCTTGGCTGTGGTCAGCTTTGTGAGCCGAGGGAATCAAGAGGTCAGAAATGTGTATTGTTATCGATATTCTAAACACCTGGCCAACAGTTACGAATCACTAGGAAACTGAGACGAGCACCTACTATGTACTGACACTTTTACACACAAACTCACACACTCACGAACGCACACACAGATGCACATGTCAAAATAACTCCACTACAGGCTTAGTTCTGAGTGCCCATGCTAGACACATGCACAACAAATGTGGCTCTGAGTAGAGAGACCTACTGTGTGTGACCTAGAGGAAGTCAGGTGACTTCTCTAATCCTCAAGTTTTCTTTGATGAGACTTGGAGATGGAAACCTGCCTGTGGGTCCTGCTGAGTGTTCAAGTACATCACCCAGTGATGATGAGAAAGAATTGGGGAGGGGCTGCAGCTCAGTGGTAGGGTGCTGGCCCAGGATGCATGCGGCCTTGCAGTTCTCTCCACAACACCACAGTTTTTCTCTGACTTTGGCCCGTGCTCCCAGTAATATGATATCTGCACCCTCTGTTCTCAGCTGAAGCAAGCATGAGAGAGCTTTCTCCATGCTATCCAATAGGAGCGTCTTTTTCTCTTGGTAACACAGACTCTCTGTATGTCATCCATTTCTCAGTCCTGCTTGCAGATACAAGGGCCACACAAAAATGAAACGCATGGTTAGAAAATGTGACTAGAGATTGGAAGACATATCCTCCTTACAGGATATGTTGTTAATTTTGAATTTCAAACAAAACAAAACAAGAACTATACATGTTCCAGGGGCTGAAGCTTGAAGTGCTTGCCTCATGTGAGTGGGTCCTGGGTCCATCCCCAATACCTCAAATTACTTTTTACCCACCTATGGATGACAGTCCCCAGCATTGTGTCTACAGCTGCAGGATAGTTGAATCTAGACCTTGGATGAGACTTGAGACTCTATTACAAAGTCCCAGCAGGGGGAAGGGGATATCTTATATCTTATCTGGCTGTATTGGAACTATCTGAGAATCCAGCACACAGTAAGTGCTTAAATCAATCATTTTCTGAGAGGATGGACGATGGCTCAGTTGGTAAAGTGTATGATTTGTAAGTATGAGGACCTGAGTTCGATCCCCAGAAGCCATGTGAAAAAATCCAGGTGTGGTGCTGGCTTTGAGGATGGGAATACAGGTGGATCCTTGGGGATAGCTGGCTGGTCAGCCTAGCCAAATTGTGGAGGTCCAGTTGCCAGTGAGAGACCCTCTCTCAAAAAATGAAGTGGATTGCATCCTGAGGAGTGACGTTAGAGGTTGTCCTCAGGCCTCTACACACATCTGAGCACACCGAAATAAAACAATAATTTGTTGAAATGTCTAAATGAGTAAGTCATCCAGGTCCTTTGTGGTTTCTTGTGGGGCATCCAGAATTTACTTTCTGCTCCATGTAATAGACAGGTCATCAATGGTGACAAAAATGGGAGTTCAAGAGAGGATAAGTAGCTTGTCCAAAGGCCCAATGCAGAAAAGCAGCCAGGATTTGAACCCAGTGCCTTCATCCCCTGCATTTCACTTGAATGTCCCTGACGTCTCCCCAAGGCGTTGATTAAAGTGTGAGGGCCAACCATGGTCCCTGATACAGCACAGCCAAACAGCTGCCATTTGCTCTGCCTCTGTCATGACTGGTGTTCACCATCCAGCTTTGAATGCTTCTGTGGGGTTCACAAGTGGGGAGACTTCAAAGAGGGACAGAACAGGAAGAGAACTGCAGCCATTAGGCCTCTGTGTGCATGTGTGTGCATGTGCATACGTGTGTGTGTGTGTGTGTGTGTGTGTGTGTGTGTGTGCTGTGCTCATGTGTGTAAGCTTAGTGATGCCATGTGTCCCCCCCAGCATGCCTGGCATGGTGTTGGGGTCAGGCTCCAGGACACCCCTCATGTTGCCAGCTTGCACAGTAGGCTCAAAGTTGGCAGTCACAGATGGTGGTTGATTGATCTGACCCTGTAAAGAGCCAGCTGGGCCACACGAGCCTGGCGAAGCTTAATAAGGACGTTTTGAAGATGATAAGAGCCAGAGCTGCTCGTTAAGATTCCAGGGCCACAGATTCTTCTCTGTCTTCATCATTCTCTCTCTCCCTCTCTCTCTCTCCCTCTCTCTCTCTCTCTCTGTCTCTCTCTCTCTCTCTCTCTCTCTCTCTCTCTCTCTCTCTCTCTCTCTCTGTTTTAAGTGCAACAGATAAAGCCCACTGAGCATCCAGAGGGCAACACAAGAGAGAAAACTCTGGAGCCTTTGAATTTTAAAGGACTATGTTAAAAGCAACCGTGACATTAAAGGGTCCCAGGTTCCAGCTGGATCAAGGGCAGATGGCTGAGTGACCTCCTTGGCTGGGTTATAGGAATGCAGTTCAGACAAGGAGTGGCTGTGGCTGTGGGCTATCATTCAGAGACCTGGTATGGCTCCATTGTCCCCAAATAGACAATGGGTATGTCATCAGCAACTCCAGGCCTCTGTTCCCTGGTTTTAAGCTGAAGCATGGGGACCAATGGACCAGTCCCTCTCACTGGGAGCAGCCTGCCAATTACCCATGCCCAGAATGGGGCAGTGGCAGAGAGGGTAGTACTGGCCCTGTGTGTGGCTGGGCAGGCTGTGGCTCAGGATTTCACTAGAGCATCTCATCACAAACTTTACCTTAACTCCAGTGGCCACCATTCCCAATTGGGGACACCTTCTTCAAGCCTCCCAGTGCCCACACCATACCTGGTGAAGCCAGCTCCTTCCAGAGACAGACAGACAGGCAGGCAGACAGACAGACGGAGAGACAACACAGGGAGACACACAGAGAGAGATAGACAATAGAGGGACAGGCAGACAGAGTGCACAGATGGGGTGGGTAAGGCAGTGAGGTGGTTTTTCCTTTTCTCTTTGGGTTCCTTTGAGAATCTAGAGAGAAAAGCTACAGGCCAGCTCCAAACAACATTCAGGCATGATATCTCACATCTAATTTTAAGGCATTTGTAGCCTGACAGATGCAAGCCATGGCCTCTTACACTTCAGTGTGTGTGTGTGTGTGTGTGTGTGTGTGTACATGTGTGTGTGTACATGTGTGTGTACATGTGTGTGTGTGTACATGTGTGTGTACATGTGTGTGTGTACATGTGTGTGTACATATGTGTGTGTGTGTACATGTGTGTGTGTACATGTGTGTGTGTACATGTGTGTGTACATGTGTGTGTGTGTGTACATGTGTGTGTGTGTGTGTGTGTGTGTGTGTGTGTGTACATGAGCACACGAGTGCATGAAGGCCAGTCCTCACCTTCCATTTTGTTCTAGAGACAGTCTCTTGATGTTTCCTGCTGACTATGCCAGGCGAGGTGGCCCACAAGTCTCTGGGGATACTCTGGTCTCCACCCCCTGCCTCACTGTGGGTACACTGGGGTTATAAATGTGCACAACAGGTGTATTAGGCTTTGCATGGGTTGTGGGGGGCCTCATGCTTGAACAGCAAGTGCTTACCCTACTGAGCTGTCTCCCCAGCTCTATAACTAACATTTTCCTGAGATAGGGTCTCACTACTATGTAGTCCAGGATGGCCTTTGATTATGATCCTCCTGCCTCCACCTCCTAAGGGCTGGGATTACAGGCGTGCACTACCATCCATGTTTTGAGGGCTAGCTGCAGGAGAACATATGGCTGTAGGAGGAGATAAGCCGGGCATGTGCTCAGGTACTTCTCTGACTCATACCATGGAACCCCATGCTCAGGGTTCATCCAGGATCAGCTAAAATCCAACCAAGCATGAGTCCCTCACCAGCTCTACAAGATGACTTTTCCCTGGTATTAAAGGGAGTCTTAAGTTTATTCATCTGTTCTCTTTCCTTCCTTATATGTATGCATGTATGTATGAATGTATGAATGTATGTGTTTGAATCTGTGTATGTGCCACATGAGTGCACATGCCAAAGGAAGCCAGAAGATGGCAGCAGATACCCTGGGAGCTGGTAGTTGTGAGCCACCCAATGTGGGCATTGGGAACCAAACTCATGTCCAATCATGGAGCAACAAGCACTCTTAACTGCTGTGCCATTTTCCAGCCCCAATTTCTTCTTTATTTAGAGCTCAACTCTGCTCCCCTCTCTCTACTAGGGAACTGGTTCAACTTGGGTCAACCCTTCTGAGGATTTCCAGGTGACCAGGCTTCTCCTTTAGCACTCCGTGTTGATGCCAGGAGACGAAAGGAGAGGCTCCATCTGGGATAGAGGTGAGTTCTGAGGAGGGGTAGAGATGGGGCCTTCTTGCCCCCAGACCAGAGAGCTAGGCTCTTATTCAATACCCTTGCCAGTGTGAGGTCTGTGTAGAGAGTTCTCCAGATCCTGTGCCCCTTACATTCTGTCTTTCTTCTTCCCTGAACTTCTTGTTATTCTAATGATCGTCTTAGTCCCCTCATTCCTTCCTCTCACTTCTGTGGGTCTCCATTTCTGCCATAACTTTTTGCATCAGTCCCTGCTGTTCCATGAACATCATCTATCCATACACCTGTTCCTTTTAGATCTCTTGGAACCCCAGCCTCTCCTACTCTCATCTCTGCCATGCTCTTTCCCCATAGCATGGATGACAGAGGTTTCCATGGATACACATTTAACTAATGAGCTGGGAGTGTCTCTTGGGAAAGTGTGTGTGTGTGTGTGTGTGTGTGTGTGTGTGTGTGTGTGTGTATTGCTGGCTGCAAGGTTGTATTGCTCCACGCTTAGAATTCTGTTTCTCCTTGTGGTATAATCTTTGTCCTGAAGATTATATAGCTTGCAAAAATCACCTTTCTCCATAGGTGCACTGTGTCCTGTACATGAGGAAATGGCTAGTCTAGAACTCAGCGGTCCTCTGGGTGCCTGATGGAGAAGCTAAATCTGAAGCTGTTCCTGTTTAGAAATAACAAACCCACTGGAAGAGAGGACTGGATCTCCCTTGGCAAAATGCAAAGGAAAATGTCTGAGAGCTCCGAGAGCAGTCATGCCATCCTCACTGGGAGAGGATTCACTCTCTCTCCTCCAATGGCTACACGTCAAGAGAACCTTCAGGCTTGGACAGAAAAGGGTCAGATTTCATCCGGCTTCATGGCTGGGGTTTCTGGCGGCCCCCCAAATTCACATTGTTTGAATTCACTTACCCAGAGCAAAATCCAACCGAAAGTAAAAAGACACTCAGAAACACTTATTTTAAAGATCTCCGCAAGGTGTTCCGGACATCAATAGCTCTTAAAACCCACAGCCGTGCTTTCATGATTTAAGTGTAGAGGAAGCTGACATATGGATCACATTTTCTCTGAATTCCTCCTAGTTTTAAAAGTGAAAGGTAGATGAGGCAATGACATTGTAGAGTGCCTGGACCACTTAGAGATTTTGCCCCAAGGCAAAGCACCCCAACTCCGAGGCTGGGGGATGAGCTTGTCCAGTTTATGCATCTGTCCTGGCAGAGAGCAGACCTGGGAGGTCCTCAAGGGAGGACTATCCTGTGTGGATCCTGGAGTCTTTTTTAATTATTATATCTGATGCCTCTCTGAGTACCACCAGAACCCAAGGCCACAGTTTCTGGGCTCTGATTCATACAGCAAATCCCCCTTAAAATTCATGGCTAGAGGCTCAGATGGTGGAATACACCCTAGCCCACCTCTACCAGGGTCTCTGTGCTGGAGCTGGACCTGGTGGCCCAGGCCTACAACCCTTGCTACTTGGGAGGCTGAAGCAGGAGGATCATAAGTTTGGGTCCAGTCTAGACAACTTAGCAAGAGAGTTGTCTCAAACTGGAAGAGAGTCAAAAGAGGGCCTGGGGTGTAGCCAGTGATGGAGTGAGGGTAAGAAACTCACCTAGAATGCTTGAGGCCCTCAGCTTCATTCCCAACAGTATACACAGAAACAACTTTATCAGGATCCCTGAACTCTGTATTTACATCAGGTTTCTTAGCCGATGTATCGCTGATGAAGGTTAGGATTTCTTTTCTTCTTAAAATTAAAAAAAAAATGAGTGTACATGTACATTAGTGTATGCATGCTATGTAGGCCAGAAGAGGGCGCCAGATCCCCTGGAGATGGAGGAGTGACATCTGGATGTGAACTGATCCCCTGGAGGTGGAGGAGTGACATCTGGATGTGAACTGATCCCCTGGAGATGATGGAGTGACATCTGGATGTGAACTGCCCTGTGTTTTCCAGGAACTGAACTCCCATCCTCTGCAAGAGCAGTCAGTGCTCATAACCACTAAGCCATCTCCCCAGCCTTGGAATCAGGGTCTCTAAGCCTCTCTCTAGGCATTTTGGGGCTGCACAATCCTTTGCTGAGGAGTTCTCCTATTCACTGTTTTTAATAGCAGCCCTGATCTTCGACCCACAGTTACCAATAGCACCATCCCCATTGTGACACCCCAAAATGTCTCCAGGTATCCCTACACATCTGGAGGGAGGGGGGAAAGTAGCCTTGTTTGAGAAGCACTGGTGTCTAAGGCTCTAAAGGGATGGAAATGGCTTGGATGTGCAATGTTCCCCACAGGCTCATCTCATGCATTTGAACACATGGTTCCCAGCTGCTGGCATTGTTCTGGGAGATGTATCAGTTACTTTTCCTGTTGATGTAAAAAAAAAATACTTCACAAAAGCAACTTAAGCAAGGAAAGGTTTATTTGTTCTCACGGTTTGATGGTAGTGAGGTATATAGCTCATCATGGTGGCAGGAGCATCAGGTAGTTGGTCACGTGGCATCCTGACTCGGGAAGCAGAGATGAACGCCCGTGCTCAGATCACCTTTGTATTTGGTGAAGGACCCCAACCCATGGGATGGAACTGACCACACATAAGGTGGGTCTTCCCTCCTCAGCCAACCTGGTCTAAAAATGACCTCACAGACACATGTAGAGGTATGTTTCCATGGTGATATTAAATCCAATCAATTTGACAATGACAAGGTGCCATCACTGGAGGTTATGAGACTTTGGGAGCTGTAAGAGCTAGCTGAGCTAGCTGATGGAAGAAGGTCACTGAGACACAGGGCTTGAAGGTCCTTCCCATTTCTGCTTCTGCTCTGGCTCCCTTCCTTCTAGTCTGACCACCATGTGAGCAGAGCCTAGCTGGGCTTGGATATGACTCAGTAGCATTCTTGCCTAGTATACAGGAAGCCCTGGGGGTTCTACCCCCAGCATCCTATAAACTGGGAGTGTTGTCACAAGCCTGTAACCCCAGCATTGGGGAGGTAGAGGCAGGAGAATGAGGAGTTTAAGGTCATTTTCCACCACATAGTGAGTCAACAAACATTTTAAAAGTGTGTGTGTGTGTGTGTGTGTGTGTGTGTGTGTGTGTGTGTGTGTACTGACAAATTTCTTGTGCTTTACCCCCTCCCACCCCCAATTCACAGGCATACTTCTCATCTAGTGTCCCCCTGGCTTCTCAGCTGTCATGTACAGCCATCCCCATCCTGTGACATCTTTCACATGACTTGCTTGGTCAGTGACCCACTAGAGGACATGAGGGAACTCCATGGGCAGCCCTGGGCCAGGCCTGACTCAGCCACACCCAGCCCAGGTCCACTCCTGGCTTTCTTGACAGGGTGTAGGTGGATTTGTCAAGGTTAGGGAGATGACACTTGTCTGTGGTTTAACATCAGTTCCAGGCACATGCAGAAGGAGCAATCACCCTGTGCTTATTATGGGAGGTGTGTCCAAAACAGCTTAGAACTCCCGTCTCCTCTCCTTTCTTCCTTTCTCCCCCTCTTCCCTTTCTTCTTTCCTTCATCTTTCCCTCCCTCTGTCCCCTTTCCCCTTTATTCTCTCTTCTCCTCTCCCTCTTACCTTAGACCTGCCCCTGGCTTCCCACTACCCACCAGTCTCAGTGAGTCTCAGTGAGTAGCATCGGGAGCCCAGCATGCAGGAAAACCAGGCACCTGGGCTCCAGAGGCTCAGGAGCCCATCAAGAGTTAACCCCTGGGGAACAAGGAGCCAGATGAATTCTGCCCGGTCCAACACCCCAGTCATCATTAGTCACGCTTGCTGGACAGGAGGCTCCCCCCTGGCGAACCTCTCTCTGGCTTCTGTCCTGGCCAGGCAGCCATATTTCATGCTCTGAAACAGATGACCCCAGGGTCAGAGAAACGAAAGACCCATTGAATGGGCTAGCCAAGGGCTCCAAGGAATTGGAAGGCGAGGAGAAGGCGGTGGACCTGTGTCTCCAGAAGCAGGCCACTCTCCTGCCTTAGGCCAGTTAGGGAGACTGAACTACTGAGGCAGTTCCTTCAAGAAACATAAAACAGGAGGGGGCTTGGGAAGTCAGTCATATTTGCACAGCAACTCCTCCCATGATACCCTGCTGCTTAGGATGGGATTTTTTTTCTTCTCATTTATTCTATACATCTTTTGGATTGTGTATCTTGATCCCATTCATTTCCCCATCCCTTCACATCTGCCCTCCACCTCTATCACCCCCAAATAAAACAAAATTTAAGAGAAAAAATGAATGAAATTTAAAAGGGGGAAAAATTAAAAAATCTTATCATGGAAGCTGCAGTGTGACTCAGGGAGTCACGCTGTAACCCCTGCTTCAGTTACACATTACCCATCAGGCACCAACCTGCTTTCAGTTTACCAGAATATCCCAAATTCTTCACAGTCAACAGGGAAGAAGTTAAATGTCATAGCTATTGGAATGGTGTGTGTGTGTGTGTGTGTGTGTGTGTGTATGTGTGTATTTGTGTGTGTTTTCTGTTGTATTGAGGGAAAAAATGAAACACATAGAGCAAATCAAAGTCCATAATTATTGCCTAAGCAAGAAATGAAATGCTTTTTTAAAACTACAATGGTTATGTCTAGGTGTGGTGGTACATACCTTTAATTTCAGTCAGAAAGGCAGGTAGACCTCTGTGAGTTCAAGATCACCCTGGTATGCAGAAAGAGTTCCAGGCAAGCCAAAGCTACAGAGTGAAAGCCAGTCTTAAAAAGCAAACAAACAACAATGGTTAGGGTTGGTAAGATGGCTCAGTGGTTAAAGGCACTGGCAGCTAAATCTGGTGACCTGAATTTCTTCCTTAAGTTCGACCTGGTGGAAAAAAAAGAGTCAACTGATCTCCACACAGACATGCTAAGAGTGAAGGCAGAGATGAGCTAAGGGGTTATGGAGCAAGGGATCACTCCACCTCGTGGGCTGGCAACGTCCTTGATCCAGCACTCAAAGGTGGCCTTGGAATTCCTTGGTGGAAAAGGAAGCAGAGAGCTCGATACTTTGTTCAGAATCCCACAGGTGACATTGATACTGGAGCTCAGGTCTCCCCACCTTTTATAGTCCAGGCTTTGGGGGCACACTCAAGGGTTACCAGAAAACATACTAGAAATTCATTCATTGACATAGTTGGACATATGGAGTCTGAAGTTAGAGGCCAAGCTCCATGTTTAAACAGTCCACATCCCTGTGGAACCACTGCATGCTCAAGCCCCTGAGCTACTGTTCACACCTGATTTCTGAATGTACCTCGACCTCACTTTGTGCATGAAGCTTGAGTGGAAGGAACCAGAAGAATCTAACCACTGCCACCTGTTGTTCTGGTCTTGCCTCTCACTGCCCCAAGTAATGAGGCATGTCACAGGCAGGGTGTGGCAAGCCAGGCTGGAGGGTGAGCACCTCTTCTTCTAGCCCTAATGATGGCCACTTTCCAAATTCACTTCAGAAAGGAGCCATGTGTTCAAGGTCTGCCTTCAAAAATTTCAGTGGTGACTCCTCTGACATGGTGTGGACAGAGTTTCTACTCTCTGATTTTTGCCATTCTTGTTTGTGGACATAAATGGTTCCCATGCCTGGCTCGTGGCATCACACAGAGAATCAGACCTTACTATGGCATCAGATGCACATAGCAGATGCTTCAAAAGTGATGACACTTCCTGCTCCTCCTCCTCCCCCTCCCTTCTCACCCTCCTCTCTCCCTTCTCACCCTCCTCTCTCCCTTCTCACCCTCCTCCCTCCCTTCCTGCTCACTCTCCTCCTCTCCTGTCATCATTGTCATAATCACCCCTGCCACCTCTGCAGCAGCCCCAGGCAGTTCCCAGGTATTCAGCAAGTCCATGGTAAACCTGCAAAGGAAGCTGCATGTTACCAATGAGGAAATTGCCTCTATCATTTGCTCCTGCAGAGAAACCAGGCGACTGTCCAGGTGCATCCTGAATGCATCCCTTTTGGAATGGTCTGAGTGCACCCCAGTGACCCCAATATCTGGTGGGTTTTGTGGGGCCAGGACTGGGGATTACACTGTTGGTCTGCAGCCCTCCAGGCAGACTGTGGATTTGAATGGAGGTGGTTCGTTAGAATCTGGGTATTATGGGATTTGCCCCCCAATCTCTGTAAGCAGAGATGAGACCCTGAAGGGAACTGGTCTGTGGATCCTGAATCCCGAACACTTCCCATACAGAGCTAGGCAAGACCAGAAAGAAGCAGGCAGCTTAGAGCATCATCTGCAAGGAGGAACCGGCAGCTGCAGACAGTGTGGGAGCATTTGAGCAAGAAGCCACCCAGCTGCGGCCTGTGCGGCACACTCTTCTTTATGGTAACACGCATTACAGGAAATTTTTATATAAAGCATTAAAGTGCAGGCAATTTAGGACACTTGATCGGCCTTCCTCTCAGCATCCCAGCCCGACACCCCCACCCCCATTACCCCCCTCCCTTCTCCAGTGTTTGAATTTCAGCTGGGTACAGGCTGATAATGACAAAATTACATTGCAAACAGGTGCGGCCTCTTCTCCTCTGGACGGATGCCAGGGCATGTGAATCCTCAGTGGGGGGCATGTGGTTTGCCTGGTTTATGAGGCTGGGGATGGAGGGTGAGGGTACTTCCCTCCCTAGAATCTCTCCACCTCTCAAACCCCTCTCCAAAGCTAAGCTGGGCCCTTGGGAGACACACTCAGACATCTCGGGAGTAGGCAAAATGCCTTCTACATTCTTTGTTCTGGGTCCCCTGTGGAGTATGGATTCCAGCGTCCTAGCAGGGAGGCATCAGTTACCAGGGACAGTGGAGACATGGCATGAACACACAGTATGGATATCAGCAGCAAGAATTCCACAAACAACCACAGCCACACACGTGGGCTAGCCTCTGCTCTTTGTGGGCAGTGGTTAAGCTCTTAACTTATATGAGACAATCTTCAGTGATAGTTATTAATGCTACCCCAAACCCTTTAATACCAGCCACTACCAAATAGTTGCTGTGAGGCTAAGGGTAAATGGCTGAGATGCTCTGGATCTTGGTTTTATCATCTGTGAAATGGGAATGTGTAGGCAGCCGTCCCTGCATTCTCCATTACAAGATGGCGCCTGCATCCGGCAGGCACCGAATGTAAACAAGTTATTGCGCAGGCGCTGGGTAACTTTCCATTCCTTGGTCTCTGCCTCTCCCGTGGCGTCATATATATGGTCCGATGAGCTGCAGCCAATCATGGGGTAACACGTTCAAGGCGGCGGTTGCCAGCCTTTATTAGGGGACGGGATTCTTGGCTCGGGGTCTCCGCTTTTGTAAGCTTATGCTCTTCTCTCTCAAGACGCATTAAAGCTTTACTACAGAAGGATCCAAATGTCCTATGTCGTTCTTGCCGGCAAGACAGTCGCGCGGGACAGGAATGAGGTGACTTTCTTCATGGAGTTGTGGAAATGGCTGGGCTGATGGTTGGATTCCTTCAAAAATTACCTAAGTGTCCTCTATTCAAGAAAATGAAGCCCTGAGTGTGTTGGAAAGCCAGATACTGGGATTACCCTCGAGGCAAGTGAGCATACAGTAGTGACTTAAACCCAAAGGCCATTTGTTGTTAACTAAATAAGACCAGACTTAATAATAAGATGACTTAGGGACAAGATTCCCGACTTGAGTTGTCCAACACAGGCATTTTGTCACAATGACTAAGTCAGAGGAATACAGCTGAGGTGATGGTTCTGCAGTGGCCTTTGTGCAGTACCCAGCTGCTCATTCTGTCCAGGCTGAGTAATTGTTAAGTGTTATATTTCTTACCAAAACTTCCCAACAACCCTTTGAAGTAGGTCTTACTACTACCCATTTTGCAGGGGAGGAAGAAAGTGGGGCTCAGCCAGCCACAATCACATGTCCCCAGACACTTAATGAGCAAGAATTTGGATTTGGGATTGGGTTCAGATTGGTCTCTGAAATTTATATTTCTCCTTCCTTGACTCTACACTGCAACATCCCACCCTTAGATTCAGTCCAGCCAAGGAGGATCCTGGAAGGTCTGGGAAGGACTGAGTGGGTGCCAGCCTCTGACAGTTTTAATTAAGGTTGTTCCAGGATAACCTGAGTCCCAGGATAGGTGACCTTGGGCTTTCCTCGGGGTGGGTCTTCTGATTCTTGGCAGGATTTGTGGTAAACTCTTGTCTACATCCAAAGGACAATTCTAGAATGTTCCAGAACTAGACACCACCCCCCCCACACACACACAGCGCCGATTACCAGATTTGGGAATTAAGAGTGAATAGAGATGGAGACCAGGAAACCAAGCAAAGGCGGATGGACCCAGACAGCAGCCTGCTCCTCAGCTTCCTTCATTAACTATACTAATTTGGGGCCATGTGTGCCTCTCCCAGGTGCAGAAGTTATTGATCCCCTGGAGTCAGGGCATGACCCAGTTTGCAGATCTGCCCTGGTATGTCTGGAGACCATCTGGGGTCTGGTTCAAGATGCCCTGGCCAAAGGAACACAGGAACTGGACAAAAGCCCAACCTGGCCACTCCTTTTTTCCTTCTTTGGTTTTCCAGAACTTTCCACACCCTTGTCTGGAAGGTACATTGCCTCATCGTTTCAGGCATTCAAGTCAATAACCGACTGGAAGGCAGACCCATCATAACCATGGTCTTGGGGCAGCTCAACTCCTGATCCCTCCTCCATCTGCTCACTTGAATCTGGGGTTATGTGGCTTGTGGATCACCCCATGAAGGGGCTGGGCTCTGAGACAGGCAGAAATATGGACAGGAACACAGTCCCCAGATGGCCATTCCTTGTAACACACAACACAGAGCCCTGTACCATGGCCCACCTTTTTATTCAGTAATCATCAGGGCTCTGTGAACAATGAAGGTCATACTGATGTGAACTGAGTGTAAGATGTCCTCCAGGGGACTCATGAGTTCAAACACCTGCTCCCTGGGCTGGTGGTACACTTTGGGGGAGAATGCGTGAAACTAGAAGGCAGAACCTCCCTGGAATAAGTGAGTCTTAGTCACTGGGCATGAGCCTTGAGGTTTTATGTTCCAGCCCCACATCCTGAAGCCATGTGACCAGTTGCTCAGGTTGCCACCACCATACCACCCCTTCCCATGATGCACTGCACCCCTTCACTCTTCTTCTCTTGTCTGGGATTTGATCGCAACAAGGAGCAGAATAATTAATACAGGCAGGAAGCTACGGTTGTTCAAGGGCTTTCCTTAAATTGGGGGGTATTTATTTATTATTGTGTGTTGTGGGTGGGTGTTTTGTGTGTGTGTGCAGCATAGTACAGTCGTGAGGGTCAAAGGACAACTTCCTGGAGTCAGTTCTCTCCTCCCAGCGTGTGGGCTCAAACTCAGGTCATCAGACTTGGCAGCAAGTTCCTTTCCCTGCTGAGCCATCTAATCCACCCAAGGAAGCTTCTTATTCTTCTTCAGTGACTTCCTTTTGACTTATCATAGTGTTTCTTTTAAATACTTATTACTTAATATCATTCTAAGTAAAAACAAAAATAATAAGCTATAATTCCCAAGCATGAGCTTTACTTTTTTTCTTTCCTATATATTTATTTTGTTTGAGATAGAATCAGGGCCTGTACCTGCACACATGAGCACACACATACATATGCCCTCTCACGTACATGTACACACACACCACAAATACATAAAGGGCTGGAGAGGTGGATCAGGGGCAGGGCACATGCCTAGCATGCATGCACGATGCCCTATGCTCAATGCTCAGAACTTTTAAGAGAAGAAGAAAGGAATTAGGGTTCTAGTTCCCCCCTTCCAGAAGTCTAGGGGGAGGCTGTGACTATGGTAGAGGCAAAGGGATGGGACTTGATTGTATGTTTACGTGTTCATGTGTACTCGGGTGCATGAGGAAGCCAGAGAATAGCCTCTGATGTCATTCCCCAGGAGCCCTTCACCTGTCTCCTCCCATCCCTCCCTTGTTTTTTTGAGCCTACATCTCTCCCTGGCTTGGACTCATCAGGTATCCTAGGCTGGCTGGTCAGCAGGCCCCAGGGATTCTCTTACTGTCTTTAAAATTGTGTTCCACCACACCTGGCTTTGTTTATGTGGGTTCTGGGATCAAATCTGGGTCCTCATGCTCACAAAGTAAGGACTTCACTGACTGAGCCATGTCCCTATGCCTGGCAGCATGACTTCTGAGGCATGAACATGACAGGGGCCATGGGGGCTCTAGGCTCAGCACATTGATATGTTCCATGAGGAACCTATGTGCCTATGAGATAGTAGGCACTGTGGCAGTCCCTGTTGTGGAGCCCTTTCCTGGGCTGGCACAGGCTCTTAACAGCTGCTGGGAACCCCGAGTGCGGACAGCTCCTGACTATTCTCCTCAGGAGAGACTTGCTCCTTCCCCCCAACTGTGCTCCCTAACCTCAGTGACAGTGGTTCGGAATCGCTGGCATGAGATACAAAAAGCCTTTGGCCTACTTTGGACACCATCCATCTCCCTCAGCTCCCCAAGGATGAGGCTTAGCTGAACATACCCCCTTGACCTTTAATTTATTATTATTATTATTATTATTATTATTATTATTATTATTATTATGAGTCTGCCTCAGTGACTGCCTGGGACAAAGTTCTCCAACTTCTCTAGGGAACCCAGCTAAGGTCACTTTACATGGGGTGTGTTCTGGAAAACATGGCATTAGTTGACTTCATCCTCCTGAATACATTGTAGTGCCTGTTCACACAAAGTCAGGTGACCCCAGTGTGGCTAGGTGATGGAATCGGAAGTGACACTATCATGGATGCTGTCTTCCCTGGGACACAGCACTGTCACAGAGAGCTTGGCCTGGTTCTTTGTCAGGCTTTGGGCTAGAGGAATACCACCACTCAGGTATTAGGCTCAGGGTTAGAGCTTCCCTGATTTCAGATTCAGCACAGGACAGTCTTCAATGTCCCCAAGGTCAGTGGTGGCAGGACAGAGACTCCTTGGACAATTGAACTCTAGGTTGCAGGGAAAGGGCAAAGTTGGTCTGGCATTTCTGGGGCAGATCAAAGGGGTTATTTGTGACCATCCTGATTGTGCCTTTACCCAACACTTTTCCAATTAGAGAAAATGAAATCAATGCTCAGGGGTGAACTCACAAAAAAATGAGGGTCACTAATGACTCACTGGAAAGAGCCGTAGTGAATAAATTAAATTGGCGTAACCATTCCTGAGGCCGTACCTTCCGGCTCCAGCTGTAAAATTGCCATATGTTTGATCAAGAAATATGCAGGATTTATGTGAAAGATGTTTGTGACAGAGTTATGTATGGGGTGGGTGACCCTGAAAATTAACCAGTGTCTCAAGCAAAGTAGTGGCTGGATGGTCCTGCAAACACTGGGAGATGAAGACAATTCAGTCCTTCAAAATACATCATGGAAGAGGAACTAACCACTATTGCTTTAGTGACATAGTGTTAAATGATAAATACAAGTTCCATGGTAGAAAGGTTCATGGGAGATCATAGAATTCCAGAAGTGACTGAGTTTGAATCCTGGGTTTGTTATGCTTTACTGAACCAGGGAAGAATCTAAGAATCACTTGCACTTTAAACTGATGAACCACTGACTCAAAAATGATCATCACCAGAGCACTATGTAAATCCTTGTCTAGATGAGGGTTGAATGGAGGGCCTCTCACATGCTAAGGCTGCTCTTCATCCTTGAGCTCCACCCCAGACCCTAAAATACATTGGAGGGGATTTCTCTTCCCATCTCATTGATGGGGATAGAATTTTAAAAACAGACTCTAAACTATTACCAAAAAATTACAGCAAGCAGGTAAAGTGAGACTACATCATTCTGGAACCTGGCATTGACTGTGTTGTTAGGCATGGGACACATCCTAACTAATGACTTGCCTGTGGGCTGTCTGTCTCCATACCATTATCCTAGCAACTCTCCAAGACCACTGCCCTTTAGCTAGGGCTGGACAGTTGTGAGGTAGGCAGGAGAGTGGGTTGAGGGAAGTGACAGAGGTCAGAATGTTTTTCCCCTGGTCCCTCTCACTTTGGCTAGTTGCATGCTATGACCCCAGAACACAGCTCCTGTCAGGTGGCCCCTCCCACCATGCTTTCCTTATGATGTCATTGCTCCCATAGTTGAGTCCAGGAGAACTCCACTTCAAACCCTCTAACTGGGTTGTTTGCTGAAAGGGGTATCATTCTGTCTCCCACCACTTCCCTGAGAGCCCTGCAACCAACCCTGCCTCCTTTGTACACTTTATTAAATCCATCCCTTCTTGCCCACAAAGACAGAAGCTGCATCCTAAAGTTCAGTAGAACCTTTCGGGGGGACAACACACAGAAGGGAGCTGATAACAAGAGTATGTATTGAGATCTCACTTCAGTTTCCAGAAAGCTTGCTGGGGTGGTTTGAATGGAAATGGCCCCATGAGCTCATAGATTTGAATGCTTGGCCCATAGGGAGTGACACTATTAGGAGGTGTGGCTTTGTTGGGAAGAAGTGTGTCACTGGGGAGTGGGCTTTGAGGTTTCAAATGCTCAAGCCAGGCTCAATGACTCTTGCTCTTCCTGCTGCTGGCCAATCTAGATGCAGAACTCTCGGCTCTTTCTCCAACACCATGTCTGCCTTCCTACAACCATGCTCCCCACCATGATGACAATGGACTAAACCTCTGAACTGTAAGCCAGCCCCAGTTAAATATTTTCCTTTATAAGAGTTGTTGTGGTCATGGTATCTCTTCACAGCAATAGAAACCCCAACTAAGACAATTGTTGACATATTATAAGGTGAGGATTCCAGGTTCAAATCCTCCAAGTACTGTGCTACTAATTCACCCAAGGGGGGATGGACAACTCTGCTTACAAATAAAGTTTGATTGAGACATGAGCCAGCACATGTACATGTGTTCAAATGGTGTCTAAACCTATAGCAAAGCAGTGGCAGAGTCAAGCAGTGACAACAGATTGTAACTTAAGACACCTACCACCTGGTCCTTTGCAGAACAAGATTGCTGACCCCGAGCCCAGTTCCTTGACCTCCAGGAGAGAGCCATTTTTGGCCTCTCCTTATTGCTATATTTTATTCCTAACTCTTCTCTCCTCCCCCTTCAATGTGGTGAGCAATGCTATTTCCATTTGGGAAGAATTTTAAGGTCTGGTCTTTGGGGGTGAATTCCCTATGAATTGCACACCTCCCAAGTGAATAGCATAGGATTGGAGGGCTTAGGGCAGGGAGGAGAACCACAGGGCACGGGTTAATTCCTGTAAAATGAGAATCCTGGTGCAAACAGATTCTTTGGGTTCTCCTCCGATTGCATGATGGAAAACCCAGCTTCATTCTTTTATTAGGCATGGAGATAAATAGATTTCCTCTAAGCGATGTAAAGAAATAAATCTCCAACTAGATCCTGTCGCTAAACCACACATCCCTAGGCTGTGGATGAATAGACACATACATCAGAAGAATTAGGTTTTGCCATCTGATGCTCCAAGCTCAAATTGTTTAGAGGCCGCTCACCTTAGTCAAGTGAGTTAATTTTACCTACCAAAAGGGGCTGTAGTCATCTATATCAAGGTTACGATGAGATTTGAATAGGATCGTGTATGCAGTGCCCTTGGCTAGTACCTGTGGCTTGTTCAGCATTCAGAAATGGCTTCACCTATTTATTATTTTTATTAATTTATTATTATTCAAGTTATTATTATTGTTACAGGTTGTTCTTGACTCCAGTTATCTTACATTTGGGGATATTTGTATGGATTTATTCATGGGACATCCCAAGTCCCCAAATCTTAAATCCATAATGTTTCAAACCCCAATGTTTTAATGCATGTGGTGTGTGAATGTGTGTGGGTACACATGTGTGGGGTGCACACGTGTGTGTGTGTGTGTGTGTGTGTGTGTGTGTGTGTGTGTGTGCATGGAGGAAAGAGGTTGATGTCAGTTGTCTTTCTCCATCATCCTCCACCTCATATATTGAGGTAGGGTCTCTTGCTTGAACCTAAGCCATGGTTCACTCATTCAACTAGTCTAGCTAGTCAGCTAGCCCCAAAGACCCCCGTCTCCATCTCCTATGCTCTGGTATTACAAGAGGGCTGTCACCTACATGAGTGCAGAGGATTTGAACTCTGGTGTTTATGCTTGTATGGCAAGCCTTTTATCTTCTAGGCCATCTCCCCAGTCCCGAGTCAATGATCCCCTCCCACCATAGCAGGACTGGGGAATTGAACCTAGGGTCTCATGCATGCATGCTAGGCAAGTGCTCTGACACCAAGCTACAGTCCCAGCCCCAAATCCAAAACTTTACAGCATTACTTTGACATGCTAAAGTTTGCCGTTTGGAAGCAGTTCAGATTTTCAGATTTCTGAATCCAGGCTATCTATGTTCTGATAACCACACATGGCCAGCTGTGGCACCAGAGTTTGCTGCTGGCAAACACAACCCCAGAAAGCAAGCAGACTCAAGCAGACAATGTAGGCTCTGAATGAATAGTTTCTTGTTTTATCTCCTCACAAGCTGTGGGTCGGAACTAGCTTTAGTACCCAGTGTCAGACATGATGCCAGACACTTAGAAAATCGTCAGGAAACCCTGCTGGCCTGGCCAAACTGTGTTGTTCTCCCACCGGGGACTCTGAGATCATTTGGATGAACACAGCAGAATCAGACAGGGTGTACAAACACTTTTCCATCCCCAGCTTTATCCGACTCTCCTGGAAGGCTCCAGGCTTCTCATTAGGGCCCCCAGAGCCTTGCAAATGGAAGCTCCCCGCTGGCTCCCCAGCTGCCTTGTACCAGCTCTTCCCTTCCCCACCCAATGAACATCTGCCTTGTGTCCCCAAGGAGCCAAGAGTCAGCAGCATGCAACCTAAAGCCTGATAGTATTGATTTTTAGGCTCAGATTAGATCAGGCTTCTCACCTAAGATCCTTCCTCTGTCACTTCCCTTCATTATAATGTACCGAGTCCTTTCTAGAAGATTCTAATGCATACTTTTTATTTGGTCAGGGATAGAATGGAGTGGAGAGCAGGAAGGCAGGGTATATATGGCAAAGAGGTGATGGGAGAAAATACATTCTCTTTTAAGAGACAATCAGAAAGGGACAGTCCCAAACAATGACCAGACCATCCTCATGAGGGAATGATGACAGCCGCTTCGAACTTATCACACTCTGGCACTATATTAAGGCCCTGAGATTACAGCAAACTTCGTGGAGGAACATCTGGTGGGAATCAGTGTGAAGCAGTTAGATATGATGGCTGAGAACACAAACTGGAGGCAGGAGGAGGAGGAGGAGGTCACTTCCTTGCAGGGAAAGGTACAGGAAACACCATCCCTGATGGTTCTGCCTGGTGGTGGCTCACTTCCCCCAGCAAACCTCCCCACCCCACCCCACCCCACCCCACTACCAAATCTTAATTTAAGGGGAATCAGAAGCATCTATGGAGATGCAAGATGCACCTATAATCCCATCCGTCAGCTGAAGTAAAGGCAGCAAGAAAAGCCACCACAGTTAGTACAGAGGTTAATTTCAAATGGGCATTATTTCTGTTTCCCAATGGGAGCCCTGAAGGCAGAGACATATAGTATCACTCCCCACTACAGCTCTAGGAACCGAGGCTCAGGGAAGCCAAAGACATCACATAAGTTGGGTTTCTGGAGACCAGTGGATAGAATGACTTACTTGCCCTGCTTTATCCAGAAGGCATAATCTCCTGAGCTGCAAAGCCTTCAGCATTCTAGGGGCTGGAGAGGCAGTTCAGTGGTTAGAGCACTGGCTACTCTTGTAGAGGACCTAGATTCGGTTCCAGGCACCCACATGGTAGTTCACAACCATCTATACCTACAGTTTCAGAAGATTAATGTCCTCTTCTGACCTCTTTGGGCACCAGGCATGCATATGGTGCATAGACAAGCAATGCAGACACCCCCGAAATACTAAAAATAAACAAAATATTTAAAAGAAAATTGGGACTCTTATCTTCACCATAGCCCCATGCAAACAAGATGGACCTGGACTTTGAACTTCTATTTGTCTGCTGTTCATCTTATGTGTGTGCGTGTATGCAGGTGTGTGTGTGTGTGTGTGTCTGGGTGTGTATGAGTGTGCATAGGTGTGTTTATGTGTGTATGTATATATATGTGTGTGTGTGTGTGTGTGTTTAGGTGTGTATATGTATGTGTGTATGTATATGTGTATGTAGGTGTGTATGTGTGTGTATATGTATGTGTGTACACACATGCGTGCGTGCATGCACACTCACACACATGGAGGCCAGAGACCACCATTGGTGTCTTCTTTAATCATTTCTCCACCTTATCTTTTGAGATAGGATCTCTCACTGGACCTGGGGCTCACTCATTGGCTAGACTAGCTGACCAGTGAGCCCCAGAGATCCTCCTGTCTCTGTCCTCCCACTACTGTGAACACAGGTGTGCACTGCCCCCTCTCTCCCCAGCTTTTTATTCTCCACAGGTTCTGGGGATTGAACTCAGGTCCTCATGCTTGCACAGCAAGCACCATCTCACTGTCTTCTCCATTTGTCTGCACCACATCCTTTATCTGCTAATTCACTCAGTTATGATATCTGTATATTAATAAATACTATGTGTCGGTAATAACTCCGGGCATAGGACAGCAGTGAAGGAAACAGTCAGTGAGTGGCTCCTGCATGGGGATCTGCCCTTGTAGTGACATGTAATGATGTTGGCCCCAGCTGGATTTGGCATTCTCCTAAGATAGGTTGTGTTGATCATCCCTAATAATGGGAACTGTCCCATGGTTAATAGGGTTCTTGACCCTGCATATTTCTGAAATGGATAAGTAGCCCTCTAGGAGAGGACACACAGGAGGGGCACATCAACTCCCTCACATCCCCTCTTCAGTCTAGAGATAGGAAGTCTGAAGAGGCATTGCCATCAAAGTACATGCAGTGAGGAAAGTTATAAATAGGGGACTTAGCTTTGGGAGATTGCCAGATGTCCCTGAAACCCAAGAGTCTGTAAGTTTTGCATAGATGCAACCTGTTTTCTGAAGTGCCACAGAAGGTCTCTGAACTCAAACTCACACATGTCTTCCCCTCTTAGTTTGTGTGGTCTGTAAAATGGGGACGTGAAGAAAAACAACTGTCCCATTGCATGTTCCTAGAGGGAACATGAGATGGTGGAATGAGCCAGCCCAGAGAAGCCAACACAAATGTCTGCTGGGTCTCTCTATTGCTCTTCCCTGTTGCTCCCTTTCATCTGTATATTTGTGGGCTTATTAGGGGAATCATTTACTAGGGGAAATTCCCATGATACAAAAATGAACCACTTTGAGATTTACAATCCAGTAGTGTTTGGTATATTCACAGCATCTTGAAGTCACCCTTTCTACAGTGTCCCAAAGAGTTTCCATCAATCTAAAACGAAGTCCCTGACCCACCATCCAGGTTCTCATTCTTCCTCCCAAATCCTGGCAGCCACCAACCTGCTTCTTGTCTCTAAGGGTGTTATTCACAATTGCAATAGACACC
Source organism: Cricetulus griseus (assembly GCF_003668045.3). NCBI lineage: Eukaryota > Metazoa > Chordata > Mammalia > Rodentia > Cricetidae > Cricetulus > Cricetulus griseus. The sequence continues at coordinate 99,794,482 of NC_048597.1, forward strand.
TTTAAACTTGTGCGCATGTGAGTGTGAATGTGTGTATGAGAGTGCGCACACACACACCTGTGTGCCAGAGTGCAAGAAGAGTAGAGGTCAGAGGACAACTTGCAAGAGTTGGTTCTCTCCTTCCTCCATGTGGGTCCCAGGGATTGAACTAAGATCTTGGCAGTGAGCGCCTTTAATCACTGAGTCATCTCACTGGACTTATCTATACATTGCTTACTTATCTTTCGAGACAGCCTCTTGCTATACACCCCAGGCTGTCTTCAAACTCAAACCCCTCCTGCTTCAAGCTCCCAAGGGCTGGGATTACAGGCATGCCACCTCCTTGCTCAGCCTCACATCTCTTCGTTGCTAATAGACACCTTTACAACACTGATTCTAAAGACTCACAGGTATGAGCTTGCTTGATCATTTCAATGTCTCTGTGCTATGGCATTTTCAGATGGGGAAACAGAGGCAAAGGAAGACAAGCAGACAGTTTGAGTAGAAAGGGCACTGTCAGAGCTTGGGTTTGGACTCAGCAACATGTGGCTGAGTAAGAACCTGAACCCACAGTTGGCAACTCCGCATCCAGGTATCCAGATAACACCCTAAGTTAAAGGTACAAAACAATATCCAGGCAGCTAACATGGCATTGTGGGGGCATAGGGCAGAGGTCAGGGGACAAGATGAAGGGAGATCTTGTTAGGTTAAGTTTGGCAGGGATTTGGAGCAGCCAAACCCACAGCTATAGCTGGTTCATCTGGGTTTTAGAGGCCAGCTTCTTCTTCTTCTTCTTCTTTTTATTTGAATTAGAAACAAGATTGTTTTACATGACAATCCCAGTTCCCTTCTCCCTTTCGTCCTCCCCTACCACTCCCCCACCCAACTAAAACCCTACCTATCACATATCCTTTCTGCTCCCCCTGGATGGTGAGGTCTTCCATAGGGTGTAATCAGAGTCTATCATATCCTTTGGGATAGGGCCTAGCCCCCCCCTCCCCCCCGTGTGTCTTGGCTCATATTCCTCTATGTGGAATGGGCTTCCAGAGTCCACACCTATGCTGGGGATAACTACTGAACTACTATAGCAGGTCCTGTAGATTTCCGAGGTCTCCTCACTGAAATCCATGTTCCTGGGGTCTGGATCAGTCCCATGCTGGTATCCCAGCTATCAGTCCGGGGAGCAAGAGTTCCCCAATGTTCAGGTCAGCTGTTTCTGTGGGTTTCACCAGCCTGGTCTGGACCCCTTTGCTCTTCACTCGCCCTTCTCTGCATCTAGATTCCAGTTCAGTTCAGTGATTAGTTGTAGGTGTCTGCTTCTACTTCCACCAGCTGCTGGATGAGGGCTATCAAGTGAGGCCAGCTTCTTTTAAAAACATTTTTTTAAATGGTTAAAACTTTTATTTATTTTGCATGCATGTATTAACACTAGGGCACAACATGGCACATGTAGGGATCACAGGACAACATGTGAGAGTCAGTTCTCCCCTTCCACTACATGGGTCCCAGGGATTGAACTCAGGTGGTTCGGCTTGGCAGCAAGCCTCTTACCTAGCAAGCTGTGCTGCAGGCTCCACAGGTTCATTTTTGACGTCTTGCTTCTGGTGGAAGAGACTTCCTGTCAGGCTGTGGTTAGACACTGAAGGACCAACAGGAACACTCCTTATATTTGAGAGTGCAACACATACCACCCAGGACTCCACAGAGAGGTTGAGCTTACCCAGAAGTGAAGGTCAAACTACTCACAAACAGCACCTGGGCTGAATCATGCCCAGAAGCCACTTCTCTGCCAGGTGAAAGACATCAGGGAGGAAGGCAGACAGCCCATTGGGCGGGGAAGGCTGCCAGCCAATGGGCTGCAAGAGGGCAGCATCAAGGGAGGGATAAAAGGAGTAGTCCCGGCCTGTACGGTCGCCTAGTTGGCCTTCCTCTCTCTTTTCCTACAATGCTACCTGGGGGATGGGAGGAATTGCTGAACTTTCTCTGTCTTTCGCGCTGTTGTTAGTCCATAAGCAAAGCCTAAAGCGGTTTCTTAAGTTTTCCAATGTGGGGGAAAGACACCGAACAAGCTTTGAGCTGGGAGGGGTGTGTGTGTGTGTGTGACCTTGGGAAAAACTAAAACTCAAATGGAGGTGGCTAAGCGGGAGAATCCTATCTGTTAGTAAAACTTTCCCTGGGTGCTAGCGCTCCTGACAGCTAAGGGCCAGGGAGGGAGAAAAAGGAGTTTGTGGATGGCTATCCTAAATCCTTGCCCGTCTGGGAGCTCGGAAGAGACCTGTGGGTTCCTGCTCCAACTTATTAAAGTCCTCGGTGGGACTCTAGGCCTTCATCTTCCAAGAACTTAATCACGATGTTATACAGGAACAAGAATGGAGTACTGGCTGGAAAGAATGGGGTCTGCTTAGCTAGTGTGGCAGACAGATCTGACCTTAAAAGGCTCGTCAACACATGCCTGTTTTTCCAGCCATTAAGCTCCTTACTGACCTTGCAAAAGAAACTGGGCTCTGGATGTCTCAAGATGATGGGGGTGGGGGGTAGGAGGGAACACAGTAAACTTAAGTTGTGAAGCTCCTCACTCGAGGCTTGCCACACTCGAAGTCCTGGGGTCCATCTCCAGCCCTGAGGGGTGGGGGTCAATTTGTATCTCTAAGCGAGATCTGAAGCGGAGCTACCCGGGCTGACTGCCGGATGATGCTTGAGTTTGTTCAGTTACTTATTAGGAGCTTCAGAGTTTTTGCCAAGTGCCAATAAAGCTTGGTGGGGAAGTACACCAAGCAAAGGGCGGGGGGCATAATTTGTTTGCACCAGAAACTACTCTTGTGTTTCCTGCAAGGTCAAGAGATTAGTTAAGTGCTAGGACTCTGAAGTCGGCCTGACTTGTCCTAAGCATCTGGGATGACTCCAGGTTTTTATTTCCCTCAATAGCCGAGAGGAGCTGTGGTGTTTAGCTTCACTGCCTGAATGAATGTCACTGCTTTAAAAAATGGTCAGGAGACCCCCTATGGAAGGTCTCGCCCTCCCTGGGAAGCAGAAAGAATATGTGATAGGTAGGTTATTAGTTGGGGGGTGGTGGCAGGGGAGGAGGGGAGGGAGTGGGAACTGGGATTGACATGTAAACAATCTTGTTTCTAATTCAAATAACAAAGGAAAAATGGGAGAACTTGAATATGTTCACCATAAATGATGGCATGATTATTGCTGTGGAAGAAAAATGGTCAGGAGAAAGCATACACTTAAAAACTCAATGAATCCTGCTTCAAGGGTGTAGCCTCCATGGGCTACTCCATTTTCCTGGCTGTACAAGGGCCTCGGTTAATTAGCTCTAGAGAAGATGGGGGGGGGGTGTGGTGGACCTGGATCCCCAAGGGCTCCTTGACTCCTCAAATTCCAGAACCTGTTTTGCCTTCTCCACAACCAGCCCCTTTCCTGGTGGAAAGAACACCAGGTCTCTGGTTTCCCCAGACCTCTATCCTGTTCTCAACTGTGCCCTTAAGCTGTGATTAAGTGCAGACACCTGGGGAATACTGTAGGCACAACTGCTAGTGTTGGCTGGGGGCTGTCTGCTAGCCATCCACCTTAGCTCTGAAGGTTCTAGCTGCTACAGTTGGTCCATGTCAGGTGCTCCTAGGAGAGGTCATTTCTTCGTCAGGTGGAAAAAGTTAACTCTTAAAGCATTAATGCCCCTCCTATCTTGCCCCTGTCCTCCATGTCTTCTCTAGCTGCTCCCATGAGATCCGTGTCCTGAGGTACCGGGGGGCGGGGAGGGGGGAGACACCAAGGTAGCTTTAGTTCAGTGTTCTAAGTATCTTTCTCAACGAAGGCCATCTCATAACATAGAGCTTGCTCATATTTGTCTGCAAGAGTTCAGGATACCTGGCACTCCATTGAGTTGCAGACTCGATGCTGATACCTGGAGTTTGAGGCTCTAGCTTAGAATGTAGCGTGGGGATACTGAAAGCTGGGAGTGGCCACATTAGCCTTTAATCTCCAGACTCAAGGTAAAGGCATTCGAATCTGAGTCATGGACCTGACAAAGTGAGACCCTGTCACATACAATGAATAGGACTGACTTGGGGTACCTCTTGGATTACAAAGTCAGCTGCAGCTTTCCAGCTTGAAGTCTTCCCAGGATGCTAAACCTCTCAAGCTGTGTTGGTAGCTCACCCCTGTCATCTTCAAGGCTCGCCTCCACCCTTCATCTAGTGTTAGAGCTCCTCTCTGGGCCTGAGATTCTTGCTTTAATTGAGAATAAGTGAAGCTATCTTGGAACAGGTGCTGTTGCTAAGGGGCTCCTATGTTGAATTCAGCTGTAAACAGGAAAAGAACCTGGCCCCAACACAATCGCACTAAAATCCCCGGCTCCTAAAAGAACAAGGATTTGTCTTCATGGAGCCACACTCCATAGGGACCAGCACTGGAACAGTCAACAGGAAGCTAGCTTCAGGACCAAGGCTTGGTGTGGCCCCTGACAGTGGGGAAAAGTCTGGAGACTTGTCAGTCACTTGAGCTTTTCCTGGTGATGGGATGATGAGAAAATCAGTGTAAACCTGAATTGATGTGGGAGCCATTCAGTAGGCTTGTTAGCCAATGAAGCCCCTGGGGTCCATCTCCAGTACTGAAGAAATCCCACGATTGCACACTTAACACACCATATGTATGCAGAGAGCCAGCTGGGCTGAATCCTTCACTGGTGATTCTAGAGGTTATACCTCTTTAAGTCCTGGTGTTTCCAAGATTCAGAGCTTCAGCAAAGTATCAACTTTTGGGGAAACATCCCACAGCAGCAAGCGGGAGGTGTACTCAGATGTCCCTGAAGCCACCCTGGGGTCCTGCAGGGTCGGAAAAATGAGGTTCCAAGTGCTGGGGCTCAACAGTTGGCCTGCCTTGTTCCGGGGACCTGGGGTGATCATCCTTCAGGCTTCTGCCCCTCATGGCCAAGAGTGACTGTGGCATGGCTTTCTGCTTCATTGCCTGAGTTGGATGATAAAATGGTGTTCACGAGAAAGCATAAGCTTACACACCATTCAGAGGGAGAACTGGAGCCTATCTCATAGGGGTGCAGTCACATGGGCCACTCAGACTTCTGGATCCTACAAGGTCAGCGATCACTAATAGGCTAGAGCATAATCGGGGGTAGGCTGGACCCCTGGCTCTCCGAGGACCCCTTAGATTCTTGGTACAGGTGCTGTTGCTAAGGGGCCCCTATGTTGAATTCAGCTGTAACGGGGAAAAGAACCTGGCCCCAACACAATCGCACTAAAATTCCTGGCTCCTAAAGGAACAAGGATTTGTCTTCATGGAGCCATCTTTCTCGGCATTCGGGAAACCCCAGGAGCACAAGAGACTGGCTCTTGACATAAAGTCTTGTTGGGATATACTAAAGTAGCAACCTCACTTTTCCAGAGGCACCTTTTCTCCTATACCTTTGGGCTGTGATCCAGATGTACCGCGAGGGGGGGGGGAGTAGGCGTGAATCCTCTACTTAGAATGTGCTCAAAGATGCTCACAGGTATCTGCCACATCAAGGTGCTATAACTGGCTTCAACTTCATTGTTGGGAAATGGAAACAGTAGTGTATGGAGGATGACATAGTTGAGAGAGGGACTGTACAGCCAAGGAGTGAACCCTGGGCTTCACTGCAGCACCTTCTCGGTAGCTAAGCTGGGTTGTGGAAAACCCATCCTGGATATCCAGCAAGAATGGATAAAGGAATCCTGGCACTTAGATGTGCCTGCCCTGGGCTTGCACCACCTATACCTCTCTAGAGCAGGTGCTGACGGGTCAATCCACTCGTGCTTCGAGTGTCTGAGGCTACCAGCTTTGGCTTCCCCCTGTTGGGGTCGCACTGTTCATGTCTTGCTGCTCAGTCTGTCTGAATGGTTCAGAATGCTTTCCAGCCCTAAGGAGTGGGGAAAGTATGTGAAAACGCATAACTGGAGATGGCCATGTGGATCAAAGGCGGCTTTCTGCTGGGGGGGGGGGCTCCTAGATCTGAGTGTTGCCTATCACATGAAAGTCTAGAAAACAATAGCCTGACCTGGGGCCAGGAAGGGCAGGGGGAGGACGGAATGTGCTAGGCCAATGTACCTGACATGCAATGCTGGTATGAACTGTAAGACAGACGGACATGGCAGATATTGTAAGGTCTGCTTAGCTACCTTTCTATATTGCTGTAGAAAAGATGCATAATACAAGCAACTCAGAGGGGAAAGTTTACTTAGCTTCAGGTGGTTCCAATCTCAATCCTATGCTTTAAAGCTGAGGCAGGAACTGTGGCAGAGACCACTGAACTTGGCCTCCTTTTCTGAACTTGGCCTCCTTTTCTGAGATAAATAGCAACACTACGCTGCTTCCTAACCCTGGACTTCCAGTGTTCTGCTACCACAGTGGAATGTCTCAGAACTTGGTCAAGAAAGCCTGCTCCATTTACCTTATCTGCTAGATTCTCAATCTTTAAGCCTTATTTTTAGAGAATTTAAATTTGTTTTTAAAAGGAAGGAGCCAATATCCACACTTGAATTTTCTTGAATGAAAAAAGACCCAAACTGTGTCAAACACATTAGAAGATGGCTTCCTGTTTCAAATCTGATTCTTTCCTATTTACCTATTTGAGCAGCAAGGAAAAATCCATTTCTTGTGTTTTTGTTTTCCAAGATGAGCTTCATTTACCTGTATACAAACCAAAACTGGATAAACAACTTTTACATGGCGAAGACCAAGGACATGTCTCGTGAACCAGCAAACTTTGCCTTTTATGGCTGCTTTTGCAGTATACAGTCCAATGGTTATGAAACAAATAAGTCAAACAATAATCAAAATGACAGATGGACAACAAATAACACATGAAATCCTTAGCTGGTATTCTTTCCAAAAGACAAGTCCTTAGAATCTTGTAAATAACATAAATGCCAAAGAGGACTTTCATAATGGGGAAAAGAACATTTATCAAATTGTTTTGGTACAAAAATTTAAACTGTAGAAAATGTTGGTACCTTTGGGTACTTTTTTCTAGTAAAAATTCATACCTGCTTCAGAACTTGTTTGGTTATAGCTGCTAACAATGCTGTTTGGTATCACTGGAGTGGAGGACGCTGAAATTCTTGCCTGAGGTGGATTGGGACGTAATGAGTTTCCTAAAGCCATGCCCATCTGACCATCCCACAGTTCCCGCTAGCCTGAATCTGATTTTTATTAAACCTGCAAGATGGTGGTTGGGGACTGGACTGTTACTGTGAACAAAGTTGGTGTTTGCATTGTGGCAGGGCACCGCTTCACCTCTTAAAGGTATGCTCTATGTCGGTGAATTCTGAAGAACACTAGAATTCATATCTGGAAAATGCAGCTGGTTAGAGCAAGGCAAAGCAGTATTTGATCCCCCGCAACATGGGGGTTACTATTGCTACTCAAGTGAGAGCTTTGACAACTCAGACTGTAGTAACAGACATGGAACTTATGGGTCACGACCCTTGCCTCTGCTTCCTTAGCAAGTCGGGTCCAGGTTTAAGAATGTAGAACTATCCATTTGAGACTGAGCAAACTCAACACTGTGGTAGGCAGCCGTTTTACCTTTCATAAGGGTCTTTTTGCTGAGACATCAACTTAGTGCTGCTCCGACCACTTTGACCTTCATCTGTTGGGAGAAGCATGTTGGCAGTTGGAGGGAACATGATTAAAGTGCTATGTCCTTCAGTGTTGCCACTGCTGGCAACAGCTCCAGAATTGTTACTGCTGCTACTGTTACCAGCAAGTTTTGATTTGCTAGCTGTGCTTTGGCTGCTGCTGAGAGTAAACTACTTGCTGGAAAGGAGACAACATTGTGCTGGTTCAAGATCTGATTTAAAGGCATTCCCAGCAAACCAGGCTGACTCTTTACCAGAACCATTTCCGGCAGATGCAGTAGGAAAGGCTGCACTGCTTGGGGTGCTAAGTACATTACTCATTCCAGCAACTAATGGGTTAGGGATATCCTTGTACTGATGTCTGTCAGACTTGGTAGTAGGGCTTGATGGCATTGATGGCCTTGGGGAACCTGCTGAACTTGGCGACCTAGGTGGAACCTTTGACCCTACAAGTGGCCTGGGGTCATACAGGCGGCATCATGAAGTTTCCATGATCTGATGACGTGGAAGATGAGCGTGTTCTTTGGGGCGATGCCTCAATCCTTCTAATTCCAGCCCCCATCGTGTGCATTGGGATGTCACTAGAGAAGGACAGGGAGGTTGAAGCTGAATGCTGAATTCTTTGTACATGACTCCCATGATTCGTATGGCCAGGTTTTACAGTTGGCAAAGGGAGATTACTTGGCAAAGGAACAACAGCAGGAGGCATGCTTACATTCATCACAGGTACCTGAGAAGTGGACATTTGAAAACTGGTTGGATTAATGATAGGGTTCTAATTCACTGGTTTACTAGGAATAGGTCAAGAATGCCAAGTGGATCTTTCTCAGACGTTAATGGCTTTTTCTGAAGAGCACAAGGTGAAGGAGGGGGGAGATGGACCTTGGGGAGGTACGTGGTGGAACATTGCTCGTGGTATTTCCAACAAATTAGTTGAAAAATTACACACTGGCTTTTATTACTGGACTGTTTGTAGTCAAGGTTGGAAAGAGGTATATTGGTTCTTCCAGCCATTGCACAGGATGACTGTACGGGAGAACCGTGTAGCATTACTGAAGGTGGAGAAAGGGGAGTCCTATTCAGGTGAATAGGACTCGAATTATGAGCTCCATGGAAACCAGGGTTATTTCTTGTGAAGACTTCGGGGATTCCAAGTGGGTCAGTCCTTAGAGATTGAGCTATCTCCCTATATCTGGGAACTTGATGATGCTGGGCTAGGTAAGTCTCCATGGCTGCCACGAAATGGAGACTTCTGTCAATGTTCATTGCTGCCCAATCTGTTCGGGGTAAACAGGGTGGAGTTCTTGCTGCTGGTTTCCAGGCAGGTCTTGCACATATAGTCTTCCATGACATTTGAGCCTGTCATTAACTTGAAAGGATTCTTGTATTCGGGCATTACAGAATTTTGTAACTCCTTCGAGACTTGTTACTGATCTTGGAGTTGCCACCCATGAAGGTACTACTGGAGTTGCATTTGTTCCTCTTCCAGGACTGGTGAGCACCAGAGAAGGGTATGGGGGACTCATGCTCTTATGGAGTGTGGCCACTGATTTCTCTTATGGATGCATAGCTTTGTAACATCTGCTTTAACATCTTCTGTGGTTCCCTGCTTCACAGCAGTCCAGGATCAAAATTAAAAACCTTGAAGTATAAGCAGACATTCCAAGCCACACTTGCATGTTCATCAGTAAGCAGGGTATGTTTTAACCTGCTCCAAGCAAAATGACAAAGGCACACTGGGACTGAAAAGCATGCCACTGTGATCCACACACCACTGTCAACCCACAGGAACCTGTATAGCTGGAAGACCTCCTTGTCTCCATCACTCTCTTTGCCTCCACTTTCTGTCTGCTTGGGGCACTCCAAAGATATCGGCAATAAGATGATATCCTATTACAGAGCATAGTAGCCTTCAGAACTGGGCCAGCACAGCAGTTTGCCTGGACTTCGAAATACATTGGGAAGTTTCAGCTCAGTTTGGAACCAAGCCCTTGAAATCTGCCATTGTGAAAATGTTTCCCATTATAATCTATGGTACCTGTCTGAAGCAAGAGGAGTGAAAAGCTTTTAGTTGTACATTTTTCCTTGAACTTTGATACTGCACTGAAATAACCTCCACTGTCTAGAAGTGGTCTTTTTTGTGAGAAAAGGGGGACTTTGTATTCATTGGTCTTTATTAATAAACTGAGTAATAAAAATTAGTGCTTACCTGATACAATGAAATAGCTGACTTTGCTACTCTCTTAGCAAATAAAGATGGGAGCTTCCAACCAAACGGATAACAACCGGGTCTCCGGTCAGTCAGGTCTCTAGGCAAGGATTTCGGCTTCAGTCACCTTCAAGGGGTATCTTGGGATGTAATCTCCTGAGTTTCTCCTAAATTTCAAAGAACATGTCTACACTGCTGCATCCAGTTCAACAATTCTGTACATCAATCCACTGTGGAGCTGTCTCGTGGGAAGAGGGGAAGACAATGCCATAAATTATTTCAGTTCATATTGACGCTGGCAAGACTTGGGCCTTAATGTTCTTGATCACACTACATGCAGTCACAGGACACCGAGGCTGTGAACCTAAATTTGAGATTAATGACTGAGGACACAAAGGAAAGAACATACAGGTTCCTAGTTTGACCATGTTTAAAACTGTCACCTACTGGCAAGCCAGTGGTGACCCTGTTTTGAGAGGCACAATTAGAAATGCAAAATCGCCTTTCTGAATTCCACAAGACAACTGTACTGTGCTCCAATTATACTTAAAGTCAAGTTAGTCCCAGTGGTGTGCATCCCCTGAACACTTGTTTCCAATGCATCAGTGTCTGAAGCCATGTGTTATGGGACCCCATGATGAAAGTTCCAACCTCTAAGACTTTCAATTAGTATCCAGAAGCAATCTCTTACTATCTATTGCCAACACAAGGCTGATCTCCACGTTATAAACAGAGCCTATGGCATTTAGGGCAGATTCTTGTAGAAAAGGCTATTGTCTTAGGCTGCCTTTTGGCAAAGACTATGTCCTGAAGCTCAAGACAGAAAGGAAAATTCCTCCATGGACAGAACCCAGGGGGTCATAGCACTCTAGAGGGGGCAGGGTAGAACTCTACAGTCATTTATATTGGCCATGCTTTGCACAAGCTTCAGTACAGCAGTGGGGATGTTATTGTCAAAGAAGTTAACAGTGGTGAGCTGTGAGCACTGGCTCAGGGCGAGCAAGAGGGCCCTGAGATCAGTCCTTCATCCTGCAGTTCACTAATTCCAGGGTCTGTAAAGTGTGCTGTATTATCAAGGAGACCTCGGATGAATATCCAGCAGTTGAGTTGCTTGAGACTTGGATGTCTTGGGTTCCCCCAATCGGGTGCTGGAATCCTGGAGAACCCTTGACAAAAGCTGATCAGGCAATATTGGAATATCAGAAGTTGGTTTTGATACAGGAAGGAATGTGCTGCAGCAAGCAACAGAACTTGGCAGTGTGAGGGGCAAGCAGGCAGAAAGTTGAAGCATCCATCTCAAGCCATGCCACCTAGATCCTAGGGTAGGTTTCCTGACTTTAAAAAGGATCAAGAAGGTCCCCACACAAGTTGGGTCCCCTCCAGCACCCCCCCCCACAGCAACTTGAGTCCTGATTCTCTATACTGAGTCAGGTTGACAACGAAGTTCTAACCATTACCATCACAACTGAATTTTTCAGTTTGGGGAGAATTTACTGCTTTGAGAAATGGAAACAAATCAAAAGCAGGAGCTCCCCCACTCAACTAGGACATCTCAACTGCCCAATTCTAGACCCCACAAATTTGAAGCCAGCCTTGGTAAGCTGACTCAGCTGCTGGGCCCCAGGGTGTGTAGCAGACACTAGGATAAACAGGTGGCCTGACATCCTTGGTTGCTTGGTAAGTACTCCTTGGCCTGTGTCTCGTGGTGACTTGGCTCACTTAAGACTGTTGTGGATCTCCATTGGCACTAGTGAGTTGGCTACAATAGCCTGAGTGAATTCTCCCTCTGCCAGGTTAGTTGCTCCTGTGGGATCACTTAGTGAGTGCAGACAAACTCATGCTGGATCTCCCAGTGATTATATACCATGAAGGTAAATGCTCACCACACCAGGCTCAACTTCAGATCCAGTAGAGCTCACTTTCCTAGACCACAGCTTTGGGCTTGTATATGACTCCCAAGAGAAATTTTTGATAGGCCAGTGTGCAGGGGTGGCACTTATTCAGGTCTTAAGCCCAAGCTATTCAGCTCTAAGCACCACCTCTCATTAAGCAGTTAGGTGGTACCTCCCCCATATTGCCCATGTTGTGGGCCCCGTGCTTTACAACTGACAAGGTTTGAAGCCACTCTAATGGCCTAGGGTAAGCTTTGAACCTTGTTGGGTCTCATATGTTGGGTGCCCTGTTCACCTCTGGGCAGAACAGGATCTAACCTATCTTTACCTCAATCATCTGAGGCCATCCCACAGCAGTAACTTCTCTCCTGAGGGTCTCATTTGCACTCCTGGGGTCTTCAGACTTCAAACTCAGCTGCCACCACCACGTGGCCATCTCTTCTAAATAAACCTTAATGGCTTCAGCCATGCATACTAGTCTCTGTTCCCAGGGCTGTGACCCTCTAAGGTCAGATTGGGCCCAGTCCTGGGTAGGCTGGTGTCAGCAAATCACAGCTTTGGATTGCACACCCAAGGACTGTCCCCCAACTTAGGGCTGCTGTCCGATCCTTGATGTAACCATTACCTATGTGACCATAGGGAGAATTGAAAATCTGAAGTCAAAGTGGGTTCTCATGGGAAAGTTGGGGGAAAAGGGTACTTGGATGACCAGACCTCAATATCACAGGCCAGAAAAGTAGACTTGAGGAAACTGTCTAGGGCTTAAAGACTATATAACCTCCCTGCTTAGACTTGAATTTGATTTTGAGTCCCTCTGGCTGGCCTTGGAGCTAGCTATGCCTACCCGGCTGACCTTAAACTCAACATTGATCCACTTCTTCCTAAATGGCTGGGATTAAAGGTGTTCCTAAACACTTCCGGCTTTGAGGGTTGGAGTTTTTAAGTGTCTAAGTTGCTCTACTAGAAACTCCCGTATCATTTAAAAGCTGGAGCTGGAGATATTTCAGTGGGCTTAGACACAGGTATGAGTGCAAATTCCAAATTATGTTAAATAGGGTGGCGTGCACAAGTCTGAGAAAGTAGATGGACTCGTGAACTCATGGCCAGCCACCCTAGCCAAATATCAGTTCTAGGTTCGAGAGACTGACCATGGTCTTAAAAGTAGCCAGCTACTATGGAATGCCTGAGGTTGAACTGACCATTGCAGGGTACGGCCATATCCTGCAGATACTGACATCTTAAGGGTTCAGCTAGCAAATGAAACTCAAAGCTTGCACACTCCACAGAAAAAGCTAAACTTGGAACCAGGGATATACCATCTTAACCCGTACTGGGGACTGTTATGTGATAACCATTTGTCTGACAAGATGGTCTGGGGGAAGCAGGATCCATTTTTATCCCTTAAGTCTCAGCAAAACTAAGTGTCCACGGCATGCTCTTGTTGGAAGGGCAAGGCAAACCTCGAGTCTAGGTCATTACATGATTCCTGTAAAAGGAATGTCCCTTCCTGCTGTTCTGAAACTATCAGAGGGCCCAAGACTCTAGAGAAGGTGGACAACAGGAATCCTAACTCGGTGTAGTGTGATACCTAGCCATCCAGCCCCCCTGTCAGAATCCACTGAGCTGTCAAATTACCTGGGATGCTACTTGAAAATAGAATGTCACTGTCTCATGCAAAATAGTTCTGTGACATTTTAAAATAGGTTTTTTATTCAAGTTGGAACAAGCTTGTTTCACATGTAAGTCCCTCTCCCTCTCTCTCCCCTCACCCACATCCCTCCTCTCCCACCCCTGACCTAACCCCCACCCCATCCACCCTCCACTCCCCAGGCAGGGTAGGGCCCTCAACGGGAGCTCTGCAAAGTCCATTAAATCTTCCTGTGCTGGGCCTGGGCCCTTCCCCATGTGTCCAGGGCCAGAGTGTATCCCTTCACGTGGGATGGCCTCTCAAAGTCCCTTCTTAAACCAGGGAAAAAAAATACTAATCCACTACCAGAGGCTCCCTGGAGTGCAGAAGCCTCCTTATTGACATCCATGTTCAGGGGTCTGGATCAGTCTTGTACTGGCCTCCCAGACAGCATCTGGGGTCGATGTGCTCTCCCTTGTTCAGGCCAACTGTTTCTGTGGGTTTCTCCAACCTGGTACAGACCCCTTCAATCTTCATTCCTCCTTCTCTTCAATTAAATTCCAGATTTCAGCTCAGTGTATATCTGTGGATGTCTGTCTCTGCTTCCATCAGCCACTGGATGAGGGCTCTAGGATGGCATAAAGAGTAGTCATCAATTTCATTTTAGGGGAAGGGCTTTTAGATTATCCCCTCCACCATTGCCTGAATTGTCAGATCGTGTCATCCTTGTAGGTCTCTGGAAATCTCCCTAGTTCCAGATCTCTTCTCGGACCTATAGTGGCTCCCTCTAATATGGTATCTCTCATCCTCCTCTATTCTTCCCCCTACTCGATATCTGTTCCATTTCCTCTCCTCTCTTGTGCTCTTATTGTGGCAGCTCCCTCTCCACTTCCCTCATGCTCCCAATTAGCTCAGGAGTTCATGCCACTTCCCATTTCTGGGGTCTACTTATCCCTTAGAGTCCTTCATATTTCCTAGTTTCTTTAGTGAAGAGGATTATAGGCTGGTAATCCTTTGCTCTATGTCTAAAATTCATATATGAGTGAGTACATACCATGTTTTTTTGTGACTGGTTTACCTCACTCAGGATGGTTTCTTCTAGTTCCATCCACTTGCCTGCGAATTTCAAGATTCCATTGCTTTTCTGCTGAGTTGTACTCCATTGTATAAATGTACCACATTTTCTCTATCCATTCTTCAGTTAAGGGGCATCTAGGTTGCTTCCAGATTCTGGCTATCACAAACAATGCTGCTATGAACATGGTTGAACATATGTCCTTGTTTGAATGTGCACTATTTGGGTATATACCCAAGAGAGGAATGGCTGGATCTTGAGGTAGACTGATTCCCATTTTTCTGAGCAACGGCCATACCAATTTCCAGAGTGGTCTTACAAGTTCACACTCCATCAGCAATGGAGGAGAGACACTTAAGTGCTCAAAATCCTTGGCCATCAGAGACATGCAACTCGAACTCAGATACCACCTCACACCTGTCAGAATGGCTAAAATCAAAAATACCAATGACAATCTATGCTTGAGAGGATGTAAAATAGGGTCTTGCTATGTACATAGACCTGGATGCCTAGAACTGGCTATGTGACCCAGGCAGGCCCAGAATTCAGATCTTCCCAACTCTTCACAAGAGTTAGGGTTTGAAATGTGACACTACACCAGGTCTCTAGTAGCATTTTTTAGGTTTTTAAAATTGGAAATGTAGTTAATGGTAAAACGCCTAAAGGACACAAATCTGCCTACAGTAGCTTGAAAGTCTTGAATTTTAAAGGACTTTGTCATCTCTAAAACCACTCAAACTAGAAACCTTCCTGGTGCTGGAATCTGAGCAAATGAGTCTGCTCCAGTCACTGTTAAGGTTTTCTGTCTTGGCTTTAGTTTCAAAAGGCTTGTCCACGTGACAAGTCCCCTTTGCCCAGCCTCTCTTAAGATTTTTCTTACTGCATGGCATTTACAAAGGGATGTATCCTCAAAGGACTGGATTCTCATTGTAGACAATGTTGTGGACTCCTGGTGCCAAAACAGATTACAGAATGTCATGTCAGTATTTCCTGGGGGTACTAAGATTTCCTGATGCCACCAATTGTTGCCTTTGAGCTTTAGACAGTAACACTTTAGAGCCACTTGAGCACCTGGAATGTCCAGCACTGACATTCCAGAGCTCCATAAGCTCTGCCTACCCTCCCAGGGGTTCTAGTTACTCTCAGAATGAGTGGGTCACTGGGTCCATTGGCTTTAGGGCTTGGCAGTCCAATGAACACTACAGCCTTAAAGGCATATCTTAATGTTTGAGTGGTTGGTATTTGGACAAAGATGCTAAAAGTGCATCCAAAGGAAGCTACTAGTTCCCAGGTCCTCAGGTTAGAAAGCTTGGGGATAGTCCAAGAACAAAAGGACTGGATGGAGCTCAGTTGACCTTTCAGACATGGTGGTAGAGGGTGGTGGGCAGGGGCAAAGGGTTCTGCAGGATTCTATCCTCTTGATCTGGTGTGAGTGTTTAGTTCCTCAGCCTCTGGCTGTTTGAGCAGATTACATAGGGAACAATCTTGGTCATAGTGGAAGTTACCCAAAAGAGACTTAGTGCTAGCAAAGATAAGATGAAGACGGAGTTGTAAAGCTGAAGCAGTTAAGAGTGATAGACTTGGATGCTCGTCACACAATGTATGAGAAGCAAGTTGACTGTGGGCCCTGCTCTAGTCAAGGTGGGCACAGGTTAAGACGGCCTTAAGAGCAGTGGGGTTGCCTGAGGGTGGGGGTAGCACAGCATGTGTCACCCAAGTGATTAACACGAGTTTACTGGCCTCGGGACCAGGACCGGTTCATGAAATGGCTTTACATGAAGGGGGCAAGGGGGACCAAAGGTTGTATGGGACTGTAACTGAACTTAGTGTCCAGAAGTTTGGGGTGTGAATGGAATAGCCAAGAAGGCAAGTCTAAAAGCTTCAACTTGCATTCCTGACAAAATTCCCACTACTTGATCCTAGCAGGTTGCCAACTAGGTTGTATTGCCATTGAAGTCAACGCTTGATGCCACCATGTCTTCTGAAAAGCTGGTTTTAATGCTGGAAGCTGACCAAAGGAGTCTGGGGTAGGGTCTGTTCTAATTTAAACTGGTCCAGAGTGTGTGGAGCTAAATAGAATGACGGGAGGCCTGGATTGGTTGTACTGTTGGCAGCTGTTCTACTCTATCCCACAAAGGCTGCCCTTTTAGTTTTAAGGTATGAGGCTCTGCGTTCCTATTCTGGTTCTTTGGAGAGTCCTAACTTCTGTGGGGCGCTCAAGGGTTACACTCTGACCTTCTAGCTGTGCCTGCTTCAGGCTCATTTCTGGGGACAACCTGACTCCAGGAGTGGCCTGACAATGCTAGATGCCTCTGCCAGCCTTATGCTACTAGACCAAGAGCCAAGCTGCAACTGGGACCAGAAAAGCACCAGAAGTTGGGTGTTCATGCACACCCTTCTGTGGAAGCACAAGTTTCTCGGTTTGGGAAACAGTTGCCAAGGGCTCCCAACTTGGCCTCATTTCCCTAAGTATATAGTCCCTCAACTCCTGGAAAGGAGTGTGAGCGCCCCATCCAATGCTCTAAGAACCAAGCAGGTTTAAAGGTCAAGGGCCTTCGACACCCTTACTCATCAAATCTTAAGCCTTGGATGGCTTCCATGAAAGGGCCAGCCCTTCCTCAAGGCAATGAAGGTTGAGGGCTGTGCTCACCCATGGCAAGCTCCCACTGCTGCCTGTGGGAGAAGTGAGTCACTTCTATTTAAAAAAAAAATCTAAAACTAGCTTCTGGAGGCACCTAGGCTAGTTAAACTTAACTAGTTTCAACTGTGGCAGCTTTAGCTGATCTGGGAGTGTTCACACACAACCCCCTCCCCCACCTTTCAGTGGCAGCACACCCAGAGTCCTTATGTCATCTGGCCCTCTCTTCCCCCTTCTGTACATTGGGACATGGGGGGGGGCTTTGTCAGGTAGCCAATCCAAGTTAGGCCTACCAGTATCCCTCCACTCTGAACTGGGTACACAGGTACCACCATAATACCTGGTGGTAATGCCAGTTATTTCTTGCTTTTGAAAGATTGGCATCGATTCACTGGATGCCTTTGAATACTTCTCTCCCATTAGAGAAATGGTGCATGGCACACTCCTGCCAGGCACTGAGAGTTGTGGTGTAGATACTCAGCTGTTTGGAAGACTAACCCAGGCATTGCCTCTACAGTAGATGAAAAAGAGAAGCATGTCTAGACATCAACTGGCCGGCCCCCTCTGGTTTATTGAGGGGACTTGGCTTTTCTGCCTTTCATTATGAGCTATACTCATTACTGTGGCTTAAGTCTGTCTCTCCCCTCCACCTTTCAGAATGTAGGACATAGTGTTACTGAGAAAATCGCCTCTACATGAACCAGACCTTCCCAGGACAGATAGGGGAGTGAGTTAAAACCAATTGCCTTTCAGGTGTCTGGGCTTTTCCCCTCCCAGGACATGCTGAGAAGTCTCCTGGGATCCCACAATCCTGTCTAGCTAAGAGTTGTTGCATATCTGAAGTGTGGCTATAAAAAGCCTCCTGTGCTTCTAGGACCTGATCTATATGAAGGTGGGGGCAGGCACACCAAAATGGAGCAGAGTCTGGGGGTAAATATAAAAGGTCTTGATGCTGCCATCTGATCTTGAGCTTTTGAAGGACAGGCATCAGAATGGTCTGGACAGTATTCTGTAGGGGAAGCTGTAGCCAGCCCCTAATCCTTGGTTCTAGATGGGCTTGGCACAGGAGTCTCTGCTTTGTCTTAATACCATGGCATACACAGAAACAGGATACAAAGGCAATGAAGGGGTGTGTGGTTCCAGTCCAAGATCCTAGAGTTGAATGAAAAGGGGGACTACTTGGTAGCTCTCTTAATGAGAGACTGCTTGCGTGGGGTGATTTTTCAGATGTAAAGCAAGAAAAGACTGAGACCCAAGTGCAATGTGTACCCACTGTTTCACCTCGAGCAAAGTGTCTCGGGAAATCCAGATCCTTAGTTGGTCATAGGGTCAGGTGGTGGATTCCATAGTCATAGAACTAAGTGCCTTTTAAAACCAAAACTTGAACTCCTTGAACTCCTGGGTAGCTTATGAAGTGAATTGTATGGAAGGTATGACTAACAAACCTCGGACAACTAACTGCTTCCCTGGCCTCCAAGAGCCTTTTAATGGCTAAGCCAACACACTGCTTTTTACCCCTAGTATGTGTAGGGTTATCTAGAACTCCCAAATTCTTGTTGCCTTAAGTCTTCTTAAAGGATGGTCCCTTTCTTAAAGTGTCTAAATTGGACTTGCTCAGATTCACCCAATGGCAGGAACTGGCATCAGTGATGAGGAACTTGACTCAGTGGGTTTCTACCAAGCAGTCAAGAGTTGAGTCCTTAAGTGACAAACTTCAGTGACTACAGACTAAAGTTAGATGTCCTAGTTTTAATAAGGCCTAACCAAGGACCCTCTGAACAGACTTGTGTATTAAGATGGACCTTGCTCTCTGGGGAAGTTGGCAAATCCTAAGCTCACATAACTCAGTCCTGGGAATAAGGACTGTTTCTGGTGACTTTGTCAGTATGGCTATCACCCCAACCCCTGAGCTTCCTGCACCACAGGTCGGCCTTCTTCAAGCCAGCAGTGAACACTTTTAAACCTTCAGTATTCTGAATGACTTCTGGGTCTAAAACTCAGACTACAACTTTTAACCAGGGCCCTGCTAAAGGTGGGTCCATCTTCCCAGAGCCTGCCACTTTTCTGCGTTGTAACACAACTCTAGAGTTATGAACAGTATCTGGCCATGTTGCTGTGCTTGCACAAGGGAGCATGCACACTTGATTGGAAATCTCCAGGAAGTTGTGATGCCTTTCTGGAGTTCATGGTTTACCTATCTTGGAACTGAGGTGACAGGTCTTCAGTGTATCCAGAACTGTCCGTATGCAGTTGGTTTCTGGAAATGGGATACTCCAAGTAGACTAGCCAAGAACTTTGTAGTGGGGCTGTAAACATTTCAGTGTTATACACAAACCCATACATTCTGCCTTAGGCAGCTGCCTTGAAGCTTGGTTTGATTGTACCTCCAGGTACCTCATCAGGAGGAATGGCTCACATGTCTGCTCATTAGTGGGACTGAGATGAAGTTATATGGAATCTGTCCTGGGTCATAACTTGGAGGCTAACAACCAGGACATGAAAGTACATGGGTAGAAAGGCTGGTGTGTAACGTTTGCTTACTGTGTATGTGGAAAAGATTAAAAAACCATAAACTCCTGCTAGCTAATGAGGACAGATGGTCGGCACCATGGTTGGGATGATAAATCGGGCCTTTCCCTGACACGTCAAGCCTATCAGGGGGACTCCAGGATAACCGAGCCTTCTGAAGCACATCCCACCCCCTCTTAATTTCCTCCTCCAGTTGAGCCAGCTGGGGAGGAAACTGAGCAGGCCTGTGCACCTCCAAGGCCAAAGGGGCTTAGCAAATGGAAAGTCATGCCACTACTTGTCCTGATCAATGGGTCTAAATGTGGTGGCTCCCGTGAGCTTGCCTTGTTGGCCATCTGAGCTGTGTTCCCCGACAGGCCTGTCCAATGCAGATATGTCCATGGGAAGGGAAAGGATCAGTGACTCTGGTCCACTCAGTGAGCACCTTGACTCTTTGAAGATCCAGATGTGGATCCCCCTCCCTCTTAATCCTGGTGGTCACTAAGTCTTGGATAAGTGACTGGCCATGGCTGGGGACTTCAGACACTTTGAAACAACACTATCTTTGGAGTCTAGAAGGGAAAATAGGTATAGAGTTGCAGAGTTTGAGACCCTGGGACAAAGAACAGGCTTCTATTACAAAGGATTTGATAACATAGCATGATGATCTGGGCCAAACTTAAGGGGGGTGAGAATCGTTAAAAATCGCAAGACCTTGATCTTTTTGACAATAGTCAGGGAGACCACTGTAACGTGAAAACTCACTTTCACAAAATGGCACCAAAGGGAACTTTTGAAACAAAAGAATGGAGACGAGCATGGCTTCTTGATAGCAACATTTTTCTGGAGTGGACTGTTTTGCTAGAGATTCGCTATTGCATCCCTACCAGTGCTCTGAACTGCTAAGCCATCTCCCCAGCAGTCCCCTATTGAGGCTTTATGATTTTTATGTGTGTTGGTGTTTGCCTGCATATGTACTATCTGTGTGAAGGGTGTCCGATCCCCTGGGACTGGAATGAGTTATGAGCTGCATTGTAGTCTCTGGGAATTGAACCTCTGTAAGAGCAGTTAGTGCACTTAACCCACTGAGCCACCTCTCCAGCCCAGGACTCAACTTTAAGGGACTCTGACCAATGGAGTTTGACCATGCTCCAGTTGAGTATGTAGGCAGCTCATATACTCATACAAATTAGATGAGTTACTGTTACCCTTGGGGGATCCCACTGGAAGGAGGATAAGATCTGGGAGAACTTGTAGCTGCTCTTTGTTGAAGGTCAGGGCTGGAGGTCTGAGGGCTGCCTGGAGGTCTCTGAAGGCTGCCCCACAGATGTCTTGTGGTGCTGTGGTGGGAGAGAATGTCTCCCTCCTTTATTATAGAGCAGCCTTCTATACAAACTTACAAAAACTCCAGGTCAAAGGGTTCACAACAGGATATTGATCCCAGTGGGGTGAGGTCAGGAAAACAGGAGGTACCTGTGGTTATGCTGGAAAACTCCTAGAGACCCCATGGGGGCTGGTTTCCAACCTCTCTCCCTCCTTTATATATAACAAGTTGTCAAGAACTATAAGATTTTAACCATTCTTAGTGTTACTATATCTTCAATTCCAAAGACCATAGAATAATAAACTCTAGAACTGACAGACACCTTACTTCCTAGATAGTCACCCAAAGTTTCTTTAACCTTGGGGCATCCATCTTTAGCCTACAGGCCACAATGTGTCTGGCAGACTTCTCAGCAAAGCAGGAAATTCTAAATTGTCCTGCATTGGAAATAGTTTAGACAAGAGTAGCTTCTTGCCCAAATGGCTGGTCTTGCCATGTCGAAGTCAAACTGAGTTTCTTGGATGCCCATCTTCCCCTCTGATATAATTGGTGTGCTAGGAGCCGTTGTGTCTCACTGTCAAGAAAAACCCTAAACCATTTAAATGCCATATTTTCTGTAGGTCTTTGAAAGGTTTGAAAAATATCTAGAAAACCTAGAAAACCTAACTAGTATCAAATGACGATCCATTCCAATACAAAATATCATTTCTATATCCTAGTTCTTTTTCCTCTTAAAAGTGACTGTGACCACTACCATTTCTAACCAACCAAATTTAAATGAAAACAAATATTTGGATCACCTGGGCCACTGCTTCAGGGGGTCCTACCCCATGAAACCATACCACTCTGGAAGCCTGGTACCATACCATCCCTTCACCCTCAATGGATATAGAAGCAGAAATTTCCTTCCCAAGTAACCTGTATTGTTGCTCCTTCCCCAGCAATTAACGATTTAAAGACCACACAATAGCATTCTTTTGTTCAGTCACACACTTACTTCATACACACATGTGTGGCCACACAATACATACGGAACACACACAGGTCTTTTGAACAAAAGTCACAAAGGAGAGGTCCGTCAGGGATGGCCATCCTTACCATAGCTTGGCATCTTTGGAGGGTCTTGGACTGCTGCATCTTTGTCCATTCCTGTATGGTCTTTTGTAGGGCCTGGGTATTTTATCCACTTGGACATATTCTCCTTTCTTATCTGATGTGACAGATGTGGATGTCTTGCAATGAGGGCTCTGGGAGATGGGCTGAAAGTCCAGGCCTATGTAATTCACATTGCCAGTAAACTTTTGGATCTGGGCTGTGCCACTGGATACAGGGGATGAAGACATTGGGTTCTGCATAGGGACACAGACTCCAGAGACAGTAAGGAGAACTGTGTTGGTGATGCTTTGCGTGGAGATGGAACTGCAGTGCTGAGAAACTGGAGTTAAAGGTGTGGTTGACTGAGGACCAATACTTGGTGACAGGTGACTTGAAAGGAAGCCCATTGACAGTATTTCTCAGGTCAAGGGGTATTGGTGCAAGTGTTACTCCTGAGGTTCACTGGACAAGGCAGGCTGGATGTGGCTTCACACTCTAGCCAGTCCCCTGTGTCAAGGAGATGAGGACTTCCTTGCTCAGAGCAGGTGCTGACTGGAGCTGCTGAACTCTGCTGGAAAAGAGCAGAGACTATGACTGACCGAAGACCCATTTCTCAGGGTGTCAGTGCTCTTTAGTCTGACTGAAGCCGCAGATCTGACAGATGCTCTGGATCCACCTATTCATGTCGGCCTCTGTCTCGGCTCACCAAGTGAGCTCATTGGTCTTGATATCCCGCAGGGGTTTCTTGGAGTGTTCATTCTTGTAGTATTCCAGAACATCTGGGTCACCACTCATTTGACCTCTCCGCAGGATAAACCAGTGTTTCTTCCAAGCATAGTGCCCCAACTTTTTCTCAGGCGGCGATTTCTCCAGCCAGCCTGTGCACACCATCGTTGCCGGCTAACTGGAGCCCACAGCAGGCTTGAGTGGACAAAAGCACGGACTGCTGGGTCAGCTGACTGCTGGTGGGTAGCTCATGGAGGAGGGATTCCTCAGTGGAGGATTTCCCGTATTTCTTTTCTTGATCCAAAGTTAAAATGAAATCTTACCAGTACCTTGTCTCTTTAAACTTTCTGTGTGATTGACTATGGTCTCTATTCCAATCCAACTCTTTGGAGTTGAGGCATCTATTTTTCCAGTACCTTTTTCTAATCCAACTCTTAGGAGTTGAGGTACCTATCTTCTAGTACCTTTTGCAATCCACCCTCACAACTCCTTACTTGCTTACCAGCCTTCTGAGGGTGATCTCTCAGGGTCCTCTTTCTTTCCCGATCTAGGTGGAACCCCCATTTGGAGTTATGAGCTGCATTGTATGTAGTCTCTGGGAATTGAACCTGGGTTCTCTGCAAGAGCAGTTAGTACTCTAACCACTGAACCACCTCTCCAGCCCAGGACTCAACTTTAAGGGACTCTGACCAATGGAGTTTGACCATGCTCCAGTTGAGTATGTAGGCAGCTCATATACTCATACAAATTAGATGAGTTACTGTTACCCTTGGGGGATCCCACTGGAAGGAGGGTAAGATCTGGGAGAACTGGGAAAAGAATGTTCAGTGCTGTAGGATAGTCCTTCAGTGTAAACATTTATTCCTCGATGGTTGATAATAAAACCGATTTATTTGGCCTTATAGCTAGGTAGAATAAGGCTAGGTGGGAAAGCCAAATGGAAATGCAGGAAGAGAAGGGCAGAGTCGGGAGAAATGTAGCCTGGCCACTAGAGAAACAAGGTTTACTAGAGACAAAGCCAAGAATTAATTGGCTAACTTGAGTTAATAAGCTACTTTTGTTTTCATTTATTTAGGTCATAAAGTCATGCACAATCATGATACAGAATACAGTATGTTCACAATGGCATGGCTAAATTAAACCAATTAACATATCACACATACTCATCATTTTTGTTTTGAGAACACTTAAAGTATATTATCTCACAACTTTTAAAATAAGCCATTTTGTAACGTAAGCTTTCATGTGATTTGAGACTGAGCTGTCAGGACAAAACTCGGGGTTCATGATGTGAAATTCCCAATCATTAAATATCATGGGAGAAAAATGTAGGTCAAAACCCTAGTTAACAACTTCTAAGTTTTAAAACTATTGTCTTAACATTCTTTGACTCATGTTACATCCCTATGACATGTCCACACTTGACAACATACATACTAAATTAACCTGCAACCGATCATAAACTTAACTATTTGTGTGTGCACATTGGCACATACTGAGGGTGCATGAGTTTGGAGATCAGAGGACCCTCTTGGGTGTGAGTTGCTTGTTTTCAGAGTTGAATGTTCCAGGCTACCTGGCCTGGCACTTCTGAGAGTCTCTGATCACTGCCTCCCATCCCAGGAGGCATAGTGCCATTAGACACGCCACCCAACCTCACTTTTTTTTACATGGGTTCCAGGAATCTTAACCAGTCATCAGGCTTTTGACACTGGATCACATCCTTGGGCCATAAATGAAACTCATTTTTTAAACATGGCTTCAGCAGGGTCAATGGGTCCTGTCTTGTGCCTCGTTTTCCATCAGAAAAGTTGCAAGGAATGGTTCTCCGAGTCTTGGGGCGGGGGGAATGTGTCTCATTCCCAAAGAAAGAGCAGATCTTTATTTCACACCTCTAGTCTTCTACAAAGCTTCCTCCAGTATGGGGCAAAGTCATCTTAGGTCTTAAAGGTGCTTAAATGGGCAAAGCTTGACTAAGCAGAACTAGACTCTATAGTATCTAAGTTCTTGACGAATCGTCTTCATGGATCGCTCACCAGCTTCCATCTGTTTAGCGCCAAACACAAGAGGTGATTCGTAGACAACCAGTCTCATCTCCAGAGTGGATCATGGTCAGGTGTATACCTCAGGCACACCAGCCTTTTCTTGAAGAGATGCTTGAGTCCAGCTGCAGAAAGACTAAAGTTGAAGGCAAACTGTTGGGACTCGGGGGTACCCAACTGTGGGGTCCAGCCCTGCAGCCATCTTGGTTTTTATGTGGCTCTAGGCTCCAGACTCTCTATGAAAAGGAAAACATTTTAAATGTAGTTGTGTGCACATGTCTGCCATCCAAGATTGGGTTCCTGGGGGGCCAGGGTAGGTAACTGTTTTGGGTTACCCTACTCATACTCCTTGGAGGGGGTGAGAAGATGCAGCACCAAGGACTCAGGCACTGGGAGCTGGGCACTAGCAGAGCATGCTGCAGACTCAAGAAAGTTAGGCCTGTGTTTATACCCCCTCTCAAGGTCCTATTGGCTCAGGTGGCTGACTCTGCTCTTCCAATAGAAGCAGATGGGATATTGCCAAACTCTTTCTACAAGGCTACAATCACTATGATACCCAAGCCACACAAAGATATGACTAAGAAAGAACTGCAGACCGATATCCCTCATGAACATCGATGCTAAAATACTCAATAAAATATTGGCCAACCGAATCCAAGAACATATCAGAAAAATCATCCATGGTCACGTAATCTAAATTCTATGCTGCTTAAAACTAATACAGCAGAATTTGGGTGTTCAGAGCAGAATCCTATGCCACTCAAATTTGGCTGATAGCAACGTCTGTCTTGAGGGTGCTCCTTAGCTTGTGTTGGTGCTTGTGTTCCTACCACTGGGGAACTTTATCACGGACAGTCCAGCTTGCCCACCCATTCCGTGTGAGCTGCATTTGCCACATGGCTTCCCTTGAGGCCTTAATATGATGTGTCAGCTTCTCTGGTTTCTAGTTTATCTATGGTGGCTGCCCCTTAAGAAACGACTTCAGCCAAAGTTGAGGGATTTCTGTTCTCAGCACTGACTCTTTAAAAGCTACTGGAGGAAAACTTTTGAAGAACTCGAATCAAAGTTTAAGGTGGAATTCTGCTTGTTCAGAGGCTTGAATAGTAACTTTTTCTCCCTTTGCTGGCTTCTACCAAAACCCATTGTCCTCTGTCCACACTTAAACCCTTGCCACACATGGTTCCTCTCCACTTCTGTCACTACTTGTTGACTCCTCCACAGGTTAATTTTCAAACCATCCTTAAAATGTTAAATGCAGTAGGGAAAAAACACTCTAAAATATCTCTCTATGAGATATCCCAGCATATCTCTATTGTGAGATGACCGTGACAGTGTAACATTTTCCCACCAACATGGTGGAGAGCAAAGAGTTCTTCCTCACCATCTGTGAAGAGCAATGGAAGGTAACAGGAGGAAGTGGCTGGTGGGCACTAGTCCCTGCTGTCAGAGCAAGGCTCATGTTGAAATAGAGGAGGACACCTTGTGGAGTGAGGACCGAGAAGCTACAGGTGTGGAGTAAAAAGACCTGGCTTCTTGTGGGGAGCTATCACAGACCCCCCCAACTGTGCAATATGCCAGAATGAGGCCTTGGAACACTTGGTCCTAAATGGAGTGTCTCCTCACACCCTCTCCTTGGGGTTCAAGGAACTGTGGAAGTGAAGGTTAGAAAGATTGGAAGAGCCAGAGGTAATGACAAAGAAACGGTGTCTTCCAGACACCATAGGATTGATTCACATGTGAACTTGTACTGTGGCAGCATGCATATGGGCCTGCACAGGTCCAAACCAGATGGGGTCCCAGTGCTGAGGAGGAAGTAGACATAAGCCCCATCCCTAAGCTGTCCCAATTGACAACTGTTCACAAAAGGAACATTGGCTTCTCCAAGGGAAGTCTCTCACTTGGTATAAAACCTCCACACTTAGGCCGGGTCTCATGACTACCGGTAGGTGTCCAGGTACAAAAACGAATTATTTTTGGAGAATCTCAAATTTTCCTGTTTGAGAAGTAAAAGGCATGGAGTTGGAGGAGAGGAGCTGGGAAGATGAGGGAGGAATCGGAATATATCAAATTCTTAGAGGCTGGCTCCTGGAGTCTCCTGCACTTACTGGGTGATCAGTGTCCTTTCTGGCCAGTCTCAATTCAAACACTTCTCACTTGGCTGAGCTTTTTCTGCTGAAGCAGACTCTTGAGTGGACGGGCGATAATCGACTGTCTCAGTCAGGTGGACCATTTCGGTCCAATCGGGTGGCCTTTGGATCGTGTCTTCTGGCAAATCATGGGTCTATCCCCTGCCTGGGTCTGGGCATTTTCAGTTTCCAGGGGCAGAGGGTGAGACAATCTATGTTGCAGAAAGGTCTGTGTGTGGTCTGGGAAAAGCAACTTAAGGCTACTTTGTCTTTCTAGTATCTAAAGTGTGTGTGACCCAAGACAAACTCCAGCCTTCTAAGGGGCAATGTCTGTCTGCTCTTAGTTTTGACTAAGCTCATGTCCTTTGAGCCTACAGTTCCTGTTTGACTTCCTGTTGCTATGTAAGACTGCTCAAAACCAGCTTTCATGGGAAGGGGTTTCATTTTACACATTAGTTCAAGGACAGCAGAAACTACAAAATACTGTTTTATTAGCTTGTTCTGGCTTGCTCAGCTCCATACAGCCCAGGCTCACCTGCCAGGGGAATGGGGAGGGGAGGGTGCTGCCCACAATGGGTTTGGGCCCACTTACAATTAGCAAGATAAATGCCTCTGTAGGCACCGCCACAGTAATTCTGAAGGTAATTCAACTGAAATCCCCTTATGTCTAGAGTTGTTACACTGGCAAAAAAGCAGCAACCCTAGAGTTGTTGCTTTTGTCAATTCAACAACCATCCTAAACTGGCTTGGGTTTGCAAGAGTGTAAGAACTCCACATGTAAAATTCCTGGCAGATGCTATGGACTTGTTGTGGGGTCAGCTTCTAAGGGTGAGGTGAGTGTTAGGAAAAAGCCTGCTACCTTGTTCACTATATGAACAAGCAGATAAAAGAATGAACAGGTCTGTCATTGCCAT
Organism: Cricetulus griseus; assembly: GCF_003668045.3. Classification (NCBI taxonomy): domain Eukaryota; kingdom Metazoa; phylum Chordata; class Mammalia; order Rodentia; family Cricetidae; genus Cricetulus; species Cricetulus griseus. The sequence goes on from NC_048597.1 coordinate 99,822,256, forward strand.
GTTGGTTTCTCTTCTATGGCTAGGCAGTCATCTATAAAGTCCAAGGTGAGCTTGGATAACTGTCTGGAATCAGACATATTTGGAGCTAGTTTCTCTGCATTCAACCCTATCCTGACTTGTGCCCATTGGGTCTATTCATAAGTGAAGTCTGAGTGGACCTAACTTTAATACTCAGTTCTTAGTGCTGCTGCCCTTGTTAGTGATGAGTTAATATGTTCTTGAATATTCCCTTCACCATACCCAAACTTTTCCCTCAAGTTCTACCAATATAAAATCTAACTCTTACTAGAATGCCTTTTTTTGAGTTAACATACTGAATATGTAAGCCATCCTGGTATCTTTTAAAGGGCAGTGACTACATTATAGTGCCATCTCCAAACTAAGGGAGACTTTGCCAATTAAGGGATGGGCTAAGAACCCTACATGTGGCTTTGAACTACTGACTTACGGGAAAGATCATGCCCTGATTTTCTAGGTTTTATGATAGTGTATGGAAGACACTCTGGGATACTAACGAGAATGGCATGATATAATGAAGGTGGTATGGAACTACAAAATGGGAATGATTCCTTTAAAGAAAAGCACGTGGTCATGGGAGTGACAGACTTTTAAGTCTCCCTGAACTGCCTGATGCAATCCAGAAGGTCAGGACTCTTGGTGTATTCCAACTGAAACCCAAAGTGCTTCCTCAAATACTGAATCTGACTTCCCCATCGGTGTTCCTTGTAGGGGAATGTCTGTTGGTATGTAAGAAAGAGAAACCTAAATTTGGATGTCTGTTCCTCCTTGCATGAGCCTGTATCTTCAGATACTGAACTTGGCTCAGATGGGATCTTCCAGATAATCCAAACCTTAGATCTTCTTTGCTCCAAAATTTAAGACACCTGGGTCCTGTCTAGCCAACAGTTAATAGCAGGTTGCAGCTTCTAACTGTACACCTACCTGGGAAAAGCTATGTGGATAGAATAGAACCAAACCAGAGCACTAAGCCCCAATTGGAGGCTCTGGAATGTGGGCAGCCATTATCTTAAGTTAATGACCTGTTAGTGGTAAGCTTGGCTTATCAGTCATGTAGCATCCCTGGTGTGGGTATGTCTATCAGAGCATAAGCCCACAGCCATCCTGGCAAACTGAGCTGTTGATACTCGGCTAAAATGCTGGTGGCAACCCCCACCTACTTGCTTTTCAACAACTCCACGTGGCACCACTGGCTGTATCTCAGTGACAAGGCAGGACATCCTTCAGACATTTTCCCAGCTGGCTAATCGAGTGGCATCAGTGGGAATGTTTACAGCTTGCTACCACTTAGTGAGCTTTATCAGAGCTCTTAACATCAACCTCTCCACCCAAAGCTGATAAAAGGGGAGTTGGAGGTGGGGGCGGGAGGAGAATGGGGCTGGGAATCTTAAAGCTGGAGAAGACCAGAAAGCAAGATGGTAATCTAATCTGAAAGACACACCCTTGCTGTTGGGATATAGCAGCTTGGACTAAGAATTGCTTCCTGGACATGGATGACTCTAGTACACAATGCCTGATGTCCTGGCTCCATCACTCAGACCTATATATACACCAGGCTAAGGTTTCCAGTGAGATGCCATTTGCCTTTTTGACTATGTCAGAATAAGAATCAAGCCGGTATACTAATGTGACCTCTGCCTCAGGACCTCGAACAATATTCATTATCCACTTTGTAAATAAGTGTGTGTGGGGGGGAGGTATCCTTTGAATAATGGCAGTTGGATCCCATTGTTAAGGTAAACTGTACACCTACATAGTGCCATCTACTCTGACCTCAAATGGGTTTAAGCAGAGGTGCAGAGCACAAAGGACTAAGAGGGGAGGGCCTCTCCAATGGGGCCTTCTGGTACCCTCCAACTGGATATCTGATCACACTGAGCCCCAAATTGGCATTTGCATGAAACTAACCATGGGTCAAGAGGCTGAGTCAGCACCTAGTTGACAGAAATCATAAAGCATCCAAGGGCATCTGGAAGGAGACACTGTAGAGTAGTAGGGGAGGGATTTTGAGTGGTGTGGCTTGTTTACACCAGGCAGAAGGGATAGGTTTGAGACACCAGCAAGGAGATTAGCAAGTTGCTATTCAACCTCTCTGAGCTAGGCTTTTACTCCAAGATACTCTGTATCTTGTCTTGTAGAATAGAGACTTAGCTAAAAGCTACCTTCTAGCAGCAACAGAGCCAGTGCTGTGAACAATTCCACCAGGCTGTGGCCTGAGTGGCTAATATATGCTGCAAGAGAAGCAGGCCAGTAACTGTGGAATCATAATTGGCTGACTGAAGTAGCATTAGGTTAAGGCACAACCACTGAAAGATAAAACATCTGGTGCCCAAAGGTTGGCATGACCACATGGACAGAAGTTAACGGGCTGGCTCTGCCACAGTTGCTTGCTGCCTGGGCCTCAGTGCAAGCACTCTCAGCTGTTGACGCATGCTTGCTGGGACTCTGTAAAGCAGGCTCACACTTGGAAATTGGAGGGGCTTGGGTTTGCCACCAACACCAGGGACAAGCTGAAAAGTCTGATCTGGTGAGATAACCTTGAAGTCCATTAAGAGTTTAATATTAAACTTTCCCACGGTAAGAATGGGGAACACAGCAATGCAGGTGCTAGGACCCTATATAGTGCTACTATGGGTGGTCTGACAAATTTAAATGAGGGATAAATGACTTAGTTAATTACAAACTGTCAATCTCAGCTATCAGTTTACTAATACTTCAAAGTGTTTTGGTAACTGACAAAAAATGACAAGATACAAACCTCAGACTTAAGAACACAAGGAAAAATTGGGCTAAGATACTGATTCGTTTTAGAAGGATTTACTATTGATACAAGCTTTAGAAAGACCTAATGAAAATACTCAGAGTAACTTAGAGCAGAACCTACCCCACCAGTGCATTATGAAACTCATGAGTAGCCTAAGGTTAAGTAGCCAACCTTAATTTATCCAGTTACTATGCAAGAATGGTCACCAGCTGACGGGTACCTCCCAGGCTATGCAGTTAACTGGAATCCTGTGGAAATGCTAGATTTGAAGCGATTTAAGGAGGTAGTCATTTCATGGTATGCATTCACCCTTTGTGAAGCAGATGTTAAATTCATGAGTTTAACTAGGAACAGAATTCCATAAGGCTTGAAGGTTTAGCTCCAGCAATACTTGGAATCTGGACCTCAGTTACAATGGAAAACAAGGAGAGGAAGTTAGGGGTCATAGAACAATAAAGTATAGGAACAGAAATTTCCTAAGACCAGCTTCCCAGTGAGGGCCAGTTTGCTAACTTGCAAAGCCGGTCCATATTTGATCACATCTTGGTTCTATGTCATAGCAGCTGTATGTTTGTGGGACAGGATTGAAGAATCGGGGGGAAAAGAGGACTTGAACCACTTACACTATACAAAATGCCTAAAAGAGGCCTCCAATGATTTTTAAAGATTTTTGTAAGTTTGATCCGATATTCTTACTGTCAAGTTGAAGACAAAGTTGGACAAACGCTAACTGATCCTTTGCCTTTTGAAAATGCTAATTCAAATGCAAAATGGGACTAGGCCTTTAAAGACGAGATCGGCACCCGTAGATGAATTGATCAAAATACAGCTGTTACTGGATCTCAGACTTGATGACACTTGGATGAGAAGTGATTTCTGAAGAAACCAGAAGACCAGATGTTCTAATCGTGGTAAACAAGGTCATATGAAAAGGGATTGTTGTAGGCAAGGTGTTCCTAAAAGGTTTTTCTTTTTCTAGAGAATTCAAACGGGGCCCCAGCCTTCTGGAAGGTATGGCAAAGGCTGGCATTGGAAATTGGGGCCTGTGAAGGTTGTTTCCCCAAAAGCAAAGGTTTACCTTGTCCTGCATTAGTCCATTTTCTTCGGGGAAACTCCAGAGCAATTAGACTTTTAATGCCTGTTAGAAACCACACTGCTCTGAATGATAAAACAGCTTCAGTAGATAAAAAACTTCAGGAGACACCATGTAAGTATACTGGCAGACATCTATAAATGATGAAAGACCAAAGCAGAAAAATACAAACTGAGGGTTTAGTAGACACAGGTAACAGATGTAACAATTTCACCAAATTCTTGGCATCCAGATGGGCCTCTTGGAAGTGAATGTTTACCTTCTAGGGGTTGGGATTTTTCTGTTAAGTACAAGATAAGTCTACAGGGCCAGAAGGACAGATAGGAAAATTTAGCCATGTGGCTAACATAGCAATGAATTTATGGAGACCTGTTCTACTTGTGCCTTTTAAGTCACATCTGTCCTATTGGCAACTGCAACTCCTGCCACGATCCAGAAGCTAGGCAGCAAGGGCCACAGCCTAAGGGAATTGTTCCTCTGGCCCCAACTCTTCAAAAGTTGCAAGGAAAGCTTAAATATGTCCCTAAATTCAAGATTTCGAAGATTGAGGTGGAATTCTGCTCAGCGGCTGAGGCAAGTACCTCACCTCGAGTCTCTCCAGAAGTTCTCCTGCTTCTTCCTTAACCCTTCACCTGGCTTCTCTCTACCACTTCCTGTCAGCTAGTTACTGGCTCAACCTCCTTTGACCACAGGTGAATTTTATTTAAACATATTTGCATTAAACAAATGTTATAGAGCATAAACAAAAGTAACACATTATCTACAAAACCATCCATTCTACCTGAGACATTGGAGACTGGTTATGCCAGGACACCTGGACAGACTTGAATTTCCTCTACAACTGCCACTTGCAACCAACGGCCTAGGCTCTGGGAGACTCCTCTTGATGGCCTCTCCCATCAATACCCAGTCAATTCCATCAATCATGGATTTAAAAAAATCTAAAGCTCAGCCAGAGACAATGGTGCCCTTAACGTCCTTCTGCAGAGGCTTCTCCCTCAGCATCTGCTTAAGCTAGTACCCCTCTGTGGGTGGGGCTAGATAAGGTCTATCATATTCACTTCTACATTCTCTGTCCACGAAGGCTTCAAGGCCTGACTTGATCACCAAGCTTGGCCAGGTTGTGGGAGACGTCCTCCCTCACAAGTGCTGCATTCTGCAGCAGAGGATAGTTACATGGACACTGCCCAGAAGACCCCGCTTTACATGGCTACTTCTCCTGACCTGCAGGACATCAACCTGGGGCAAGAGTCAGGGATAGGGAATTGGGACAAGAGACACAAAGAACGACCACAAGACCGGATTCTGATCAAGTGGCAAACTTTACTTTTCTCAGGCTAGCTTATATAGTCAGCAGAACAGGATATGGGGAAGGATAGAATGGGTTGTTTGTACACCAGGTGTTAGTGTAGGTAGGATATTAAGAAGCCACATAGAAGATGTTTGGCAGGATAAAGAGTTCATGAATAAGAGGTCCAGGAAGGGCTGCCTAGGTGACTGAGCCTGTGGGTTGAGGGCTGGGTCAAGTTGGTTATTTACTTGAGCTGAGGCTCTAAGAAGCTGCTATGTAAAGGTTAACATACAACTATGTGGCTGGCCAAGAATGGCCTAGGATCTCATGCCAAGCCCTAAGATCTTTGGCTCCCAACAGCTACTAGCTAGCCTCATGGGAAAGGCAAGGCTTTCTTGAGTTGAGACTCTCTGAATTTCATTTCGGGGTCCTTAGTACACCCTCTTCAAATAACACTTTCCTGGGTTGTCTGCCTAAGAGGAAGAAAAGTCCCCATATGCTCAAGATCCCATACACTTTAGACATAGGGCCCAGAGCCTCCCATAAGCTGGAACTGATCTGAATGCCTCAACTCTAACAATATGCCTGCTAAGACAATTAGTGTGACAGTCTGAATCTGAAAATGCTGGGAAGGGGAATATAGAAGGGCTGGAATGGGGAATGATGTAATTACATCCCAAAGAATGGGCATGTCAAACTGTAGCAGTATCTAATCAAGCTTCCCTCTAAATATTTAAGTGCCGCAGCCCTCCAAATCAGATATTGGCATTTTGACAGTGACTGCAATGTTTTTGCTTCTAGAACCCAATCTAGAATACCCTGTAACTTTAAGCCATTGTGTCTAGGCTTTTTTGTAAACTTGACCTAGTCTCTATGGTTCCTAGTCACTTATTTCTAATTACATCTCGGTCTAGGAAGGCTAAGGTTCTCGGGCATGAGGTTGACTTGGTTCATTCAGTTCATTCTGTTCCTACTGTCCTGTGTCTCATGGCTCAACTCAAGGAGAGCTTGCCACTAGGTATACTTTCATGGTTTAAGCCTCCAGGGAGTTAATTACCAATGCAATGCTATAAGGTATTCCTGAGTCGGGGGTCTCTAATAGATTCATCCTTACACAGATGTCTCTTCACTTGAGGGGCTGAGAAGTTTCCAGGTGCCTTAGAATTCCCAACCTGATGCCAAAAGATACAGGGTTCCTGGAAAAGCCACTGGGCCTTCCAGAAACTTGAATAAAGCCTAAAAATGCTGGTTCTGTCGGCACAAAGTTGACAGCAGCAACAGGGCAATTCAACTCTGCAACAAGAGAAGGCAGCCAAGTGCCTAAGAGGCAGATCTGTCATAGCTTATCAGGATTGCTACTAGGAGGTTCTTGCCACACTTCAAGGTGGATCTTCCCCATGAATTAAGTCGGACAATCCCTCAGAGGCTCTTTGCCTGGGTAACTGTAAGTTGTGGCAAGTTGACATTAAAAAACCATTCCCAGTGAACCTCAGAACCCCTCCTATGGGGGCCCCCTCCCAACAAAAGTGTATTTGGTGAACCTCAGATAGCTGACAAAAGCTTCAGAATACCATAAGCTTCAAGAAATGCCAATATCCAGAGGTAACCATGTTCCAAAGTCTGGAAACAATGAACCCCACAGACTTTGGGAGATGGGAGTTGGCTGACATAGCCACCAGAGGATAGATTAATGAGCCGCTTCCACAGGGAAGTTTGTACTTGAGCATACCCAAATGGACTTGCTCTATATTCAAGTCACTGATCAAATATTGAACTGAGACACAGGTCTGATCAATAATGTCCAAGCCACTAAGGGCTCGGGTCATCTGCATTGACAGTTGTTTTTGTTCTGGTCTGTTGATCTTCAGGTGTCATCCAAGATTGATTAGGGATCAAAGTGTATGTCTGCTAGAAGAGATTGTGTATTAAGTGGAAGAGATCAGTCAAGTTCAAGTCAATAACGGTTTTTCCAGGAACAGTTAACTTCCAAGATTAAAGTCCATTTCTTTCCTGGTGCCAATAATTCATACAAACTGTGCTACAATCCCCAAACCTCCAGGTTTTGAGCCTCAAGAGGAGGACCATGGTTTATAAGGGCATGCATAGGACTGATGCTATAAAGGTGCCTCTGTGAGCTGGTAGCTTCATTGATCTATGAAATTGCCGACTCCTCACCCTACACTTGAGGTAGGGTGAACTGCACGAAGACCAGCCTTAAAACCTAGTCAGAGCATCTCCCCCCTCCCAACCTAATTCACTGTGTGCCCTTAAGGGTTTGACTTGTAGAGCTTTGGCAGGTAGGCAGCCTGGTACATATAGGTGTGCAAGTACACAGCAGGTGGCAAATGGACCCAAGGATTCTATTTGCCTCCAGAATTCCAGGATAATGGCTATTCTGCCAGCACTTGGTGGGCCTCATTTGCGTATATAGCACAAAGTGCCCCCAACTAGAGTTGGCATTGCTAAATGTACTATTCCAGGTGTATGATGGGTGTCAACTCTCCTAGTAGTAGCGAGTTTCAGCCTGTATGTAGAGGGCCAGAAGGGATTTTTTCCCTCTATCCTGTTCTTTTATAAGGGTATCTTAAAAAGCAGTCTCTTGTCATTCAATATAATGGACCACCATCCCTTAGGTAACAAAGAAAGCAAGGGAATTCCAGGCTGTAAAAGAGCCCATTGGCTGGATTGCCTTGTTTATGGCTCTTAAGTCTTAAATATGGAAAATAAGAGAATGTTAATATAGAATTCCAAAGATGGGTTGATTCCTGAGTATTTACCTGCTCCTGTACCAGCTGTTATGTCTGTTAAAGCCCATTGTTCACCCACAGACTTGTCAACCATTTTAAAGATAGTACATTTGAAAAGATCAGCTGTTATGCTGATGCCCTGCTTATGTACAACCTGAACAGTGACTGTTTATCCTATGCTTCTGGGATATATTAAGTATTAGTCTATGGTTTGAGATTGGAAGAATGTTATGTTTTCCATTGCTGCAACAAATCCAGGTCACTGCTGTAGAAATGTTAAGGTGTGTTTTCTTTAGTCTCAAACATTTAATGATGCAAAGGTGTCTTCACCTTCAGTCCAGGATGAGTCCGCAACTAGCTGACAGGAAGTTGTAAGGAGGAGAACCAGGTGGGGGAGGGGGAGGGCTAAGGAAGGAGCACGAGGACAAGCAGGAGGACTTGTGGAGAGGCCAGGTAAGGAGAGAGGAGCTACTTCGCTATTCTGAGGAGCAGCGTTCCACCTCGACCTTTCCCTCTTGAGTTCTTTGGAGGGACAGACTTGGATAAGTTCCCTTCGTAGATCTGGAAGATTTGGAGCCTAAGAACAGAATTCCTTCAGGTTGTGGTCCTTGCCGCCTAGCTGCTGATAGTGGCAGAGTTGCAAATTGAGACAAAGGCTTAATGGGCAGTCCTGTCTGACACTAGGAAGCTTTTTATTATTATTAGCTGGAAACTCCAATGCCTTTCCTGCAAGCAAGACTTTGAGAAGCAGATGAAAGATAACTACAGTGTTGAAAGTGGCTCTGTGAATAAAGCACCTGGTGTACAAACATCGGTGAGCTCAAACTCGGGTTCCTCAATCTACATTAAAAGTTGGGTGTGGCAGTGGACTCGTATAATCCTAGCTCCATCTATCAAGTGGGCATGTTTCTAAGCCAACTCAAGACTGAACATAAAGCCAGTGTCTAACAGGCCCAATGCCTTCCTGAGGCCGCTGACATTTCTCAAGGGGATACAGGGAAAAGGCTGTTGCCAGGCCTGGCAAAGCAAGTTTCAGTGGTCAAGGGTTGAGGAATCCAGGTTGTAGGTTAGCCAGGAAAGGTATCCATGATCTAAGAACAGGATATGGGGGGACAGGGCTTAGAACACAAAGGGCTCTCTGAAGTATGTGGAATGTTCCACTATGGCAGAGTTGTGTGGCTCTGTTCAAGACAGCTGTGCCCACCTGCAAAACTTATCACAGCTGGACTTGTTAACCTCCTGAGGGACAGAAAAGAGGGTCATTAGATCCTCATCTGGGTGTTGGTCTCTTGTAGCAGGTTATATGTAACTCTACCTTAGTTGCCTGTGGCCTCAGAGTCCCAGTGAGAAGGTAGAGTGCAAATGAGCTGGGAATGACTTAGGGGGAAGGGAGACTCTGAGCTCCATGCTTACCTTCCAATGTATAGGGAGTACTTTTTGTAATCCACCTTTGATTATAGACAACTTGCATGTAGACAGCAGACTGTCTGACTCAAGGGTGGGGGGAAAAGGTCAGTAAAGTTGCCTGAAACTGACCAGCTATCAATAGCAAAACTCACCAATGAGAATAAGTGGCGAATCTTAGGCTGGGGGTACCTGCCAATATATCTGCCTCAACTCCATGTGTCCTAGAATATTGACTGTACACTTGAACTTAAATGCAATTGCCCTGGCAAAAGACTGAAGTGTGGCAGCAGATGGGATGTCTACAATAATGCCTCCCCTCTAGGCCAATAAGTCTTGAGTATTTGATCTGATTTAGACATAAAGCCTGCCAAGACTGCTAATCAGATGAGATTGAGCTACTTGGACCATATAACCCTAGAAGTCCATGTAGACCTACCTCCCCATTTTCCCTTTAGGATCCTTGAAACAAAGTGATCAAGTGACAATAAGTGTCTACTTCTCCAGTGGGGTCACTTCCAGAAGTCTCCTGGGGGGGTGTTGTATGATTCAGCCTCAGCCTCTACCAAGTGAACAGAGTTGAGCATATGAAGGGTTTCTCAACCTGAGCTCTCTGGAGAACTTAGGATTTATACTTGGGTCGATTGGTTTAATTTTTGGAACAAGCCACATTGTAATACATGGTGACAACCTTGTTGACACAGGGACCAACTTATATACTTGGGAAATCTCAGAAGCCAAGATTTCTTGCTGAGTTAATAGCAAGACCAGATGAGACATCCAGGCATCCTATTCTTGGCCTCCACAAAGATATGGCTAAGAGTGGTTGTACTGGGTCAATGGTGGTTCTAGCCAGTCCTTTGAGGACTATCCAAGTGCTTTAGAATGCTAAAATGGGATTTCTCGGTGTTTTATGGAAAGATGTGCACTAGGCTGGTGTTGGCCAAGTCTGCAGGAGGTGGGAAATGGAGATGGGCCATGGAGATGGGCCAGCTACTAAACTCCATTTTGAAGGATTATAAGTGCTTTCCAATCCTACAGAAACTCAAAACCATAGTTTCCAGTAACCCTGATACTTTGCATAAACATTTTTCCTGAATCAAATTGGTAATGGCTTACAAAAGACACTGAGGAGTCAAAAAGCCAAAGTTAAGTGCAGCATCTGCCTTAGTTTGGGTTACTATTGCTGATGAAACATGACCAGAGCAACTGAGGTAAGGGGTATATTTTTTTCTTACACTTTTGCATATCACTCAGTTAGGGCAGGAACCTGGAGCTGAGGCAGAGGCTATGGAGGAGTGCTATTACTGGCTTACCTCCTCATGGCTTACCTACCTTGCTTTCTTATAAAAGCCAGGACCCACTAGCCCAGGGATGGCCCCACCCACAATGGGCTGGGCTCTTCCTCCCCATCAATCACTAAGAAATGCCCCATTGGCTTGCCTTACAAGACCAATCATATGGAGGCATTTTCTCAGTTGAGGCTCTCTCCTAACCCTGGCCTGTGTCAAGTTTACACAGAACCAAGCACACATACAAATGGACTCAGTGCTTTGGAAGAAGGGCTCCAGGCTTGCCTGTTAGCTGTCGTACACATGGCGTTGTCAGGCTTAAAAGCCAACTGAATCTAAAGCCTCTCAGAAGCCAAGCAAGGTCAATGCTGATGCTAAGAGCCAAGACCCATACACCTACGGCTGTAACTGCCACCAATGTAGACAAGTCGTAAGCCAGGGTTTGTCTTGATGTTTCAACCTTGTAAAATGGGTTGAAGCTAGCTTGTCCATTTTTGGAGTGGAGGAAACATGTTTAGACACGAACATTCCTGAGTACACTGCAATGAAGGGACTTTTTTTTCCTACCAACTGAGCTAGCCAAGTAACACAGGAAAACCAGCCAACTTTTAAGTAGAGGTATGCTGGCTCCTGAGCCCATGTTACTCCTTCAGTGTTGCTCTGATTGACAGTAAACTGTCCAAGATTGTGTAGGGCTGGGTGTCTGCTTGCTTCAAACATTTCCATTGCTACCACCTGAACTTGAGGTGGTTCCCAAAATCCAAAGCTTGGAAAGTCAATCTCTCTGACACATCATAGTTTGGGATACCACTGTTAACTTAAGGTCACAGCAGAGCTTCAGGTCTGTCGAACAGTAAAAATGGGATGTCATGAGCTTTTTGCAACAAGGCTTGTTTTCAGATTTAAAAAATTATAGGAACTCCTATAAATGTCAGGAATTCTTCAATCCCATGGGCCCTCCCATACCTTTATTAGCTTTCCTGTTTTTACATCTCTATAAAGCTGCCTTGGATCTCCACCCTGGACCACTTTGAATCATGGAATGATGCGTATTCCTCCCATCACAACCGAGAATTAATCATAAATAACAAATACCTCACTTGCTATCTGAGTCAGGAGCAGCTAAAGTAACACAATCCCTGAGGTCCAGGAGAGGCGAGGGTAAATCAGCTTGCCTGTTGCTAGGCGACAGGCTTCCTCTTGCAGCTGGACTAATCCCAGGACAGCCTCCTTGCTGATGGGGAGCAGAAGCTTCTGGCTGCAGATGTGGGTGGGGCTGGAGCGGAAGTAGGGGTGAGGGTAGGGTGTAAACTGCCACAGCTGTGCGCCATCCACAGAGGTTTCTGGGTGGTAACTAATGTTGGCCACTTGTCCATATAGTTTTATTGCTTTAATCCCACCAAACCAGCCAAGGCCAGGCCATGATAATATATTTAAGTAATGAGACATGACAGCCAGGGCTTCTTGTGGTGATTAAAACACACCTAGCAGAGTGTGAGAAGGTCCCCAGAGGTGAGGTTTCTAATCCCTGAAATTGCCTGCATTTGTGAAATGGTTAGCCAGCTTGAAATGCTTGGGCTGGGAACAAAGCTTGGCAGCCAATTGGAAGCCTCTGACCCCTTGGTACCCTCAAACTTGGAAGTAGTGAAGGTTTGGGGGACAGGATAGAAACTGGATGGTTCTTGGTATATTCTGGCTGTTAGATCTCAGCTGTGAGAAACCAAGTATTGAGACTGAACACATGAATGTTTCCACTCTGGAGACATTAGAAATAGCATTAACTGTAAACTCTGAGGCTTTCCATACACGAGTATTGACATTTTCACTCTTCTCACAACTCATGTCTCCCCCCTCTCCAATTAATCTCTAGCTACTATTACATTATGCACATGTATAGAAATACAGACTGGGTCCATTTAGTGTGCACATATGTGCTATGTTGAAGTCAGACCACTTGGAGACTGGGTAAGCTGGGGGTTGGGTTGATTCATCCTGACTTATCTTCCCTTTCTATTGCAGCCATTGCCTATAGCACTTCTGGGTGGGGCACTTGTGAGACTTCCCCCATTTCCCTAAGTCAGGTCAACTTGTGGTCATAGTATAGATTGTCTTAGGCAGCTATGTTCCACCATATCTGGCTCTTAAAGTCTTCCTGCTCCCTGTCTTCCCCTGAGACTCCGGTATAGGGATTGCATTGTAGAAGTATCAACCGGGCATCCTACAGTTTTCCTGTTAAAATTCTGACCTATTGTGGAAAGAAGTCTTTGAGGGTGACAACTACTTAGCTGTGAGTTTAAGGATAGACAGAATTCAGTTAGAAATTGTGCTGGTTTAGGAAAATGGTAGGTTCTGTGTCATGACCTCAACAGCCAAGGGTTGTTGGCTAGGTTTAAAGTACCAGGAATGAATGTACTAAGAGAGCCTGTCCTAGTTGGGGTTACTATCGTTGAGGTGAAACACCATGACCAAAAGCAAATTGGGGATGGAAATTACACTTTCAGATCCTAGTTCATCACTGAAGTCAGGACAAGAACTCATGCCAGAGCCGGAACCTGGAGGCAGGAGCTGTTGCAGAGGCCATGGAGAGATGTTGCTTACTTGGCTATTGGTCTCCATGACTTGGTTCCATAACTAAGCAGGCTGATCAAGGACCCTCCAGGCCAGGGATGGCACCACCCACAATGGGCTGGTCCCTCACCCATTAATTACTAAGAAAATGTTCTACCGGCTTGCCTACAGCCTGATCTTAAATGGAGTCATTTTCTCAATTTGAGGCTCCCTCCTCTCCAAATGACTCTAGTTTGTGTTAACACACAACTAGCTGGCACAGGCCTTAAGGTTCAGTTAGATAGCTGGTGGTTTCTTCCAAGATGTAAGTGCCATTATTGCATCTTTGGGGCTATCCCTGCTATGTTGGTCACTGTTTATAGGTGCCACAGCAGGCTAGAACTGTTGAACCACTAAATGATAAAGGATGTGAATGGCAAGACTCCAAAGGAAGCTGTATGAGGAAACATTCTTCCTAGCCTGAGCTACTGAAATGGAAATGGGCTATCCTGTGAAGCTTTTAACGTAAACAAGGGGTAGTTGGATCCTTGAGGTACCTAAGTTCATTGGCTTACTAATGCCTTGCTTGTCAGCCCATATTGGGAACATGGGGGTATGGGGAACAGGCTAAAATTGGTCAAGTTTAGAACCTCTGAAGTATTTGCCCATTCTATAAGATGGACCTGACTTTTTTTCTAAAGGGATGCTTCCCTAAAGGGCTACCATGTCTAAAATCTTCCCTGGGGTGTATGTGAATGAGGGTGACTAGTATATTGAAGGCTTGTCTAAGCTCAAAGTGGAAAGAAACCTGTGACTGTACTTTAGAACCTGAGCTTGGATCCAGATATTAAGCCCAACTTTTTCTGGCAAAAGATGGTAGACCCATCTGAGCTCTAGCTCAGGTTAAAAGGGGGTGCAGTCTGAACACTTTAATAAGGATGGGGGATTTTGGCCTGACTCTTGATCTAACTTGGGGTGTGAGGCCTCTGTCAAGCATGGTTACTGGATGAGTGAGCTGAAGAGCATGTTGAGCTGACTCTCCATCAGCAAGGCATGCCTTTACTTCAGCACACATCAACTGTAGTGTGCTATTTCATCATAACTGGACAAACTATCTTGCCATCATACAGGGGTATGAGAATGTCTTTAAGACTACTGGCTGCTTTAAGAGCTTCGTTAACAGTCGGGACTTAAGGAACAACATAATGCCTGGATTTGCCCAAATCTCATTCAACAATTGAACCTCCTAAAATGAAGGCTCCATGGAGCTCTTCCATGCTCCCAATGTGCTTCTGTAGCAGCTGCAGTCGAAGCTGACCTTCCTGTTTATAAGGGAATCATATTTTGCTAGCAACAGCACCTTTGGATGCACTCGACCATTCAGGCTGTTGGCAGCTATGTTTGCTCTCTCGAAAAATATTGTAGAATGTTGCAGAAAGACTCACCTAGCTCTTCTCTTGCTGTGTTAAACTCGGCCATGAGTTGAATCTTACCTGTTGGATCTGTTTTTACAATTCGGAAACCTTGGCCATTAGGATGCCTAAATCAGGGTTGGTTGCTATAGTCTTCAATAAGGCCTTGGCCACAATACTAAAGACTGGTCAACATCAGGGTGTCCCCTGTTACAATAAATCTTTTGCCAAAAGCAGCCTGAGCCCCACCGCCACGTGTGAGCTTTACGCCAGCCACCAGCCCAAGTTAGGCCCAAATGAATACACAGAAACTTGTATTAGATTCAAAGCTGCTTGGCCAATGACTAAGATTCTAATCTGTTAGCTCAGTCCTAACTATCATAAACCCATATATTTTATAAGACTTATCTTATCGGACACCTTATTGGTGTCCCTCCTTGTTGGTGGATCACATTGTACTGCTGGAAGAGGCGAACGGGAAAGAGCACCCTTCCTGTTTCTCCTTCACTTAAATATGAGTCTCCTTGCTATGTCACTTCTACCTGGATCATCACTTCTCTACATTTCCCAGAATCCTCCCTGACTTCCAGTCCCATCTAACTTGCTGTCTCATTGGCCAAACAGTATTTTATTCAACAATAAGATAAACATACACAGTACATTCCCCATCAGACCCCCTTCAGATCAAAGACCTCACTATTAGTTCTTCTGATGCCTCACTCGTATCTGAGAACTTGATGCCATTTTCGCCTTAGGCATCAAAAGGGACTCAACCAGAGCTACACCAATACCAGGGTATGCTAGGAATTGAGTAACTTATCTTGCCTCATCTCCTTCTGGATCTGACACTCTTAAACCTTTTGAAGCTGCATCTGAGCTGTTTGAATTGAGTTTGTAGTTGCATCTCTAAACATCAGAGATGGGTGGAGAAAGGCAGGCCTCTTGGAGAGCAATGAGGTGGGGAATGTGTTGATGGGTCTAGTGAGCAGACTCGAAGTGTAAAGCACGGGATGAGGGGGATGCTCGGAAAAGGCTCAGTGGGTAAAATGCTTGGCCATGCAAGTGGTGAGGATTGGAGTTCAAATCCTCACAACCCACATAAAAGCTGGGAGTGATAGCGTGCTCATCTGCAGTTCTATGGGAAACATTGTAGGGACAGACAGTCTCAAGAAGCCTCCATGACTAGCTAGCCTGGTTCTTCAAAGGAACAGAACCAACAAACTTTTAAAACAATAAAAATGGCCAAATTGCCCCCTGAGATGCTGATTAACCTGGTACCCTGGTCCTTTGAGGCCTTAACAGTCAAGAGTCACCCTAGTGCCTCACTGGGGAGTAATGACTGTAGTTACTAGGGCCACAAGGTAGAGTGCCTTCAGTAGTCCCAATCTGGCATCAGGAAGCTGGGAAGTTTCTGTAAAGCCACTGGGTATAACACATTCCATGTCAAAGCTTTGAATTGCTAGTTCTGTCAGGAAAGAAGTCAGCAGCTGCAATAATGGGGACATCAACTCTGCAGCAAAAGACTAAAGTTCCTCTGAAATAACCCTCTTTACCTGGGCTCCTACCCAGGTGCTACCCAAATTTCCATAATCAAAGAAAAATGCACACAAGTGAATCTGATAAAAGGTATTTATTAATTGATCCCTTTTCCCAAATGACTACTTGTGTCAAGATGACAAAATGGCCAGTACAGGTTGTAGGCAAAGCTTTTTTTTTTCCTATTGCCAGTGGCCAGGTCAGGTTGTATGCAAAGGCTTCCTATGCCACCAACTGCTACCCAAATCACTCAAATTTAATATTAACTGTAAATGCTCAGCTGAGAGCTCAGACTTGTTACTACCTAACTCTTACATCTAAACTATAGCCCACTTATCTGATTTGCCACATGCCTTGGTACCTTTTCTCAGTACAGCAAGCCCATCTTCTCTCCACCTGACTCCCAACTCTGCCCTTCTCTTCCCAGTATTGTATGTGGCCATCTTGCCTAATCTCTTCCTGTCCAGCTATTGGCCCATCAGCTTTTTAACAATGAGAGCAAAACATTCACAGTATACAAAGACTGTTCCACAGTATCCCCCCCTTTTTGTCTAATGGAAAAGGAAGGTAAATTTTAGTTACAATGTCCAGTCCATTTGTATCTGGGAAAATTAGAAAATACTGTGAGCCAAGTTTTACACATAATTTCTTAGTAAAATAAGAAACTGCATGACTCTAGTCTTTTCCTTCTCGGGTCTTTGAAGAATCAATGTCTAATGGCGGGGACATCTCACTACTTGGACAATCATCCAAAGTTCTGTAATGTTGGGGCATCCATCTTTGGCCCATAAGCACCTAGTATCTGACATTTCTGAGAAGCAGGGAACTTTGAAGGACTATCCTACCTTGTCTTAGCAAAATTTGGCAGTTGCCTTTGCATCCTACTTATCCGATTTGGATAACATAATGTCAGCAGTCAAAGCAAAGGCAGTTTCTTGCCCAGTGGCTTACTTCTGCCACAAAGTAAATGCCATTATGGAGTTTCTTCAGTGCCCACCATCTTCCCTGAAACAGATTGGTGCTGCCAGGAGCAGATGTCTCCTTGCCATTAAAAATAAAAAACCTTGTTAAAACATCTGAAATGCCATATTCTCTGGAGTGTTTGAAGACCACCTGTCTAAAACATATCCCATTGACTTTAAACATAACATTGATTATAGTAGATGACTATTAATCTGCATTTCTTACCCTAAATTTGTAATAACTTTCAAGGACTAAAATTTGCATTACATTGTTAAATAAGCTGTATAGTATAATACCTTGAACAAAGAGTTGAAATGTACGAACAGTAGGTTCTAACAAAATAACCTTAAGATGTTTTCATTGATGCAAATTTAAGAGTAGAAACATACAAATTTGGGGTTATTGTTATACTGTGTATCTGAAAGACCCCAAGGAACTAAGTCACCAGGATGGCTGCCCAGGACGTGCAGCGACCCCAATAACCTGATGGAGGTGAAGGCTTGATGCAATCATCAAGAGGCTTTATTCAGCTACCAGCGCGCTGGGGTCCAGACTTGGGCTCACACAGGAGTCTGAGTCGGACCCTGAGCTCAGAATTGGGAGTTCTTTAAAAGGGAAAAACCGCAAAGCAGGTGGGGATGAGGTGATTTGGGTACAACACTTCTGAATGGTTCGTCACAGATGGCCGACCACAACCTCTGGGTTCATGGAACGTTCAGAGCAGTTACATCTCTATTTCTGGGGACTGTTTACCAGGTCGGAATTTTCCAACCCCAGTGGTTCTTTCCCCGTAGGGTCACTAGTTCAGGTTCTCATGAGCCATGAGCTGTTTCGAGCAGTTTCTAGCTGGTTCTTCATATCGATATACAAAAATCATGCCGATGTAAAATATTTAAGACTAGTAGTTTTTTTAAAGGTAGATTCAATCTACCCTCCAATCCTATCACTTCTATATCCCCTTTTTGTTTTGAACAAAATGTGTCTTAAAATGAGTGAACAGCAAGGACATCTGAGGGTTCTCTCACCTCACACATTTCTGTCCATTTGAGAGGCCACTGGCTCATCCAGTTTTTAATGGACAAAAAAAGTGTTTGGCCCATGTCTGGATACTATAGAGAGAACAAGGAAACTGGTGAAGGCTGGAAATGGAGGGTAAAAGTGCTTTCCCCTAGGTGTGGACTCCTACAAAAGCCATACCACCTCAGACAAATGCTGCCAGTCAGTAGCAAGGACCTCAAGTAGAATGTTCTTAACCCCCATTTTAGAATATCCTTGACTTTTTGAAAATTGGACTAGGAAAGTCTTAGCTTGTGGTTACTTCTATGAAATACCATTGATCAAAAGCAACTTTGAAAGGAAAGGTTTTATTTGGCTCACACATATCCTGAATCACAGTCCGTTGAGTCGAGTTCAATGTAGGAGCTGATGCAGCGGTCATGGAGGGGTGCTGCTTGCTGGCTTGCACCTCATGGCTTCCTCGGCCTGCTTATAGAACCCAGGACCACCAGCCCAAGGATGGCACTACCCATCACTGGGCCCTCCTAGTATCCAATCGCTAGGAAAATGCCCCACGGGCTTGCCTACAACCTGACCTACAGAAGCAGTTTCTCACTAGAGATTCTCTGGCTCCTTTAGCTTGTGTCAAGTTAACTTTAACTCAAAGAATTGAGACAGTGCACATTGAATTTTTTTGTCCTTCCTGATCCACCTTCTCGGTCATAGCCACATGAGCAGTGAGCCGGAGGCCACTAACGGGTTAATGTTATTGGGCACTGCAAAGGATGCAGAGGCAGACACTGGGGTGCTATCAGACAAGACGATGGCGGGGATGGGGGGGGAGTTCTGGCTTGCTCACTGACAAATGGATTTTAAATGTGTGAGGCTTTGTCTAGAAGTCTAAATAGGCTAACTCCAAGCAGAATGCACACATGTGGTCACCTGGAATACATAGGCAGGAGAGAAAAATAGCAATGACCAGCTCAGTTGCTGACAATCTAAGGTTGTGACAATTTTTCAGACAAGGTTTTGATTTCTCTTGGAGGCCCTCAAATAGATCACACACAGCTTATTCTTAATCTATGAATGCCCTGCCATAACTTGGATTGTTTCTAGCCAGCTTTTCAGATAAATTATCCCATCTACCTTTTACCTCTGGGCTTTCCCTGTTCTCATGTGTAAATCTTATTCTTACTCCTAGGACTGCTGTGTATGTAGCTGGGTGGCTGGCCCCTGATGTCCTCCCCTTGTTCTCATTGCTCTTCCTTTTCCTCATTTCTATTTATACTGTCTGCCAGCCCCGCCTATCCTTGTTCCTGCCTCACTATTGACCATTTATTAGACATCAGGTTTTTAGACAGGCACAGTAACACAGATTCGAGGTTAAACAAACACAGCATAAACAAGTCACACGCCTTAAAATATTCTACCACAGTTTTTCCTCTATATAGCATTCCATAAAACTTCTTCTGGATAGTGGGGGTGGGAAGCACCCTGCAAAACTGAAGGTTGCATCTGATTGCTGACCTATTTCTCAAAGTGACTCCAGGCTACATCTGACACTGGGCCACTGGCTCATGAAACTTTGACCACTTTAGGATCTCGGTACTGTCTTTGCTATAAAAGCTATTCTAGATGGAAGGTCCTACTTAGATCAAACTTCTTGGAACCCTAATAGCACTGGGGAAAACTGCACTGGGAAACCTCCCCCACCCCAAGTTGCACAACTTCCACAGAGTGGAGTCCCCTGCAAATAGTCATGGGAGTCTTGTGATCTTGACAGACTCCATTGTCACCTGTGGTCCCTGACCCTGGATCTCCAAACTCTGACTTTTTATTTATTTTTTTACCTGAGTCTGTTCTAGAAACTGAGGATGAGCCATCCTCAGATCCTCAGGGTCTGGCAATAGTCTGAGTCCCCAGCTTGTCTGTACACTTGAACATTGGAGAGATGGCCCCAGGAGTGACAGCCTAAGGGTGTCCCTTATCAAATTTGGGGCACTTTAGTTTCTTGCCATACCAGAGTGTTCTGGGGGGTGGGGGTAGTGGCCAAGGTCACTCTTGGATAGTATTTTTGATCTGACTGGGTCACTCTGTCCTGTGTGACTTTCATGGCTTCTGTATAACTCATTACTGCAGAAAGAGTAATCTTTTAAGATAGCAATTGCCCTGTCCCACCATACCTGCCTCCATGATAGCAGCCCATCTAGAGAGAGAAAGATGCAAACTGGCTAAGCAAAGGCACAGCTGTTCTGAGCTCCCCCAGCAACTTGCACATCCTTGGGGGCAAAAAGAGAAATAGTGGCTGGGTAAACGAACTCTAGTCCTAACTGCCTTTCCCAGGTGTGAGCACACAGGGTCACAGCACTTCCTGTATTAGATGAGGGCCTTAGCAGAGGTCAGCCAAACTTCTCTCACATTCCACAGCCCTCTCATCACCAGAAACCTTAGATGGGAAGATGGCCGACACAGCCTCTAGTCTCTGTCCTGGGACCACCTTCTGCCAGGTCTGATGCTCCTGGGTGCTGGGAGGCAAGTGTTGCACATGTGTCGTCTCTGACAGCCATCTGTGGAGAAACGTATTCATTTCCAACCTGTTGGCAAGGTACTGACAGTGAGGGGAATCGCAGCTGCCGGTGTGGAAAGGGCTGCAGGGGAGAAGTGATTTCCCAGCCCAAGCAGCCACAGAAGGAGAAATTGAACACTTCTAATTTCCCAAGGTGTGCTTGGTGGGGGGACTAATCTCCCTAGGGACTGGGCTGAAGGCCAAAAATGCTGGGAGCCTGGGCTTGTGTGTGTGGTAGTGGCCACATCCAATCCAACTTCATTTCTC
This sequence comes from Cricetulus griseus, assembly GCF_003668045.3. NCBI lineage: Eukaryota > Metazoa > Chordata > Mammalia > Rodentia > Cricetidae > Cricetulus > Cricetulus griseus. The sequence continues at coordinate 99,843,152 of NC_048597.1, forward strand.
CAAGCTAGCACTGTTTCTTAGGCTTGGGAAAGCTGGACCACTGACTCCTGAAAAGCAGTTCTTGCTTGGGATATTCACAATGGAACCCAGGACTTTGCTGCATGAGAGGTTAACTCTACCACTCGGCCACACTCCAAGTTCCTGACTGCCTCGTGCAACTGCTGAGTTTCTCGTACTTCAAGGCTCAAACTCAATACTTACAGTTGTCTATGAGCAACCATGACTAAGGGATGACTATAACTGCTTTAAACTCTGGGTCTCCTGCAAAGTGAGAACAGTCAAAGAATAAAATAGAAAGTAGGTGAGAGTCACTAGAAGGGCTGATGTGTCACCTAATCTGTAACCTCCTGGGCTCTTACTGGTTTATGCTGCCACTTCTTTGGAAGTAGGGTCCAGGAAAACTGTTGGGCCAAGGTTCTGACACATGTAACAGATGACTACATGGCAGTGCATGGGGCTTGCACTGTAAGGCCCTGTACTTCAAGCTATGAACCTCTTTAGTCTGAGTTCAGGCCATGGTGGAGTCAGAATCGGATTGTAGTAGCTCAAGCTTGTTCTTGGAAAATGCTGCTCTGCCCTAACTTGACTCAGCTACATCAATGACATCTTATAGCCAAGAAATCCATTGATCCCATTAACACCTGCTTTCCCTGACCTCCCCTCCCTTGATTAAGTGGCAATGCTCCAACTGCTGCACCTAGAGAATTCACATGGGAAGGGGATGAACTTATAGAGACGAAGTCTTGGATTGTGCTCCACTGGCACTGTGGTCAGAAATCCTGTATGGTTAAGCCAAACCCTGAGCTCAAGTGGCTTTGGGCGAGGTAGGCAATGGTTCTCCTAAAATTTCAGCTTTTTCTGGTGGGCATACTTGGAGATCTCTTATCTGAGAAACTGAGGAAATAATAGGTGAGAAAATGCAAGCATGCCTAGACTAACATTCAGCCCCTAAAACGAAGACACAAGTCCTAGAGTGTCATTCTGAGTATGTTGGCATGCTGAAACGTGAAGGTTTGAAAGGCTAAAGGGTTTCTTTTTCCTGTCCTTCACTATGAATTCAAAACTGCAAAATATTTCCTGACTCTCTGTGGATTCGTCGCCCAATGTTAGAGGAATGCTAACAGGCCTCTGCTGAGCCAGGCATTACTTGGTGCCCTCGATAGTGTGAAGCCAAATTGGCTCAGGTGTCTGATTAGATCCACAGACCTAGAATACTAGACTGATAAGGCCAAACCTTGGCGGGCTGGTCTGTCTGGGACTGGCATGTGCCATGAGCCTCATGAGAGGCATTCCATTCTGAGGTCACCTCACATATCAAAGTTGCTGCTGTTGCTTCAACCACTGTTTGTATTTTGGCTAGTAAGGTGAAAGGGATAAATCAATACTTCATCAGCATAAGCAGAATGGAAGTTTCAGATCTGTTCTGACAACCCCACTTGCTAGCACTCTAGTGACACACAACTGCAAAAAAGCTCATCCGACTTTGAGCCCCTTGAACTATAGCAGTCTTTGACGAGATGGCTTCATAGTTCCCCAAACAGTACAGTGGCTTGTGAGTCTTATGGTATAGGCTTAGGGCAAGTCCTGTCTCCTGCTTATACTTTCACACCTGTACAAGGGACAACTATCCCCTTCAATTGTGACCGTTGTCCTTGGCTCACGGCCGCCACCCCAACTCTAAGAATTTGAGGATGCTGGCTTGTGCACCCCACTTCCCACACCACACGTCAGTGAAATCCCCCTTTCTATAAAGAATCTTCAGAAGAAACAAGAGTCATGTGCAGACATCTGGCCCTGATTTAGGAAGGCTTTGAGAGATGGATGCCTTGCAGAGAACAGCGCTTTTGTCAGAGGCCGCCAGCATTGCAGGGACACTTAACCACTAAGTACAAACAGCTGTCACCCATCTGCAAGATCCATTTTCAACAACTGTATACAGTAGACCCTGCTGATAATGAACTTGGGTCCAGCAAGGCACAGTTCATTCAGCGTGTAGAGTGAAGGGTGCTGCCTGTGTCGCAAGGTGTAAATGACGATTGCAGATAGCGAGGACAGTCTCTCCGGCTTCTATCTCCAGCCTCCATATCTCTGTTCACCCTTAGGCAAAGTGAGACCCACCCGGGCTGCTTTACTACAGAAATTTTCCTCGTCTATAACAAGAGTTGCATAAAGCATTCCAATGCAATAGATCTGCAAACGTGTAGCATCTTCTGTTCCCTTCCTTGCTGGGGAAAGGCTTCAGAAGCTTGGCAAGCCCCTCCCCACTGGCTGGAAGAACTTGCCTGATTCATCTAGGTGTTGGATGCCTGTCGTCCTAGTGACCTCAGTAATAGAGTGCTGAGTGTCACTTCTCAGGTGACCCCACAGATGACTGGGTTGCCTGAAGGTTAAATCTAAAGAGGAAGATGTAAGGATGACAGCCTGAGGCACTTGTAGATCACGTGGGTTTTTTTTGTTTTTTGTTTTTTGTTTTTTTTTTCAGTCCAAACCATCTATGCTCAAAAGCAATTCTCCTAACTCCTCTCAAAAAGGCCACATGGAAAGGGCCCTGCTTCTGCTTCAAATGAAGGAGGGAGCCTCTAGGGCAGGAATAGTTGGGTCCCTGTGGGCAACTAGACCTTACTGCTAAGTGTTTAGCAAGCGTCAAGCCACACAATCACAGCCTAGAGAACAGGAAGTGGGCACATAGTCCCACCCCTCACCAAGAAGCTATTTGCAATTGGTATTATGCTGGGAGAGGGAAATATTTTTTTGCCAATGAAGTTGACACTGTCAACCACTCTGTGGCAGGTCCCATGCTCAGGAGTAGTTGTCTAATATAAAATGGATTCTGTGATCTGTTTTTTGGTTTTAGGATCTTTTGTCTCTTTGGATTTGTTGCTTTGAGGAACATGAAACTGGGTAGGGTAGGGAGGCTTGCAAAGCACTTTAAAGCCATTAGAATCCTGTTGAGCCAGGTATGGTGGTGCACACCTTTATACCAGCACTTGGGAGGCAAAGACAGGTGGATACTTGGGTTCAAGGACAAGCCTGGTCTACATATTGAGTTCTAGGCCAGTAAGGACTATGTGGTGTGAAACCCTGTCTCAAACAAGTTTTAGTGAACCTGATAACAGTGACTCCTACCTCAAACCCTAGCTCCTTAGGAGGGTGAGCCAGGACAATCATGGGTTCAAGGCTACATACTACAGTAATAGCATGCCTCTAGACATTTGACTTACCAAATATTTAATAGATTACTTGAGCCATTTAAAGGCCCTTCCTTAAAGCTAGATGTGTGGCACACACCTCTAACCCCAGCACTCAAGGCCAGCCTGGTCTACAGAGCAAGTTCCAAGATAGCCAGAGTTGTACAGAAAAACCAAAACAAATCCGTAAAAGGCCTTTTTTATAAACTTTGCTATACACTGGACCTTGAGCCTTATTTGATGCTGGAGAGTGCCTCACTAGAGTTGAATATACCCCAGAACTGGACAGCTCTGTCATTGCTCTCTGGTTGGAGAATCTGTGGGAATGGCCATTGCTCAGACCAAGCTTGCTGTTCCCAGGAAAGCAAGTCCCCACTGCTTTGTGATGTCTGTATGCCCCCAAACTACCGAAGAGTGGAATTGCTCTAGGTTAGGAACCTGCTGAGGCCAGTGCTGGTCTTCAGGGTAGGGGGACAGCTTCTGGAAGACTCCATTGCCTTCTGGGTTGGTGGGATGTGTTTCTCAGGGAATCAAGCTGACTTTTCTGTGGAAATCCCGCTATAGAGATGCTACCAACCTCAATTTGACAGAACATCTCTAATCCTACTGGGATATTTCATAGAAATTGGACACCTTAGGTCCAGCTCATAAACTGAACTAATGAACAAGGGGTTATAAAGTGTGGGTGTGCTTTCTTCCAGTGAATCAAGTCAAGCATGAGATTGCTGCAGATCTGCCTTTGATCATAGTATGAAGGTTTGGTCCACTGCCTTTTCTTGGACATGAGACTTTGTGACCCTACCAGCCCAAAGAAGGCTCAAAGCCAGATTTCTTGACCTTGGCACTTCTTGGGTTTCTAATGCTGGGATCTCTCCACCAATGTCTATAGCAGGTACAGTAGCCCCAAAACTCCAACTCTGGCCACTGATCTTAGTTTTTGTTTTTGTTTTTTTTTTTTTTTTTCTGGCCTGGAATTGGTCTGCTTATATCCCAGATATCCAAACTTAACTATGCATATAAGCTTCCCCAAATCTATGACTAGCTTGACCAGACCCAAATCTTGCCCCCCTGCTACTCTGTCCAAATGGAATAAAGTTCTAAACATTGAATTCAGGGGGAGGCCACTTGGAAAGGACTACCAGTCACTGTCCCATGTCTTTCCCTAGTGGCTTGGCATCACCAAGATGGAGCCTCCATGCCCTAGGTCAATTAGTCTCAAGGCTGGGATGAGGCATCAGAACAAAGCTAGTCTTGACTGCTCAGCACCAAGGGGACCAGTGAGATTCCCCAGCATCTGGCGTTAATGAGTCTGAAGACTCTTATCCAGGGCACCCTCCCCTGCCTCAACTCTCCATGGAGATGATTATCCCGTGTCTGTCACTTTAAGATGGAAGCCTAGACACTCAGATCCTCTAATGAGAGGTGGCAGCGGCTCCAGCTTCTGGCTTTGGGACAGAGGGGTTAGGCAGGGGGCTGAGGAGCCGGCCATCTCTGGAGCGTCTGCTCCCTGACCTAGGAGGATAGAAGTCTGTCTCCCTGCCGCTTCTGATGTCAGAGGAGGGGACCCCATCCCAAGGAAGAAAGGGGAGCCTGGTGTTTGTTTTGCGTCAATGGAGAAAGAAAGGATTAAAGTCAAATGTCTTGGTAATGAGCCACAGGGGGTCCAGGGAATCCCAGAACTGGCCCCTGAGGATGATCTGAAGGGACAGGTCCTGACTCCAGACCAGCTCCCTGCTTGCTCTCTGGGCTAGAGCTTGAGTCCTGCAGTCTAAAGTAGGAGCCTCTATCCTGGCTCCCTGAGCAGCCTTTCCCAGCCTGGGGACCCATAACTGCTTCAAAGTCTGGTCTTCCTCCAGTGAGAGCAGCATGTTCTTCCTCTTGTCTCCATTGCCCCAACACACAACTGGGCTTGCTACAGAGAAGGCCCTGGTTAACCCTTAAAACTCACATCTCCCATCTAGTTTTTCAACAAATAGTTACAAACTGAACTGATGAAGCTTGACTTTCAGATGCATCTTGTAGACTCATCCTCCATCCCACCCCACCATACTCCAGGCATGTAACTAGAAGTTTAAAGCCCTTCTATGTATGTCTTAGCCCCACAGAAATCCATTTTGATCTCTCTCGAATTTCAGTGAAGCAAGCTCTGGCATGTGTTCAGAGACCTGCTCCTTCTAGGATGTGATTTTCAGCTCTTAACCCTTAGGGTTTTCCCTGCTTTTCCCTCTAGCTGGCTGAGGTGTGGGACAGCCTTCTACCACCCATCTTGATTTCAAACAAATGGGCAGCTCAGACTCACACTTATGCACCTGGTTTGAGGCAGATTTGCCTCCCATGTAGGAAATGAGATTGAGACAAACCCTTGGCTAAACACCAACCTTGTGAATGGCATCCTGTCCCAACCTGCAGGACGTCAACCTGGGGCAAGAGTCAGGGATAGGGGATGGGGACAAGAGACTCAAAGAACGACCACAAGACCGGATTCTGATCAAGTGGTAAACTTTACTTTTCTCAGGTTAGCTTATATAGTCAGCAGAGCAGGATATGGGGAAGGATAGAATGGGTTGTTTGTACACCAGGTGTTAGTGTAGGCAGGATATTAGGAAGCCACAAAGAGGATGTTTGGCAGGGTAAAGAGTTCATGAGTAAGAGGTCCAGGAAGGGTTGCCTAGGTGACAGCCTGTGGGTGGAGGACTGGGTCAAGGAGCTGCTATGTAAAGGTTAATATACAACTATGTGGCTGACCAAGAATGGCCTAGGATCTCATGCCGAGCCCTGAGATCTCTGGCTCACAACAGCATCCCTGACCCCTTTTTCTATTCAGTGTCAATGAGAGCAAGGATGCCACCAGTGCATGGTGCAGCCTGGATGGCACAGGTATGTTCTGCATTGACACCCCGATCCTGCTTAACATGTTTCCTGGCTCTGTTCTGTGCTGAATCAAAAGTGTTTTGGGTGGTAACTGTCCCTTCATGTATAGACGGGTCACCTTCACCTGCAACAAACAAGTGAATGGGACAAAACTTGTGAAGAGACCCATGACTCTGGCCGTCAGTCCGTTTTGTAGCTATAACATTGACTCCCTATCATTGAAACAACTTTCTTGCTAGTTAACCTCAGAGCCACTTTGAGTCTTGAACAGGACTAGCTTAGGAAGGGATGGCATTTCCCAGCATGGCTTTGGTTGACACTCAGAAGGTGATAACCCATCCATAGAATCTGCCCATGGATCCTTGATGCAGCAATATAGTAAAGATGTCTATTAAGACCCGGTGGCTTGCTCACTAACAAAGGAGCAGTTATTACAACTTGGCTCCATGCCCAAAGAGGGTTTCAAGTCTGATAGAACACATTTGTTTGAGATACTGTTGACTTAGCCAATCTTAAGTTCTCTAGAATTGGATTAACCTGAGGTGTGTGGGGTATGTGGGTGGGGTAAAGAACCTCTATGGTAAATAGACCTTCTGAATGGCTGGGTGCTTTAGTCAAGAATAGATTGCTTGAGGATAGGTGTATCTGGACACTGAGATGCAATGTCTTCCCAGTATGCCTTAGAGGATGGATGGTGCCTCCTGGGTGTATGGGGTTGGCAAAGCTGTGGCTATAGTGTGCATGCATGTAACTTAACCTACTTGTGAAACTAAGATCCCAGTGACTCAAAGTAGTCACTTGGTACTATTTAGACTACAGTGGACACCTTGATCTTCTGGCGAGGTTGCTAGAGGAGGATCTTCATTTTCTAAAACATAGGTCTCTCTGGATTCAACTTTGTCTATCATTACAGGATTACTACATAAAATAGACCAATTACTAATGGCTCTCAGTCTTTGGGGTCCAGTTAAGCTCCTGAAATGAAGCCACTACTGACACTTAGGGTTGTTCTCTGGGTACAGCCCCTTGGACCTTGAGTTTCAGCCCTGGAATGAGGCCTGCTTGTTCTTTCTGCAGTGAAATACTGTTCAGTGATGGGCACAATGGTCCCTGAGCACACAAGTAATAACTACAGCTAAGCACTGAGCTACAAGACCCAAGCTATTGAACTGGCTAAATAGACTTAAAGCTGGACTGAAGCTGACAAGGCAGGAAGAGGGGGACCTGTGTTACCTTCTGGCCCCATCTTAAAGTGGGACATGGCCTTAAAATACTTTTTTTTGACTAAATCCATCAGGGATTGCCCACCAAGAACTGTCCTGCAGCAATTGAAGTTCTTAGTGGAGGGGATCAGATTGACAGCTGAGGCAGATGACATGACAAGACTGTGTTTCTGGGGCTGCTTCACCCATGCAGTTTAACTCCTATCTTGAGGGGCTGTGAAACTTCTTCCTTTTACCTGTGGCCTGAGATTGGAGATGGTAGCACGGTAATATGTTATGGGGACAGGTGGCTGATTCTAAAATAATCCAAGTCTTCCCCAAAGTGACCCTGAATCGACAGTTGCTGTTAACCCCACTGCCTGGGTGTTTCTGCACCAACTGGTTTTGGTTTCCTAGTCAAAACCCCACTAAGTATCCATAGATGTACAATGAAGGTGTGAGTCACCACTCACAATGTTGAATATTGCTTATACCCCAGTTGACCAAGTTGGGTATCCAAGAGTTGACCAAGACTTGGGCAGGCCCTAGATTTTAGCTGTTTGAACTTGAGGTTTGTCCAAAGCCAGGTTATAAGGCTGGGGACTGAGCCTGGGTGGAGGCTGAATGAGAGTTGTGGAATGAAATTCCAGAATGTCTGGTCAGGGTCAGTCTGTCCTGCATCTGAAGATGTGATGTGACCTTTTTGCCTCACAAGCTGTAAGCTCATGATGCTTTTCCTGGACCAAAAGATACAGAATGGCAGGAGCCAGATAAACAAACATACTAATATGCCCTCACAATGGAAGCACAGCTTCTGCCATGGCCAGAAGGCATCTCCAGTTAAATGGCTAAGTTCCCTTCTTGAGGCCTACTCCTGTGTTTGGAGCTCTGGTGATGGGAAGCTACAATTGAATTCACCCAGCCTGTGTACCTTCTTCCTGATAAGAGTTGCTGTCCCAGAGGCAAACCAAACTGAATGTTCTACTTTCCTACATTCAGGTAGAGTGGTTGCCTCAAGAATTACTTTAGTTATAGATGTGGTAAAGTGGTTGAATTCCCCACCTATCCACAGCAGAGTCAGGTTGGCATTTCAAATGGAGGCTGAACACAGCTGTAACTCAAGGTTTAAGGAAAGTTAATTAGCTTCAAGTTCTTAAGGATGGCAGATTAAAACAGAATTCTATTCAGAATAACAGTAACTGGGGTATTAGCAGCTGTCATTTAAATTGCCCAAAACTAAGATCATGCCTGGGGAGTAATGGTCCATGGCACTCTGTCCCTTAATCGGCATCCCCTCCAGGCTCTTGGAAGAATCGCGAATGGCCCCTGGGACATATGTAGATTAGGATGGGAAGACTAGACGGTCCTATGAATGGGTCCTGTGACGGAGAGATGCTACATCTCATCTTGTGTCTTAGGAATCCCTGTTAAAGGCCACAGCCAGGTAGGAATTCCATTCCCACAGGCACCAGCTCTATCACAGCCAGTAAGAGGGAACTTTAGATATCTATCCCTCTATGAAACTCAGGATTCAAAGGTTGAGGGTAAAATTCTGCTCAGAGGCTGCATAGCAAGTAGCGCTGTCTTCTAGCTTATGTCTCACCCAAAACAGGGTATCTTTGAGTCCCCACTAAACAGCCCTCCACACTTAGTTCCTCCCTACCACTTCCTGTCAGCTAATTGCTGACACAGCCTCCCGACCCCAGGTTTTATCAAATGTAATATGTCCTTGCATCATTAACAAGAGCAGCAGAAACGCACCTTTACAGTTAAAATAATACACAACACCCTCAATAAGGTGACTGTCCTCATCAAATCCTCCACATGACTCAAGATGAGTTTGCAAAAGATGTAGGGTGAGGATGCCCAACATACCGTAGTTCTGTTTTGGTACCCACTGCATGCTGCTGCTCATTGCAGCTCCAGGGATAGCAGAATGAGCCTTCATGGGCCTTATCTCGCGTCTATCCTGGATTCCTGGGTGAACACTGAAGGTTTACGGTGTGAAGGGAGTAAAAAAGAAAGATATAGGGGACAGCTTAACTGCTGGGAATGCTTGTCATCTTCACAAGAGTAGGCAATATCAGATATGGGACCTCCCAGGCCCTAGTCCAGGGACTCGTCACTATAGTGAATGTCTGAGCTTTCTGAGGCAGTTTTTAGAAGCAGGTGGCTGCTATACAGGAGATGATGACTATAATAGAAGCATTTGTAAGGTTGAGATGTAACGGCGATTGACGACAAACCAGAAATCTGAAAAGGAACCAGGGAGAGGTCTAGGAAGATCACCTGCAAGCAAGAGGGGGGTCAGTTCTTTAGTGTTGCTTTCCATTCCCAAATGTACCTTGCTTTCGAGACGGTGTGAATGGACTTCATCACCACCCTGGGCTCAGACCGTGCAGGGAGTCTTGGACAGTGCTCGGGATCAAACTGGCCAAAGATCTCACCTCATCTGTTGTGGCCCGGCATGTCTCGGCCTTAACCCATGAGAGCCATGAGGTTCTGCCTGAGTGGGTGTGTGGACCTGGAAACTCCTAGCAACCCAGTGGCGATAAAGACCAAACACAGGCATCTTGTCATCTCTAGAGAGCTCTCAGTTCCATGTTGTAAAACTAGAGTCTTTCTTTACTTGCCATCTTTTCGGCTGTTTCTTAACCATCCTGCCATGACCACAAGGGAACCATTTCTGTCCTTCTCTCCTCTCTGGTTCCTCACCCCTAACTCCTCTCACTTGTTACTCCTGTACCTCGCACCTCTGCCCAGGTGCAGGCCTATTCAGATGCTTAGGCCCATAGAGATGCAAACTATACTGAGTTTGCATCCTATACTGAGGCTATGGTAAACAATAGTAGATTTGCTGGAATTAGCAATAAAATAGTAGGCCGGAGCTTTCCGGTGCTCCTGTTTAGTGAAACCCGAGGCTGGATCTCAATTATTTCATAATGGAACTATTTTGGTCCCCTACACTCATCAGACCTAGTGGATCAAGCTCTGTATCTGATGGAGGGGTTTGACAGGTGTACCCCACCTCGCCCACAAACTCCATGTCCAAATCACTTGATAACTAGTGTCCTCACATACTCAAAGTAACATTAATAGGTGAGGATAACAAGGAAGGATATCATGGATCTGCCTTCTAATGGGGGTCACTAGCTTGGTCTCCTAGGCTTAACATATGTCTAGCAGGTAGGCCCTGACATGGTACCTGGTCATACCAGCTATTTTCATGTGTGCCATAGAGAATATGGAAGAGATTTCAAGCAGCCTGGCCATTAGATTTATCAGGGTAAGTTCTGGCTACTTGCGAAGTCTCGCATGAAAGTTGAGGGGTATTTATTCTGTCCCCTCTAGAGGGGTGTGTCAGACATCTCACTCTGGGAAAGCTGAAATTTTCTTCCAGAAAATTTTCCTTTCCCCTGCTGTGTGGTTGCTGTGTGGGATAAATGTTGATCCTTATTTTAGTGCCTTTAACTGTATTAAGTGTTCCCCAAAAGCATCAGTTACTCCTCTATTGCTACAATGTTAACCTGACAAGATGAACTGAAGGACAAGCTCCACTTTAAAACTTTAAAGGGACAATTCATTGTGGGGAAGCCAATTCATTGTGGGGAAGCCAGGTTAGCAGGAGCATAGCATTGATTCTTGCCTGTACCTTTGTTCCATGGACATCTTATGGTTCTATTTCCAGCATCCAGGTTCTCTACTTGTAACTTGGCTTTCACCATCTAGTTTAACAAAACTCCTGAGAGCAGCCTTTCTGACACTGATTGTGCCACACCACGTCCCTGTGAGCCAGTCAATCCAGGCAGGGATCCCAGCCTTTGACATCCTTATTCTTAAATCTTGAGCACTTTATGTCCATTAACTTTTGGGCTAAGTTAAACAGCCTGGTACTCTTGTTACATAGAAGCCTCATAAGACCCTGTTGTAAACAGGGATATATATCCTCCTGAGGCATTCTCTATTCAGGAGCTCTCCTTTCAAATGAATTCACTTTTTCACAAGGCTAGAGGCTTCAGTGGCTTGTGTCTCACCCTGAGGTCCTTCTATTGTCTCAGAGGATGGGGAGTTTCTCTTGACTGCTTTTGTATGCTGCTGTTCTGGGCAACTTACAACTTGTTCATGTTTCCTCCCTTGGTGAGGTTCATATCTCTACTCTTAACCGTGGATCTGAATGTTGCAGCCTGAATGTCATCCCTGTTTAGGTTTTCAACCACCAAACAAATCGGTTACAAATCTTTCAAATTCGGGATCCATGAGTTCTCATGACTTGGAAAGAATGAAAGTGGACTCCTCTAAACTTAGCCCAGTTTCCAAGAGTCCCTGTTCTTAAACTTTCATGGTCCAGATCTCCACTTGGAAGAGCAGAATGCTCACATAAATGAGGACTCCCACCAGGATGACCCTGAAAGATCTGACTGCATTCTCAGGACTCCTGTCTCAGAAAAACTCCTCCACATCCTTCCACAAATGAGTTCCAAAGACCTCTGAATACATGGCTTGTGCTACATTACCAACACACGCCACTCCTGGTACCAATTTTCAGCATTAGCTGCTAGACTTGAGGGGTCCCCAATAAAAATGAACTGCCTGTTCCCTTTTGCTGTCTCCCTTTTATGCCTATTTGCCCTCGGAGGACAAGAGGCTTCCCAGAAGGGAACATTTCCAAACCCAAGAAGTCTCAAATGGTTTGAATTTCAGGGTTGAGAAAACTACCTCAAAACTAGAAAAAGCTAAGCCCCTTACATGAAGTCTGAAACCTAGATCTGATAAGCGCCCCCCACTTCTAGTTGTGGCAGATGTTTTCTGCCATGTCGCATATCGCCTTTCATAAGACATTTGAGACAAGTTTGACCAGGGTCAATAAAATAGTCAAAGTTGAGGCTGTTTAACTATTGTGAAAAAGCACACTGTGGGTGTTGCCTCTGACCAGAGTGAGAATATCCTTCATTCTGTCCTTAGAAACTAACTTGTGGATGACTACTGGATCCTACACAGCTCCTCTAAGCCTCTGGGCTGTCCTGTTTCCAAATGTTTCTCTCCAAATGTTGGTGCATGCTTCTGTGTGGATGGGTGCTACAAAAAAGTCTTGGTCTGTCGATGATCGTGGGCAAGAAGCAGTCAACCATGAAAGAATTCTTATTTGAATTAGAAACAAGATTGATCTATAAAATTCTTTTGAGAAATCAGTGTCCATAAAAACACCTTTGTTAGGTGAGTGGGGCGGGTTTTCAAGAGATTCTGTTTATTAGATAACACTTGCTGGCTCTACAAGCTTTCTCCAGTCCATACTTACCACTGAGGAAACCAATGTGGTAATTGCTCCTGCTACCTTGAATCTTGAGTTTGAATAGCTTTATTTCATGGAAGGGAAGGGGGAAGTTCCTCCTCCTAGTAGGATATGAGAAGTTCTATCTGAAGAGATTTTTGGCTCTTCCCTCCAGTGCCATTCTGGTCATCTTGCCAGGATGTGAGAAATGTGGCTGACCTGAAAGATAGCCTAGTCTAACTTAATACATGACACATTGGGGCCAGTGAAATGAATGACATCTGAGCAATATGGCCATTAACTTTCAAGAATTTCGAATTGAATGGGGCTGGACTGTAATATGGAAGAAAGTGGTGCCTCCATCAACACTTCAGTTGAAATGTCTTCACAACTCATGCTTCTGAACTCAACCTGTAGGAGATACAAAGGGCAGTGCTAAATTGCAGTCACTGACAAAAGGAACATGTCTCTGGCACTCTTGGGGGCACAGTTCAGAGAATAAGGGGATACCATATTTCAGAAGCACACACTAGAATGAGTGAATGACAGACTTAATGGCTGGATCCCACATGCTCTACAGAGCCCTATATGGAAGTGTTTCACTCCTTGGGATTTCTGTTGACTTATGATTGGCCCATGTGGAAGGTGTATGGAAGAGTGACAGATTCCAAGTGTCCTCATCCCTTATTCTCACTTAATCTGGGAAGGAAGACAGTAGGGCAAATCTACTCCACTGAAAGACCTCTATTTGGGTCCTTTCCATTTAAGCCAGAATGCTAACCCCATAATATAGAATTGGATGATCCTATAAAGCAAGTCACTGGAGTTCATGATCCCTAACATGGCTCTGGTTCAATACCTTCTGACAAGAATCCAATAGAGAATGGATCCTTCATCTAGGGACCTGGAATGCAGGCTGCCCCACCTCAAGAGGTGATAAAATGATGAAAAGCTTGTTGTCCTGGTTTGTCATTCCTATGTGATGAAGGTTCAAGACAACAGGTGACTTTCTATGGCAATACAAACATCAAAGATATTTGCCTGTCCATAAATGTGCCCAACAAACATCTGTACCAGGTAATTTCATGCCATGTTCTCTACCTTGCAATGGATGTTATAACACATTGAACAGACTACCTACTTGTGCTCTCTGGAAGAGTTAGGAGCCCTGACCTGGCCCTGTCCTTGCTAACACTTATTCTGTCTCATTGCTTTAAGGCAACTTGGGTTAGTTTCTATTTTGACCCTACCTTGTAGGTACATAGCAATGACATCAACTCTTTGAAGCAATATCACCTCTGCTTTGGAGACATCAGGCTTTTTCTCCCAAAGAACCTGTAGAATTCCAGGTTACAAAACTCAGTGTGTGGCTCTGAATCAAGGATGACACATGGCCTGCATGCTGTATTCAATTCAATTACCACTCTTCCAGCCTCAGATCTGCATGAGCTAGTGTCCAAGAGGCTGAGCTGTGAACTTGACATTAGACTTCCCAAATTCATTTTAGACTTATGTTCTATACAACAGACTTTAGTGTCTCTGCATAGACATTACCCTCCTTATTGTGATATCTACTAGTGTCACTTGGTATGCTGTGGCTTTTGGTCTCAAATTGGGGACATCAAGTTTCCTCATCCCTTGCTCACCTATCCTGAAGGGAGGACAATAGGACAGATCCACACCATCTCTACTTGAGATCTTTCAAATTAAGCCAGAAAGTGATTCGTAATGAACGAATGTCATATAAGGCAAGTCACCTAGAATGTTGTAGGGAGATCCTCACATTTGGATCTGGTTGAATTTGTTTTTGACAAGCATCCAATGAAGATAGGTGATCCTACCAGAAGGAGGTGCTGAAATGATTGAGGGCTGATGAGCTTTTTCTGGTTTGTCATTCCTGTGAGATGACATTGGAGGTGCCCAGGTGGTCCTCCATTTCAGAAATATCTTTAAACTTCCAAGTTCTTGGCACATGGGCACATGTAGGTTGTATAACAAATGTCAAGATCATTCTCGGAGTTCTCAGTCTCCTCCCTTATAGACCATATGAACATTGTAATCTATGTATGGTAATACAGCTGCTGATGGCTCTGAGTGTGATAAGAGCTATTTAACATGGCCCTGACCTTTTTAACACGACCCTATTCTCTATGTATCCCATTGCTAATGCACCTTGAGGTGCAGCTATCGGGTTGTGGTTGTTTGCCTCTAAGTGAGCAGTTGCAGTGGTCTCATCCCCAACTTGGGAAAACATCCAGAACTTTCTCCCTACAGTCCTCATGAATCCTTGATAAAATGATATACAGGGTGTGGCTCTAAATTGAGAATGACAGTACACACCTGGTATTCTTCAGTGGGTCCTGGTCATTGGTGCGTGACAGATCCAAAAGTTGACCCTTGCAGACCGGCAACTAGTGAATGTGTTTTCAATGACTTTCTGCAAAGACTCAGCAAACATGATCATCTAGAGAGCTCCATCAGATGATGGCTACTCTACTGGAAGATAGACTGCTACCCTTTGTATATGCCATAACTCTGCGGTCCCACAAACACTTGTGAATTGTTACATTTGCCGTGTCCAAATACTACATATGAGCATTCAAGGCAACTTAAAGTTGTAATTTGCTTGAACATGTGCTTCTACACTGACCATGTGGCATGTAATGTCAGTTATCACAAGTTAAGGAAGGACATTAAGAGTGTTGCTGTCGGATGGGAGAGGCCACACATAAAATGTTACCGGTGTTACACTGAAGTGTTATGGGGTTGAACCATGAGTCATGGTTTTTGATTTCCTAGTTGATTCAGTTTTAAGTCTCTCCTCACTCACCTGTTCCATCCTCAAAGTTCTTGTTAGATCTTGCAAGACGCTTCTGTCTGAGAACCACACTTGGACTTTAGGTCAGCAGTAAACTGACATACGACATATGGGCTCAGATGCCAATAAAGCAAATAGCCCTGCACCCAAAAGGATCGTTGACAATGTGATGGGACTATTCTAAACTTAGACTGGTGACCAAGTGACTTGGCAATGGTCATACATGTAATAGATGTTCTTGGTGGGGTAAATGGGGCTTTCGCACGTGTTCAAACTTGTCCACAAGGTAATGTGAGCACCTGACATGTTACTAAGGGCTTGGGCTCCTATTCCTCTGGAAGGTAAATTCTACTAGCCTGAAAAGTGCATCCCTCGGCTCTAGAGGTGCTGAACCACCATTAGTCCCCACAGATCTTTGAATACTTTGGGGAGGTATGGCTGAGTAGCTATGCCTGTAAGCACATATCAAATACCCTAATGATCTGAATTTGGATCTGAGGTGTGTCTTATAGAGGAGGGTTTCTAACCTCCATACTTTTGTGTTTAGAGTCCCAACCCAATGATGAACTCCAGGCTGACCTCAAATTCACAGATCCACCTGCTGGAATTAAAGTCCTGTATTACAGCTCAGCTCTGCTTTCTTATTGAACCCAGTACCACCAGCCCAGGGGATGGCCCTACCCACAATGGTCTTGGCCTGGACCCACCCCATCAATCATTGATCAAGAAAATGGCCCTGTAAGCATCCCTAGAATCTTATTTTTAGGGAGGCATTTTCTCAATTGTAAAGCCCTTCTCTCAGATGACTTGAGCTTGTGTCATATTGACATAAAATTATCCACATAATGGTAGACCATGACAAAATGATACATGGGTCAATATAGGATGGATTTTTGTGGGGTATGACCTTCCTGGTTATCGGTAAGGAAATAGATTTGAGTCTGATATAAAAACAACCCGTGTCTTCCGAGCCAGGTCCCATCTGTCCTGAAAAAATAGGGGCCTGCATGTAGGAGAGGTTTGAGGGTAGTGTTAAATTTCAGTGACCAAAGGGATGGTCTCATGTGTCACTCCTTGGTCTCAAGTCTAAGAATCGGGTTGGCTTACTCTTCAGTACATGTATATCATAATCAGTGGGTGATAGAAATTGGCCTCTAGAACCTACCTGGCCCTTGATCACTTGTCTCTGGCAGGATTTTTCTTTTTAATAACAATTGTTTCAAGTAGAGGGGTATGAGCAAGAGAATAAGTTTCCTCATCCCTCGCTATCCTATCTGGGAGAAAAGACATAGGGCAGATGTGCCTCAGCTCTATTTGGGTTCCTTCAAATTTGGCCATGAAAGCTATCCAGTGTGGGATGGACTCTTCTTGGAGAGCCCCACGTTTGGATCTGGCTGAATTTATTTTGACAATGATCCAATGAAAGATGGCTCCTTCATCTAGGGCCACATTCAGAGGTTGTTCTACCACCGAAGATGCTGAAACGACCCAGAGCTTAAGATGAGATTTCTGACTTGTCTTTCCTGTGTCAGGTAAGATTGAAATGACCGGACCAGGTGATCTTCCATTTCTGGGAGCAGCTTAAATGCCAGGTTCTTACACGTTGACACATGTCGGGATCATCTTCTTCAGGCTCTCAGCCTCATCACTTAGATATGAGAATATTCCTGATGCTCTGAGCATGACAGCAGCTACTCAATGTGGCTGTGATCTTAACATGATGAACCCATTCTCTATGCACCTCATTGCTCAAAAGCACCTTGGGATGAGACACTTGAGTTGGTGGTTTGCCTCTCCTTGGTGACCAATTTCAGTCCTCTCATCCTGAACTTGAGACATCCAGGACCTTCTCTCAACATCTTAATCATTAAAACTTGAAGGCTTGCTCCTCAAAAGATTTAAGGACTCATAAGTCTGTCAGGGTGCCTGAGTCACTATCACTGTGCTGGACACTGTCCCTGCTCATCTCTGTAGCCATGGGATTCTTGTGGGTCCTGGTCTTTTGTACAAGTCATGCCTAAAAAGATCCTTGAAGACATGTGAGGTGATAAGATGGTGCTGTGTTTAAGGACCTGCCCCAGTAAACTACCTAGAAATAACCTTCAATAGAGAGAATGATGGCCATCCTATTGCAGACTGACTGCTGCTCTTTGTATATGTCATAACTCTGCAGGCCTACAAAGGCTTGTGGCTTCTGTTATGTTTGCACAACTTCCAACCAGTACATATGAGCACTTGAGGCAAATAAAATTGTGGTTTTTTTTTTTCTTTTCTATCACCTCAGCTTCTACACTGACCATTCTTGTGGCCTGTTGTGTCAGTTAGCGCATAAGGCTGGGAATATGTTGACTGAGTGTTGCCTTCAGATAGGAACAGGACCATGGAATGTTGAGGTGCTTTCTGGAGACAGTGTTTGAAGCATGATGCTCACTGTTGCTTTCTAGGTAGAATTTTAAGAAGTTTCCCTTTTTTTCCCATTTCATCCAAGTTCTTGTTAGAACTTGCAGTGGGACACTTCATATTTTGCAGAGAAACCATGCTTAGACTCAAGGTCAGCATTTGAACACTCTTTTCTCTACCTTTTTCATCTTTGTACAATCCCAGTCCTCTGACCAATTTTCTGTGAGGTACGTGGACTTAAGATTCTCAGGGTATCAAGTATTTTGGCTCTTCGACACATTTTCTTTTTCTGCTTGTCTTTGGAGACAAGTTTCCCAGTAAACATGACTTAAAAACTCAAAAGGTACAATAAGGTAGCCTGAATTCCAAAGTATAAGAAAAACGCATAGAAACTAGAATAGAAAACTCTGGCCTCCTGTAATGGCTAGAACAGAAGGTAGGTGGGTACCTCAGTCATACCTAGATATCCAGCACCACTCTCCTTGTAGTTGTGACTTGAATATTTCATATGTGACATGCTATTGCAACTAAGACATTTTGAGTTCAACTGAGGTTTGGATACAATAGTTGCCTTCTGTGAAAGGCACTTGGGTATCCCCTGTAACCAGAGTGAACATCTCCCTCACATTAAGCCTTATGGACTTAAAGACACTGATTGGAGCTGTCGTTGCTATGCTAAGCCTTTTTAGTCAGGTCTGAATTCTTACATTGCAGTAGCCATATCCTATGTGGGCAAGAGACCATGGTAGTAAAGACTTTTCTGAGAAACCCAATTACATAGGAATGGGACTGTTATCCTCTGTGGTTGCTAGACAGGATCGCAAGAAATGCCTTGATGCAAGAGTAGAACTTTTCCAACACTTGGTTCTTATTGTCATGTGAACTGTAAGAGCCAAATGGCCACCTTCATAGTAGATGCACACATGTGGGAACCTGGGAAGTTCCTCCTGGCAGTGCTGGAGAACTAGGAACATCTGAAGAGACTGCCTCTCATCACCCGGTCTTTAATGACCATGCTGACTCACTATAGACTGCCCTCGTAGACAACATCCTGTCAAGATGTTAGAAGCAGGGCTCTACCATGGTTGTCTTAAGTTAGGGTTACTATTGGTTGTGATGAAAAACCATGGCCAGAGTATCTTAGTGGGAGGAAAGAGCTTCTTCAGTTTATACTAACTTCAGTGCATCATCAAAGGAAAGTGAATACAGGAATCGAGCCGGACTGGAATTTGGAGGCAGGAGTTGATGTAGAGGCCCTGGAGGAGTGCTGCTTACTGATTTGCTCCTGTCTTTCTCCGCCTTTTTAGACTCCTGGACCCCAAGAATGGGGATGGCACTAGCCCCCTGATAAGGCTGGGCCTTCATCAATCACTAAGAAAATTCCCTACAAGCTTTCCTATAGTCGGATCCTCTCGGAGGCATTTTCTCAATTGAGGCTCCCTCCCTGATGACTTTAGCTTGTGTCACCTTGACAAAACTACCCACCTTGATTGACCAACTTTCAATTTGACACACAAACACATCACCATTAAACTGCCTTTGCTTTCTTGTTCATCCCCAAGAATATTACATTAAAAAAAAACTTTAAAAATACAGTCTTTACAAATTCAAACCACTGAAAGTCAGTCTCTCTAAAATAGCCAGAGTTCTTACTGGATCCCTGTAATATGCTAAATTACTTCAAGAGGAAAGAACCCAGGGCACACAGTCACAATCTAAACCAAACGTGTTAAATAACTTCAATGTCTGGGAATCACTCACAATCTTCTGTGCTCCTAAAGGGGCTTGTATCACTTCTCCAGCTCCACCCTCTGCAGCACACACCAATTGTCTTCCAGGCTCTGGCTGGATCCACTCCACTGCCGCTCCTGTTCTTGGTGGTCCTGCCTTAGTACAGGCATCTCAAATCCTGGGATCTTCTGCTGCAATTTGGGTTTCTCCAATAGCCTCTCACAGGGTCACTTCATGATGCCAAACATCAGCTGCTCTTATGACCTCTTCATGTCTTCAAAACCCAGAACTACCTGGGTGACTTAACACTACCAAGTTTATCTGCCAGCATGAGGTACAGCCTTGGCCACCCTTGTAACACAGCCTCTGTGTGCTGAGTCTTGGGAAACACTTGCAGAAAATTTTGCCTCTGTGATGCTGGTCTTATTTTTTTGGTCTCCCCTGCCCCCCATCTACTCCATTTCTCTTCAGAAAAGGGCAGGCCCTCTCATGTGAATATCAACCAGCCATGACATAACAAGTTGCAGTAAGACTAGGCGTCTATTCTATTAAAGTCTGGAGTAGGCAACAGTTAGGAGGAAAGGGGCTCAAAAGCAGGCAAGAATCAGACATCTCCTGTTACATAAGGAGTCTCGCAAAAAGACCAAGCTACACAACTAACATGTATGCATAGGGCCTACCTAGGTCAGTCCAAGCAGGCTCCTTCATTGTTTCAGTCTCTGTGAGCCCCTATGAGCTCAGGCTAACTGGTTCTGTGGATTTTCCTTATGTCCTTGACCCCTCTGGCTCCTACAGTCCTTCCCCTCTTCCACAGGATTTCCCAAGCTGGACCTAATGTTTAGCTGTGGGTCTCTGCATCTGTTTCTATCAGTTGCTGGATGAAGCCTCTCTGACAACTGTGCTAGGTACCAATCTGAATATATCAGAATAATCATTAGGGAATATGATTAGGAATCATTTCATTGACTTTTGTCATGTTTGGTTCTATTCTACATCTCTGGACTTTCCTACCTCTGCGTCTAGGCAGTGTCTCGGGTGGACTCCCTCTGTGTCTCAAGCTGGACCAGTCACTGGTTGGCCACTCCCACAATTACTGCACCATCTCTTACCCTAGCATATCTTGTAGGCAGGGTAAGTTGCAGGTCACAGATTTTGGGGCAGGGTTGGTGTCCCAATCTCGCCACCAGAAGTCTCTCCTGGTTGTAGGAGATGGCTGGTTCCTGCTTGGTGTCCCCTACTACTAGAAACCTTTGCTAGGGTTACACATTGATTCTGTGAAGTTTCTATCTCTCCCCTGAAATGCTTTCCAATTCCAGTCATTTTTCTCAGTATTTTCTCCCTCCCCCCACCTTGATTCCTTCCTGTTCCCAACCCCACCTGCCCCCGGTCCACCCTCAATCTATTTTCCCTTCCCACAGAGATTCTTGTGTCCCCCTTAAAGCCTTCCTTGCCACTTAGCCTCTGTGGGTCTGTGGGTCATAGTGTGGTTTTTATCTTTTACAGCTAATACCCACTTGAGCACATACCATATTTGTCCTTCTCAGTCACCTCACTCAGGATGACTTTGTAGGTCTCATAACTACCACTAATTTCTCAGCTCCAAATTTCAGCAAAATGTCTCGGCACCAATTGTCCCAGTAAGACAAAGGGCTTACTATAGCACTTCTGGTCTCTTGTTAATCAGTCAATTCTTAAGCTTCAGTAACCAGAGCCATAGAATTGTAATTTAAAATAACAAATGGCCCCCTATAGAGACTTGAAATTTCCCTCAAATTTCACAAGTCAGGCTTCTATCTTCTGCATTGCCCTGGACATTCTTTTCTTTAATTTTTATGTGCATTGTTTTTGCCTGCAAGTATACCTGAATGAGGGTGCAGGATACCCTGGAAAGGAGTTAGTTGTAGCTGCCATGTGGGTGCTGGGAATTGAACCCAGGTCCTCTGGAGAACAGCTAGTGTTCTTAACCACCAAGCCATCTCTCCAGGCCCCCACTCTTTACTTCCAAGCTCCTAAAATAACAAAGCTCATTGAGTTCTTAGCATCTAAATGGCTTTTCTAGTTCAAGTCCTCCCCAAAACATGTTCAGGTCTGTTAACAGAAATGCCACACTATCTTGGTACCAATTTAGTTAGGGTTACTATTGCTGTGATTAAAAACCATGACATAAGCTAAGCATCTTGGAAAAAAAGGATTTGGTTTCAACTTCCACATGGCAGTTCATCAGGCAAGGAAATCAGGACAGGAACCTTGAGCAGGGCAGGAACTTGGAAACAGGAGCTAATGCAGAAGATATGGAGGCTTACTCCTATAGAATCCAGGACCACCACTTGAAGGATGGCACCACTCCCAATGGCTTGGCCCTTCCCCATCAATGACTAATCAAGAAAATATCCTACAGGCCTGCCTACAACCTGATCTCATGGAGGCATTTTCTCGATTGTTAATTGACAAACCATTCACACAATGGTACATACAGTGTACATACACTCGCCACACTAGGCTTGCATTCTCAGAAGCAACCTTATCCTACATATTAAAGGCAATGTCTGGCCTTGTGGTCATAGAAGCAGGACTGATGACAGACGAAACAGGGTTTTGTAGCAAAGATCTCATTGGAATGCCTTTCTCCCCGGAGTATTTCCACACCTCAGGACTTAGTTGTGTAAATTTGGCTCTAAGTATTTTAGAGTAGTCATAGCCTTCCAGAAGGACAGCAAATATAGCCCCTGGGTCAGCTTTCACATCTTGGCAGTATGATGAAGAAGGTTCTTCAGGTCAAGCAAAGAGATTATGATACAAATTGATCTTGGTAAGCTGAGAACACTGGGTCAGGGCGGGCAAGATGGCATCAAGAGGGAGCAGTGCAACTTGATGGATCCTCAATTGCAGGGTTTGAAGGGTATTGTGATTCTCTCAAGCAGAACCACAACAAGCTTAGGGCATGAAACAGAGCTCTATTCCACTTAAATTCAGATGAGTGAGGTCACGGATGTTCAGGCACTGGCTCAGGTAATCCAGGTCTGACTGAGAGCCAGCAGTAAGTGACTGACAGTGTCACCGAGGGGTTGTTCGGGCACCTGAGCCACTCTTCAAGGCAGCCTGTTAAAAAGTAGATGTCATTTCCACAGGGATACTGCAGGCAGGGGCGTTTGGAGAACTGAGAAAGCAACAGGCTTATCCATTCTGGCTCTGCAGCAGCATCAGCCCTGAAGGGCCTCAGAATACTCTCTAGGGTGAGATGGTGGGGGAGGGGGGAGGCGAAGCCACCACTGACTCAATCGCAGCCTATACCACATGTACCAGGTTGAAAAGCTGTGTGGAAGTGAAGACAGGTGTATCCCAAGCGTGCAGCTTTCTGCAGCATAGATGAAAGGAGCTTTTTGCCGGTTGGCCCACTGCAACAAGTGTGTGGCACATTCATTGAAAGTGGCTTTCATGATTTCAAGTTCAGTTACTACTGTGAAAGGCTTCTTCTGCCCAGAGTTAGGACACATCTCCACTGACTGCGGCTGCCTTAGGGCTGGTGGGGAGCAGTTGCCTGCATGGCTTCCAGCATTAAGGCTCCAGAAGTCGAGGTTCTCATTTATCCAATTGAGCACTGAGTTTTGACCTGGGATGAACCTTCTCTGTAATCGGCACATCTAGTCCATCAAGGAGGGCTTTCCGAGTCTCAGGTGGGGGTTGTAAAGCAGGCCTCCTGCAGGAAGGCATAAGGCATGGGAAAGGCCAGGCAGGCACCATGGCCATCAGGATGTTTAAGTCTGAATGCCACCTCAAACATCTGCTGGAACATCCCCACGGGCAGATCCTTCAGAGTAGAGATGATCCAGCCCTCCTCCCTCAGCAGCCTCTCTAGTGCCAGTTGCACAAGTGTGGGTAGGGCCTGGACTCCCATTCCGACAGGTTCTCAGTGATCATGATCCTGAGGAAACTGATTTGAACACTGGCAACAGGTCTCCAGATGATTCCAACGGGCGCCAGACAC
This sequence comes from Cricetulus griseus, assembly GCF_003668045.3. Classification (NCBI taxonomy): domain Eukaryota; kingdom Metazoa; phylum Chordata; class Mammalia; order Rodentia; family Cricetidae; genus Cricetulus; species Cricetulus griseus. Next base: position 99,866,616 of record NC_048597.1, read on the forward strand.
CAAGATGCCGAAGGTTTCTGATTGCTCTGCCTAAAACCGAGAAACCTCCCTTCCCTATTGTAGCCACACACCTGCCAGCCAAAGTCTGCCATCTGACTGAATAATTGTATGCTTTATTATCAATAAGTGATTCGTGTTAAAGTGAGTTGGCCTCTGTAGCATGCATGCCAGACTTTTCTTCCAAGGACAGAACCCAACCTCTGTTCTTGTTGGGTGTCCAGGGAATTCCAGAATTCCTGAGTGACTAGAACTTACCTTGACTTTGATGTCCACATGTGCATATACAGCCTTAATGGGAGCCTATGAATTGGGAATGGCCACCCTCCTGGTTTGTAGCTGCTTCTCTTCGCTTAGAGGGACACCTTGTATTTTCTACAGGCGTGTGCTGGTCTTTGAGGAAGAGTGGGCTGTTGTGGACATAATGTCTTCATAGCTTCCTAGCTGACTGACATACATAGGTAGAGGGAGAAGATTCTTCATGTGATAGGATCTGTAGCTGAGTCAATGTGCACATACCACTATCTATTTTAAAGATAAAAACGGCATCACATTGTTCTGGGACATTCCCAAAGAGCATGCTGATTTGGAGTTTGTGTGGCACCAAAAGGATTTTGTGTGTGTGTGTGTGTGTGTTTAATGAGTTGTGAGGATGATACAGAAGTCTCTGGGGCATTTGTGCATGAGTGACCGAATACCCTCTAGGATGAGGGGGTGGAGATTCCTCATCTGTCCCAAGTAAAGAAAAATATGCGCAATGGTTAGAATAGGACTCTGACCGTATTAGCACAGACCAGCTGGTGCTTAGGAGTCTTTGCCTCCAAGTCCAGAGACAAAAGTGAACTTAAACTCCCAGAGAGGAAGATTTGAACACGCCTTTCATGGGTCCTGACTGTTTCTTAGAATGTCCAGAACTGTGTTTTGAGATCAGAAGTGAACTTGAAACTGAAATACAAATCTGGGGGCCTTGAGGAGCATACAGAGGGGGGTTGTCTCCCTTACCTTGACTTCGGTGTCTACCTGTATTCTCAGCAAGTGGAGGAGATTCTTGGGTGTGCGTTGCTGGCTTCTGAAAGTAATCCACAACACCCTATGTTGTACTGGATGGAGGGCCAGCTGCTGATTTACTCTGCCCCCCATGGTCATGAAGTAACTGTCCTTAGTTTATCTCAACCTCATAAGGTGAGGCAGACCCTGACAAGTGAGTATGTCATCGAGTAACGTGATAGAGGATCTAGCCAATAAAGCAAAGAAATGCAAAAAAAAAAAAAATGGTTCAGACAGGCAGAGAGTTGGAGGGATAGAGGTTTAATCTCACACAGGATAGAGCTCCAAGTCTTCCCATCTGACTTGTGGCCTTGGCATTATTACATAGTGTGGCCCCCATGAAGGAAGCTCAAATTCTGCCCCCACTTGAAAACATACAAAGCACCATATCCCGTGGCTTCACATGAACTTATGTCCCAAATGGTGGAGAATTCCCCATCTGCTCTTAAAGGAAAGTTGAAATTCTCCACTAAGGAAAAGGGGAATTTTCCTATCTTCTCATGGTTTGAGCATGAACATTGGCACACGTTCATGGGACAGGAATGTTATGATGGGAGTAAGTGACTTCATTCCTCCCCAGGCATCTAGTTTCTAACCTTTGATGGCTAAGATCGACACTAGACCTGCAGTGTCTCTGTCTCACTGAGTCAGGCTCAGGGGACCCTGGAGGAATTGAAGGACATCTCCTGAGTTTTAGTACCCAGTGGGTGCTGTAACTCATATTTGTGGGCCTTCAGTCTGACCCAGTCTGACTTGCCTAGTTCATACCTGAAAAGGGAGTGTGGATTGAGAAATGGCAGGTAAAGACACTAAGAGACATCACAGGGTAAGAGTCGGGAGGGCAATCTAGTTAATGCTGGATGCCTCAAGTTTATTCAGCGTTCTTAAGTACTCCAACAAAAAGGGGAATATGGCAAAAAAGACTTTGTTCCTTGCAAATGGTAGACTTAATTCTCCAAACATTTGGTAACACCTTAGACTCCTCACTATCTGGCCTTGAGGGTCAAGGGTAACCAAACCTCAGACCAAGTCTGTTAGATAAGACATCTATGACCAAGATCAAACATCCTATAGTAGCCTTGGAAGAGTTAAGGACAGCTTTGAACTCTCTGCCCTTAAGTCGAGATGAAATGGAGCTATCTCTGTGGGCCCCAACAAGCCTCTGCACAGTGAGCTGTGCTGTTCTCAGATGTGCTCATGCTGTCTTTGTGTCTGGGGTTCTTATCCAAGCAGATGCCTGGTACACTAGGGAATTTGAACTCTGACCACACTCAAACTCTGGGGTTCCCACAGACTCCCTTCTGCTAACCCTCTTCCTGAGATCCCTGTTCTCCCCAGGGTGGAGCAGAAACAAGACCAATGTCGGACACCAAGTTTGAGACTTCAATTTTTTGAAATCATGATTATAGGTTTTATCAGAATGAGCCATGAGACAAGGCTGGGTTGAATTGTCCTGTGTCATTCTATTTTCTGTTTGCCTTTTTGTGTCCCTGTGCTGGAAATGGTGGCCAATGGTGAGGCTGGGCAAGCTCCCATGTTCAGCTAGCCAGAAGGGGTTGACTTTCTTCTGTCTTGATCAACTGATGTTAATGGACAAAGCTTTGGTTCTGCATGTCCTTGTTCTTTGGTCTGTATTAAGGACTGTTTCTCATTAGAAGGAGGTACAATCTAGGGGTGCCTTTAATTCTATTGTTAGGCACTCAAGGGGCAAATAACTGTAAGCTTGCCAAGTTAGGGTGTGTCTACTGTGTGGTTCCTCCTAAGACATGAATATATATCTGCCCTAAACAAGTGTTGAAGAGTTCACTCTTTTGTCCTGTCTTGTTTCTGTCATGACAAAACATTGACTAAAACCAACTTGGAGGAAAGGATTTGTTTCATAGTACAAACCATAGGAGGGAACAGGGGCAGAAACTATCAAAGTCTGGCCTTCCATCAAGAAAATACCTCAGACATGCCCATCAGCCAACCTGATGGAGGTGATGTCTCCATTGAGGTCCCCTTTCTGCACTGTCAGGCTGACAACCAAAACTAAGCATCATGTGGCCTTGCTGAGCTGGATTCAGTTCACCTTGGACAAATGAAAATAAACATGGATTTTAAAAATCTCATACCGGGAAATTATTGCTTTGAAGACCTCTTGTGTGACATAGTGGCCAGGAAGCTTCAGAGCTGCTCATCTAAGTTTGACAACTTTTACAAGGAGGGCAAACAGACATTAACAAGAACCAAAAGTTTGCATATTTCTATGGTGAGAACCATTGAGCTTGCTCTGAGCTTGAAGTGTGCTGACTGTGGTAGATGGTCAGTCTGTCTTTTGGGGGGAGGGACAAAGAGCACACTGTAGTGAAGTGTCCTAAATCCTGAGCAGATCACAGCTCTTCAACTGAGATGGAAGCCTGAGTCTGGGCATCTTTCTCAACTCATTGCCTTGCAATGCATTGGGTCCTTTGTCACAGAAACAAGCCTACTGCTGCATCGGGCAGTGAATTTAAAGCTGGGAAAAGATGCAGTCTCAGAGGTATAGCCTTTTAGGTATCAATGACAAGATGGTTGGTTAGAGAAAGTTGTTCACCCTGCTACCAAGAAAGTCAGAAAAATCTGCATACAGTGGCAAAGGATTATTGACAGTATCCCTCCCCAGTTTTTTTGTTTCTTGTTTTTTAACATGCTTTCTTTTCTGGCTTATTGGGTATAACTTGAATTCAGCATTAATTTCTTTTTTAAAGGTCTCCGAAATAGAATTCTCAATGTATACAAAAGTAAAATATAAGAATAGATTTAAGAGGAACTTGTGAAACGTTAAGGCATTGTTTTTGACCATTAATTTATTAAAGATTCTGCTATTTGACAGCTGCTATTGTTTACATAGTCTGGTTTTTGTTCTGCTCTATGCTGGGAACAATTTTCTGTGTTCTACATTTTCAGTCAGGAGTTGTGCTATAGTTTGTCACATACTGTCCTAGAATCTGTCTCACCATGGAAATATGCAAAGTTTTGGTTCTTTTCAACATGTGATTATTTAAAACATGGTTTATACTTAAAGTCATAGGGCTTAAAGAGGGCGAAAATGGGGATTATATGTAAGAAACAGGATCTGCTTTCTCACTTCAGTGGTGTGGAGGATGATTACTGTTTTAACTCTATTATCTCAAGGGAGCTCAATAAAGGCTAGCCAACCCTGATGCATGTATAGGCAACAGCCCATGGACTGATACTAATAAACAGCTGATGCCAAATCTACCTGGTTCCCAATGAGATAGACCACACTGAAGAAACTTCTATCTCAAACTCCCCAGCAACTTGAAATTGGCCTAAATGGCCACAAGTGCTTGAATGAGTTACAGGTCATCATACCCATCATAGAAGATGGAGATGTTGCTTTCCATGTATGGGAAGAAGAGGTTCGTTGGAATCTGTTTAGGGGACCCAGGGAGCTGTCCCAGGATTTCCTCCAGGATTCTATCTGCCTCTTACACACTGGTATAAACCCTTATTTGTCCAAGTAACTAATAGTCTCCCATCCACTGTGGTCCCTGCTGCCTCCTCCGCCCAGCCCACCCAACTCGATGGCTTTCTTGAACCTCGCTGGCCTCCATTTGCCACCACATCCTTTGAGCCATCATGACAGCTTGCCAAAGCCACGATGGTCCTCTTGAGCTTCACTCCTCTCCATGGACCACCAGTAGCACCTGTGAGGTAACTAGTGTCTTAAATTCTAATTCCAACCCCAAGTATCACCCAACATGATGGAGTGGCACAAAAGAATAAGCCAGAATAACTTGGTTAAACCCTGGCGTTGTATACATGCAAATGGCCGTTTGCTTCCCCCACACAATCAAATGCCATTGTGCAATTGGTCTTCATAGCCCAAGTGAGTTTATCCTCGGTTGAGCCAGAAAAATCAAGCTGAGAATAAGTCGCACAGTGGTGGCCCCAGTCTATCTCCCTATTGTTGGGAGCATGGTGTGAAGGATAGTCCACCTCTGCATATCCAGAGAAACCAGGAATGTTAAAGCACAGGATTCTCTTTCCCAATGGGAAAGATGAAAAACTCGTACAAGGAGGGTGAATGTGGCTAGTGATCTAAATAACCCTTATAGCCAGAGTCTCCCCCAAGCTCCCACAATCAGGACCCCAGAGGTGGCTAACAGTCCAAATGGCCTCTACACTAATGTGACTAAGACCAGCCCAGACCCTTAAGCCCGACCCTTAGGCCCTTAAACTAGTAAAGGTAGTGAATCTCGAGAACCCATCTTGGAGGAAATGACATGTACCCACAATTAAGTTTCAATGTAATTATGCTTTTGGGGGCCCTGGAGATTGTGTTGCATCAGGAAACTTTTCTTTTTCAAATTGTACTGGGCTTAAATACATTAGGAATAAACAGCCTGTTAGACTCGCCAAAGCCCTGATCCCAGTTGGCAGAGTCAATCCTGCACTAGGTTTTCATGATCTCTTCGAGTGGTCTGCTTGCCTGCATGACACCTGCAGGGACCACCTCACCCTATGATCTTGAAAGGTGTGGCAAACAGAGGTGTGTGCCATTACCTTGTCTCCACTCAGAACACAGCTAAGGAACCTGTCGTGTCATGTACCCATAGGCCTGGTCTGTCCATCTTCAAATTTCAGTCTACCCACGTGCACACAAATCAAAACACAACATCAGAAACCATAATCAAGCAAAACACCACTAAGATGTTTTTTAAATGCCCAATATGAGACAAAAAACAATGGCTCATACAAAATTAAGTATGTCTTGGTGTTGGCCATCTGCCACAAGGCATGGAGCCTGCCTTTAAGTGTGGGGTACTAATTTTCTTTTGCAAGAAGTTGTCAGTTAGGGATGAGAGCTCATGGCCACTTGCCCCTCTCAACACTGGGACTCCATCTGACTTGTACCTGTACAGACCCTGTGCATGCTGCCACAGTCTTAGTTCACATGCTGTGTCTGGAAGACGGTTTCCTTGTGATTATCCATCCTGTATGGATCTTACTTGCAGAATCCTCTTCCACATAGTCCGAGTCCTGAAGGGGAATTAGGACTAAGTGTTCCAAGGTCTCACTAGAGAAAAATCTTGACACAGCTTACTGGGTTGTACACGACATTTTTTGTAAGTGTCTAAAAGCTTTTTCTACAGAAAATAATGGTGCCAAACTTGCATTCATTTGGCTTGACTTTTGAGGTCACCAGGCTTGGTTAATGGAGTCTTTTATAATTTTTTTCCTTTATTTTGTATGCTGACGAGTTTCCCCTTCCTCCTCCTGTGGCTCCCCGTCTGCCCCCTCCTGTGGCTCCCCATCTGCCCAAGGCCCTGGAGTGCTGCTTACTGGCTTGCTCAGCTGCTTTCTTATAGATCCCAGGAGACCACCAGGCCAGGGATGGATCCATCTACAGTGAGCTGGGCCATCCTTTATCAATCACTAAAAATGTAGCCACTGTGGAAATATTTAGCAGTTCCTCAGAAAACTAGAAAGTGATCTACCTTAAGACCCAGCTAGACCTGAACAAGGGGGAGCTCATGGACACCAGACTGATGGCTGGGAAACTAGCATAGGACTGATCCAGACCTCCTGAATGTGGGTGTCAGTTAGGAGGCCTGGGCAATCTATGGGGCCTCTGGATCAGTGTTTATCCCTAGTATATGACTGGACTTCAGGAGCCCATTCTGCATGGAGGGATACTCTCTCAGCCTAAAGTCAAATGATAGACTTTGAAGATTCCCCCATGGAAGGCCTCACCCTTCCTGGGGAGCAGAAAGGGGATGGGATAGGGCGTTGGTGGGGGGAAGCTGGGGAGGGAAGAGGGAACTGGAATTGACATATAAAACAAGATAGCTTCTAATTTAAATCAAAATGAAATAGCATGAGCTATAACAGTAATAGTGTTTCTTTTAGGCAGAGAAGGGCGGCGGGACCTGCTGGGACAGAAAACTTGCATTACACCACACACAGAATCAACTAAGTAGGACTCAGGGGCTCACAGACTAAAGTGACAAATCACACACCCTCTATGGGTCTGAGCTAGGGCTTCTGAATATATGCTATGGTTGTGTATCTTGGTGCCCTTGTGGGATTCCTAACAGCAGGAAAATGGGAGTGGTCTTGCCTGCTTTTGAGACCCTCTTCATCCTACAGGGTTGCCTCACTTGATGTGCCATTTGTGCCGAGTCTTACTGTAACTTGTCAATGCTGTGTTTAGTTGCTATCCCTGGGAGGCCCACTCTTTTCAGAACAAACTGATGGAGTGGTTGTGGGGGGAATCTGGGGAGGATGGACTGGAAGGAGGGGAAGGAGGGGAAACCTGCTGTGGGAGCACAGTAAAGTAGGGGGGAGGGGGGGAGGGGAAGGTTCTACAAGTTTGCTTACAAGCCCAACCTTCTGTAGGTATTTTCTCAATTGAGGCTCCCTCTCAGACGACTCTAGCTTGTGTCAAGTTGGCAGAAAACGGGCTAGCACATGGTCTCTGAACAAATGCAGTTCAAATGTCTTTGTTATACACAGTGGATTGCATGTCCCCACTTCTGACAGAAGTCCTCTTATTGGATGGGTATAACTCCTGTATCTCTACACACTGACCTGACCCAGACTTGGAAGGGCCAAAATTAAGTTAACCCCAAGCCCTAGTGGAAAAAGCTTGGTTAGATCATTCCTATGTCTGACATTTTCAGAGTGCTGATCTGAAATCTTGAACATACTGAGAGATGAGTAAGAGCCCTTCACAGTGACTCTGCTTCATCCTGGAACAGAATCGGCTGGTCCTGAACATGAGAATCCCATGAGGGAAATGGGGGCTTCCTTGAGTACAAACATGGCCAGGTTATGACAACACGGGAAGTGTGGATTGTTCTTGATAAACATCTTTCCATAGTAAAGTTTGCCTGTGTCTTGTAGCTAATGTGCTTTCTCCTGTAGGAACAGGGTATGGGGACCAAGCCAGAGGAGGGTGACCATCTTGGAGGCGTGGTCACTTTTTGAATCAACAAGCTCACTTCCTGAGGCTACCACCTATGAAGCTCTTGCCAAACCTAAGGGGGGGGAGGTTCTACAAGTTTGCTTACAAGCCCAACCTTCTGTAGGTATTTTCTCAATTGAGGCTCCCTCTCAGACGACTCTAGCTTGTGTCAAGTTGGCAGAAAACGGGCTAGCACATGGTCTCTGAACAAATGCAGTTCAAATGTCTTTGTTATACACAGTGGATTGCATGTCCCCACTTCTGACAGAAGTCCTCTTATTGGATGGGTATAACTCCTGTATCTCTACACACTGACCTGACCCAGACTTGGAAGGGCCAAAATTAAGTTAACCCCAAGCCCTAGTGGAAAAAGCTTGGTTAGATCATTCCTATGTCTGACATTTTCAGAGTGCTGATCTGAAATCTTGAACATACTGAGAGATGAGTAAGAGCCCTTCACAGTGACTCTGCTTCATCCTGGAACAGAATCGGCTGGTCCTGAACATGAGAATCCCATGAGGGAAATGGGGGCTTCCTTGAGTACAAACATGGCCAGGTTATGACAACACGGGAAGTGTGGATTGTTCTTGATAAACATCTTTCCATAGTAAAGTTTGCCTGTGTCTTGTAGCTAATGTGCTTTCTCCTGTAGGAACAGGGTATGGGGACCAAGCCAGAGGAGGGTGACCCAACTTGGAGGCGTGGTCACTTTTTGAATCAACAAGCTCACTTCCTGAGGCTACCACCTATGAAGCTCTTGCCAAACCTAAGGGGGGGGAGGTTCTACAAGTTTGCTTACAAGCCCAACCTTCTGTAGGTATTTTCTCAATTGAGGCTCCCTCTCAGACGACTCTAGCTTGTGTCAAGTTGGCAGAAAACGGGCTAGCACATGGTCTCTGAACAAATGCAGTTCAAATGTCTTTGTTATACACAGTGGATTGCATGTCCCCACTTCTGACAGAAGTCCTCTTATTGGATGGGTATAACTCCTGTATCTCTACACACTGACCTGACCCAGACTTGGAAGGGCCAAAATTAAGTTAACCCCAAGCCCTAGTGGAAAAAGCTTGGTTAGATCATTCCTATGTCTGACATTTTCAGAGTGCTGATCTGAAATCTTGAACATACTGAGAGATGAGTAAGAGCCCTTCACAGTGACTCTGCTTCATCCTGGAACAGAATCGGCTGGTCCTGAACATGAGAATCCCATGAGGGAAATGGGGGCTTCCTTGAGTACAAACATGGCCAGGTTATGACAACACAGGAAGTGTGGATTGTTCTTGATAAACATCTTTCCATAGTAAAGTTTGCCTGTGTCTTGTAGCTAATGTGCTTTCTCCTGTAGGAACAGGGTATGGGGACCAAGCCAGAGGAGGGTGACCATCTTGGAGGCGTGGTCACTTTTTGAATCAACAAGCTCACTTCCTGAGGCTACCACCTATGAAGCTCTTGCCAAACCTAAGGCTGTTTTAAGTTCATGACCCCATAAACCATGCCATTCTGAAAGAGTGTAACAGGCATTTGGCTCCCAAATAAAACAAAACCAAAAAGCTATGCACCTTATTTTATGTGTCTATAAAATACTAGAAGTTGGACCATGAAAGACCAATTGGGATAGAGCAGCCACCAAGGCCACAGAAATACCCAAAAACTTTGTTCTTGCTCCATCATTAAGGTTTGAGCCCAGAGCACAAATTTTATAATTCTAAGTTGGCCATGATGGTTGGAAGTTTTAAAAACTCTCTATCCCTCCCAGAGACATTGTTGTCTTCACTAGGAAAGGGAAGGCAAACCTACACATAACTTGGATGTGGTGGCAACTCATGCCTGCAAGTCTAGCACTTTGGAGCCAGAGTCAAGACTCGGAGATCAAGTCTCTGCTGCCTAGTAAGCCTCTGTCTCAAATGAACAAAAACTTATTTCATTATATTGAACAAAGTGAAAAGCAAAATGTCTCAAATCCATGACAAACTGAAAATGAACCTAACCCTGAGCTTATTAAGTATGTGTATATCCTGGGCCTCTACATGAGGTTGTGTTATCTGTTTACCTCTCTAGTTGGCAGCATGAACCTGGAAGAGCAGGACCTAAAAATGAGGCTGACCAAAGTCTCATGCAATAGACAACTTCATTCGGAGCATCAGATAACAATAACATCCTAGGCGGGCAGCCCATGCTGTCCAAGACAGCTTAGTTGTAAGCCTGGGAGAAAGCCATTCTATAGGGCTCCTCTGTGGTGTCTGCTTCAAGCTCCTGCCTTGAGTTCCTGCCTTTGATTTCCTTCATGATAAAAACTGCATGTAACCTTGCAAGACCAATAAACCCTCCCCTTAAAGTTGCTTTTTTAATCTCCATATTTTTTCTTTCAGGGCCAGATGACTTAATAGTGGAAAGCAGAAGGACAAAGAATTTTTTGGCTTCTGCCCCAGATAGATGACCCTGTCTTTTCTCCCATCCAGCAAAGCCTCCAGCTTAAGTATCTTCCTTCAAGAAGACAGTGACCCTCACCTCCTGCTGCATGAGGGCTGGAGCATCTGTCATGAGGCTCTTGACCCAGCCTCCTCCCAGCTTCCCAGATAACCAACTCAGGTCTCAGTCCACTACATCTGTTGGTGAGGCCATAAATCAGGCGACTGCAGCCCAGGGTCAGATCTGGTCAGCTTGCTGATGGAATTAGAGAAAGGAATTGGAAAATGGGTGTTTATATTAGTTTTGGCTCTGAGACCAAAAGGAAGAATGCTGGCATTCAAAGGCTTGATAAACTTCAGCACCAACACATCCTGGGTCAGCAATTATAGCTTAAAGATCCTTCAGGAAGGACCTGAGGCAGAACCTCCCTGGAGCTATGTAGGCCACCTGAGCAGCCCTGCCTTCATGTGGGGAAGGTAGGCTGAGCTGGTTACGTGAGTTGCAACTGGACATGTTGGATGCAGCATGGTACCCAATTCCTTGCAGGCCAAGGCTCCCTCCCATGGTGCCAAGGTCCCCTCTGTACAGCACTGGCAATACTGACACTTGAGAAATGTATCTGTCTCTCTTAGCGATGACTTGCATGATGACTCAACAGCAGCAAATGCAAAATGATTTTTCTGGATGTAGATGGGTGGTGCTGGGGTCTAAATGATTGAGTCTGGGCAAAGGGACACAATGCTCAAGCTGTAACCCCAGTCTGAGGTTTCCACACACCCACGGGGTGTCCTAGAGCAAAAGATGGCTTACCGATTGGTGATGATGCAGTGAGTGGAATGGCCAGACTGGTAAGCTCTTGGTGACGGCTAGGTAGCTGTCTGTAGCTGAGGCAAGGCAAGGAGGGAAAGGCTTGTGGTTGCAGTGAGATCTGGGGACATAGAAAGGCAAGTGGGGGGAGAAGGTGGCCTCTGAGTTGAGTAATAGTCATTCATCTGACCTTGCTGAGATGAAAGCTTAGTCAGGAGGGGAGTGTTCAAATATGGGAAGCCTCTTAACTGAACATGGGGAAAACCACAGACCCAGACCTATGGCTACCTCTGCTAAAGTAGCTTCCTCTACATGCTTACAAAGATTTCTAATGAGACTCAAGGAGAAGAGCAATGTCCTGAGAGGGTGGTGCTGAGCCCTTAACAGTGGCCCATAACTGTCCATCTCACTCCGATTCTCTTCCCTGCCTTCAACACTACCACATAGCCTGTTAGACAGATGAAAAGATCTTCTACACACGATGGAAAGTCACAACAGCAGGTGGCTACGCCGTGTCTTCTACCCACCCAGCACCCTGGGCAAGACACAGACACAAGATGCTCCTGATATACAGGACAGACTCGCTAAGACTGGAGGAAGATACAAGGGCCGGGTAGCAAAACATGAGGTGTCTAGGATGTGTACCCAAGTGAGATTGGAATGTAGAGAAAAGGCCCTAGCTAGGGCCCAATGTATCACTAGATCCCTTGATGCCCCAAGTAGACATCAGAGTAGCCTTGCTTTCCATCTCTGCCTGGATCCAGGCCAGATGGTCCCTAAGTCATCCCACGTGTTGACCTCACCTACTTCCCCCAGCAGAGGCCCCTCCCCGAGGTCACTCCTCCTCTGCTCCCCTTGAAGTCACACCTTCCCTGGCAGGATTTTCCTTTATTGCGGCCTCTCCTGCTCTGATTGTTCTCAGAACCAAGCCCTTTGATGGTTTTTATTGTCCTTAAATTCACACCAGGCTCCAATAACTTCAGAGCAGGTAGAGAAGGCAGGAGTGGGGAGGATTGAGAAGAGAAGCAGCCCGGATCCGGATCAAGGCAGGAGCCTGCAACTTCTAAATCTAAGGGACCAGACTTCCTTCTAAAGGCTTCCAGGTGTGTTTGGGGAAGTGGGAGGGGGGAAGTCCTTCAGTCTCTGGTCAGGACATCCGGGCTAAGTGAATCAAGGTGGCCCCAACTTCTAAGTGCCCCCAAGCCCACCTGCTTCAGCTGCATGGAAATGGTTGGTCTACAGAGCTTGACACATTCCTGTCTGGATCCATGTGGCTGCTAAGATGGCCACTGATATGGCTTTTATATTGGTTCTGTACACAGCAACCCATCCTGAGGCCAGTTAGGCCTATTTTATTTGCTTCCCAAAGAACTAGACCTATGAGAACATTTCCTCCACTCCTGTTTCATGTCTCTGCCCTCTCTTGCTCTCTGGGATGGCTCACAGTTAAGAGTGGCTACCAAAGAAGGGACCTTCATGAGCACCAGGGATTCATCCTGCTGGGAGATTTCATGGGTCTCCCCAGAAGATGGAGCCTTCCGGACATCACGCAAGGGGCACAAAGATCGTCTTCACCCCTTGTGTCTCTTAGAAACACCAGAGGTGTTGGAGAGATGCTCAGTGGTTGAGTACCTGCTACTCTTGGAAGAGATCCTAGATTTGGTTCCGAGCACCCATGACACATAGCTTACAGCCACCTGTAACTCCAGTTCCTGGGATCCAATGCCTCCTCCCTCTGAGCACTGCTCGTGTGTGTACGCACACACATCTAAACACTAGAGAACAACCTGCCCCTCTTTCCAAGATTTCTTGGGACCATTTATGAACCAGACTCTTAACTGGCTCAAACTGTTATACTCTAATCTTGGATTTCCAGAATTAAATTTGTTTACAAACAAGTCTATGACATTTTGTGTTGTGTGTGTTCACATGTGCGAGTCCACATATATACACATGTGTGAAGGTCAGATTTCACCATTGGATATCATCCCTTTCTTTGAGACACTCTCCCTGGGTCCCAGGGCAATCATCCAGTCAGCTAAGCTGTCTGGCCAGTGACACTTCCGTCTGTCTCCCCACCATTGGATTTACAAATGCACACCACCATGCCTGGCACTGTGTGGGTGCTGGGGATGGAACTTGAGTCCTCGTGTTTGTGCAGCTCCCCCTTTACCACCTGAGACATCATAGCCCTTTAGTGTTAACAGCATAAGTGTTGTAAGACGGGGTCTCCTGAGGGGTGCTAGGAAAGAGTCTAATGCTTCAAGGGTCTTGAGTGGTGGTTAAATCATCTTGCATCTCTTTGGTGCAGAACTGGGCGAGGTTGTCCCCTCTGGATGCAAGCTTAAAATGTTGCTGGATTTTATTCTGGTATGCTCTTGAGGTCCGGGCACCTTCACGCTAAGGTTCAGGTGCCTTGAGGTAGAAGCTAACAGTGTGACAGGCCTGGGACAAGAAGTTGCAGGTGATCTTGAACTGGTTGGGAAGAGGGGCATGGGGTTCCAGAAACACGCCAGCTTGTGCTAGATCCTCTGAACCTTCAGTGACCTACATGGGAGCACATGCTGTGAGCCAGTGCCTCCAAGCTATGGGACTATGTGGTCATTCAGCCACATCACCTTATTGGACACTTGAAGGAATCGGTGCAGGGTGTCCTGCCTGCAGCTGAGTCTGCTTCCCCTGGCCAGAATGCTCTTCATGCCCGACTGAAGCCATAGCTCCTCAGATGAAGCGACACTAAGACAACTGGAGTGTGGAGACTGCAGAAAAGCCAAGGGGGCTGATTTGACAGAGCTGCACAGTGTTTAGAGAAGCAGCTAGTGTTATACGTGCACATGGAAGGCAACAGAAGGATGTTGGGTGCCCTGTCCTGTCACTCCCCACTCTATTCCCTTGAGAAGGTCTCACTGAACCTGAAGCTGTCCCCAGTGCCCCTCTTTTCTCCAACCTCTGCAGCCCATGACAGATGCACACACAGCCATGCAAAGCTTTGCATACAAGTGCTTCAGATTCCATCTCGGGTCCTCATGCTTGCACAACAAATGCTCTCACCCACTGAACCATCTCCCAAGCGCAACTGAAGTTTTCCATTCTTTGACTAACATCTCGCCAACCACCTCTGCTCCCTGGTAGCCGTTCCATCCCACCTTCACAAAACTCTCTCTTAATGAAGATCGAACGGGTCTGTACCAGGTTGGAGAAACCCACGGAAACAGTTGGCCTGAACAAAGAGCACATCGACCCCAGATGCTATCTGGGAGGCCAGTACAAGACTGATCCAGACCCCTGAACATGGATGCCAATAAGGAGGCCTCTGCACTCCAGGGAGCCTCTGGAAGTGGATTAGCATTTTTCCCTGGTCTAAGAAGGGACTTTGAGAGCCCATCCCATGTGAAGGGTTACACTCTGGCCCTGGACACATGGGGAAGGGCCCAGGACCAGCACAGGAAGATTTGGTGGACTTTGCAGAGCCCCCATTGAGGACCCTACCCTGCCTGGGGAGTGGTGAGTAGATGGGGTTTGGGGGTAAGTTGGGGGGGAGGGAGAGGGAGAAGGGACTTACATGTGAAACAAGCTTGTTCCCTAACTTGAATTAATAAAGAGAAAAAATTATTTCTGTGTATGCATGCACACATAGAAATACCTCACTTTATATGTGGAAGTCACAAGACAACTTAAGGAGTCTTTTCTCTCCATACTTTGTGGGTCCTGGGAATCAAACGCAGATCCTCAGGCTTGGCAGCAAGCTCACTTTACCTGCTGAACTATCTTGCCAGCCCATATATCATATTTTGCAAATAGCAACTTGGCATCAAAACACACACTTACAGCTCCATGGACAGACTCATTGGACCCAACTTCTCCCCTAGTGGACTGATAGAGCAGACTCTAAACTGTGTTAAGACTAAGCATGCTAGTAGGCAGCTAGTCTGACAGACCCTCTCCTCCCCCACAGTAGACACCGTGGTCTTGGCAGGCTGATTTTCCGCCACATAGAGCTGGTCGGTAGATGCAGGCGAGAGTTGATCTCCGCTCTCACCCCACCGCTGGGCTGTGGCTCTCACCTTGGTTGTAATCAGTTAGAAATGGTGGCCTCCCAACCAAACTTCCCTTCTTGGGCAGCCGAGCCCTCTCTATCTCTTTGAAGATTACAGGGTTTTACCGTGCCTTTAAAGTGAATTTTCCCCCTGTGTTTTATTATAATTAATGACCAGAAAACTCTTCTCTTTTCCTCCCTTTATCTCTTAAATATGTTTCTTTCCTCTTTAAAACTGCAGTATTTCTTTTAAAGCAGGATATAGATGTGCCTGTCCTGAACAGGGCAGGCCTCGATTCATCTGTCAACTTGATTATGCAAAGCCTGCGTTTGGCTGGCATCTGAGGTGGAGTTCAAAGTTCTGATTCACGTGAGCTTCCAGGCTGACAACCCAGAGAAAGCAAGAGTCTACGGGCGCCCAATCATCTGGTGCAGGCAGGGTCCCTCCACAGTCCTTAATGACTCAGGGGACTATGGTGTGTGCATGTGCGTGCTCTAACAACTAAGAAGACACATCTGCAATTGCTCAGGACTGCAAGTGCGAATCCATCATGAAAACATGTAAAGATGTAGGCAGAGACATTTTTTTTGCAATAAGCCTTGGGTGGCCTTTGCTCCTTGCTCTGAAATTTACCATTGTGCGCCCCCCCCCCCCACTCAGCAAGACAATGTCCAGGTGACTGAAGTCTGAAGCTCTGGGGCACAAATGCCAAGCAGTGGTTACAGTGGGTCTTTGGTGCTGAAGGGAGATCTGTCTTGGCTTGGTCCCTGTGTGACAGGGATAAAAGGATCCTTGATGCTCACCACACAATAGCGCCAAACTTGCCTCAGCAGGGTTACAGACTCCACCTCTGAGTCACCACAAAGCTGCATTTGATAGGAACACATAGACAGCTGGGATCCCCGAAGGTTCCAGCCTGGGGCTTTTTTAGTCATTCCATGCTAAGATCCTGTGCCTAGAACTGGGCTGTGTTGGGACAGGAGAGCAGAGGATAACCAATGCAACAGAAAACTGATGTTAAAGCCAGTTTAATTGGCTGAGAATGTAGGCCACATGCCACCTGCCTGAGATTATACTGCCTGGTTTTGGATAAAACCTTACTAGAGAATACAGTTTTTTCACCCCACACAGAAGTAAGTCAAGTCTCGTATCATGGGCAAGCGGACATGGGCAGGAAATCAAATGAAGTATAGAGTTTGGTTAGCTGGTTAAAGTCCCAGTGTGGTTACTGAGGATTAAACATCCTCTATACTGTCTGCACAATGTTGCCAGTAACTAGTTTTGTTTCCAACTACTGATTCCTAGTGTGTAATCAGTAACTGTCAATCAAACCTCAAGTCAAACCCTCATGAATGAGCTCAATGCCATTTCTCTAGTTTGATTATCACACTGTCTTATCTGTACAGGGCCCACACCTCTCAAATGTCCCCAAGCTCACCCAGCTGTTTCTAACACCCTACCTGTGTGCTGTCCCTCTGGGCGTTTTGCTCACTGACATAAAGCCTAGTTCTAAGGGCTCAGAAAGAGTACTTGGGCAGCAGGGTTTCTTCCACCAGTGTATGTCACTCTACCTCGAGTGAAATCAATCCCAGGCACACTCAAAATGGATATTGTGTAGCTGTTACTGTAAACACTGAAAATAACCTGGGGTGCCCATCAAGAGGGGATTGACACTGAAGATAACTTAAATGTCCATGAAGAGGGTGCATCAGCATTCTGCCAATAGATAAAATGAATGAGGCAGATTGGTATGTGTGACCATGGGTAATTGTGTATACTGTGTAAAAGTTACAATTAAAAATTGAGATGTTTGTGCATAGAAAAACACAGGAAAGAGACCCTCTAGAACAGGCCATGTCCAACTATATCTGAGCCACATCCTCTTTTGGAAAATTTCCCTAGTTAAGTGAGGAAAAGAAGCCCTAAGTATTGATTGCCTTCTAGCTGGTGTTTTAAAAGAATAGACACTAGGAACCCTGGGAAGAGAAATCTCAGCTATAGGTCTCAGGATGTCTCTTGAACCTTCTATCGACAACAAAACTCAATAGGATGCCTGGTCTGTGTGCCAGAAGCCATCAGTGTCTTCTTGAGAGTAAAAATGAAATCTTGATGGATGCCTGCATTTCCTCCAGAGTGCCACGTGATTGTAAGTTCTCCATGTCACTGAGAAAGCTCCCACAGCAGCCCCGAGGGTCATGTGGCAGCATCTGCCTTCCTGAACTCTGTTCCTGACCTGAATAAATGATCATTAAATCAGAAGCAGGCTGCACCCCTCATGCCCAGGGAGCTCTCACTAGACCCTTCTGTGTATAGGCTCATTAAACAAGCTTTATATTTAAATGTGTGTCTGCATATGAGTGCAGTGCCTAGGGACACCAGAAGAGGGCATCATATAACCTGAGGCTGGAGTTTACAGGTGTTTGTGAGCTGCCCAACATTGAATGCTGGGAATGAAAACTGGTTCCTCTGCAAGAGCAGTGCGATCTTAATTGCTGAGCCATCTCTTCAGCCCCATGGAACATTGGCTTTGAGGAGTCAGGTTAAGTGGTTAGACATAGGAAGCTCCACCGCCTGAACTTCTCTCCAGACTACCCACCCCACTCACCTATGTTTCTAAATACCCTGTCTATTACAAACCCAAGCATCGTGCACTTAAAGACCTATAAACTGAAAAACAGGTTTTTTCAGAGCCATCCTGTGAAAGTATGCCTCTAGGAATGTGCAAAAAGCCTAAGCCTCTGTTTCCCCACCAAGAAAAGGGGGCATTAGTGCCTGAGGGGGGGGGTATCTTGAGGAAATGGCTCCCAGGGGTAAAGAACTTGCCATGAAAACATGAGGACTTGAGTTTGGATGCTCAGTTCCCACTTAAGCCAGATAGAGCTGCTTGTGCCCATCATCCCTGGGGAAGCCAAGAAAGAGGAGATCCCCTCAGTCTTCCTAGCCAGCCAGTCTTGTTAGGTTGCTGTACTCCTAGTTCAGTAAGAGACCCTCAAAGTAAAGTGGACAGCAACTGAGGAAAATGCCTAACATCAACATCTGGCCCCTACAGAAATGTGGATACACACCCATATACACGGACCACCACACATGTGCACACACACAGACAGGTGGTGTACAAATGATAACAGTAATTGTTTTAAACTATTCGGTATATGTACAATTTTTGCCATTTATTAAATATAACAAATTTGCATACTAATGAGATGGATATATGTGTTTGTCATGCAAATCAAGTCGTGGACAAATCATTTGCTAGCACAGTAAGTAGAGTTGATAAAATTTGATTTTATAGCACCTCTCCCTATAAATGCAGAACACAGAATGACATTAATATGTGTTAGGGTTATTCCCAATATTGTTGGGAATTCTGTCCTTAATCTGAAGCCAAATTGTATTTCACGATTTTTAATGAAGCTCAAGTCAGGTTTTCTAGTGGAACATGTGTTCTTTTTAATGGAACACATGCTATAAAAGCCAGGCATCACGGTGGCATGAACTTGTAATCACAGTGCTGGGAAGACTGAGACAGGAGGATCTCGACATCGATGGTCTGTCAGCCTAGCCTAGTCAGTGATCTCCAAGCTAAGTGAGAGACCCTAGCTCAAAAAGCAAGGTGGACAGCACCAGAGGAAGGACACCCAAGACCAATTATCCCTCTGGCCTCCACATGCACTCCCACACACATGAGCCGAGTGTGTCTTTGTTTTAAACCATTGTTTCTGCAAGTGCAGAAATTTTGGCATGATGGTAAAATCACTGCAGCTCATGACACACGAAGGTCTGGAATCCGGGATGACAGCACACACATGTGATGTGTTCTTCAAAGAGACTGCATGAAGTCATGTGAGTGCAGCCCAAGCCAGGTCTTCCAAAAACACCTTGGATTTTGGATCTTCAGTCACTGTGTGTTCAAACACCTTTCATCTTTGCTAACTTCTTCACATGTCTTGTTTGCTATGAGGTTGTGGCCTACAGTTTGATGGAGCCATGACCTACCTGATCTCTTAAAACAGATTATATAGGAGTTGGAGGCTAGCTCAGCAACACAACACTTACCAGCATGCTCAAAACCGTGGGTTCTAGCTGCAGTACTATGGGGATAATTCTAAGATAATGACATGAGCTTTTAGCCAGGCTGCTAAAAATAAGAGCAGGAGAGAGCTGGTATTCCTGGATGAGGGCCCTGTTTACCCCACGTGACTGTGAGCCAATTGTCCAACTTTCAATACAATTCATATCAGACTTGCCGTGCACTGCATGTTATCCTTAATTCTCTGCATATGTTAACCTCTCTGAACCTCAGTTTCCCCATCTGCAACATGGGCAAGGGCAATTGAGGGTTTTGAGTCTAGAGTCAAACCTAGCACCTGGACTCTGGTATTGAGGTCCATGGTCCATCTCCCTTGATGCCTTGTTCTAAGCCTGTCATCTCCATCTGTGTTCAGAAAGCCAAGTGCAGTGTGATGCTGGAGCCCAATGGGAGCCTCAGGCAGAGGTGGCCCTGTGTTTGTTATTCCTGCCCCATGCCCCAGAATGGGGGTGCCATCATCTGTGAGGAACATTGAGTAATAAGTGGAGAAAGGCTCACTGTGGTACCCAAATAAACAAGCTGGTGACAGATGAGGGGAACCCCATCTCTCCTTCCCCCAGCTGTACTGCCAGCACCCTGCACACGTTTCTTACACGCGGGAGAATAAACACCAGCAGGACCCACTTCAAAAGGCTCCAAGGGCAACATAGAGGGGGCAGCTGCTGCTGATAGAAGCAGTGTGCCTTGGGGGGCTGGGGGGCCTCTAGCAACAGACGGCCCCAAGACGCACAAATACATCAGTGTGACCTCAAAGGCCCAGAGTCTGAGAGCAGGAAAAATAAATAATTCCGTTATCTCTGATGAATTTTTGCCTTTGATCTCACTCCTCCCCACCCTCTCTTCCATCGCTCTTTCTCCCCTCACCCCCTTCCCCGATTTTTCTCTCCCCACTACCTTTTTTTAAGCCTCTCCTCCTTGCCGCCATTTGATTTATGCCCTAAACAGCTCCTAGAGGCTGACGGCCCCTGATGAATTGGTGGAGGTGGTTCTGTTCAGAGACCCCGAGGAGGCAGCCAGGAATTGGGCAGGGGAGGCAGGGATGGTGATTCCCTCCACAGAGGGGGAAGCCTAGCTCAGGTAGGGGGCTCTCTGTATACTCCCACTCACATACGTCCCTGTGTGCACACCAGCGTCACCTGATGCTGGGGAGGGGGGTTACTAGGATTGCCTCTGGCCCTTCCTAACGGCTTTTTCCCTCTGGTTTTGAACCAGTTCAGGAATAAAGAGGGGAACTGATTTCTGGTCTTCCCCCTTGTTGGTGATAACCACCACATGCTTACCATGCTCAAACCACAGTCATAATTAAAAGGCAGAGGACTGTAGCCTGTTCTCACTCAGTCATGGCCAGACTTCCTGAGTTCAAATTCAGCCCTGTGACCTCCGCTCAAGCAACCAAGCTCCTCTGTGCCTCAGTTTCCTCAAGGCAATAAAGTCTGGATCAGACAATCGAATGAGGTGATGTTGAAAGCAATTAACAACCACTATAGGGTGTCGAGTGTACCAGGCAATAAGGTAGAAAAAGGAAGGGAAAAACAAAACAGAAGTAGCTAACAGGCCTGTATAAAGTAGCTGAAGATTTCAGAGAAGACTGAGTAAAATAGGCCTGAACAGCATATGCAAAGGTCCTGGGGCTGAAGTGTCTAAGGAATTAAAGATGTCACCAAAGAGCCTGATTCCAGGGATATGGAGAACAATGAGAAAAGAACTGCTGGCAAAGCCTTGGGGGACAGGACTTTGAGGTTTGTTCTTTGTCTTGATGGCCATGGGATCTGCTGAGGACTTAAGAGTAAATGAGATGTTTAGAAAACACAGGACCTGGGATATAGCTTGGTTGGTAGAGTGCTTTCCTGGCATACATGAAACCCTAGGTTCCATCCCCAACACTGAAAACCAGGCATGGTAATTCAGGCCTGTAACCTCAGCACTTGGGAGGTGGATAGGGGAGGATCAAATGTCCTAGATCATCCTCAGATATGTAGGGAGTTCAAAACCAGTCTTCGCTATATGACATCTTCTCTAAAAAGAACAAAGAAAGGGCTAAGGAACCAACTTAATGATAAGAGTGATATACAAGCATGAGGACCTGAGTTCAAATCCATGGCACCCACATTAAAAAGCCAGGTGTGACCCATTGCTGGGGAGGTAGGATTGTAGGAGCTTGCTGGCTGCTAGGGTCGGCAACAGATCCCATCTCAAGGGAATAAGGTAGATTGTGATGGGGCAGGATACCTGATGTCCTTCTTGAACCTCCATGAATGTAACTATATATGTACACCTCACACCAAAAAAAAAAAAAATTAAATGACTCGTGTACCTGGGAAAGGGCCTGGACAGTTGGTGATGTTCGGAGGGGAGAAGATGGTGACTGAGGTGAGCATGGCTCCTCCTCGCTTTTTACACAGACAACAGGGAGAAGTTAGAGAAAACTCTTGAGACATGGCTGGATATGACAGATGGAAGAGTCAAGGCAGGATTGCAAGTTCTCAAACCTCCCATGGCAGGAGTTCACCAAGTGCAATGGAGACAATGGTCAACATTTGGTTGACATTTTGATTTGCCAAGTGACAGAGCCACCGGAGATGTCAAGTTAACCCTGTGCACCTAAGTGTGAAAAACTGAAGGCAGAGCTGACAGAAGTAGGGAGTCCGAGTGGGCAGCCTGAGATGTGGGAACTGTATCTAAATCCTATCTCATGACTCGGTCATGGGACTCATGGACATGTCTCTGCTGAATGTTGTGTGTACATGTCTGGGTGGAGGCCTGAGGCCGATGCTGTATGTCTTTTCTCAGTCCCTCTCAGGTCTCCTCTTTTCTCTGCCTCCCCAGCACTGGGATTACTGCACACCACCATGCTGGCCTCTTACATGGGTACTGGGGATTGAACTCAGATCCTCATGCTTGGACAGCCAGTGTATCCACGGAGCCATCTCCTAGCCCACACTGGTAATTTTCCAAGTACGCATACTTGACTTCCACAGCGGGACATTTGATTCTTATGGATTGTGAACTTGTTTGATTTTGATTTTCAAAGCTCCCTGGGTGATTTTAATGTACAACAAAATGTGGGAACAAGTATGATTAAAATACATGAGTGTGCCAGGTTTTAACCAGACAGACCATCTACCCCAACTCCACCTCCTTCATGACCTTGGGAAATGTGTTTCTCACCCGCAAGGAGAAAAATAATGGATTAAATGACCCATCCTAGAAGCAGCAGGTCGATGTGTGGATCAATGCATGGAGCAGAGCCATCAGACCCCAGACTCGCCCACCGCTGTGCTGTCCAACTTTCTGGGTTAAAGGGGCATGGACTCAGCCGTCTTTTAAAACCCATGTGGCTCCAGAAACAAAGATTGAAGGTCAGCAAAGGTGAGAAGTGCTGAGAGGAGGCCTTTACCACGGTGGGGTGAAGCCATTTCTAATCTCTCCTGGGACCCCACATTGGTGGCCAGATTCACATGGTAGGTGGTTGTCCAGACACTCAATAAGCAATTGTGTATTAATCACTCCTGCCTAGACTCCGAGTTCTGGTAGGTGGGGGTTCCTGAGACCTTGTCTCTACACTCTGGCTGGGCTTTGGTCCAACTGGTTACTTTGTATTCTCCGGGTTTAATTCATATGGGGTTTATACAATGTTGCATTCTTAGGTCACACTGTATCCTTTCCCTTACACTGGCTGGCTTCTCCGTGAGCAAAGCTGCTGCGGACATCCTTGGATTCCTCCCTCTGTATAGGGAGCAAAATCACAGTACCATAGATCAAGGGCTTTAATGTTGATTTCTGTGAATGATAATGTTTTCAGTGTGATCTACGAGTTCCTGATGACAGTGTGAGGATTCCTCAAGACCCATACATGCCTTGACAACTTGTCTATGTGGCTGTGGCCTGTTCTCCCTCTGGGAGCCCACCAATCTGCTAGTCTGCCTAGCCAGGATTACAGGAGGACTGACACACCCATCCAACTTTTTCTTGACTTCTGGGAACTCTGAATTCTCTCATACTTGCAAGTACTTTACCTGCTGAGTCATTTCCCCAGTCTCTTGGTTCTAAATATTTCTAACTGCACAGCTTTGTGCCATCTATTATTCTAGACCAGTGGATCTCAGCCTTCCTAATACTGCAACCTTTTAATAAATTCAGTTCCTCATGTTGTGATGATCCCAACCATAAGATTATTTTCACTTCTATGTCATAACTGTAATTTTGCTACTGTTATAGATTGCAATGTAAGTATCTAATAAGCAGATGGTCTTAGGTGACCCCTATGAAAGGGTCATTCTACCACCTCTCCAAAGGGTCATGACCCACAGCTGGAGAACCACCATTCTAAATCATTCTGAAGCTGGTCTCCTATGTAAAATACTCAGGAAGGCATTGGGAAGAGCTTATGTTTAGGAATGAGAGATGTGGTTTAAGTTTTGCCTTTTAAAGTGGGTTGTATGTGTCCTTTGACAACTTTATCAAGCTTCATGAGTCTCAGTTTCCCCTCCTGAACCATGGACATGACAATACTGAACTGGTGGAGACATGGGGACAATTAAGATTAGCTCATGGTTCTTGGTAGACACCTCAAATGTCATACCCATTAGGGATTTTAGACTACTTAGTGGACTACCACATGCCCCCATTCATGAGAAAGGAAAGTCTGAAGAAAATATTTCCAGTAGATAAGGTGTAAGGGTTGAAGCATTTTCATTTTGTGTGACTCAGAAATCTACCCACACCTTGAGTTTAGATAGAAAAATGTGCATGCTTGTGAGGACATTTACATTGCATGTGTGAGAGCATTTGTGTGTGTTCTTGTGTAGTTTCATGTGTGCATGTTGAGAGTATTTGTGTGTGTTCACATGTGTGCATGTTGAGAGCATTTGTGTGCTTATATGTGTTCATGGGAGAGCATTTGTATGTATTCATGTGTGTTTCTATGTGTGCATGTGAGAGCATTTGTGTTTCCATGTGTGCATATGAGGCTGTTTGAGCATATATTCACACTTATGCATGCATGCTCAGAGGGGATGTGGCCATTGCTGTTAGAAGGAGCAGTCACAAGCTACTGGAGGCAAATATGAACAGTCCCCACCACAAAGCCTCCTTCGTATCCATGCTTCCTGCCTGCTAGCCTGCCTAGCAAGAATAAAATTGTAAATGGATAATATCCCAAGTACAGAAAAAAATAAACCCAATTAAAGAGATACAGAAAGTAAAAAAAAAAAAAAAAAGTTAACCGCATTCATTTGAAACAAGTCCCTAATGAGGTAAAGTCCCTGCCCACCCCCACCCTCCCCCACCCTCGATTCCCAATAAAGATGGCACCAACCTGGTCATAACTTCCAGGCCATATAGGAGTAAAAGGTAAAGACAGTGTCTGCCCACTCCATGCCACCTGCCTCAGGGACATTGGCACACAGCTTATACTAATGGAGCATTTTCTGTCCTCCTTACTGTCGGGTTCTATGTGACCCCATAAATGAAACATCTTGCAAAGATGAGGGGGGTATATACACCTAGGAAAGTGGACAGGATGGTGAGGGATGATGCAGGGTGAACTCCAGAGAGCCAACGCACAATGAAGTCAAGCTGGGAACATAAGAATTTAACCAGGCCTGATCTACAAGAGCTAGTTCCAGGAAAGCCTCCAAAAGCCACAAAAAAAAAAAACCTATCTTGAAAAAAAAATTAGCCAGGTGTACTCCACCTGTCTGGGTCTCATCCTCTGTATTCGAAGAACTTAAGGAGTTGGTGACTCTGGTGGCCAGACTCCAGGAAGAAGGGACTCTGCTCCTCTGCCCACCCAAGATAGGAGTTCTTGGGGAGAGGCCATTCAACAGTCCTTCTCCAATAGGGCAGGATCTGTACCACCCTCTCGTCATGGCTCAAGACTGAGCTTCCTTGCTAAGTCCTCAGCTGTCTCCACAAGTCTCATCTATTGTAGAACTCTGTCCTCTGAGAACATAAATCACTGTCATCATCAGGACAGCTGTGGCCCTGTAGATCAGGCCTTCCCTCATAAAAGGGACTGAGAGGATTTTAGACCCCAGGCTGAGATTCAACCATGTCTGCCTAGACCTGCCTTCCAGCTGTATGTAACTCTGCTAGAGCTGTAAGAGGTCTCCAGGGCACAGGAAGTGCTGAAGTATAGAAAAAAGTTAGCTAAAGGGGACCCCATCAATGCAGCTATAGCAATGTTTTCAACCATGCCAGGGTGAGGCTTTTTCATAGTGTAGCTATTTAGGGCTTCCCCATGCTCCCTAAGTAAAACCAATAAAATCCATTGCTTGACCAAGTTGGACTTCGGTGGAATCCTACGGTGGTCTGTCATCAGTATCTCACATGAGGTAGCTGGTTTTCACCTCTTCTCAGAAAAAGTTCAGTCCATGCAGTGATCTTTATTTGAAAGAGCAAGTAAGACTGATCATTGCACCACACACCTTTAATGTGTGTGGGAGTGCTAGGGAGACTGGGGCAAGTACACCTCTAAGTTCAAACCCAGCCTAGTCTACATAGAGTTCCAGGTCAGCCAGGGCCGAATAGTGAGACATTGTCAGAAAAGAAAGTAAACAGAGCCCAGTATGATGACACATGTCCAGCACTTGGAAATTGGATGCAGAAGTATCAGGTGTTCAAGACCAGCCTCAGCTATACAATGAGTTTGATACTATATGTCTATCTTAACAACAATAACCAAAGAGTGCATATAGGCCACAGGGTTGAAGGCTGGTTCCTTTCACAACTGGATCCTAGATATGCCTGATGTTCTGAGTCCTTGCTTCTCTCCTCTCCAATAACAGTGTCTATTTCATCCATTGGTGAGATTAAATAACTTCACGCAGGGAAAAAAAACTGGGCCTCACATGCCAGGCATTAGTTAATATTAGCTACTAGACTTATCTACTTACAGTGTCCTTTCTGTCCCTGTGTCAGCTTGAAGAGCAGGAAACACACACAGACAGTTACCATGGCAGCCAGATGGGTTTCATACAGCTCTCCTATTGCTCCATAGGCAGACCTGAGTCCACAGGCTGGATTTAATAACTCCAAATAGTGTGTAACTTTGGGCAGTGACTTCTCTCTGCATGCCTCAGTTTCCCCATATGTGTGTTGCTGGATCTATGCACATAGTGTCTGGTCTCTGTAAACACAAGGTACAGTTATGTACATTAAGGATCTTGCAGAAGAAACTCCAAAACAAACCATGATTTCCAGGAAAATGAGCCTGATGGTATAATGAATGTGGCAGGCTTTCTGTCCTTCCTTGGGAGTAACTCTTGTCCATTCCTACCCCACTTCCTACCAGCTCTCCTCTCTCTCCAGCTCTCATGGTTGAGGGGGAAAAGTCTCTACTTGAAAAGGTGCCGCCCCATCTGTTTCAGAGACTCAGGGAGAAGTGCCAAACAGCATCCATCCCCAGCTGGGGCCTCTCGGCTTCTGATAAGCGGGCCCAGAGAGAGGTGAATTCTGAAAATTAAACAAAACCTGGTGTCTTTGAAAGGTCACCCAGCTCTGAGGTTGGCCTTGCTGTCAGTGACCAGCAGCAGGGTGAGCCAGAAGGAGAGGATGTTGGGGCAGATGAGAATTAAAGGATGGCAGGAAAGCCTCAGATGTCAGCCCATCAGGTGTGGGGTCCCTGAGCCTATGAAGGAGACTCTCATGAAGCTTGCAGTTCACAAGTGTCTGTTGGAATACTCAACTTCCAAAGTGGTAAGCTAGAAGGATTCTGTCCCTCAAGGAAGATACCACTTCCTGTGGAAAGCAAGTACTTCCTGCCTGCCCAGCAGCAGATAAGAATTTGGTCCCTGGGGCAATAGAAAGGAAGAAGGGTCACTCTTGGACTCTTCTGTGCTAACAGTGGCATGGAGCGTGGACCTGCAGACCAGGCACCTCAGCCACTTCTAGATAGGTTCATGGTCTTCCACCAGGAAGGGGGGGGATTCCATGGGTGCTGCTGTGCCTGGGAGAATGAAGTGGAGGACAAAGTTGAGAAAAGGGCACCCTTTTGAAGATGCCACATGGTGGGTTATGTGACCAGAGCCATCAAGCGAGACACATGAGTTCACCTGGTTCTTCAAAAATCCCTGTGTGTTTCACCCTCTTTAATTAACATATGGGAAAAAAAAGGCAGCAGCTCCCCACCTGTGTAACTTGGCCTGTGTTCTTTACTGTGCCCATTACCCAACCCTTTCCATTGTGCTCCATGGTGAAGGATCCTCATTTCTCCTCCACCTCTGTCCACCCCTGTGACTGGCAGGAAAGGACGCATGTCTTCCCTCTGCAGACTAGATACTGGGAGAAACCACAAGGTCGGTACCGTCTCACCCCATCACAGTCAGAGTTCCCAGTGTTTCCTTCCCAAGACAGAAGGCTCAGCACCTGCCAGCAAGCCTGACCACCTGAGCTTAATGTGACAGAGATGTGTGACTGCTGCTGGTCAAGCAGACTCAAGCGACTAAAGTGAGCAGAGCATCTTTTGATGGGAGTGGCCCGAGCTGGAATCCCAAGTTAGCCATTGTGTGACCTCAGACAAAGCACTTGTCTATGAAGAGGTCTGATGACCATGGCCCTCTGGCAGTTTGCTGTAAAAGTTTGGAGATGATCCACGCAGCTAATGATAGGCACTTGAGAACTTAGAACCAGGGGCACCATCAGCTGTGCCCATTGCTTGAAGCCTGTAGTGAGACAGTA
Source organism: Cricetulus griseus (assembly GCF_003668045.3). Lineage (NCBI taxonomy): Eukaryota > Metazoa > Chordata > Mammalia > Rodentia > Cricetidae > Cricetulus > Cricetulus griseus. The sequence continues at coordinate 99,894,637 of NC_048597.1, forward strand.
TATCATGACAAGGTATGGAGCAGAGGGCCCTGGACCATCAAGAGGACAGCACCAATGTTAAAAGACCTCGCACTAGTCTCTGCCTCCTAAAGGTCACAGCACCTCCCAATAGCATCCCCCTAGAGATGATGCCTCCAACACACACGCCTCAGAAGACTTTTAAGATCAGGTTACAGGGCTGAAGCAATGATACAGAAGTTAAGAGCACTTGCTTGCTTGTCCAAAGGACAAGAGTTCAGATCCCAGACCCCATGTTATTAGACTCACAACTGCCTATAACTCTAGCTCCAATGGATTCCACACACTCTGGTGGCCTTTATAGGTACACGTGTGTGCGTGCACACGTACATACACACACACACACACACACACACACACACACACACACACACACACACACACACACACAATCTTCTTAAAAATAAGAGTTAACTATGGAACCACTTGCCATCATCCACCACACAGTCCCAGTTGCTATGAGAACCAGATGGACCAAGAATCAGCCTGTTGATGCCAGTTGTTGGCCCTGGAGGACAAAGCTCACATGACCCACACAAGGTCAGTTTGTTTAGCTCAAAGATGGGATGCCCATGCATACCTCATAGAACCTGCTTCAAGGGATAGGTGAGTTGAGCATTTGAGTTCAGAGCTCTGTGCTTGACATGCAGCAAGTCTCCAGATTATCCTTGCACATTTCCTGCTTGTGTGTGTCTGGGTCAGGGCTTCATGTGTTCTGGACAGAGTCTTCTTGAAGGCCTGGAGAAGAAACCAAATTGGAAGACAGAACTGGTTGTCTTTCTGGAGGGCACCAGGTGGATTTATTTGGGGTCCAATGCAATAAAGACAAACTTGCATTTCTGGCAAAGGTCAAATAGGTGGGCTTTTGGAGCTCCTGATGGTTGGTTCCCAAAGCCCAGGGCCTCCCAACTGGGATGCAAGTGTATATGGTGGCCGATTGGGCTCTCCTAGGTCATCCTTGAGGAACTTTTCAGGAGAGAGGGGACTCTTCACCCCCATGATCATTCTAGTTGCTTGAGTAAAAACAGCTGTTTGTCCCTGGTAGTTGTCAAGAGGTGCTGCAGCTCTTGAGACATGCAGGTCAAAGCATGCTGACAGTCACTTCTCAGCCTTTTGACTAAGCTCAAGTCAGAAGTGTCACCTATTTTGGAGTGACTATTACTGTCAATTGCCTGCGTCACAGATGAAGCAAATACAAGATGATATTTGAGCTTGAGATGTGGACAGTGAAGTTTGATTGATGGCTCATAGTTCTTTCTCCCCTCTAACAACTAAAGCTATTCTGAACTTAGATGTTATCGATTACCCCTGCTATCTCAATGGATCATGCTTTTGAGAAATCAGGGGCTAAGGGTCAGTGAGATGGCTCAGTGGGTAAAGGTGCTTGAGGCCAAGCCTGACTTGAGTTTGATCCCTTGGATCAACATGGCAGGAGAACTGACTCCCACAGTTTGTCCTCTGAACACCACACAAATGCTATGGTGCACACACATGGAGCATAGATGTACAAAATAAGTAAATAAATGCAAAACTAAATAAGTAGAAAATAGTGGCTAAGAAATCATATGAAAATGAGATGTCTGTCTGTCTGAGAATTGATGCAAGAATTTAGCAAGACAGAGTACTTATTTTAAGATTTTATTATGTATACAGCATTCTGCTTCCATGTATACCTACACACCAGAAGAGGGCACCAGATCTCATAACAGATGGCTGTGAGCCACCATGTGATTGCTGGGAATTGAACTCGTGACCTCTGGAAGAGCAGTCAGTGCTCTTGACCTCTGAGCCATCTCTCCAGCCCCCAAGACAGAGTTCTTGACCAGGTTCCCTAACTTATATCTGAGATATTACAGCAAAAAGATCTAGGAAGTCACAGACTGGCTCCAATTCACATCTTCCATCTAGCCAGGTCATCAGAAGTCACATTACCACCCTCTTGATTTCATCACATGCAAAATGGAGCAGCACTTTCTCATTTAATGCTTGGGGAGCAATAGAAGCTTAAGCATGAATGAGTTCACAAATACCAATTCTTATTCGAGTGTGAAATGGACCCACACCTCCACTCAAAAGCTACCTCCAACCATTCCTTCCCCACCTTGCACTCACCACTGCTCATAGCAAGAGAATGAATCATTCTCCTTCTTGAATCTGCCCTGGCCATGGGCTGTGATAGACATGCATTTGGAAGACTTGCAACCCCCTTAAGAGAGGTTACTACTACTACTACTACTTGAAGCCCAGACCTACCTTCAGGGCCAAAAACCACATATCCAGAGACGCCGGAAAAGGAGAAGCTATCCTGGCATTCCATCTAAACCAACAGCTAAACACATGGAGGACCTCTACTCACACTGCACCGGGTGGAGGAACCACCCAGCTGAGCCCTGCCTGAAAGTGGGACCCGTGGTGAGACAGTAGGTGTGCTGCCTTTGTTGCCTAAAGCTGGGACTCATTGTTACACAACAACCATTAGAGTCCCCTCACTGGGAGAAAAGCTTGGTCATGCAAGGGTTTTGTGCCACCTTGATCCCACTGGGTCCCCAAACCTAGCCGGAAACCTGCACTAAGAAAATGCTTAAGAATCTTTAAAAAAAAAAAATGTTAAATCCATCCACTCAAGCAAGTATGGGGCCTTGGTCATCATTGCAGTTTTGGTTTTTCTTTCCTTTTTAGTATTTTTAATTAGTTTGGGATCTTCATACATACTTAATTGGCTGCCCTCTCCCCCTCCCCATTTCCCTTTTCTCCACTCCTCTTAAACCCACCCCAGTATTCACCCCTCCACTTTCAAACCTTGTGTATTTTTTTATCCTTACCACCCCCACCCCTACAACTGCCCATGGGCCCCTTTCTGTGTCCTGGCCTCTATACACACTCACCTCTGCAGAAACAACATCTATAGAAATACATGCTAGGCTTCACACAGAAGAAGAGGGCATGTGAAGTTTGTCCTTTTGAGCCTGGGTTATCTAATTCAATAGGTTTTATAGTTACCTCCATTTTCCTGAAGGTTTTGTAATTTCATAGATCTAAGTACCCCAGGCTGAATTCTAACTCAGGAGCCTTCTGTCTCTACCTCCCTAGTGCTGGGGATGACAGTCCTGGGCCACCACACCAAGCTGCTGTTTCCATGTCCTAAGAAACCCATCCATAGTCTCTTGTCACCTGGCAATGACATATATGTGTGCATCCCTTCGTCCAGTTACCTGACCCCCATGGACTATGGGGTTAGTCAGAAAACAGCCACAGGTTACTTTGTCACATAGTCTTTGCTTCTGAGGCTGTATCCCATTCTCCCTATCCTGCAATGGAGAAGAATCCTGTGGCTTCCACTGAGTTCTGTGAAAGGACTTTCCCCATCTGTCCCCACATCACTGGTTCCTATAGAGATGGGCTGTGTGTTCCCTGCCCTTCATCACTGGTTTTCCAACTGTGTCTCTGACCATAAAAACCTGGAGGGAGGGGGTCTCTGTCCTGCCCATCCCCACCACCCACTATCCACCCCCTGCCACCCCATGAACTACTTGGAGAAAGAAGCCACTTCTGCCCTGGGCTCTGACTCCCTTATCTGTCCTTCGGGGTCAGAGCACAGCTCCCACCCCTCCCCCTGGCCAGTCCTGACAAGCCCATTCATTCGCACTCTTCCAAAGCATTGTCCACTTTGGGAAGGGTGGTGGGGGACCCACGAGCAGTCACCTCCTTTGACAAATGCCAGTGCTGACAGCTGGACACTGTTTTACAAACCCTGGTCCCCCAGGAGGGGCGATGGCCAGAGCAGGAGGACGCTCAGAGGCAAGTCATTTCCCAAGGACAGCATGGGGTGCCATGTGCACATGGGGGACTGTGGTGGGCTGCAAAGTCTGACTGTGGTGCCAGTTCCTGGCTGTGCCCCTCAGGCCCAGCAAGCAGCCTCTCTGAACTCCATCTTTCTCACCTACAAAAGAGAAACCATTATCATGCTGCTACCCTGCTCAACAGTTAGCATCCAAGTTGAGCACTGTGCTCTGTGGGTCAGAACAGCACCCTGGAACCAGGGTCACATAAGCCTGCACTTGAGGTATCCAGAGGGGGTAGAAGGTATACTCTCATGCTTCTGAAGTGACCATCAGGTCTCAGTCTCTTGTAGACTCTAGACACAGAGACCCCTCCCCATTCTTTGGCAGCTATACAACATAACAACTGAGCCCATCAATGCCAGAAAGATGGAAAGTGTGCTGGCAAGTGGGTGGGGGCGTGGCTCAGTTGGTAGAGTACCTTCCTAGCATGTGTGAAGCCCTGGGTTCCATCCCCAGTACCACATAAGCCAAGCATGGTCTCATACTCCTGTAATCCCAATATTTGGGAGGGTGAGGACAGGGGCAGCAGAAGTTCAAGGTCACCTTGGGCTACAATGCCAGTTCAGGGCCAGCCTGGGCTACGTGAGACAATGTCTTGAAAACAGTGGGGTTTATTCATTAAGACATTTGGCCATCTTTATTGTAAGCGGTGGGGCAGTGCTGGGAGATCTGGGAACCAGAACCACTCATTCCATATGTGCCTTGCCTCTCAGCCTTAGACGCGGCCCCCTCAACCCTGCATGTTCCCGTTGGCACCCTTCCTTTCTTTTCCAAACTCAGGCTATCTCCTTTTCAGTCCACCAGTGGACATGGGAAAGGTTAAAGGCAGGTAGGCCAGAATGTTCCATGGAAGACCAAAAGAGCCTCCTAATTTCTTTTTTTCTTTTCTTTTTTTTTTTTTTTTTTTTTTTGGTTTTTTGAGACAGGGTTTCTCTGTGTAGCTCTGGAGACCACGCTGGCCTCGAACTCACAGAGATCCATTTGTCTCTGCCTCCCGAGTGCTAGGATTAAAGGTGTACGCCACCAACGCCCGAGCCTCCTAATTTCTTGACTATTGGTGCTCTGGGTGGGAGGTGCTGGGCAAGTCATCTTCTCCCCATCACCATTGCCCTCCTCCTCGCCCTCATAAGGGGAGTGATTTTACCTACCCTCTACTCCAGGATGTAGCTATGGATCCAGAAAGAAATTTCAGGAGGCCAAACCACACAGGTCCCCACATAAGAAGTACCTTGAGTAGGCAAATTCAGAGAGAGAAAGTGGACCAATGGGCAGAGGGAGGAACAGGAGTTAGCAGGTGACAGATTTCTGGAGGTGGGTGGCAATGGCTGTGTGACCATGTTAATGTACTTGAGGCCACTGAACTTGTTTTCCTACAAGAAGGGGAGGCATGGGTGATCCTGTTCCTTGCACATGGCTGCCCAGTTTCTCTGCCACCCACAGCGCAGTGTCTTGTGTGCTAAGCCCTTTGCTCCTTGCAGCTGTCCAGCAACCCTGGCTGCCCCCAGCCCATCCATCACTCCGTCCCCACTCTCATCCATCTTCCCGGGCCCTGCCTGCTCATCCGTCAGCCATGGTGACATGGGCCACCACTTGTCCACCTCTCTCAGCCCACCCACTCATCTTTAGCCACCTGCTGCCACCTCTGTTCCCATCCATGCCTCCCAAGACCCTCACTTCCTAAGCATCCTCCAAATGTAGACATATATTGGAGTGACTGTCCCCCTATCTGCACCCAGGCACAAGGTCCTATGACAGCACAGTGTAGGTGTGACTGCAAGTCTTGTCCAACTGTGGAGAGTGATTCTGGAAGTCTGAATGGGGCCTGGTATTATGCATCTCCAAGCAACTTCAGTTGCTGCTCCACGGACCAGTTTAAGATGTCACATTTGAGACATTGTCTAGCAACTGTTCTGATTCCCAACCTCAAGGACTCCAGGGACCTCTGAAAAAGGCTTTGTCACCACTGGGGACCTCGTATGAGAACTTGTGGAGATGCCACAGAACAATCTGAGTGACTCTGGAGTGTGGTTGATGTCTTTCAACTCACTCTGGACTGCTCATCTTGGAGAACAATGGGAAATCTTAGTGGATGTTGTTCTCTTTGAAGTCATTGATAATTGTGTGTCATTGGAAAAAACCAGAGGGCTGGGATGGAGCTCAGTGAACAGAGCATTTGGTGATGCACACTTCAAATGCCAGCACTGTGGAAGTAGAGGCAGGAGAATCAAGAAGTTCAAGGTCACCTTTGGCTGCCTAGAAAGTTCAGAGTCAACATGAACTGCATGAGACCCTGTCTCAAAAGAAGAGAGGGGGACCCCGGCTGTATAAGTGAATAATCTACTGAAGGATGCTTGACTCCTCTCCCCTTGAGCCTGGCATTTCTAGAAACATGAGAGAAGGGGAAATGCCACTGCTGTAGTAAAGGCTAATGTCCCTTTGATGAAGGGATCCATGTCTGAGTGTGAGAATGGTGTTCACTACCACCCGCTAATTCTCCAACCTCTCCATTAGTCATCCTTCCAATCCCCTCATCTCTCCAACCCCCTTTCCCTCACCCTCTCCCTTAACCTCGTCCCTTTGTTCCCATCTCCTCGTCCCTCCTCATCCTCTCATCCCTTGTATGCTCCCACCCCCACCCCTACATAATCCACACCACCTTATCCCCCATGCCTTCACCTCTCCAGATCCTCATTCTACCATACCCCACCCTCACATCCCCCCGTATCCCAATCCCTCATCCCCCAACCCTCCATCCCCATCCCCCCACGTTCGGATGCAGTGAATGTCCTAAGGGCTGAAGGACAATTTGATGCTGACCACATGCAGTGGGTGCTCCTTAAAGGCTGGGGGGGGGGACAGGACACACTGACCACATGTAGTGAGGGCCAATGGGGACTGGGGGGTGGATAAGGCAAATGTGATCACATGCAGTTGGTCCTGGACAAGACCTGGGCACAGGAAGGGAGGAGTTTCAGCAGTTTTATATCAGGGCCCAGTAACAAAGTCGTACATACAGGAACATGTCAAGGCAGGGACTTGGTGTTGATGAAGGACTGTGAATGTGCCAACACAGGGGTTGGGCACTGGGAACCACCACACAATTATCTCATGAAGTTAGTTCCAAATAAAAGTATTTACATAACCTAGCTCTTCACCTCTTGCATTCTGGATAGGAATACAATTTGGAAGCAGGATTGTAACAAGGGGCTTCTATATAAGGATTTCTTTAATGAAGGCCAGCAAGATGGCTCAGCAGGTAAAAGTACTTAACACCAACGCTGACTACCTGAGTTCAAAGAGGGCCCACATGGTAAAAGAACAGAACTGACTCCTGAAGTTGTCCTCTGACCTCTTCATGGGGGCCATGGAGTGAGTGCACACACATACACAAACACACACACACACACACACACACACACACACACACACACGAAAATAAATATAAAAATGTAACTGTCACATTGTTGTTGTCTGTTTTTGAGACAGGTTCTCCCTCCAGAGCCCAGCTGACCTTGAACTCAGTTATCCTCCTGCCTCAGCTTCACAATAGCTGAGATTACACAAACCATCATGCCCAGTTCCTGATGTGAAGCACAGAAATACTTGGGGAAAGAGATGTTGGTTACATGCATAGAGGAGGCTGTGGGGAAACTGACCCACCCAGGGGCAAGCAATAAAAGGGTACATTGTCCAAAAGATTTTTTTAAAGATTTATTTATTGTACAGTGTTCTGCCTGTGGGCCAGAGGAGGGCACTAGATCTCATTATAGATAGTTGTGAACTACCAGGTGTTTCCTGGGAATTGAACTCCTTGGGACCTCTGGAAGAGCAGCCAGTGCTCTTAGCCTCTGAGCCATCTCTCCAACACATGTCCAAAAGATTTTTAAAACAGACTCCATTTTTATGATACACACACATGCATGCATCACACACACATACACGCATCACACATACAAGCATGAATCACGCATGAACACATCACACACACACACACACACACACACACACACACACACACACACACACACGGGTTATCCTTTTCTCCCTGGATCCACCAGTGAGTATGCATCTAACCTCTGCTCCCATCTCCGTTGGGACCCAAGAGTGACATATTAGGTCCTTCTCTATGGGTACACCTGCTCTTTCATGTACACCTTCCAACATCCTAAAGACAGGTGCAGTTGTCAACAGTGGCAAAAGGGAGAAACTGAGGTGCAGAGTCCAAGGTCTCGTGGATGGGAAGGAGAGGCTGAGTATCCACCTGCTGGAGCAGTCAGCATGGAGGTGAACATGAAGTTCATTGTCATTCTTGCTCCTCAAGGCCTTGTGATCCCAGCACTGTTGGCACTATCCAGATGGGGAAAGCCATGGGAAATGCCCCAGCCTGTCCATGGTAGTGTGGTTGATAACCCTTAGGGCCATTGCTGGAGGCTAAAGGGCCAGAGCAAGGAGCACCTGAACCCTCAGGCTTCTGGTGCATTCTGGGAAGCCCCCAACCCTACCCCCAAATTGCAACAGCCTTTTCTGCAGTGTGTATGCAAGCTCTCTCCACTACTGCTAATGGCTGCAAAATAAAGATGTCTCCAGACAAACACTTTCTGACTTTGCTTACCACCTTAGAATCTGCCCCAGAAGCACAAATCCTGGGATGAGCCTGGAGTGTGGGAGGTGTGTTAGTAGACTGTGCCCAAGACGCAGGTGAGGGAGTGGGCAAAGAGCCATGGCAAGGGTCAACCCAGTGAGGGTATGCCTTCAGAAAGATCCATCGAGCTAGACAAGCTCTGGGGCCTTAACTTCCGGGTTCCTGCAGTCCCCACCCCTTGTATACTGCCTCTAGGATAGCGTCAAGCCTTACATACTCCTTCCTGTCCATCTGTAACTGAGGCCAGAGACACTCCAGACCTCAAACTCTCCTCCCTCTCCCTCTCTCTGCCCAGAAAACTGGGTTCAGACACTGGGAACCCAGAAGCCGGGGGTCAGGACACTGGCAGGTAGCAAGTATCTCAGGATATTAGCCTCATCCTGCTTCCTGGACACTTCAGCCTACCCCGAGCCCTCAGGACTGTACCCTACCCCACAGCCCCAACTGTCCTGACTCCTATTTCCCCACGTGCCCTCAGTTTCCCCTTTGCAAAATGAGGGAAGAATTGACCAGAAAGCCATAGTCACATTTCCAAAAGAGCAACGTCCCTTTCTTGTTTCCGGGTTCACCAATGGCTTAGGGTGAAAACAGAGGAGCAATAGCTGAACAGCCTAGGGTCTCTTTGGAAACCATGGAGTATACCTAAAATTCAAAAGCTGAGTGGCCTTTGACCCACTTCTGGACCCTCCCCCCAGAAGAGTAACAACCAGACCTCAAAGCACATGAATGAGGATGTTGGTGGCAGCTGGACATGACCCCCTGACTCCCAGGAGGGAAATGACAGGGTAAACAAGCACACAGCCAGAGAGAGGAATAGCATATAGCTAGTAAAAATGATAAGGTTGGCCCACAGATTTTTAACTTGAAGGCATGATCAAGACATGAATGAACAATGTGAGCACTGGAGAAATAGCAATAATGTAAATTGCCTTTTGCAGAAGGCTGTCAAGACTGTGTAAGTTTGTGTAAGCACGGAAGAGGGCAGGAGGTTCACATGCAGCTGTAACTGGTGGGCTCATCAAGAAGTTTCAACTTCCTGAAGTTTAAGGGGATTCATCTGCTGGTTTTCAAGGCCACAAACTACATATTAAGGGGCTGGCAAGAGGACTAAATTGGTAAAGGAGCTTGCCACCAAGCCTGAGAACTTGGGTTCAATTCCTGGGAGGAGGGAAGATCTCTGGGGTTCACTGGCCAGCTGCCTAGCTGAATCAGCAAGCCCCAGACTCCAGAGAGAGACCCAGCTTCAAACATTCCCATGGAGACAGGTGTGGTGGTGCACACCTTTGATCCTAGCACTTAGGAGGCAGAGACAGGAAGATCTCTTTGAGTTGGAGGCTAGCCTGGTCTACATAACACTGAGTGGAGGGTGGTTTTCTAGGGGAAAATGGTACAAATTCTCACTCTAAATTAGGAGAAAGAGAAGGGGGGAATCTCTAGTATGTTGTTAGCTATACTTCAGCAAGACCAGATCTAAGATAGCCATGATGGCCTGGGCTATATAGTGAGACCCTATCCCAAATACAAAACTAACATGTGTGGCTCCTGAGGCACGACACCCAAGATTCATTTCTAGCCTCTACATGCACATATATGTATACACATACACACACTAAATAACAATTTTTTGTTTTGTTTTTTAAATAAAGATTTTCATGAGCTGCCCAAGTGGAGCCAGGATGGTGGGAAAGCACCACTGTCTCCCTACCCTTCTTTCTTCTCTACCCTGTCCCTTGCCCCCAATGGGCATTGTTCATTGTCCCCCTTCTTCCTCCCCCTGCCCAGTTCCCTGGCCATCTTCCTGGTATATCTCACACTGACACACACCATGCTGCCAGCCCTCCAGCTCCCAGCAGGCCTGCTGCCCCAGCCCTGACCCCGGCCCTCTGAGAGGTTGAAAGGGCACCATGAGATAACCCAGCCCCAGCTCTCCCACAGGAAATAGGAGAGGAGGCGACCCCCTGGGTTGCCTAGTTAGGGTCTTCGGAGCCTCCCGTGATAACAGCCCCATGAGTGCCAGGCTCTGTGCTCAGCAGGTCCCTGTGTGTGACTGCCGGCCCCTGCCTTCCAGAGGAGCTCAGGATGGAGAGGAAGGGCTGATGGGAGAGACTCCTGGGCCTAGCCTCACTCTTTTGCCAAATGAAAGTGATAATGGTCCCTTCTACCTGGGGTCAGAGAACTCAGTGTGCGAGGTGGGTGGAAGGTCTCATCGTCTCTTACGTAACCTGTGTATCTTCCATACTCTCGTATCCAAGCTGGGAACACGGCCAGTGTTTATGAAGTGCTTGCCCTTGTTAGTAATTCATCTTTAGACTGATAGGAAAGAGCCCGGCTGATGAACTTGCAGAGAACCTGGTTTAATCTTCTCCAAAAATGACAAGGAAGCGTCCCAAGATGGCCACGTGACGGACAGATGGACGTGGGGGAGACCCGCCCCTGCACCCGCAGCGTTGGTGTCCCTTGGGAAGAGCTAAGATTGATTCACACTGAGAAGACAGAAGGGGCCAGAGCTGGGACAGGCGGCTGATAGAAGTTGGGGTTGCTGCTTGGCCTTTGGGAAGCATGGACAAGGAACCTGGTCCTGTTGCCTGTTGCTGTAGTTTGTCTACTGGGCCGAAAGAAAGCCATTGTCTCTTCTCAGAGCCTATCAAGGGCATAACCTAGTTTATCTCCCGCCCTTTTCTGTAAAATGGGGGCATTTGCAGGGTGTCATAATGACAGCAATAAATGTGAGCTTTTAAAGGTTTAAGAGGGTGAAATCCAATCCGCTAGATCATCACCGGATCCTTCACACGGACGCTCTCATTTAACGGTCCCCTACATCCCACAAGCAAGTGGCACCATCATAAGCCCCATAAGCCCCTCTGAAGGAAGGTTCAGAGGCATGAGGACCCAGTGGTCCCACAGGCAGGGCCTGCCTGGAGCCAGGCACCATGCTCAGCATCTTTCAGTGGGATTGCCATGGAGATTAGATAGGTGGATAAGCAACCATGCCATCCCAGTTCTCAGATAGGAAAACAGAGGCATAGGAAGGCAAGCCCCTTATCAAGGATGTCAGAGACCAAGGAGACAGCGAGGTTATGCAAACCTTTCTCTTCCTCCTAATTGAGCCTTGTGAGTCCCCATAAAGAGCTCGAGCGCCCCCTTGTGGCAAAATGTCACATCATGTAATGGAAAAAGAGTGAGGAAGGAGGGAGAAGGTTGGCAGGAAATAACTCCCAAGGTCTTAGAATGTCACTTGTTAGGTTGAGACACACCAGCCCAAACTGGCTTCAAGGGTCCTAAGAAGAGACCCTGTCTCTACGACTATGGGAGATTTCTGACACAAATGAGTGGGGGCCGGGCAGTTTCCTAGAAAAAAAATGAGACACAAATTCTCACTTTAGAAAGAAGGTGATCTCTAGGATATTAGTCACAAACACTTTAGTATAAATGTTCTTTGGCAAAATCAGATCTAGGATGGCTGAGATGTACTGAGAACCAAGGCTGGCAAGATAAAGAGAGTCTGTGATGAAGGTCGAGGAATTCCAGCCCTGGTCTGAGCATCCTCCCAAGTTCATAATCTCGGGTGGAGGGGGCTTGGAGGGGAGGTGATTGGGACATGAAGTTGACCTCCTGAACTTGGACTCCTGGCTCAGAGGATGCCACCATCTCTGAACCAAGAAGCAGTCCTTGGCAAGCACTGAGTCTGCCTGCATCTTGATCCTCGACCTCTAAGGCAGAGCCATGACCTATATGCGTTTTTTAAGGTCCTTCCTTGGATGTACATATAAAAAAAACTCCAATGGACAATTAAACCCCTAATTTTTTCACCTGCCTTGGGAATCCCCAGCAGACAGTGGGGAAGGTAAAGCCAAGCCACCTGTTGGCTGCCCCTACAGTCCTCCTCCTAAGCCCCTACTGTGTGCTGAGTTTTCTACCTGAATCCTCATCTGCAGTTTTCACACAATCTGAGGGCTGTGGTGCGACTGCATCCATTTCTCTGAGAGAGAAAAGGACTCTTACCCTCTTTGATGTCTAAGAATTCCTTGTGTTCTGTCCCCTTAGCCTACCCCAGGGCCTTCTCTATCCCTGTATGCCCCCCATACCAGCTTCAGTGGCAACACCTCCAAGAAGCCCTCTGTGGTAGCTATTCTTGGTTGTCAGCTTGACTATATCTGGAGTGAACTACAATCCAGAAATGGAGGGCACACTTTTGAGAGGTTTCCTGCTTGGTTTGAAGAGGGTGAGTTCCCTCCTGGTCTGGACCTCTGAGGTAGGAAGACATACCTGTGATCCTGATCTTGAGGCTTGAAGATACAGGCTTTTGACCCAAATCTTGAGGCAGGAAGACACACCTTCGATCTGGGTCACACCTTCTGCCAAAAGCCTAAATAAAGACTGTGGGAGAAGGAAGCATTCCTTCTTTGCCTGCTTGCTCTCACCTTGCCAGTACATCCGTTCCCACCCTGGCATCGAAGTCTACTTCAGGATTCCAGTATATACAGTAGACCAGCTGAGATACCCAGCCTCGTAGGACTGAGCAACTACTAGATTCTTAGAGAGAGAGATTCATTCCGTAGGCTCTATGACTCTAGAGAATCTGACTTATACACCCTTTGACTCCCTTCCTAACACCTGGGAATTGCTCCCGTGTCCACCCAACCCCCGAGCCTTTGCATCTGTCCCTTTTAGGTTCAGACCCCCATTCTGCAACATGACACTCAGAACCCTGATGCCAAATACACTCCCATCTCAGAGCCCTTCTCTGAACCCCATTTATTCCTCAGCTCCATCTGTAGGAAGGATGGAACCCCTCCCCCAAGGTTCTCTCCTCTCCGGTACAGGTGGATACAAGCTGTCCTGGAATATGCTTTGTAGCCCAGGCTAGACTTGAGCTCATGATTCTGCTGCCTCAGCCTCCCAAGGGCTGGGATCACTCATAGGTGTGCACCGCTGAACCCACACCTGACTAGAACTTATGCTGTTTCCTGCAAGAGGCTGGGCAGGGATCTGCCAGGGTCACTGATGAGGGGAGAGGAGGTCGGGTTGTTTCTGAACTGCCTAGCATTTTCAGCTAGAGGAGATGTGACCTCCTTGGCTCTTGTTCCTTTGTTACAAAAGCAAAGAACTTGTCATTCTACTCATTTCAGGCTTCCTGAGTCCCCTGGGATGAAGGCCTGGAGCCTGGGTACTTCTGGTATCTCCTCACTGAGCCTGCAACTTGTGTGCTGGACCCAATCTGAAAGGGTATAAGTGTAGCAGACTAATGGACCCAGGATGGAGGGGGTTACACTGCGGTATCCCCCAGTCTCAAGACTAAGACTTTGGGGGGATCCCAAAGTCATCTTTAAAAGTTAAGAACAGAAGGCAGGATAGCTGGCTCCAAGGTTCAGAGCACTTGCTGCTCTTGCAGAGACCTGGAGTTCAGTTTCCAGCACTCAACATCAGTCTCATAGCCTCCTGTGACCCCTGTGCCAGGGGATCTGATGCCCTCTTCTGGCCTCAGCGGACAACTGCACACACATGTATTGGATGAGAGGGAAGGAGGAAAAGGGGGGAGAGAGAGGGAGGGAGGGAGGAAAAAAGAGGGAAGAAGAGGGAGGGAAGGAGAAAATCTTTAAATTGTTTTAAAGTTAAGAACAGAATGCTACATTGCTGCTGAGTATCTTTAAACCTGGAGCCAAAAAAGTCAACCCTTGCCAGCTTGCCATGTTTGAGTAGTCCTCAACCTGGGCATACATCCTTCCACTGTTGATCGTTTATATAGACTGTTTATTTGGGAAAGGAGTAGAATAGGGTTTTTGACAAACTGTCATCAAGTGCTTCCAAGAAAATGCAAAACCCTGAGCAGAGAGGGTGTGGGGTTTGCCTTTCCTGAGTGGAAGCCAACAGAAGCCCAGGCAGACTGGTCATCTCTGGGATGGGGCTAGCCCAACCAGGGCAGGGGAGGCCATTTGCAGAGGTGCCAAGGGAGCACCCTGGGCAAAGCTGTCCTCCAGATCTCACAAGTGGCTCATTGTCCCCCAGACAGCCCAGCCCTGGGCTTGGGAGGAAAGGTGGAGATTGTGTGCATTGGCAGAGCCAGCCAGGAGGGTCTGGGGATAACCCTGCTATAAAGGGATGTTTGCACTCCTATCCTGGTGAAGAAGAAAGCCAGGGTCAGTTCCAAGCGGGTGAGACCCTGATGAATTGGAAATGTGGAGGCCTCGGAATGGAAGCCTCTGTTTTGAAAGAGATTAGAAGATAGGAAGAGGGGAAATGGGCAAGAATGGAAGCCAAGACCCTGTATTTCCATAAAGGAACTGACAGACACAGGGTGGCCCAGAAAGTCCGGCACTCAGCCACTGTCTCTCCTTTAAAGCTCAGAGAAACTGTCACCTGGTCACCACTATCTGATACCACTAGGAAAAAAAATTGTTGCTAGAACCTGCTAGAATCACCACATGGACTGGAACAGATATGTCAGGCATGTCACACACTAACCTTCTATAGCCCTGTGCATGTGGTCCACAAACACTGGTGGCTGGCATCCCTGACCCTGCCTCTCTGCATCCTGGTAACACCCACCCCTTACCTGAGAGCTGTGCTACACACACCTCATGTCCTCCCCTGGGGAGCTGTCATTGGCTAAATCAAGCCTCCCATTCCCCTCTGAGGGCTCTCAGACCTTGGTGTTTGATGCAGCAGCTCCTTGACTGAAGACATGGACATCAGACGGTATCTAGAGACACTTTTGTTTACATACTGAAGGGGCAATGCTAGCCTCTAGTAAGCAGAGGTCAAAGATCTGATGTTCCACGATGCTAGGAAAATACCAAAGGCCAATGGAGCTAGAAAGGATTGTCCTAGCTCAATGGCACAGCCTTCCCCAGTCTCAATAACCACTGCTGATGGAAGGGGCATATTCTATCTCCTAATACTTAACTAGTTCTCCATAGACCATGGAAACATCTAGTCCAGGGCCACAGAAGACAGCCCAAGCCCAGGATGTCGGAATGTCTGGAGTGCCCAGAGGGCACAAAACTGCCTGCCTTGTGTAAGAATACAGAATTAGGATGCATTTCAAGGAGGCTTAGAGAGCGACTATTGAGGAGAGTGCTAGGAGAGAGAACAGGTTGGGGGGAGCACTAGGACGATTCTCCTGGGTGAGCACAGCCCCACTTTAACCTGGTGCTGCATGGTGCTCTACTGGATCACGGCAGCTACAAGCCAGCCTGACTCTATATCTGTCCAGGGGCTGGCCTTACATACTCTCAGTCAGCTGGTGGCTGAGGGTCACCCAGAGTGGTGCTGGCTTTGATGTCATCAGCACTGGACTGACAGAGCAGCAGCAGAAGCTATGAGCAGACCTCTGAAGATGGTGCAGCCCCAAGAAGAGTAAGCTCTCAGTAGTGAGGCTCAGCACAGGAACGGAGAAGAGAGGAGAACCCAGGCGGGGCCCCAAATCTAGAGAACCTGCCAAAAAACCAAAACCAAAACAAAACAAAACAAAAAACCCAGATGATCGGGTTTAAATGAATAGCCCCCAAGGCTTTTCCTAATCTGCAAAATGCTCTTGTCTGTCCATATGTATGCCTGTCCTTCCCAGGAGGCAACAGAAGGGGAAGGGGAGGTTGAGTCAGGAGCAGAGATCTGGTAGCTGTTCACAGCGGATCCTGGCCAACAATCCATCCATGCTCCTCTTGTCTCTTCCTTTATGAAAGATCATAATTTAAGCTTCTACTTATGATTTATGAATCTATGAAGTTATAGCAACGCTCGAGAGCTATGTGAGCTCGGAGATGCATCTTGGTTCCTGACACGCTGCTCTCTGCCCCTTTAGGAAGTTCACCAGCTCCAGGGCATCCTTAAGCCATGGATGAGTTGGAGGCTGTATAGGGGCTTTCCAAATATTATTGAGAGTGGCTGGGGCTGAGGCCCAGTGGGTAGAGTGTTTGCCTAGCACACATGAGGCCCAGTGTCCTATTCCCAGGTCTGCATGAACCAGGTGTGGTAGCACACGCCTGTAATTTCAGAGACAGAAGGATCAGATGATGATCAAGGTCATCCCCGGCTATGTAGTGAGTTCAAGGGCCAGCCTGGGCTATATACAAGCCCAAAGACTAGAGTTCTGGAGCTGGAGAGATGGCTCAGTGGTTAATGGTACTATCTGCTCTCCCAGAGAATCAGAGCTCGATTCCTAGCACCCAAATGGCAACTCACAACTGTCTGTAACTCTAGCTCTAGGGGATCTGACAACCTTTTCTGGCCTCCATAGGCACCAGGCACACACATGGTACACAGACATACATGCAAGCAAAACATCCACACACATAAAAATATACCATTTTTTTAAATTAAAAAATCAAAAGCTAGAGTTCCCCTCTGCACAATTGCTACATTTGCTGAAGGGGTTGTCAGCTTGCTGGAGCCACTCTTTAAAAATTACCAGATTAGGAGGCTTAAGCAATATAAATGATTGACCCATGGTTTGATATGTGGGAGTCCATGCCTGAGGTGTCTGGGTCTGATTTTGAAATGTCAACAAACTCATGTGTTTGAATGGTTCGTCCCCCAGCACGTGGAGCTGTTTTTGGAGATTGACAGACCTTTATGATGGAGGCAGACCTGGCATAAGTGGTCCCTGGGGCTCATCTCTGAGGATTCTGTCATTGTCCTGCTTCCAGGCCAGAGCCCAGCTTCCATACGACTGCTTCCTAATCCACCAAGATGTGAACAAGCTACACCATAAACTCCTGCCACCAAGGACAGATCCACCCCCAGCCACCATGCCTTCACTTCCAAGCCTTTCTTCCCTGACACTCTGGATCAATATCCCTGAACCTGTGGCCAAAAGTCCTTCTTCCCTCGTTGTTCCTGTCACATTTTGCCATAGACACAAGGGAAGTGTACAGTGTTTTTTTTTGGGGGGGGTGTCCTGAGAACAAGGCACTAGCTTCACATCAGGGACCAAGGACACGAGTGAACCATTCCTGGGTCACCAAGCAGCTCCATCTCTAGAATCCTGAGGAGCTTCGTCTCTGCAGTGGGCACCCAAATGGTGCTGGCTATCTCAGAGCTGTTGCAAGGTTTCTATAAGGACAGAGCCTGGAAGGCTAGCACCTGTGGGTTGCTGGTTCCACAGGTGAGTCTAGATTGTGACAGTGTGACATGTTGACTTGAGCTCTCTCACCAACAAACCTCAGACTTTAATAAGCCTGGGGCTGAGAGATGGACCCAGTTGGTTATATGCCTCACAAGCATGAGGACATGTATTTGTTCCCCAGCACACGCATAAAGAAAGTTGGGTGTGTTGGCACATGCCTGTAATCCCAGCACTGGAGAGGGACAGATGGGTCCCCTGCCCCTGGACTCACTGGCCAGCCAGCCTCCTCTAAGTCATAAGCCCTACAACATCCAGAAACCCTGTGACAAAAAAAAGAACAATAGGGCTGGCTCTGTCATTAAGAGTGCTTGCTCCTCTTGCAGAGAACCGGCATTGAACTACTAGCACACCTCAGGTGGCTCACAGTTGTGTGCAACTCACTCTAGAAGATCAAACACCCTCTTCTGGCTTCCATGGACCCACACACTCACATAATGTACTTACACACACACACGCACGCACGCACTCGCGCATAGGTACAAAAATTAAATTCACTGCTGCTGGTGGTAACACTACAGATCCATAAGTGTAGGGGACCAGGACAGAATTCTTGGCTGATACCCAAACACCAGGAACTTGATTTGGGGTTTTTGGGGTTTTTTTTTTTTTTTGGTGTTTTGTTTTGTTTTGTTTTTTTGGTTTTTTTTTTTTTGTTTTGTTTTTGGAGACAGGGTTTCTCTGAGTAGCTTTGGAGGCTGTCCTGGCACTCGCTCTGGAGACCCGGCTGGCCTCGAACTCACAGAGATCTGCCTGCCTCTGCTTCCCGAGTGCTGGGATTAAAGGCATGCGCCACCAATGCCCGGCTAGGAACTTGATTTTGGGTCCCAGTCTCTTGTTCATGTTCTCCATTTGGGCTCACACCCAACTGGTTAAATGCAGCTTCCTCCTTGTGGGGCCTCCATCTGCAAACCTCGGTTTCTCCACCTGCCTAGGGAAAATAATTGTTTCTGGTTTACAAAGTCCTGTATTGGGTCTTCACTTTACATCTAGGGAAACTGAGACCCCAAATGAGGGTTCACCCCAGGCTCTGCCTTGGTTTCCAGGGATTGAAGGAAGACTAGCAATGCCATAGAGCACCGGCAGGGGGCGCCACTCTGGTTGCCTTACACATGTCTTGGCTCATTTTGCCACATTGTCTATCCCCATTTTACAGAAACGGAAACTGAGGCATGGAGCTTCGAGGTTATGGAAGCAATCTACACTCCTAACCATTGCCCTTTCCGTCAGGTAGCAGTTGAGTGTCTTACTCCATCCACCCCCTTCATCCCAACCTTCCACCCTGCCCTTTCCTTTCCCTCCCCCACCACACATTCAGCCAGGCTGGGTCCTTGCCAAGTCTCAGCTGTCACAGCGTTCCCATCTTTGATCACTAGTCAGCCCAGATGTTGGGCTGATCAAAGGCAGCTGCTGCCTAGACCCTCCCCAGAGCGTGTGGGACAGACACGTGACAGACATGGACCCTGGCTGGGCGGGGCTTGGTGGGGCCTTTGGTGGGGCCTTTTCCATCCATCACTGGGTACCTAGTAGGAGGAAGGTCACCGGTCAGAGAAGCTTAGGGATGGCTGGCGATGGTTGCAGGGGCCTGACTCAAATGGAATCCTGAAGCAAGAACTCAGAGAGGAAACAGGCTCCCAGGCACTTCCTGGTGGCCTTGATACCCTCCCCTCACTAGCCAGTCTCTGGACCTTGGCTCCATCTGTCTTTCCTTGCAGGCCTTCAAGAGCTGCAATTTCTATTAATAATTAGTAAATAATTAGTAAATTGTCAGTGCACTGTGCAGTGGGGGAAGCTGAGGTAGGAGAATTGTGAGTTCAAGGCCAGCCTTGGCCGCTTGGTGAGACCATGTCACAAATAGGGATGCATAGAGCAGAGGCAGAGCACTGGTCAGGCGTGTGCAAGGCCCTGGGGTTGATCCTCAGTGCAGGGAGGGGATGGCTGAGCCTGAGCAACAATCCCAGAACCCACGTGGTAGGAGAGAAGGACTTCAGTTGTTCTCTGACTTCTATCCATGAAGATGCACAAATGCTCACACATACACAATTTTTTTAAATTAATGATTTTTTTCTCTATTTTGGACAATTAATATATTGTTTAGTAATTTTTTATTTTTATGCAAATGAGTGCTTTGCCCATACATATATATGCATGCCCATATATATGTATACATACACATATATAAGTGTGTGTGCATGTGTAGACATGCATGCCTAGTTAGCCTGAGGAGGCCAGAAACAGGCATTGGATCCCCTGGAACTGGAGTTACAGATGGTTGTGAGCTTTCCATGTGGGTGCTGGGAATTGAACTTAGCTCCTCTGCAAGAGTAGACAGAGCTCTTAACTACTGAGCTGTCTTCTCCAGCCCTAATGTATTGTTTTTATACAAAAGAGTCTTAAACTTTGAGGTAAATATTAATGTGCTTACTCAGATATAAATTCCTCAAAGATATAAGCTATTTAAGTA
Source organism: Cricetulus griseus (assembly GCF_003668045.3). Taxonomy (NCBI): domain Eukaryota; kingdom Metazoa; phylum Chordata; class Mammalia; order Rodentia; family Cricetidae; genus Cricetulus; species Cricetulus griseus. Next base: position 99,914,724 of record NC_048597.1, read on the forward strand.
AAGAAAGGGGTGCTGGTGTTACAACCTAGTTATGAAGTGTCCCCCAAAAGCTCCTGTGTTAGGGGGTGGGCCCCAGATGCTGGCAGTATTTTGGAAGGTTTGGGGAGACTTTAGGAAGTGAGTCTGTAGGTCACTGCAGATGGGTCTGTGGAGGAATCTTGTTACACTCACGTGCGTTCACACAACATACAGATCAACATACATATACCCTCACATAACATACCCATAACACACACACACACACACACACACACACACACACACACACACACACACACAGGACATAAACATATAACACAGAGACACAAACAGACACACACACACTCAAGGACCCTACTCCCCCTCTCAGTCCCCTCCCTCCCTGCTTCCTATCCACCATAAAGCTCACACACTCATACTACCGTGATGCTCTCTGCTCACAAGCACAATGCAAAGCAACCAGGTATCCCAAGAGTTATTTATCAAATGTGGGCATTATCAAGATTTAAATGAAAAGCTGTGCAGGGTGACACAAGCTTGTCATCCTGGCACTTGGCAGGTGGAGGCAAAAGAATCAGGAGCTGAAGGTCATCCTCAGCTATCTGAGTTCAAGGCCACTCCGGGGTACACAAGACTCGTCTCATATCACCAGAAAATTCAAAGTAAGAGGCTGGAGGCATAGCTCAGTAGTGGGTCACTTGCAAAGTATCAAGTTTCACTTCCAGCATTGCCCCCAAAAGTATACAAGCTTACAGCTAAGTTACATTAAAATAAGGGAATTGCCCAGAATGCTTTACTTCCTAATTGTTTCACTACATTTTATCCACTCTGGTCAGCAGGAAATTTACACAATGAAAACTCAGCTCCATAGTCAGGGGCATGGGCTTACAAAGACTGACCACAGCAGTACTGTTACACACTGGGAATTTTTTTAATGTATTTATTTTTATTTATGGGAAAGGGGAATCCCACAGAAACTAGGAGAGGGTTTCAGGTTCCCCACACACACAGAGCTGGAGTTACAGACAGCTGTGAGTCTCTCTACATGGGTGCTGGGATTGGAAATAGGCCCCTCTGCAAGAGCTCCTAACTCTTAACATCTCTCCAGCCCCACACAACAGGAATTATCCCCCTCAGAGATCTGCTGTGGCTCCTGGAGGATCAGGACATGAACTATGTTACATAGTTATATCAACCACAGCAAGAGCACCACACTGTCACCTAAGCCTTGTCTCAGCCACAAAGTACCAAGTCCTTCAGACACATAAATCAAAGAGCCAACAATATGGCTCAGCAGATAAGGCACTTTCTGCCAAGCCTAAAGACCTGAGTTCAGTCCCTGGAACCCACACTGTGGAAGGAGATAACTGACTTCTGGAGATCTGGCATGGAGGTTAAGAACACTTGCTCCACACTCATGGGGACCAGGGTTTGGATCCCAGTACCCACTTAACCAGGCAGCTGTCCTACACATGCCTATAACCCAGCCCCAAGTGGGACAGAGGCAGGAGGATCACTGAGGCTTGCTGACATCCTCTAGCTGAAAATGCAATTTCCAGATATAGAGTCACTGTCTCAAAGAAATAGACAGCCATAGAGGAGGACACACACACACACACACACACAAACACACAGGAGCATACATTCACACACAGATTACTTTGTAAAAATCAAATGAGAAGCTGGAGGTTGGTGGCGGCGCATGCCTTTAATCCCAGCACTCAAGAGGTAGAGGCAGGTGGATCTCTGAGTTCGAGGCCAGCCTGGTCTACAACAGGCAAGTTCCAGGACAGCCAAAACTACACAGTGAAACCCTGTCTCAAAAAAAAATCAAGTGAGGGTCGGGAAGAGTGGTGGGGGCATGTGTTCAGTGTATAACATGAGGCTTTGGAATCTGGGTGTTTCTCTGAGAAGTGTCTCATGCACTCCAGGCTGCAACTAGACATGGAATGGAACCCAGGGCTTCACGAATGATAAAGCAAGCATTCTGCAGTCTAAACCCCCACCCAGAATCCTCACTCTGTCCTGTTGTGAAATATGGGATTGCTGTATAACTCAGGCTGGGCTACAGCTCATGATCTCCCCACCTCGAGTACTGGGGTTGCAGGTCTATGCTGCCATTCCCAGCTCATGACCCTGTTCCTGTAAAGCAGACTATGTGCAGACTTACAGGCAACTTCCTCTTCCTCCAGCAGATGCTGGGATGTTCACCAGAGCGTTGGAATACCTGCTGACTCTGTTCCTATTTCCCTAGCCAAGGCCCCAACATCACACCAACCCCTGAGCCCTGGGAATGGAAAAGCAAAGAGATCCACAACCTGTCGGTGCCCCAGCTGGCCTCTCGATAGAAACAGCCTGTCTTTAGTCTCCACATATTTTATTGCCCAAGACACATGAGTAGAGTTAGAAAAGAAATCTCTAGTTAATAGCTTGAAACTTGCTGGGCCTAATGGCCCATAATATTCCTAGCCCTTGGGAAGTTTAGGCAGGGTGGGTTGATATTTAAGGCCAGCCTGCTATTACAAAAGGAAAGAGAGGTTGACACGATGGCTTAGAGAGTAAGGGCACTTGCCGCCATTCCTATTGACCTGAGTTTGATCCCAGGACCCACATGGTAGAAGGAGGGGACCAGGGCTGGAGAGATTGCTCAGTGGTTAAGAGCACTGGCTGCTCTTGCAGAGGAGCCGAGTTCATTCCCAACATCCACATGGTGGTTCACAACCACCTGTAACTCCAGCTCCATGTGATCTGATGCCCTCTACTGGCCACTGTGGGTACCCACACTCATGTGCACAGACACACATAATTTAAAATAAATCTTTTGCCTTTTAAGGAGCAAGCTGACTCTCACTAGTTGTCTTCTGATTTCTATGTGAGTGTTGAGGGTGAGCCAGGGAGGAGAGAAAGGAAGCAAAGAAGGAAGGAAGGAAAGAAGGAAGGCTGGGAATGTAGCTCAGTTGCTATGGTTCCTGTCTAGCACCCACATAGCCAAATTTGGTTCCCCGCACCACTTAAACTGGGTGAGCATGCCAAGAATCAATCCCAGCATTCAAGTGGTGGAGGAAGGAGTATCAAGGAGTTTAAGGACATCCTTGGCTACATAACAAGTTTGAAGCTATCCTAGACTACATGAAGTTGAAACTGGAGAATCAGGGCTGAGCAGGTGTTCACAGGTCACCAATGGTTCAAATCAGATCTGTGCCTGCTGTCCTCCCGCCAAGTCCTGCTTTGGGAATTCAAAGCTCTTTGGGGGATGTCCAAAGCTCTTAACACAGCCAAGGTCTGGTATAACTAGAGCCAAGTTGGAATCCCCAAGTCTGAGTGCAATGTCTCATTATGTAGCCCAGGCTTGTCCAAACTGGCAATCCTCCTGCCTTGGCCTCCCTAGAGTTGTGATGAAAAGTGTGTACCACCACAATGGGCTTTTTCATGATCTTGATCAGGAGCATAGAACAGAGCCCAGCATTTACAATAGCCAGTTCTGGGCCCTCAGTGGTCACCAGGGGCATGGCTTCCAGACACAGGACATATGAATGCCCTTGGTTGGCACAGTGTGGCAACAAACAAGAGGTTTATATTTTTCTGTGCAGATGTTGGTCTATGGCTCATAGCCTGAACAGTTTACCCTCAGGATGTAAGCAGGAGAGATAGGTCAGGCCATGGGAGGTGTTCCCTTGGTGGCCAGCGGCTCTGCCCTGCACTCAGAGAGCCTCAGGCTCCTCACCCTTCCACTCCAGCCCCCAGAGAGCCTGAGACCAAAGCGGGGGCCCATCAATCACCAGGACTTTAAAGGCCCTCCGGCTTTTGTACGCTGTGTCCTCCCGATGTTTCTCTTAGCTACATGCTAACACCCATCTGTTTGGAAGTCACAGCAAATACATCTTGGAGATGTCTTTGATCCCTGGCAGCTGTGTACGTGTGAGGAGCCAGCGTCTCCGGGGCAGAGACAGCATGGGAAGAAGGCGAACTGACTGGTCTCTCTCATGCCCTCTGAGCTTGGTACTTCACCCCAGCCCAGGCCTCAGGCTCACCCCAGCATGCTGCACTTGGAGGCACAGTGGAGCACAAAAGGCCAAGTTTGGACATTAGAGTCCTGGGTTCAAGTTTGGGCTCTGCTGTTTGCCAGCCATGTGATCTTAGACAAGTCCCTCAGCCTCTCTGTGTATGCCTAGCCTCAGGTGGATCAATTTTTATTTTTGGCAGGCCTCCCCAGGAGCCCACCCACAGACTAGGGGAGTCCACACGAGTCTGTACAAAGAGGCCATCTGAGCTAAATAGAGAACAGGCCCAGGCGCCCCATGCTGTATGAACTGTCACTCATGCACACCCAGAAGCAATGAGCTCCGGTTTGAGGTTGTATATCTTGCTTTGGCTTCCATCACATGCAACCAAAGTCAGTGTGGATTAAAATGGCCTGGAGTCCAAGCTAAAGGCAAGCAGAGGTGTGCTCCCTTTGGCGGTTACAAAGAGGAACCGCTGGGCACTGGGCCATGCGCTCTCTGGTGGCCGCAGGGAGTAACTGTCGGCTGCAGGAAGGAAGGAGGGACCTTTATGATGCGGAGTCTCTGGCTGCCTGGCCTCTGAGCCCCGTGTCTTTCAGGTGTGTCCTTGAAATTGCTGCTCTGTTGACCCTGTGTTCTGCCCTCGTGTTCTTAGAAAAACACCATGTAATTACAGGCCCCACCGAGACTGCACATTAATTTGACCCCCTCTATTTCCAAATAAGGTCACATTGCGGACTTCAGGAATTTGCCCTTTAGTGCTTCTTTGGAAAGAATACCATTCAACAAATAGCCAAGGCGGTCTGGCACTCCACTTTCCAAGTGAGGTAAGCAAACTTAGGCTCAGAGACATGGAGTGTCTCCCCCAAGGTCACACAGCTGAATGGTGGCTGAGACAGGGACTGAGAATGGAGGTTTGCCTCTATGACAACACTGTGGTGTCATGGAGACAGAGTACTGGGCTAGCTCTTCAGAGAGGAACAGATAGGTTGAGTGATTATCCCATGGCCACACAGCTTCTTCATTTATCACTGGGATTTTGAACCCCCAAAGCCAACATTCTCCTCTGAGCCTTCCTGAATATCCTGGGCCAGTCCGGCTCAGATTGAGGGGTCCAGCTTTCCTGCAGGCCCAAGCTCCCTGGGAGACAGCTGAGAAGTCAGGCCACCTCCCCAGCCACCCTCCCAAACCCCCACCACCACCGCTTCATTCATTCTCCTCTCTCAGGAGCTCAGAGGCCAGAGTCTCGGTCCAAAGGCATGACAGTAAGCCAAAGGTGTGTTCCTCCTTCATCTAAGAGCCAGACACTGACCATGCCGATGTCTCAGAGGCCCCAGGACCCATCTGAACCCCCAGAGAGCAGATGATGATGTGAAGGCCGATGTCACCACATACCCAGCTTCCTCTCTGCTCCCGCTGTCCTGTGAATATCCCGTGGGCACACTGCCCTCCATCTCTGAGTCTGCCTCCTTGTGGATTTGGCCAAAGAAACCCCGATGGATGAGTTCAGGAAGGGAGATGTGATGAATCTGAAGTCGTCACAGCCTGGGCCAGACAGGACTTTGCATTGTCCATTCCTCTGGATCCAGCAGTCCTGTCTCGAGCATCTCCTCAATGCCCTGATCAGACTTTCCCTGCTCATGTGTGGTCACCTCCCCCTGTGTTTCCCCCTCCTCCATCCATCGGTAGAAACAGGCTACCCCTTCATGCTGGAATGAGGCCATGTCTCTAACTATGGCCTCACTGTTTCTCTTTCATCTTTCCAGTCCCACCCAGAGTATCCTGGTCTTATACTCAGAGCCTGCTCTTCATCTGCAGGCTCCACTAGAATGGGCCAGGTTGTTGGTGCCAGGAGGAACCATTAAAGGCTGAGAAATTACAGTGCATCTCAGTCACTCAGTCCCTAGTGCCTTGAGCTACCTCTTCCTGGGGATCCAGAATACATAGGAGTTTATAAAGATGAAGCGCAGTGGAGGCAGGGCCCAGGGAGAAGTTCAGGCTGCACCGAGAGGTGAAGCATCACTGAGGTAACAGCTTGGAGGGCAGAAGCAGAGTTGCCGGCATAGGTGAAAACAGCTCCATGGCCTCCATCCATTCTTCTGACTTTAGGACTGACCTGCTGCTGCTGGTGATGATGGTGGTGATGGTGGTGATGGTGATGATGGTGGTGATGGTGGTGATGATGGTGATGGTGGTGATGATGGTGGTGATGGTGGTGATGATGGTGATGATGGTGATGGTGATGATGGTGGTGATGGTGGTGATGATGGTGGTGATGGTGGTGATGGTGGTGATGGGTGATGGTGATGATGGTGATGATGGTGATGATGGTGGCGATGGTGGTGATGGTGGTGATGGTGGTGATGGTGGTGATGATGGTGATGGTGGTGATGGTGGTGATGGTGGTGATGATGGTGATGGTGGTGATGATGGTGATGATGGTGATGATGGTGATGATGGTGATGATGGTGATGATGGTGATGATTGATGGTGATGATAATGATAGATTCAGATGGCAGCCCACCCAGACAGCCTAAGCCCACTAATACTAATTAAATCTCTGTCACCTGGAGGTCTCTCTTGCTTGTGAAGCATATGGACGGGATGAAGATGGCTGGGAAATCCCTTGAGGATGGGACTCCTGACTCTTAGGGACACAGTGACCCAGCTTTCCCACACTCAGAATTGAAGCCTGCAATCAGATATGTGAACACACACACACACACACACACACACACACACACACACACACACACACACACACACACAATCAGTCGAGGCACCTTAAAGACCCAAAGTGAATCCCACAGTGATGTTCTACTTTATAACTCTAATTCTACCATTGTGAATTACAAAGTAAATATCTGTGTTTTCTGGTGCTCTCAGACAAGCCCTGTGAAAGGCTCATTCAACTCTCCCCAAGGAGTTTCAACCCACAGATTGAGAATGGCTGCCCTATACCTTAGAGGGGGAAGATGCGGGCCCAGGGTTTTCCACTTGTGGGATGTTCCAAGCCTCCCTCGGCTAATGGGCTCACCCTTGCCATCTTGAAGTCTGACCCTGTCCTTGTATGGCTTTCTCTGTTTGTCACATCCCCCTCTCCTCCCTCTCAGGATACAAGTGATGGCACAAGGGACCCTTGGGCCATTCCCCAAAAGTTTCCCGTCTTAAGGCCCCTAACTTCACCACATCTGCAAGGGCGCTTGCCCCCAGGGGAACTAAGAAGTGCTTTTCAGTCTACTGTGGACTGCACGTTGCAGTCCAGGTTCCTTGGCCTCTCCTGATGTCCTTTACCATGCCCATGCCTCCCTCTGGGGACCATCTCTCCTTCAAGAGTACCTTCAAGCCCATGGTGGCCCATCCCTGACAAACCCTGCCATCCCCATCCGGATGACTCCCTGGCTTCTTTCAGTTATTCGGTATACTCAAATCTATTCATGTTTGCAGAAATATTTACCAGCCAACTGTTACCATCACGCCCTGTGTTAGTCCGGATGGTCCCAGCAAGAAAGCAGGAGTGGTTTGCGCTACTCCACGGTCCTCTCGCTCCGCCTGCTGGCAGCTGTGTGGAATTGCAGGCAGCTTTGCTAACAGCCTCGCAAGGTTGGACAAGCCTTGTGGTGTTGTGGGTGGCAGATGGCAAAGAAAACAGAAACCAAGACCCAGCCAGTGCAGCAGAGGGATGCTGGTGTCGAACCATGAGCAACTACAGACGGCATGGCGGGTAGGACTCTGGTGCTGCATCCCTGACCAATGCTCCCCAGTTGGGGAAGCTCAGGCAAGTCACTTCACTGTGCTCCCATTTTGTCCTTCATAGTTGCATGACTATCCATGGATTATTATGAGGTCTGGGAGAGCTAGTCTCTACAACCAACACATCAAAATACTGTTTTGTTGTTCTGCTGTTGACCTCGTGATAACCGGTGTGAATGCATTCTCTCTGGTCCTCACATGCACACACCCTACCCTGAAAGTGGGTGTTAGTAGTCTTGTTTTACAAATGAGAGATGAAGTTTCCAGAGAGGGTGACTGACCTATGCAAGGTCACGCAGCAGGAAGTGTCAGAGATGGAATTTGATGCCAGGTCAGGCTTCTCTCTGCTCCCCTCCTGGCGAGTGTGGGCTGGAGGGAAGGTGGGATGTGGTTGTCACAAAAGAGATGCTCACTGGATATTTGAATGATACCTGTATCTTATGAGTGGGAGTTGAGACCCTCACAGAGAAGGGGGGCTGCTTGGATAGTGACCATGCAAATGGCAGGACCTGAGTGCAGTCCCCAGAACTCGTGGAAAAGCTGGGTGAGTGAGTTCCTAACTGCAGAACTTGGGGTGGGGGTGGAGGTGGGGGGTGAGGAACCCGGGAGCTGACTGGCTAGTCAGACTTCTGAATCTGGAAACTCCTTATTTAGTAAGAGGCGAGGCCCTCTCAAAAACAAGACAGAGAAAGAGATTCAGGAAAACACCGACATCATGTGTGGCCTCTACATGTGTGTGCCCTTGTGCCTGCTCACATATATACATGCAGAGAGACACAGGTTAAATAATGGTTTCAAATCATACTAACCCAAGGGGTCTCCTGAGTTCCTGGTGCCCCTCCGGAGTTCCTGGTGAACCCTTCATTGGGACAAACAGGAGCTAACACAGGAGACCAAGAGCTCCTGTGTAATTCCTTTCTCCATCTCCCAGAGCAGTGGTTCTCAACCCTCCTAACGCTGCAAAAATTTTAATACAGTTCCTTGCATCATGGTGACCCAACCATAAAATTATTATTGTTGCTACTTCTTAACTGTGAATTTGCTACTGTTATGAATTGTAATGTAAATACCTGTTTTCTGGTGGTCTCAGGTGGCACCTGTGAAAGAGCAGTGACCCACAGGTTGAGAACCATTGCTCTAGACCTTTCTAGAATCTCTCCTTGGGGCTTGCCTTTCCCTGGATAGGAACCAACCCCCACTTGGGGCTTGGTTCTGGTGCCTTGGGTTCCAAATTCATTCATTCCTGAATCACTGTGGCTGGAACTGCTGGGACCACCCTGGATTGTTTTTGTTTTAATTCCAGAGACCAACCTGGAGGTTCCAGACGCCCCCCAAATGCTAGGAGGAGAGGAAAAGGGGGCAAGAGGTGGGCAAGACAGGAAGACAGGAGGGCAAGAAGGGCACAATAAAGCTAAGGTGAGCAATCTTATTAACGCATGGGGACAGAAGGCCACGAACAGAGCGGCCTTCCGGACATGTGGCAACCATATTTCCCAGACCAGCGTGGGGACATGGGATTCATAAAGAGCATTCCATTTTCTTTTAATGCCTCCTTTAAAACACCTTTCTGAGTTGAGCTGTCTCAGGGGAGACTATATTTAGTTGTGTGTTTTAATAACACAGTTCATGAAAAATAATAAAATCGCAGTCTATGAACCTGAGACCTGCCTGTGCCTGCCCTTCACTTAAAGACTAACCTCCCAGAGTCCCCCATGATGGTTGAGCCAGCCTATGCTGACAGGGTCTTGGGATGTGGTCACATCCCTCATTGTCACTTATTAAGGACATTTCAGTACATTAAAAAAATGGGGCAGAGTCAAGGGATGACTTTGAAACAGTGACCCTGAGTTGTCCCCAGAATCGAAGGTATGTTTTAAATTAAAACAATAATAATAATAATAGCTCACATGTAATAATTGCATTTTCTAAATCTCATGCATGTGTGTGGGTGTGCGTGTACCATGGCATGTGTGGAGTTCAGAGGACAATCTCGGTGTTTGTTGTCCACCTTGTGTGAGACAAGGTCCCTCTGCCATTTGCTACTTCCCTTCCAGGAATTCTCTCCTGTCTGCCTCCCTGATATTATTGGGGTGTGCTACTGTGCCTGGTTATAGATGGGTTCAGAGGATTTGAACTCCCGTCCTCAAGCTTCCTCAGCAAGCGCGATGCCCACTAAGCCATCACCTCAGCCTGATAGTTATATTTGTATATACGATACAGCATAACATTTGAATAGATGTGTGTAGAAACCACAGTCTGGTGGTTTAGTGGTTAAGAGTCAACACTTGCTCAAGCTATGCATGCAGTGTGTTCTCATTAGGGTAAATCCACGTGTCTCCACTCACTGCTTCTACTTGCCTTTGAGAAGAATTGAGCACCCTTCTCAGAGACTGTGTAGCTCACCAAACTTGAAATAGTTACTCTCTGCCCTTTAAGGGAAACTCAAGCAATCCATGTATCTGTTTGCTTTCTTGTTGTGTGACAAAAGACCTTATGGGCACAACTTAAGGCATCAAGAAAGCAGGAGGGTTTATTTGCCACACAGTTTAGTGGTACAGTCCACCATGGTGGGGGAGGCGTGGCGGGAGCAGCATGAGGTGGCTGGCCTCATTGCATCTGAAGTCAGGAAGCAGAAATGAATGCTGGGACCCCAGCTCCGGGGATGATGCTATCCACGTTTGTGGGTCTCTCATCCTCGATTAATACTTTTTGGCAATTAAACCATAGATACACTCCATGTATGTTTCCTAGATCCAGTCAAGTTGACAAGCTTCGCCTTTTGTATGCCTCCTTCTGTGGTGATACCGTTCTTGCACAAATAAAGTCTGTCTGGGGGTCAGAGAATAGAGATTGCCACTGACTAACCACAGAGTCTGGAGGTCTGTACAGACAGACAGGATGTGACATAGCTGGGCAGAAATAGGGTATAAGGAGGGAAAAACAGGAAATCTCTCCTTTTACACCCTTCCATGCCTTGTGTGATGGCCTCCATGATCATCATTGCTGACTTGGATTCTGTGTTAATTTCATTATAGCTATATCCACATGGGTTAACACTGTCATTAATTAAAAACAACCAGTAGTTGTTTTGATGTTTGGAAATGACAAAATTGTCATTTTGACAATTTTGATGTCAAAATGACAAATCTCTACGCAATATAAAAGATGTCTTTTGGGGGCTAGAGCAATGGCTCAGTGGTTAAGAGTGTTTGCTGCTCTAGCAAAGGCCCAAGTTTAGTTGCCAGCACCCACATCTGGTGACTTCACAACTGTTGGTAACTCCAGGGTATGCAGTGTCCTCTTCTGGCCTCTGGGGACGTTGAACTCACATTCTCTTGCCCACACACAAATAATAAATATAAATACCTTTTAAAAGATGTCTTACACCCGCACACTTCTTTCTCTGTTCCCTTTCCAGAAGCAGCAATTACTGTCACCTCATGGGCCTGTGAGATCATCTTAGCTAAAGTAATTGGGGGTTTGGGGGGCTTGGTTTTTTGTTTGGTTTGGTCTGGTTTGGGTTTTTTTGTTGTTTGTTTTCTGAGACAGGGTTTCTCTGTGTAGCCCTGTCTGCCCTAGAACTTCAGACCAGGCTGGCCTCCAACGAAGATATTCACCTGCCCCTGCCTCCAGAGTGCTGGGATTAAAGGTGTGTGCTACCACTCCCAGGGGCTAATGAGATTGTGAAAGGTTGAATATAAACCTGGTGATGGTGATTCACACCTTTAATCCCAACACTTGGGAGGCAGAAGCAGGAAGTTCTCTGTGAATTTCAGGCCAGACTGGTCTACATAGTGAGTTCTAGGACAGCCAGACCTAGTGAGACTCTGTCTCAAAAACAAGGGGTTGCTGGAGAGATGGCTCAGTGGTTAAGAGCACCTGTCTGCTCTTCCAGAGGTCCTGAGTTCAATTCCCAGCAACCACATGATGGCTCACAACCATCTGTAATGGGATCGGATTCCTTCTTCTGGTGTGCATGAAGACATATCACTTACATACACAAAGTACATAGATAAACAAATATTTTGAAAAAAGACAGGGGAGCCGAGCGTTGGTGGCACACGCCTTTAATCCTAGCAGAGGCAGAGGCAGGCGGACCTCTGAGTTGGAGACCAGGAAACCAGCCTGGTCTACAGAGTGAGTTTCAGGACAGGCTCCAAAACAATACAGAGAAACCCTGTCTGGGGGGTGGGGGGAAGGACAGGGAAGAGTTTGGAAAACACTTAGAAATTGAGACCTTCCTAACTCTAACATTGAGTGCCACATGGGGAACCTTATTTGGAGACAGAGTCTCAGAGGTGATTGAGTGAAAATGAATTTGCCAGTTCTCCCGAAGAAAGGGCAAGGTGTTGTCTTGTCGTGTGCAGAAGGAGAACGTAGTGCAATGTGAGGAGGTGGGACAGAGACGGACACTAAGGAACACGAGACACTCAGCTAGGCGGTGCCCTGTGAGGAGGAGGGAGAGCCAGGAGACATGACTAAGTGTGAGGTTGCCATGGCAAAGACGGTGCATGCCCTGTTCCCACGCCATCGCCCCCTGTAGTTGGAAGACAACGTACATGACAGTCTTTGGTACTTGGTTTGCTTCTGTCTTCCGGTGTACCATAGAGGTTTCCCTGTGGCCATTCCTAGTAGCTGGTCCCTAGTCGACCATCCCCTGCTCCTTCGCCCTGCCCTGTGAACATCTGCAGATCCTTATCCTTGTGCTGATTTGAATAAAAATGGCCCCCATAGGTTCACATATTTGCATGCTTAGAAAACCCCAGTTGGTAAACTGTGTGGATAGATTAAGTGTGTCCTTGTTATGTCACAGACTTGAGGTTCAAAATCCCACAGTGTTGGGAGCCAAATCTCAGGGTTGGGCATGAGATCCTAGGCCATGCTTTGCAGGCCACATAGTTAACCTTTACATAGCAGCTCCTTAGAACCTCAGCTCAAGAAAAGAAACAGCTTAACCCAGTCCTCCACCCACAGGCTCAGTCACCTAAGCAACCCTTCCTGGACCTCTTACTCATAAACTCTTTATCCTGCCAAACATCCTCTTTGTGGCTTCCTAATATCCTGCCTATACCAACACCTTGTACACAAACAATCCATTCTGCCCCTCCCCATATCCTGCTCTGCCACTATATAAGCTAGCCTGAGAAAAGTAAAGTTTGCCACTTGATCAGAATCCTGTCTTGTGATATATCTTTCTGCGTCTCTTGTCCCCATTTCCTATCCCTGACTCTCTTGCCCCAGGTTGATGTCCTGCAGATCCGGAAACCACAGCAGCCCCGCCCGGCCCCCTGATTCTGGTTGGGTCGCTCAGTGTGAGGCTGCAGTGGGAAACGGAGGGGAGCAAGCAGACTGAGCATGTCATGTAATGCAGTCACACAGTCCTCTGTAGCTCTGTGATGGCCCTTCTCTCCCCCCACAGTCCCTGGGAAACCACCCCCGCTTTCATGGCCCCTGCCCTGTGCTTTGCCCTTCAGAGCCCGGTTTGTAGGGGAGGGGAACTGCTAGACCCTGTGCTATATGGGGCATGCTGTTTCTCCTGCTTTTTAAAAACATTTTACTTTTATTTTAAATGGTGTGTACATATGTGTGTGTGTGTGTGTAGTTTTGTACATGTGAGTACAGTGCCCGTGGAGGCCACAATAGGCTGCTGTCTCTCTCAGGTCTCTAGTGAGAAGCCTGAGATGAACTTTTCCTTGGGGCCATACCCCCTCTCAAGGCTTTCTGTGCACCTGGTCCAGTTTCTGGAGCTACCATGCTTGTCTTGGGTGACATCCACCCCATATCGGTCTCCATCTTCCCACCCAGGGACCCTTATCAGTAAATCCAGGGCCACCCAGATCTTCCAAGCTGATTCCACTTTTCAGTCCTTGTTCACAGGTTTCAGGGGGACCAGGATGGAGGCAGCTTTTGCACAGGGGGTTGGGTAGGGGGGTGTATCCTTACTGACCACACCACCCACATTCTAGCTCACACCCCTCAGATTTTCTTCAGTTGGATCCCCTGAAGTGCTACATCTGCCTCCTGCTAACTTCGGAGACCAGACATAGCCACCTGGCTCTGTTGACAAACCACCCAGATGCCCGAACTATACGGAGCTCCGCCAACAATTAGCATTCAATAAACAGCTGTTGCTGACCCTACCTGGCTCCTGGAGGTGACCTTCGAGAAGGTGGGTCTGATGAGGCCTCCTTGGAAGTGGAATGAGAAGGATGCCCGGCTATAGCTTGGAAATCAGCTGGATATGTTCCTGGCAATGATGTTTTAGAAAATTCCTGTGTATGTGTGTACACATGTTTGGCTGCAAGCTCCTTTACCCTAGGAGCCATGTTGCCAACCAGAATCATACTTTAAATGAGTAAATTGTGTGGCGTGTGAACTTTATGAAACTGCCAACAGTAACAACAAAAGATAAGGGGAGGTGGGGAGAAATGTCTTTTAGAAGAAAATTGCACAGGCTTTGGGGGAAGTCTCTGGGTGCAGCAGAAGCATTGTGGGTAATAATAGATTGTGCCCTTTTTGTAGAGAAAATGGGTCTCCATCTAAAACATACCTTGCCTAAGAGCAGGTCCAGAGAAAGTTCTGGAATGCATTGGAACAACATGTTAAAGAACTGAATAGTTTGACACCTTTGGGCCCTAGGATAAACCCAAGCTAACTGCCGCAGGCACAAAACCCATAGAGGCAAGTCTGGCCAACAACTGAGCCCCCAGTCTGGCAGATAAGAGGTTAAAAGCCCCCCCCACCCCCCCGAGCCTGGGATGCCTGTAAGATTGCCAGTGAAGCTGTTGGCACTCTCCATAATGGTATGGGTTCTAATCTCCGCCTTTCTACTTAGAACCTATATGTCTTAAATCAAATTGCACCAGGCATCAGATCTGAGGTTCACTTACCTGCAAAACAGGACTATTATGGCCAGCATTCACACGCTATAACAATATCCACAGAACATGCTCAGTCACCGAGTCAGTACCTAGCAGTTTCTCTAAGCCTCAGTTTCTCTATCCTAAAAAGGAAGCACGGGGGCTGGTGAGATGGCTCAGCTGCCAAGCCTGATAATCTAAATTTCATCTTGAGACCCATCAGGTGGATTCCTGCAAGTTGTCCTCTGGCCATCACATGTCAACCCTGGAACATGTGCCCATATATGCACAATAAAGAAATAAATGAATTTGTAAAAAGGTTTTGATTGTTTTTTGGTTTTTGTTTTCTGGAAACAGGGTTTTTCTGTGTAACAGCCAGAGAACTCGCTCTGTATACTAGGCTGGCCTCGAGCTCCGCCAACCTCTGCCTCCCGGGTGCAGTGAGTGCCATCACTGCCGGGGGCAGGGTGGAAAAAAAGTTTTAAGCAAAAATCCCTCCTCTTTCTCAGCTGTCATCCTGAGGGCGTTGGCCACTGGCGCCCCCTGCCGGCTTTATTGAGCATTGGCGTCTCCAGGACTCGGAGGAGAAAATGGGCCTGCGCAGAACGCAAGCACTCAGTCCTCCCTCTCCCTCTTGAGGGCGTGGCTTCCCTGGAGACGCTCCAGTGAAGCCACACCCACTTCCGGGCGGAACCTGGCAGGGCCATGTGACTCGTCAAAGATGGCGGCGCCCAGTGAGGTAGCGTGAAAGTTGTGGAAAGTCGGCGTCGAGGGGTGCGTAAATCAGAAGCGAGGAGGACCTGGGAGCCATGTCGCGACTGATCGTGAAGAACCTCCCTAATGGGGTGAGCAGGAGCCGGGGGAGGGGTCCGGAAATGAGAGCGGGGTCCGGAAAATGAGGCGAAGGGATGGAGGGATTTTTAAGTCTGGGGCAGGACTAGGGAGGTCCGGAGCCCAGTGGGGCGGGACCCTGTTCTGACTGATAGAGGGCGGGGAAAGTGGCTATTATCGTTATAATTATCACCGTTGATTATTGCCACCTTATGGGTGCCTGACTCCAAGCCGGATAGTCCTGCTCCAGGTAGAATCCAGTCCCCCACCTTATGCCTCGGACCCCGGTCTCCTCGGTGCAGCTGTTGATCCTGATAGATCCACGCAGTTTTCTCTCCCGAGACCGTGGTGGGAAACAGGAGGGGAGGTGACCCTGAGGACCTGAGTGACGGGAACGGCATTCAGTGGTTTCTCCTTAAGTGGAGACGGGGCAACCCAGCCTTGATCACTGAACCTGGCACCTGGAAACAAACCAATGCGTGTATGTGGTGATGATAGTCGACCAGATGCCGAACACTCGAGACCCCCTCCTCGTTGTGCTGGTTTTGTGATTTTGGCCAATTTAACACAAACCGGAGTCACTTAGAAAGAGGGAACCTCAATCGATGAATGATAATTGTTCCATTATCATTGCCCCGTGGACAAGACTGTGAGACATTGATGAGTGATTGACATGGGCCTAGCCCACTGTGGGTGGCATCACTCCCTCAGCAAGTGCTTCTTGACTGTATTAAAATGCTAGCCAACCAAGTAAGTCTGCAGTCTTCCTCCATGGTCTCTGCTTCAGTTCCTGCCTTGGCTTCCCTGAATGAGGGACTATGACTGAGACCTGTAAGCCAAATAAGCTATTTTCCTTCCCAAGTTGCTTTTTGTCTTGCTGTGTGTGGCAACAGCAAGAAGAAGACTAAAACACTTACTGTCTCACTATCACAGAGCAAGCTAAGCCACGGACTTGTTTCAAAGCCAAATGTGGTGCACACCTGTTACCAGCTTCCAATAGGATGGCAAGTGCAAGGCCAACCTGGGCTACATAGCAAGATGATGTGGCAAACAAACAAATAATTTGTTTTGGCTGTTGGTGGGGCCACATGCCCTTAGAGCAGTGGTTGTCCGCCTTCCTAATGCTGCGACCCTTTAATACAGTTCCTCATGGTGTGGTGACCCCTACCATAAAATTATTTTTGTTGCCACGTCATAACTGTAATTTTGCTACTGTTATAATTGTAATCTAGTTACCTGATATCCTGGATATCCGACATGCATCCCTCAAGGGGGTAGTTGAGATCCACAAGTTGAGAACCACTCCCCTAGAGCTGTCACACACAAAAATCTGTCTGGTATGAGACTGGTAGGAGCCAGCTGTCTACACTGTGGTACTTTTTAGCCATATTATAGTAGTAGCATGTTACTTTCCCATTGCTTTCTTGGTAAAGTGGTTGAAACAATATTGGTATTTGTTTATTTTTATTTTTGTCATCTCGGAGGCCAGCAAGCTTAATGTCAAAGTATTGTCAGATGTTGACAGCAGGCAGGGGTGTAAGTCGGACATAGCTGCCAGCCTGTATTTTTAGGCTTCTTCAGCATCTGCTTGCCATTGCTCTCTCTACTCATGGCCACTTGTGTCTTCCCCCATCCAAGTCCAGAACACCTGATCTTCTGATTCTTTCCCCATCATCTTCCCCCATCTAGTCTTACTCACTCTGATCTCCCTGCCTCAATGATAGCATTGAAATACCAGAAGACCCAGGATATTCTCTCATTGGGATTTTGGGGTTTTGGGGGAGGGCTTTTGAAAAAAACAGAATATAAGCCAGTGGTGGTGCATACTTTTAATCCCAACACTCAGGAGGCAGAGGCAGGCGAGTCTCTGTGAGTGCAAGGGCAGCCTGGTCTACAGGTGAGTTCCAGGACAGCCAAAGCTATGCAGAGGAAACCCTGTGTTGAAAAAAAACAAAAGAAAAATGAAAAAAATCTTAGTTTGTAGCCCAGGCTGACCTTGAACTTGCCACCCCCCTGCCTCAGCCTCCCCATACACAGCTTCATCTCAGGGTCTGGTTAGTAACCCTGGCTGGCCTGGAACTAAAGAAATCTGCCTGCCCAAGCCTCCAGAGTGCTAGGATTAAAGGCATCACCATGCCTGGCTCTACCACCAGGTTTTTAAATATACCCTAAATATCCCTTTCAAAGTGTCTGGGTCTGGTGGAACACGCCTGTTGGGACTGGGAGGGGAAGCAGGCAGATCTCTAGTTTGAGGCCAGCCAGGGCTGTACTCCCTTTGTAGTGTACCATAGTGCAATCTCAGGTGCTAGGGATTAGGGTGTGGGCATCTTTAATGGGCTTTAATTATTCTCTTCCATGGTTAAGCATTTTACAAGCCTTAGCCACAGATGGATGCTGTAATTGATATGGATTGCACAGAGGACAGGATAAGAAAGAGAGCATTTGAGATGTCTTAGGGTCTCATTTCCTCATCAGAGAAGGGAATAACCTGCTTAGGGGGTGCTTAGCTGGTTTCAGGCTCTGAGCTGGGACCTGGCCACCCTAAACATACATGTTGCCATCTTCTCAGGTCACCCTCCAGGACCTATAGACTCCCAGTTTGTCTGTCTGTTTACTCTGGGGATCCCCAGCTCCCCTCATTATACCCCTCTGTCCTAGATGAAGGAGGAGCGGTTCCGGCAGCTATTTGCAGCCTTCGGCACACTGACCGATTGCAGCCTCAAGTTCACCAAAGATGGCAAGTTCCGCAAGTTCGGCTTTATAGGTTTCAAGTCAGAGGAGGAGGCCCAGGCGGCACTGAGCCATTTCAACCGGAGTTTTATTGACACATCCCGGATCACAGTGAGTTTGAGGGAGTCTCAATCCTGCCTGCCATAGAGAGTTTGCATTACCTTCAGGGCTACACAGGCTTTCAAGTACCCAAGCCTGAGAGTCTGCTAACTGTTCCCTGGGCTTTGTCCAGATTGTCTGATGAACTAAAGCTCTTAACTTTCATGGTATTCTTCTCTGTTGTTTGACCTTTGTACCCTGAACACGTTATAAGTATGGTAGAATTGATAGAAACAGTTGCTTCGAAAGGGATGTCACTGGGATAAAGTGGTTTACTGACCAATAACAGCCTGGAATATTTGGGGGTGGCTCATGGGAGTGTCCCCCAAAAGACTGCCTCTGAGTGTGTATCTGCGGTTCCAGGATCGACGGATACATCAGTTCATATGTGGTCCCTGGCATTCTTCCACATTCCTGTGGTCCACCCTGCTGTCCCTGTTACCCCGGGCTTGTTTTCTGCTGTGACTGAGCTTGCCTTTCACTCTGACAATCATCATTCCCTGTTGCCCTGTGACAGGCGGGTACAACCTTCTGACACCTTTTGTTAGCCTAGGAGATAAATGTGGACTCCCAATCCCCATGTGCCCCAAGTTCTGTCTCTGCTCTGTTGTCACCTGCTTCCTGGGCCACCCAGTCTCTGCTTTAACCTTTTGATCTGAGCAGAGGAAACAGTAGCATTTCCTGTCACCTTCTACTGGAGAGCATGAGAGGCAGAGTTGGTCCCTTTGTAAATGGCAGCAGCCAGAATGACTTTTTGGAGGACAATGTCTAGGTTGGGTGATTTGCTTTAATGCACTCAGCTAGTCAGTGACCACTGCATTCTGGGAAAACCATGCTCCTAGAGCTGAAGGGGGCACACATGTGCCTAGGTATCGCAGCAGCTCTTTCCCATACAGGTGGAATTCTGCAAGTCCTTTGGAGACCCAACGAAACCCCGAGCCTGGAGCAAACATGCCCAGAAGCCAAGCAAGCCCAAGCAGCCATCACAAGACTCCAGTCCCTCAGACACTAAAAAAGTATGTAGGCGGTGCCCCCAGCCCTGTGCCCAGTGTTGGCAGAGTGGTCTCTGGCTGGGAGGGAGTTGAAAGTGTTTTTTGGATGGTTTTGGAAGGTGAGTGTGTCTAGAACAGGGCACTTGCGTCTTCCCTACCCCATCATCTCTGTGACCCTGTCTGCCTTCCACTTTCAGGATGACAAGAAGAAAAAGGTGTCCAGTGACCTGGAGAAGGTAAGTGTTCTGTGGGTGGAGAGGGAGGGATGGAGGGAGGGCTGGAGATCTGAGCCTCCTAAACCTCTGCCTCACCTCTCTCCTTCTGCCTCTCCTACCTGGCTGCACTGCCACAGCTAAAGAAAGATGCCGAGTTCCAGGAGTTCCTGTCGATTCATCAGAAGAGGACCCAGGTGGCCACATGGGCAAATGATGCTTTGGATGCTGAGCTCCCAAGAGCAAAGACCAAGCCATCAAGTGACTATCTGAACTTCGACTCCGACTCCGACTCCGGGCAGGAGAGCGAGAAGGAGCTGGCTGGAGAGGAACCTGAAGGTAAGCGTGCACCCCATGTGCACGTAGGCCTTTGCCTGGCCCTGACCCAATGGACACAAGTATGATATACTTGGCACAAGCATACAAAGGACACTTTGTGTGGCGTTCTCTGGTGACACAGGAAAGGGACAGCCAGGTGCTTCCCTCTAGCCATCTGGGGGGGTGACCAGCCCACCTACAGGTGTGTCTCTCCCAGACAGATCTGATCACCTCACTCAGACAGTATTCACGGAGCATGAGCAGTGTGCCAGGCACAGCTTTGGGGACTGTGGACACAGCAGTGAGAAAAGACCCCAACATTCCCTGCACCTATAGAGAGTGGGCCTCCCAGTAAGAGCAGAGGGACAGGCAGGCGGTTCCCAGTTGAACATGTATGGTGAAAGGTATTCCAAGGAGGCAGGACAGGGTGTGGGAAAGCTTCCTGGAAGGGCTCCTGCAGCTCTGGGAGCTAGTGGTAGGGTGTCTTGTCCTCATGGGCCCTGCTGTGACTGATAAATAGCCAATCAGAGCACAGAAGGTAGACCCTTAGTGCTATCTATGGTCTGCCATAAGAGTTGTTCTGGTTTATTGGTGACAATGTGGGACTGACTCAGCTCAGCCTTGTTAAGTCTTCTGCACTGAGGACCATGGGACTGAGGGTGGAGAGGCTCAGAGTAGATAATGGCTCAGAGCTGGAGAGGCACAGCCTGGTTACAGATTAGAGCAGAGGAAGCTGGGGGAAGGAAGTTGGAACTCCACCCTGAGCCCTAGAAACCACTGGAGGGTACTGAACAGAGCCACAGCTCCATGGTGTCCTCAGAGGGTCACAGAGGCTGCAGTGGAAGGGATGGCCATCCCATGTCTGCTCAGGCAGGCTTCCCTTTCCTGCTTCCTCTCCCCAAACTTTGTCATTGGAGTGTGTCCTTTGTACATTAGTGTTAACTGTATGGTTCACCAGGGACACCAACAGTAAAGGACACAGTGACAGGTGTCTAACACAGACACATGCAGAAGCTTTGTATCTGACAAAGACTGTCCTCGGCACTCACATGGAATTTGCTGAACCAATAGATTATAGTGGCCTCTGCCATGAGCTGTGTTGTGTATATTATTTTAATATTGTTTGAAGATGAGTGTACAAGGGAGATCTTGGGGAGCTGGGGAGATTGGCTCAGCAATTGAGTAAACTTACCCTCATCCAGAAGATCTGAGTTCAGTTCCCAGTACCCTCAGCCTGTAACTCCAGCCCAAGGAGATCCAGTGCCCTCATCTTGCCTCTATGGGTACTGCACTCACGTGCACACATCCACATATATAACTAAATCTTTTGCAGGAGGGAGGGCTAGAAAGGGCCAGGAGAGTGAAAGAAGTAACACATCTCCATTTGTCATGGGCAGGATGGAAAGACATGCAAAGTTGAGTGTGGCCTCATCCACTGCCAGGTGTGGCTGGAGTTGATTTGTGTGAGGGCCATGGCTGGCATGTTGTCTCTGCTCACTAAGGTCACTGACCCTCTGTGTCCCCAGAGGAACAAGGTCTGCAGCTAAAGGCAGCCACACAGAAGGAGCTGTCTGACATGGACTACCTGAAATCCAAGATGGTGCAGCGGACCGAGGTGTCCTCTGAGGAAGAGGACCAAGAGGACAGTGAAGACGAGGCAGTGAACTGTGGAGAAGGCAGTGAGGATGAGGAAGAGGAGGGCTCACTTGCCTCCCCAGCCCAGCAGGAGAGTGTGAGCCAGGGAGCCATGCCTGGGAGCCAGAGACCTCAGGAAGCCACTGGCAAGGTGGGTATCACCTGTGATCGCTGAGGGAGAGGCTGGGCCTGGGTCACCCAGGGTCACTGTAGCCCCTTCCCCAGGGAACTGATGGGGAGGGAAGGCTACTTGCCCATAGGGTGTCTTGCAGCTTAGGTCCCTGAACTGGTTTAGGGAGGCTGCCTGTTGCTGGAGTTGTGGGGTATCAATGAGCTGGCTGGGTCATGCCATGTATTTAACAACAAGATGGATAGGTGTAAGGAAGCTTAGCCCTGACAGATGAGGTCAGTGAGGGCTTACTGCATGCTGGGAAATATCCCTGGCAACTCACTGATTCTCCTTAAGTCCTCTGCACAGGTGAGGAAGCGGGTCTTGGGAGGGGCAGTGGCTCACCCATGCTGATAGCTGGGAGATGACAGGGCTGGGCCTGGGAGCCTGAAGCTGAGATTTCAAAAGTGGTGGAGACCTTGAGGATGCTTCCCCCGCCCCTCCCAGTCTCCCATTGAAAGGTCCTCTCTGCTGCAGAGACAGGACACTTGAACACTTGGGTGGGATCGAATCTCCCCCCAGGGCCATCCCATTTGCTCTGCAATGAGAGGGAGAGAGTCCCCCACTCCTCATTTCATTTGCTGCCAGTTCAAACCAGAATGCACTGTCCAGGACATGTGGCAGTGTGGAGTTCACACTGCAGCACCTACCCTCAGTACCTGTCACCCCTGGGTGAGATGTGTCCACCCCACAAACCCCTAATCTCCACCTCGACTCATGGCGTGTGTCTCTATGGTGCCAGGATTGGCTCATTCACATGCAAGGTATAGTCATCCTGCATGTGTCCTTCAGCTGAAGAAAGGGCAGACCTTAGGGTTTGTGTGGTGAAAGAAGTCAGGGTTACATAGCAGCCCAGTACAGGGCTTTGCCAGGAAAAAAAGTTCCAGTAAGGACAGGTTTGAGCTTCCAAGGAGAAAGCCAGAGTGACTGAGTTGTTGAAACTCCAGAACTGTGGACCTGATCTCAGCACTCCTGTGGAATTGGCACTGCCCAGCTAGACACCGGAAAGTGCTGGGCAGTGTGTGACGCAGGGCAAGCTCAGCCTCAGTGCTATGTCTTGTTTCTTCCTGGGGCCAAGGCCTCCATTGGTATGCATACAGCCCTCATCTCAGGTGCAGTAAGACTGCAGCTGCCTGGTCCGCCTCCATCTCGGCTCAGCCATGGATTGTCATGGAGTTATCCAATTCCCCCAGCAGCAGGTGCCCTAGCTCCAGGGTGTCCCAGCCACCACCTGCCATGTGGGTATCAGGTAATCCCCACAACCGTTTTCTCTTTGTGATCCCTCAGGTAGAGAAGCCAGCCAGCAAGACGGAACCCACCACTCCATACACTGTGAAGCTCCGGGGAGCCCCGTTCAATGTCACTGAGGTGTGTGTTCACTGAAGACAGGATGAGGAGAGGAGGGTGGGGTGCAAGGGTCAGGTGAAGCCAAAAAACTAGAAGTGGGCGTGGAGGCTGCTGAGTAACATCCCGGCACCAGCATGAGAGATGTGATAATGTGAAGACTGTCTCATTCCTTCACACTGGTGCCAGGGTAGACAGGCTCACTGTTTAAAGGGAGAGGGCACAGGAGTGGAGAGATGGCTCAGTGTCTGAACTATGTCCCTGGTCAGGTTGTTAAGTACCAGGAATTCTAAGAGAAAATGTTAGAGAATTGTTAGTTGTCCAATTGCTAATTGTTTTTCTTTTTCTTTTTCTTTAAATTAGAAACCAGCCTCTTTTACATGTCAATCCCAGTTTCCTCTCCCTCCCCTCCTCCCCTGCCCCCCCATCCCATCCCCTTTCTGCTCCCCAGGGAGGATGAGGCCTTCCATAGGGGCTCTTCAAAGTCTGTCATATCATTTGGAGCAGGACCTAGTCCCTCCCCCGGTGTGTGTAGGCTGAGAGAATATCCCTCTAAGTGGATTGGGCTGCCAAAGTCCATTCGTGTACTAGGGATAAATACTGATCCACTACTGGAGGCCCCATAGATTAACAGACCTCCAAACTGATATCCTTGTTCAGGGGGTCTGGAACAGTCCCATGCTGGTTTCCCTGCTATCAATCTGGGGTCCATGAGCAACCCCTTGTTTAGGTCATCTGTTTCTGTGGGTTTCTCCAGCCTGGTCTTGATCCCTTTGCTCATCATTCCTCCCTCTCTGCAACTTGATTCCAGAGTTCAGCTCAGTGTTGAGCTGTAGGTGTCTGCTTCTGCTTCCATCAGCTACTGGATGAAGGCTCTAAGATGGCATATAAGATAGCCATCAATCTCATTATCGGAGAAGGGCTTTTAAGGGAGCTTCTTCACTATTGCTTAGATTGTTAATTGGGGTCATCCTTGTAGATCTCTGGACATTTCCCTAGTGCCAGATTTCTCTTTAAATCTATAATGGCTCCCTCTATTATGATATCTCTTATCTTGATCTCACCTATTCTTCCCCTGACTCAATCTTCCTGCTCCCTCATGTCCTCCTCTCCCCTCCTTCTCTTTCTTCTAACTCCCTTTCCCCTCCCCCCATGCTCCAAATTAGCTCAGGAGATCTCATCCCTTTCCCCTTCTCTGGGGAACCATGTATGTCTCTCTTAGGGTCCTCCTTGTTTCCTAGCTTCTCTGACAGTGTGGATTGTAGGCTGCTACTCCCCTTTCTCTAGGTCCAAAATCCATATATGAGTGAGTACATACCATTTTTGTCTTTTTGTGACTGGGTTACCTCACTCAGGATGGTTTCTTCTAGTTCCATCCATTTGCCTGTGAATTTCAAGATTCTATTGTTTTTTTTCCACTGAGTAAATGTACCACATTTTCTCCATCCATTCTTCAGCTGAGGAGTATCTAGGTTGCTTCCAGGTTCTGGCTATTACAAATAATGCTGCTCTGAACATGGTTGAACAGATGTCCTTGTTGTATGAATGTGCATCTTTTGGGTATATGCCTAAGAGTAGAATTGCTGAGGAACTGCCGTACTGACTTCCTAAGTGACTGTATCAGTTTGCACTCCCACCAGCAGTGGAGGAGTGTTCCCCTTTCTCCACATCTCTCCAGCATAAACTGTCATTGATGTTTTTTATTTTAGCCATTCTGACAGGAGTAAGAATGGTATCTCAGAGTTGTTTTGATTTGCATTTCCCTGATGGCTAAGGATGTTAGTACTTTCTTATATGTCTTTCAGTCCTTTTAGATTCCTCTATTGAGAATTCTCTATTTAGTTCTGTACCTCACTTCCCCCACCCCTTTGGGTTTTTTCGAGACAGGGTTTCTCTGTGTCTTTGGAGGCTATCCTGAAACTTGCTGTAGGCTGGCCTCAAACTCACAGAGATCCGCCTGCCTCTGCCTCCTGAGTGCTGGGATTAAAGGTGTGTACCACCAACACCCAGCTGTACCCCACTTTTTAATTGGATTATTTGGTGTTTTGGTGACTAGCTTCTTCACTTCTTTGAATATTTTAGAAATCGGCCCTCTGTCAAATGTGGGGTTGGTGAATATCTTTTCCTATTCTGTGGGCTGCTGTTTTGTCTTGTTGACTGTGTCCTTTGCCTTACAGAAGCTTCTCAGTTTAAGGAGGTCCTACTTATTAATTGTTGATCTCAATGTCTGTGCTGCTGGTGTTTATGTTCAGGAAGCAGTCTCCTGTACCAATTCGTTCGAGGGTACCACCTACTTTCTCTTCTAAGAGGTTCAGTGTGGCTGGATTTGTGCATGGCGATAGATATGGATCTATCTGCAATCTTACATGCCAGCACCATTTGTTGAAGATGCTTTTTTTTTCATTGTATAATTTTAGCTTCTTTGTCAAAAATCAGGTGTTCGTAGGTGCGTGGGTTAATATCAGGATTTTTAATTCGATTCCATTGGTCTACCTGTCTATTTTTGTGCCAATAACAAGCTGTTTACAGGACTATAGCTCAATAATAGAGCTTGAAGTCAGGTATGGTGATGCCTCCGGAAGTTCTTTTATTGTACAGGGATGTTTTGGCTATCCTAGGTCTTTTGTTTTTCCATATAAAGTTGAGAATTGTTCTTTCAAGGTCCGTGAAGAATTATGCTGGAATTTTGATGGGGATTGCATTGAATCTGTAGATTGCTTTTGGCAAGATTGCCATTTTTACTGTGTTGATCCTACCTATCCAAGAGCATGGGAGATCTTTCCATTTTCTGGTATCTTCCTTAATTTCTTTCTTTAAAGACTCAAGTTCTTGTGATACAGGTCTTTCACTTGTTTGGTTAGTGTTGCCCCAAGGTATTTTATGTTGTTTGTGGCAATTGTAAAAAGTGATGTTTCTCCGATTTCTTTCTCAGCCCATTATCTTCTGTATATAGTAGGGCTACTGAGTTTTTTGAGTTAATCTTGTATCCTGCCACTTTGCTGAAGGTGTTTATCAGCTGAAGGAGTTTCCTGGTAGAGTTTTTCCAGTCACTTATGTAAACTATTATATCATCTGCAAATAGTGAAAGTTTGATTTCTTCCTTTCCAATTTGTATCCCCTTGATCTCCTTTTGTTGTCTTATTGCTCTAGCTAGAACTTCAAGTACAATATTGAAAAGATGGAGAGAGGGGACAGTCTTGTCTTATTCCTGATTTTAGAGGAATTGCCTTGAGTTTCTCTCCATTTAGTTTGATGTTGGCTGTTGGTTTGCTGTATATTGCTTTTATTATGTTGAGGTATGTTCCTGATTTCCCTGATCTCTCCAAGACCTTTATCATGAAGGAGTGTTAGATTTTGTCCGAGGCTTTTTTAGCATCTAGTGAGATGATCATGTGATTTTTCTTTCTCTCTTTGTTTATATGGTGGATTACGTTGATGGATTTCCATATGTTGAACCATCCCTGCATCCCTGGAATGAAGCCTACTTGATCATGGTGGATGATTTTTCTCATGTGTTCTTGGATCGATTTGCCAGTATTTTATTGATTATTTTTGCATCAATGTTCATGAGGGATATTGGTCTGTAGTTCTCTTTCTTAGTTGTGTCTTTGTGTGGCTTGGGTACCAAGGTAATTGTAGCTTTGTAAAATGAGTTTGGTGATGGCCCTTCTGCTTCTATTGTGTGGAATACTTTGAGGAGAATTGGTATTAGCTGTTCTTTGAATTTCTGGTAGAATTCTGCACTGAAGCCATCTGGGCCTGGGCTTTTTTCTTTTTTTTTTTTTTTTTTTTTTTTTTTTTTTTTTTCTTCCATTGGGAAGAAATGACTACTTCTATTTCATTAGGGATTATAGGTCTATTTAAATTGCTTATCTGTTCTTGATTTAATTTTGGTAAGTGATATCTATCCAGAAAATTGTCTATTTTCTTTAGATTTTCAAATTTTGAGGAGTACAAGTTTTCAAAGTATGACCTGATGATTCTCTGGATTTCCTCAGTGTCCGGTGTTATGTCCCCCTTTTCATTTCTGATTTTGTTAATTTGCATGTTCACTCTCTGCCTATTGGTTAGTTTGGATAAAGGTTTGTCTAGTTGATTTTCTCGAAGAACCAACTCTTCATTACATTGATTCTTTGTATTGTTTTCCTTGTTTACACTTTATTGATTTCAGCCCTCAATTTGATTATTTCCTGGCATCTACTCCTCTGGAGTGAGTTTGCTTCTTTTTGTTCTAGAGCTTTCATTTGTGCTGTTAATTCTCTAGTGTGACTATTCTCTAGTGTCTTCATGTGGGCACGTAGTGCTGTGAACTTTCCTCTTAGCACTGCTTTCAAAGTGTCCCAATAAGTTTGGGTATGTTGTGTCTTCATTCTCATTGAATTCTAGGAAGTCTTTAATTTCTTTTTTTTTTCTTCCTTGACCCAGAAATGGTGCAATTGCACAATTTTCAATTTCCATGAGTTTGTAGGGTTTCTGCAATTTGTGTTGTTGTTGAATTCTAACTTTAAAGTAAGGTGGTCTGATAAGATACAGGGATTATTCCAATTTTTTTGTACCTGTTGGGGTTTGCTATGTTGCCAAGTATGTGGTCGATTTTAGACAAGGTTCCATGTGACGATGAGAAGATATATTCTTTTGTGTTTGGATGGAATGCTCTATAGATGTCTGTTAAACCCAATTGGGTCATAACTTCTATTAGTTCCCTTGTTTCTTTTTAAGTTTCTGTCTGGTGGTCCTGTCTATTGGTGAGAGTGGGGTGTTGAAGTCTCCCACTATAAGTGTGTGAGGTTTTATGTGTGATTTGAGTTTTAGAAATGTTTCTTTTACGAACATGGATGCCTTTGTATTTGGGGCAGAGATCTTCAGAATTGAGACTTCATCTTGATGAATTTCTCCTGTGATGAGTAGGAAGCGACTTCATCTCTTTTGATTTTTAGTTTAAAGTCTAATTTGTTAGATATTAGGATTGCTACCCCACTTGTTTCTTGGGTCCATTTGATTGGAAAGTCTTTTCCCAACCCTTAACTCTAAGGTACCATCTGTCTGTGAAGTTGAGGTGTGTTTCTTGTATGTAGCAGAAGGATGGATTCTGTCTTCATATCCATTCTGTTAGCCTGTGTCTTTTTATAGGCGGGTTAAAACCATTAATATAGAGGGATGTTACTGATCATTAATTGTTCATTCTTGTTTATTTTGGATTTAGTGGTGGTGGTGGAATTGTGTGAGGATTTCTACCTTTTTTTTCTTTTGGCTGTTGGTGAAGTGGGATTATCTATTGCCTGTGTTTTTCTGCTTGTAGTTAGCTTCCTTGGGTTGGAATTTTCCTTCTAGAACTTTCTGTAGGGTTGGATTAGTGGATATGTATTATTTAAATCTGGTTTTGTCATGGAATATCTTGTTTTCTCCATCTATATTGATTGAAAGCTTTGCTGGATAGAGTAGTCTGGACTGGCATCCGTGGTCTCTTAGTGTTGGTAGAATATCTATCCAGGACCTTCTGGCTTTCAGAGTTTCCATGGAAAAGTCAGGTGTAATTTTGATAGGTTTGCCTTTATAGGTTACTTGACCTTTTTCCTTTGCTGCTCTTAATATTTTTCTTTATCTGTATGTTTGGCAGTTGGATTATTATGTGTCAAGGAGACTTTTTTTGTGGTCCACTCTATTTGGTGTTCTGTAAGCTTTTTGTATTTTCATTGGCATGTCTTTCTTTAGGTTGGGAAAGTTTTCTTCTATAATTTTGTTGAATATGTTTTCTGCACCTTTGAGTTGGGTTTCTTCACCACCTTCTATACCTATTACTCTTAGGTTTGTTCTTTTCACGGTGTCCCATATTTCCTGGATATTTTGTGTTAGGGATTTGTTGGACTTAAGATTTTCTTTGGTCGATGAATCTATTTCTCCTAGTGTATCTTCAACACCTGAGATTCCCTCTTCCATATCTTGTATTCTGTTGGTTATGCTTGCATCTGTAGTTCCTGATCATTTACTCAGCTTTTCTATTTCCAGCATTCCCTCAGTTTGTGTTTTCTTTATTGTCTATTTCAGTTTTCAGGTCTTGAATTGTTTACTTTATCTGTTTGTTTTTTCTTGGCTTTCCTTGCTTTCTTTAAGAGATTTGTTGATTTCTTGCCTTTTTTGATTTGTTTTTTCTTCCATTTCTTTAAGGGATTTTCTCATATTCTTTTTGAGGGCCTCTATCATTTTCATTAAGTTGTTTTTAAGGTCATTCTCTTCTGCTTCATCTGCGTTGGAATGTTCGGGTCTTGCTGGTGTAGAGTACCTACATCCAGTGGTGTCACATTGGTTTTTCTGTTGTTGAATGTGGTTTTTTTTTGTTGTTGTTGTTTTGTTTTTTGTTTTTTTGGGGGTTTTTTTGTTTTGGTTTTTCGAGACAGGTTTTCTCTGTATAGCTTTGGACCCTATCCTGGCAATCGCTCTGGAGACCAGGCTGTCCTCGAACTCAGAGATCTGCCTGCCTCTGCCTCCCGAGTGCTGGGATCAAAGGCGTGCGCCAACAGCACCCAGCTTTTTTTTCTTTTTTCTTTTTTTTTTTTTTTTTTTTTTTGAATGTGTTTTTATATTCTTTCCATCCCTTCTTCCAGTGGATGCAAAAGGAGTCTCTTCCTCTTCTGGTGGGTACGGGACCAAGGTTCCCTTCTGGTGGGTGCATGCAGGTCCAATACTCTGATGGCTCTCCTCTTCCCATAGTTGGAGGTGGGACTAGTACCGGAGCCTTGGCAGTCTCTGGGTGGGCTGGACCCTGCTGGGATGGGATCTGCAGTGCCCAGTCCCCAGGCTTCAGGAGGCTCTAAGCAGGGCACCGACCCAGTTGTTAATTGGTCAATGATGTATGTCACTTATAGGAAAAAAATTAATAAATAAGAGAAAACACATTTCTTTTCTTTCCAGAAAAATGTTACAGAGTTCCTGGCACCCCTAAAGCCAGTGGCCATTCGAATAGTGAGGAATGCTCATGGTAACAAAACAGGTGAGGCAGAGAAGCACTGAGGCTGCTGACCACGGGCTGCCCTCAGGATACGCATTTCTTTTTTTTAACGTCTGTTGCCCTCAGTTCTGTATAGCTCATCTGCATAGACTAGGGTTTCCTATCCCTGTGTCTGGTGGCCAGGTACAGAGACTCCTTTCCAACTGTGTCTCCCTCCCTCTCAGCTCCACTACACTGACAGGCTCACATGTGTTGTTGATAGATGTGAAAAGGACCCGGGTTGGCTGTACTGTCCAGGGACACATCTAACAGAGGGCAGTTCTACCTTGTCGAGTGTATGTGAGGTGTGAGGATTACACCTGGTCAGCCAGGGTCTCCTGGCCTCATAGCATTGGATTTGACTGTCATAAGGCAGAGAGTCTGGTGATCAGCCGGAGTTGGAGCTGGGGGAGGCCGGCACCTGTGGGACCTGCCTGCAGCCAGGCCAGGAGGCTATGGGAGATGCAGCAGCAGGAATGTAGCCGCATCTTGAAAAGCCACACCAAGGTCCTGTGGTGTGGGAATCCATAGCCTGCAGACTGTGGGGGGTTCTTGGCAGGAAAAGGCCACCTGGGCAGAGCACTGGAGGATAAAATGGCCTTGCATTAGGGGCAATCCGGTCACTGTCCCTCATTTCTTCCCCAGCGCCTCTCTTGTCTTTATCACATCTGTATCAAGTCAGTTCTCACCTTTAATCCTGAAGAGGGTGAAGGGGCTTCACTGACACTTCTCTAGAGAATGTTCCAGAACAGGGTGGGGCTGGCATTGGCAGGAAGGCCATGCTGTTCACTCCTGGGATTCACATCTCCATTTACACAGCCAGTCCTGTGGTCTACAGCTGCTGGGGTGTGGGGTTATCTGTGTCATGGAAGTTGACAGACAGGTTTCCAAGCTCTGCCTGTGACTCTTTGTCTCTGTCCTCTCTCAGGGTATGTCTTCGTGGATCTCAGCAGCGAAGAAGAAGTGAAGAAAGCGCTGAAGTGCAACCGGGAATACATGGGTAAGGGTGCACTGAACGTCAGTGAGGGTTGTCCCTCTGTTGACTGTACACATTGGTGCTGAGATACTTCTGGGCCCTGGGGAGTCAGCAGGAGGCAGAGAGTCCAGTCATCCCGTCCCGCCCCCTCACGACACACACACACACACACACACACACACACACACACACACACACACACACACACACACTCACACACACTCACACACCTTGAGAAGCCAGAGTGAACACAGGGGAAAGAGATGGAGAAGTGGGCACACAATGCCATTGTACCTGAGTGACATGAAGAGGAGCAGGCTGTGTTGACCTGAGCTCTGGCTCCCTAGAACAGCTTTCTGGGTCTTGAGAACAGCCTGTGACACTGGCAGACTTGGGAGGACACGTCCTTACCCATCCTGGCATGGTCAAGTGGCTCAGATGCAGGCTAGGGCCATTGACAGAAGAGTCACAATGAGGGAGGATGGAAGTTCCATAAGCAGGTCAGGTGGTGGTTTCTGATAGACACTGAGTGGATGAGGAGGATGAATGCCAGTTGAAGTGGGATGGGCACCTGTCATGTGTGGTTCATGCAGTGGTTCACTCGTTCAGTGTCGCAGGCTGGATTGTCATGTGAAGCTTTCCCAAGGCAAATCAGTCAGTGGGGGGAGTAGGAAGGCCCAGAACCCAGCTGCTGACTCCCTGCAAGCTCCTCAGGGCTGTGGCAGCATTGCCAAGGTGAGCGAGATCCCAATGGATCCAGCTGCACACTGGGGTACAGCCTGCTGCAGACAAGATCATATATAGAGACAGCAGGCTCTGAATAGCAGCAGAGCAGAGGCTAATAGAACCCTCAGGAGGCTCGCCCAACCTCAGGCTCTCACAGCTGTGACCCCTGTCTTCATGCAGGTGGACGCTATATCGAGGTCTTCAGGGAGAAGGCCCCCTCAGCCCATGGTCCCCCAAAGAGCAGTACCACACCTTGGCAGGGCCGCACTCTTGGGGAACATGAGGAGGAGGAGGACCTGGCCGACTCTGGGAGGCTCTTTGTGCGGAACCTGTCCTACACCAGCTCCGAGGAAGACTTGGAGAAGCTGTTCTCTGCATACGGTGGGTGCTCCCTCCGCTTGGTCCTGGGTGGTATCTGCATCCATCAGCTAGAGGCTCCTCTATGGAAAGCCAGTACTTCTGCCCTGTGGACAATCTCTCTACTCTCTCAGAATGTGGAGCGGAGGAGAGAGTGGTGTCTTCCTCAGGCTGTCCACACTGTGGTCCTGACCTTACTAGACACTGAGGCACCCGGCTGTCAGAGTCCTTTTAGATTTAGAAACAAAATCTTGCTATTATAGCCCAGGCTGGCCTTGAATTTCCAGCAATCCTCCTGCCTCAGCCTCCTGAGTGCAGGTATTGTCGACATGTACTGCAATACCTTTTTTCTTCTAAGCCAGGGTTTCTCTGTGTAGCCCTAACTGTCCTGGAACTCACATTGTAGATCAGGCTGGCCTCCAACTCCGAGATCTGCCTGCCTCTGCCTCCCAGGTGCCGGGATTAAAAGCGCCCAGAGTGAGGCTGGTCTTTTTGTAGTATGATGTTATTGTTAAAGGGAGCCTTTGGCCTCCTCCAGCCTCAACCCTGGTTCTTGATTTTAAAAGAGGATTCAGATGCAGCATGCACATCAAGCAGTCAGGAGTTTAATTAGAATAAGCAGAAAGCAGGAATATCCTTTAGATGAAGGAGCCAAGCCCAGTAGCTGTGGTCCTGGCCCTAGCAGCTCCTAGCTCCCTCTTCCTCTGCTGTTCTGTTCTCTGTGCTTCCCCCAGGGTGGGCATTCCCAGGAAAAGGGCATGTTCTCCTTAGAGGTTCAGATCTCAGCCTTAATAAGTGGATGCATAAACTATGCCCAGGCACAGAGGCACACACCTCCAGCCTTTCATCCCAGCACTCCGAAGGCAGAGGAAGGTGGATCTCTGTGAGTTCCAGGCCAGCCTGGTCTACATGGTGAGACCCTGTCTCAAGGGGAAAAGAAAGATACAAGACTATGTCAGGGAGTTAAAGTACCCTGAACTTGAAGAGTTCACTAGGGGAAAGGTTAACAGCTCTCTACATGTGCTCCCCTGGTGCCGATGCCCCTAAAGCCAATTTGAGCTGTCTCAGCTAGTTGACTGCTGCCTCCTAGTCCATCCTCTTCTCATCAACTACGCTAATTTCCCTCCTAGTAGTGCTGGGGCTGGACCCAGGCCTTGTATATGCCAGACAAGCAGTTGGTCACTGAGCTACACCCCAGTGCAGAGGAACTGTATTTAATGTTGCCGCTGTTGCAGTTTCTTATGATTAAAACTCAACCGCAAGTAGGTCGTCTGGTCACGGGGCTCTGTTTGCCCATGGAGTCAGGATTATTACACAATGGGCAGCAGGGCTCTAAAAAGGGCCAAGACTGTAACAATTGCAATATGCCTACAATAGCTCTTCCAAGGATGGCCTGAGTGTGGAGGCTCAGAAACGGAAGACCAAGGAGGCTCCAGGGGGACCCGTGAGGAGGCAAGGTGGTGAAACCTCCCAGTGTGCCCACAGCTGTCCTGCTAGCTAGACCCTCCTGCCTGACACGACCTGACTGGACAGAAGAGGGATTGTTTAGACTGTGGGTGTCTATTTGGGAAGATAGGGGCTCCTGATAAGGATGTGATTATGCCCTGTGTTCAGAGTGGGAAGCACTACCTAGCCTGTGTGGTAATGTCATGGCACTTACATGTCACCACCTGTAGGAGGCACTCTTGGCTACACTCATGTGTTAGCACAGTTCACCCTACCCCTGTCCTGTAAGCCAGGGAACTTGTGGTATTTTATAGGTGAGGAAACAGGCCCCTGTGTGTTAAGTAATGTGTCCATACAGGGACAAGGGAAGGCCACATATAGAGCAGATAGCAGAGTGAATATATAGCCCACACATCTCCTCTGAGGATTGACACACATAGTGCCTTTAACACTGGGCCGGTAAACAGACTGGCACTCGCTGTGCTCTCCTGTGGGGCCCAGCAGCCTCGACTGGTCAAGACAGCCGTTTGTTGAACTCACCAGTCCAGACCTTTGCCTGGCCAGGGCCCAGCACTAGTGCTCTGGATCACAGCTGACTGACATTTCTCCCATCTCCAGGTCCCCTATCAGAACTCCACTATCCCATCGACAGCCTGACCAAGAAGCCCAAGGGCTTTGCTTTCATCACCTTCATGTTCCCTGAGCACGCAGTGAAAGCCTATGCTGAGGTAGATGGGCAGGTATTCCAGGTAAGTTTGCCCAGGACTAGTCAGGTTGCTGGGCTCAAGGAAGCAGCTCAAAGGGGGTGGGGGGCATGAGTGTATGCTTGTGTGTGCATGCGCATTTCAGGCCTTAGAGCTCACAGTGGCTTGCCATGAACTTTTAGAGGGCAGAATTCCTAAAGGCAGGGGTCTGGCCTGGCATACACTGGGTACTTACAGAATATTTGTTAAGTGAAAAGTGTGCCCTTTGCCTCCTGAAACACTTCTTGGCAGAGAGTGAAGTGAGAAGCATGGTAGCCAAAGTGTGCTCAAACACCTCAAGCTATCTGCTCATGGCAACAGCTGGTTTGTACAGGACATCTGCCCAAGTCCCAGGCTACCTGTTTGGCTTATTTGTTCCTGGTTTATAGATGTCATTGTTATCAGGTTTATAGATGTCATTGTTATCAGGCTAGACCTGCACCCACCTGTGTAGGTCTCATGTCTCTAGCTGTGTAGGGACAGACAGGTCAGGATACAGGTTTGTGGGGCTTCAGGTGTCTTTGTAAAAATAAAGGGGGGGGGGCAGTTTCCAGATCTGGAGAGATGCCTCAGCAGTAAAGCACTTAAACTGGACCCACAGCACTCAGGAGGCAAAAGAAGTTGCATCTCTCTGAGTTTAAGGCCAGCCAGGGTTATATATATAGTGAGACCCTCCCTGTCTCAAAAGCAGAGGAACAACAACAGAAAGATCATAAAAGGAAAATGGATATTTCCTGTTCTTCCAGAGGTCCAAAATTCAGTTCCTAATAGTCATGTCGCTCCAAAGGCATACACATGGTACACTCAGACACAGACACACACACACAGACACACACACACACACACACACACACACACACACACACACACACGTGTCCAAAACAAAATTAAATCTTTTTTTTTTTTTTTTTTAAACACAAATAATGTTTTCTGCATCCAGTGGTGTCAGCTGGCCTCACTACAATGATAGGTCCCTGTGTCACATGGATGTCTTAAACTTATTGGTAGCTTACAGTTTCAGAGTGTGAGTCTGACCATCATGGTCAGAAGCATGACAGCAAGCAGGCATGGCATTAGACCAGTAGCTGAGCGCTCCATCCACAAGCATGAGGCAGAGAGAAAAGCCAACTGGAAATGGTGTGGTCTTTTCAAACCTCAAAGCCCACCTCCAACAAGGTCACACCTCCTAATCCTTCCCAAATAGTTCCATAAACGGAACATGCACACGCGCACGCCATACACCACATGTTTAAATATAGGAGCCTAAGGGAGTCTGTCATTCTCATTCAAACTGCCACAAACACACGGTCCCTCTGCTGTCTTCCTCCAGTCAGACATGGATCTAGTGCACTTGTGACCAGAGGTGGTGTCTTAATCAGGGTTTCTATTGCTGTGAAGAGACACCATGACCATGCAATTCTTTTTTCCAAGACGGGTTTCTCTGTAGCTTTGGAGTCTGTGCTAGAACTTGGTCAGTAGACCAGGCTGTCCTTGAACTCACAGAGATTCATCTGTCTCTGCCTCTCAAGGGCTGGGACTAAAGGCGTGCGCCACCACTGCCTGGCCAGAACATGGCAACTCTTAAAAGGAAAACATTTAATTGAGGTGGCATCTTCCAGTTTCAGGAGTTTAGTCCCTTATTTTCATGGTGGGGAGCATGGTGGTGTGCAGGCAGACATGGTGCTGGAGAAGGAGCTGCTACATGTTGATAAGCAAGCAGCAGGAAGTAGACTGAATGTCACACTGAGGGAAGCTTTAGCCCACCCCACAGTGACACACTTCCTCCAACAAGGCCATACCTACTCCAGCAAAACCATACCTCCTAATAGTATCACTCCCTTTGGGGGCCATTTTCCTTTTAATCACCACAGGTGGCATCCTTGAGGGCAGAGCCTATGTTTATATCCTCCTTCCATTCCTTGCAGGGCAGGATGCTCCATGTCCTTCCTTCCACCATCAAGAAGGAAGCCAGCCAGGACTCAGATACCTCGGGATCCTCTTACAAGAAGAAGAAAGAAGCCATGGACAAAGCCAACAGTTCCAGGTCCTAGTCAACCCACAGTGGCTGCTTAGCCCCAATTCCAGGGTCTGCTGCCCTTGGCCCCATCTTCCTGGTGCTCCTAGTCCATGACTTTTCAGGGCCTCAGTTTTCCCACTTGCGGGATATGGAGAGCAGAAACAGCATCTCCCCACCGCCTACAGCACAGTGTGCATCATAAAATAGAATGTGCTCACAGCCCCTGCCCAGAGCTAGGGCTGAGACTTGGCTTGAGAGACTGCTGATGCCTCCCTCAGTCTCCTGGTCTTCAGGCCTCCTGGGCTTGGCCTATGGCAGGGAGTTGGAGGGAGGGGCCACCACATGACCTCTGTTGTGCCTCTGCTCCTCAGCTCTCACAACTGGAACACGCTGTTTATGGGACCAAATGCCGTAGCTGATGCCATTGCACAGAAGTACAGCGCCACCAAGAGCCAAGTGTTTGACCACGTGAGTGAAGGGCCTCTGTGAGCGGTTGATTTCGCATTAGTTCTTCCCTGGGGTAGGTCCTGGACCTGGACAGCTGCCAGAGTTATCTTAGGCCAAACCTGAGGTGGGAGCATGCTTGTGGCCCAGTCAGCACAGGAGACCTGTTGATTTTACTCACAGCTCTACCCCTCCCTTGTCATTTACCCTTCCCCAAGACACAGGGTCAGCACTCTCCCTGTACACTAAACACAGTACCACATATGAGATGCTGATTGTGTTTCAGAGCAGCAAGGGGAAACAGGCTGGGTTAATTTTCATGACATTTAAAGCCAGCATATCTAATGTACTACTGTTAGAACATACACCCATTGTGAAAACCACCCAAGCCATTTTTTCCTTCTTCAGTGTATATTTAACACTTGGCACGGGAATGAATTGAGCTGGCCACATTTTAGTGACACTGGCCACTGTTTTGAGCAGTCACAGCCTGACCTAATTTAAGAGGGACAGTTGCTGTGCCTCAGATGTCAGGAACCCAGCCATGCTCAAGACAGAAGGGGACTTGCTCTCTGGTGCCCTCTAGTGGAAGGAGACACAAATGAGAGGTCACAGCCACACTGGGCTGTTCAGCAAGGTGACAGATGACAGACACAAGAGGCTGGGGTAGGAGCTGGTTGAGGCTGAGGTGGTTGAGCCCTGAAGCCCCTGCAGGCAGTGAGCTATAAGAAGAACACCAGGGCCTTCTAGGTGAGGAAAGCCAGGGAAGGGCATTGGGAGCCATGGGGACAAGACAAAGCTGGAAAAGGACCAAGGGATCCAGGGTTACTGCACAAGTCCAGAGGAGTCGTAGTGCTGGGAGCCTCCAGTATGGAGAATGATGGGTGTGACCACAGGCGTTTCCCTCTGAGCCACCTCCTGACAGTACTAGGTATCTTCCTCCACAGGAGACTAAGGGCAGTGTGGCTGTGCGTGTGGCTCTGGGGGAGACCCAGCTGGTCCAGGAGGTCCGCAGCTTCCTTATCGACAATGGTGTCAGCCTGGACTCTTTCAGCCAGGTAAGTCCTTACTACACACAGTAGGTGTCTTAATGCTCTAGCCAGTGGTTGCTGCAGAGCTGGGAGAGGGTTTCCTAAGAGACCAAAGAGATGTGTATGGATCCTGTGGGTGATAGTAGCCTGAACCAAGAGGAGGCCTGCAAGAGTGGCTCCTCCGAATATCCCCTGCAGAGGGTGGGGTGTGCCCGGGGTGAAAGTCCCCAGCTATTATTGCCTTCCACACCTGAGTGGCAGGTCTGTGCTGCCGGGAAGGAACCTGGCCATGGAGATGTGGCTCTTTGTCCTTTGGGAGCCCATGGGGCCACCCTGGGAGTTCCAGTCTGGGTTGAGGTTGGGGACTGTTGGAATCTGTGTGGCTTAGGGTGACTTGGGGGAGGTGTGGTTCTGGAGCTGTGGGGCAGGGGTGGAGTGAGTAAGGGATCAGCATTATACCCCAACCCCCAGCCCCTCAGTTCTGCTTTCCAAGCCTGTCCACAAGGGGCCTTGATGGGGCCTCTCCTGGAGGCCACCACCAATGGTCAGTACAGAAACCATGCTGAGATCACCTTCCTACTGTCACACACATGTTTATCTCTTCTCAGGCCGCAGCAGAGCGAAGTAAGACTGTGATCCTGGCTAAGAACCTCCCAGCAGGTACGCTGGCGGCGGAGCTCCAGGAGATCTTCGGCCGCTTTGGCAGCTTGGGCCGTGTGTTGCTGCCTGAAGGTGGCATCACGGCCATTGTAGAGTTCCTGGAGCCCCTGGAGGCCCGCAAGGCCTTCAGGCACCTGGCCTATTCTAAGGTATGGCCGCTGATCTTGGTAGGGCCCTAAAGAGACACCAAGAGCTAGAGTTGCCCTCAAGCTGGCATAGGCCTGGCACAGCAGGCTCTTTCAAACCCACATTCCCTCTTGGAGCTTGCTGCCCTGTGCTGGCCATAAGTTGGCCATCACTGCTGTACCCAGGGCTGCCTCCTGACTTCTGATTAAAGAAAAATTATCAGGTGTGAGCTTCCTGGGCTACTGGGACAAGTGGCCACCAGACAGCTGAGTCTGGGCTCTTCAAAGCTGGCAGCCAGGAGCCCAATCACCAAGCAGCAGGTTCTTTCCCTCTGCCAGCTGCAGGACAGAGTCTGTTCCCTACTTTCTTCTAATAGTCCTAGTGGCCCTTGGCTTGATAGTCACTCCAGACTCACCCAGTCACTGCTGCTGATCCCATTCCTCCCTTTGGACTTTCTCTTGTTTTTGTTTTTCGAAACAGGGTTTTTCTGTGTAGCCCTGGCTGTCCTGGAACTCACTCCATAGACCAGGCTGGCCTGGAACTCACCGAGATCCACCTGCCTCTGCCTCCTGGGTGCTGGGATTACGGATGTATGTCACCACCTCCCGGCAGGAACTTCTTTATTAAATTTAGAGCACACCCAGATATCACTGGGCGGTCTCACTCCAGGATCTGCTTCATATTGCAAAGATCACAGTCACAGGCTCCAGGGCTCAAGGTCAAGACATGGCCATGTCTTGGCAAGCTACCATTCAGCCCAGTACAGGAATTTCTGTCTGAGTCTTTTATGCTTCACAGACCTCTGTAGGCTATATCCTGGCATCTGGCTGTACAAGGGGCCCTGGCCCTGGCCAATGCAGGAAGGGCTCTGTGTCTGACTTCTCCTCCTGGTTCTGACATCTCTGTCCCTCAGGCCCTTCTGTCAGGTGGCACTGAGTCTCAGAGGCAGCTCTTTGATGGCAACCTACAACCTTGGCACCCCTATCTCTGCAGTTTCATCATGTCCCCCTGTATCTGGAGTGGGCTCCAATTGGTGTCTTCGGCACAGTCCCCCAGAAGAAAGATTCCCAACCTGCACAGACTGCAGAGAAAGCCAAGGCAGAGCCAGAGATGGGTAAGAGCACAGTCTGGGGTCACCGTGCCATGGCACCGATGGGAGGAGGGTGAGGGGCAGCTG
This sequence comes from Cricetulus griseus, assembly GCF_003668045.3. Classification (NCBI taxonomy): domain Eukaryota; kingdom Metazoa; phylum Chordata; class Mammalia; order Rodentia; family Cricetidae; genus Cricetulus; species Cricetulus griseus. The sequence continues at coordinate 99,954,335 of NC_048597.1, forward strand.
ACACTGTCATTAGGCCACTGGCCAGATAGATACCCTTCCTTCTTTATCCAGATATTTTGTGTACGAGTGTCAACCGCCCTTTAAAAACTAGGCCACTGAGATCCTGTCACATGAGGTGGCCAACTTTTAGTTTTTTGGTGGAAGGTTATGGGAATCTTTGAGTTTGTTGTCAGGGATGAAAGAGGCAATGGGAACCTTCAATCAAGGTGGCTGCTGGAAAAGATGGTCCCTCTGAAGCAGTTTGGGTGTCACAGTGCCCCCTGGTGTCCAGTGGCTGCATGGTCAGGAAAGGAAAAGGCAGTGGTCCCTTTAGCTGGTGCTTCATTGGGGATATGTGGGGGGGTGCATGATGTCAGGGCCAGGATAGCTCTCCCCCATTCAGACTGATAGCTCAGTCACTCTGAGAACCTGAAGCATCCAGGTAACATCCCAGCTGCACCCTGGGCAGTGGAGCCAGCAAGCCTGAGGACTGTCAGGAGACAGGTATGAAGTAGGAGACTGTGGCTGTCAACACGGTGTGTGGAGTTTACTGTCTTTTGTTGTTTGTTTCTGACATCTTATGTAGCTCAGGGTAGTCTTAAGCCTGCCATATAGCTGAGGATGGCCTTGTGTGTCAGAGCCCCCTGCCCATGCTCCCAAGTGTCAGGACTACGACAGGCTGGGGTTACAGGTGTGTGCTACCACACCCCATTCCCTGTGGTCTCTGTGTATTAATGTGTGTGGGCGTAGGACTATATTGCAGCAAGAAAAGCAAAGACAAGTAATGAGGTTGGCAGATGCAGGGTTCGGATCCTTGCCTAGATTGAGTGACGTCTCTGCTCACTGTCCACTGAGGGTCCTCCCCATGCCATAGTTCCAGATGGGAAGTCACTCTATCTCTTCCCGTTGACCCTGACACTTTGTGGTTGTCAGGTTTGTGTAGCTGGTGAGACCTTCTACATACCCTTTCCTAGCATGTTAGGAGGCAGCATGGTTGTCTGTCAGACCAGAGGTCCCCTCAAGCCTGACTTATGTAAGTCAAGAGCTGTCCCTTTTCGTCCTGTTTGTTTTTTCATCAGTGTTCTGCATTTGTTTTTTCATTAGTGTTGTAGGTTGGAATCTTGGGTGGTAGTTGTGCTGAAAGTATTTAGCTTTGAGCTGCCTGCCTCTGCCTGGGTTAGTTCTTACACCCAGACCTCCAGCTGCCTTCTTTCTTGACATTGTACTACACTTGAACCTGGATGATACGTTTTGGCATAAAGAAAATACTCATTGTCAAACATGAAAATTAGCCAGGGCCATGCTTCCTGAAGACATACCCTAGGAGGTCCATCTCCTGACTGGGCAGCATTGTCGGCCTTTGAGGCACTGGGCCACCCAAGATGTTGTGTGGCTTTGCTTACCTGTCCTGATCTATCTCCACTGATGCAATACCCCCCAGGTGATACTGGCAAACACTGGGTGCTCAGCATCCCATGCAGCCATTGGCATAGGGCTGGATGGCTACCAAGATAGATGTCAAAGCATGGGAAGATTGTGGGAAGGATGTGACTCCCTCCCTCTGCAGGGAGGGCTGGGTGAGGTGGCACTTATGTCCTGAGCCTCTGAAGCACATGAGGTTTGAAAGAGGCTTCCGGTGTTTGGTGGCCCAACCAATGAATGGTCAGTGGCACTAAGGTGTGAAGGTGACTTCAGGTGGTTGTGGCTGGAGCCTATGAGTGGCCAGTGGAATTCTGAGTTAAAGACACAGCAGTGACGCTGTTCTCAGGGAGATGCAATCTGTCCCGTGCATGAGCAGCCTTGTGTTCCTTGCCACGGCTGGGGGAGCGCCTCCCTTCTCTGAGCTCTGTTTTCGTGTCTGTACCATAGGTAATGTCCACCAGGATGACCAAGGTCACTGTTGTCACCCACAGGCTGGGAGCCAAGTAGCATGACTCCAAGTACTCTTGTAGCTACTTATACAGAACCTGCTCCCCAGAGTTTCCTGCTGGCCTGATGGGGTGGGGGAAGGGCTGAATAGTATCAGTGGTGGCCCTGGGTACAGACATTTCTGTAGAGCTAGAGATTTCCTGACACCAGTGTCCAGGGGCTGGAGTTGGTGCTCTGTTGCCTTGTCCTCACCAGGCCCTGACCCTGGAAGGGATTGGTTTCCAGGGCCACAGCCTGTGACCTGCACCAAGGTCCTCAGATCTAAGAAAAGGACCCAGCTGCTCACCCAAATTTGGACCAGGAAGCTGTCCCTGGCTGTACCCCTGCCTGGGCCCACTGCATCCTCATCATCCTTCTTACTGTCACTTCCTGGAACCATCTTGGCCCCAGTGGCTCTTTTCATCGTTGTTTTACTACACAGTCCCCTTCCTGTCCCCAGTCTTCTGAGTTCCATGCTGTGCCCCCTCACCCCCTGCCCATTGCACATTGTTTCTGAGATACCACCAGTTCTCCCATCCCTGTTGGGTGAGGACCTGAATGCTGGGGACTTGGGCTAGGATTTCATAGGCAAGGAGGAGGGGATGGGGATGCTTTTCCCGAGCCCCCGTGCTTTTCTGTAGTGAGCTTCTGTTCCCTGCATGGGTCCCGAGGGAGAGGAACAGCGTGTTTTATCTTCCCACAACCAAGACCCTCACCTCCAGATAAAGGGCTGTGAGTCAGGGGAGGTCCCACAAAGCTGCTTGCTGCTGATAACAGGCTGTCGCTGTGGGCCTCACAGGAGCCAGGAGTGGGGAGGGGCTGGGGAATCCTGCAGCCTGATTATAATGACGCCCCCTGTGGCCACCCATGACTGGCTGTCATTGTACTGATTGAGGTGGGGGCAGGTTTTTTCCCTGCTCCTCCCGGTCCTTGCAGCCCACATTGCATCAAGCTTCTCACCCCAACCGGCCCTTGCCCAGCCTTCCACCTTTCCTACTCCTTTCCTCCTCTCTGGTTCTTCTTGCTTTTCTTATCCATTTGGATTCCATGGTACCCAATTTTTTTTTATTTTTTTTTATTTTTTTATTTTTTGTCTTTTATCACTTTTAGCACTTGGGGTTAAAGCAGAAACAGTTTTTTAAAAGACCTTGTTTTCTCCCCCCAGGTGCCACCTCCAGCCCTTCCTTGGGTTGAGGCACAGACCACTGCAGGGGCTGGTAGTTAGGCATAAGGTGGCTGGGATGAGGTCAGGTCCCGGATATGTGATGCTAGCAGGCTTTCTCAGAACCCCACGGAGAGGAGACGGGGAGGGGGTCACCTCAGAATTATAGGGACTCACAGCTTTTCCTTTGGCAGCTCCAGGAGGGCCCACCAACATACAGTATGCACAAGGAGGATAAGATTGCGGATCAGGAAACAGTCATCTTGGATGCTTGTAGCAGGCTGGTTCCCTGGTCCATCCTTGATCTTTCTCAGAGCCTTCTGTAAGCAGAGCTCCTATTGACCCACTTTATAGACAGTGAGAAAGAAGAAAGCCCGGAGAGGTTGCAGGACCTGCATGAGGTCATATATACAAGACAGTGTGTGACTTAAAGTAATAAGGCCAGTGTCTGAGCTTGTGTCTGTGGCCCCACAGCTGCTTGGAAGCACGGTCAGTGTGGTTGCCAGCCTGTATTCCAGCCACAGGCTGAGTGTGACAGACTCATTTTCACGGGTGTTTGGGGAGTGAAGATCATTATCCCAGGCACAGCCCCACGCTTGGTGAGCTCCCCTCATATTTGAGACACATAGACATGAGCCAGTAGGGAAGGTGATTTCACGGGGGGTGGGGGGTGGGGGCTAGGGCTCTGAAAAGAGGAAAGTAGTAGAGACTAGCTGAGTCTTTTCTTTTCTTTTCTTTCTTTTTTTTTTTTTTTTTTTTTTTTTTTTTTTTTTTTTTTTTTTTTTTTTTTTTTTTTTTTGGTTTTTCGAGACAGGGTTTCTCTGTGTAGCTTTGGAGCCTATCCTGGCATTTGCTTTGGAGACCAGGCTGGCCTCGAACTCAGAGATCTGCCTGCCTCTGCCTCCCGAGTGCTGGGATTAAAGGTGTGTGCCACCAACGCCCAGCTTGCTGAGTCCTTTGTAACACAGTAGACAGGGAGAGCTCTCCAGAATGCTTGTTTGTGACCTGATGGGGCTCTAGGAGATGAAGATGAATAGAGTGAGCAGGCAGCATGGCCAAAGGTCCTGTGCACTCTTGGATTTGGTAGGCCTGACAGTCAGCAAAGAGGCCAGCACAGTTAGTGTGAGTGGAGCAGAGAAAAGCCAGGGATGAGGCATGAGTAGCTGATAAGCCAGGGTCCAGCAACCAGGTGACCAGTGACAATATTCAGGCATGTTGATTTGGTCATGGGCACATGTACTTCAGAACAGCCCAGTGCTGGGTGCAGGAGTGTGTGTACACGTGTGCATTATGAGTACGTGTGTGCATATGCATACGTGTGTGCCCTATGCCTGTGCACTATGCTCAGTCTCATTAAACACCACACTGAAGACGGGCTGCTAAGGTAGGGATTCTGCCACTGGCCCTGGTACAGCTAGTGCATGGCAGAACCAGTGTAGCCAGCCCATGTGCCATAGCCCCATGCCACCCTCAGTTTCCCCACCTCCTTTCCAGTTCCTCGTGGATTAGGATGAGCATAGGGAGCCTGGTAGTCCTGCCTGAACTGTGGGAAGAAGGCCTGCAGCACCAATGCATGTCTTGCATTTGCAATAGGGTGTTCTTCCTAATGTCAACTCATTGGAAGTTTGGGAGGCCATTGACAGTCTTGAGGCCAGACCAGCTGCATACCTAGGAGTAGATGCCAACCATTCTCCAAAGTCTCCTACTTTCTGAGGCTGGCCTGCTAGGGAGGGACCTACCCATCCTGGATACTGACCACAATCTTTTTTAACTCAGTGTGTTGGTAATGCTGAGTGTCGTCTCCCTATGACCATCTTAGCATACTCTGAGGCACAGGTCAGGATAGAGTCCCATGTGCACATGCCAGGGGCTGCCAGGCTCCTGTCCCCTGGATGCTGCTGAGAGCTGGCTGAGTCCAGACCAGGGACAGAAGGAGGGTAGGATCAGCAGTGTGGGCACAGGCCAGGGCATAGAACATGAGGCTAGTGAGCTGGTTCCTTTGCTGGCCAAGTACTACCAATTTAAGTTGCAAGAATTGATAAACTGACTTTTGAAAAAGTTACATTTTCTTCTAGAAAACTACACCTTTCTGATCACACTGAGGCGACCCCCCCCCCCAAGTGTCAGACATGGACCATTTCCAAGAAAGGATACCTACTCTGATGGGCTGCACACCTTCTGAGCCATCAACTTCCCTACCATTTCATTCCCTGTGGAAATGTCTTTCCTGACTCTAATGAACCCTTGTGCCAACCTGAGGCTAGCTCACAGTCAGGGCTCAGATGCAGAAGCTTCCAGAATATTCTGTAGGCTCTCATGTTTCATGATGTAACTCCTCATCAAGATCTTGGCATGTGTGTTAGAGATGTCACAAGCCTCCTTTGAGACTGAGGCAAACTAGTGGGTGGGACTGTCATTCTATCCAAGGCCATGCTTCTCCCAAATCTTCCTCAGGACCTAATGTCTCCCGTACCTGTGAGTCATGCTCTTCCTCCTCTTTACTTTGCAATTGCAGGCAGCTGCACTGTGGTGGTGTTGTGGAAGACATATCTGTTTGCTAAGGCTTGAGGCTGGGTTCTGGGCTAGGCTGGCCAGAGTGGAGGATACAGCTGCATCTTCCCTTGCTTCAGAGAGGTGGCAGTGTCACTGCATCATTGGCCTCCAGCTTTCCTAGGTTGTGGCTCTCAGAAAGGGTGGGAAGAGGGACAGAACTGAGCACTGGGATGGGAGTCCTGCCCACATACAGAAGCTGGACCGAGGGCTGTCACCATCACTTGGGCTCAAACATTTGACAGTAGTATTTCTGGAGGCTTCAGTCGAATCCCTTGGGTCTGGGGTTATTGAGAAGGGTCTGTTTCACGCCCATTCTGCAATTTGGGGAAATTTAAAATCGGATTTTAGTCTGAAAGTTCTTTAAGCAGCCTGGATTTTTGTTTGTTATAGTTTTTTGAGGAAAAATTACATTTTGCTTAGGTTCTTGGTTAAAGAAAATAGTTCACATAGTAATTTAAAGTTAAGTTAGTGCGACCTGAGCCTGTTGAGAACTCAGGGCTTTGTGTTCAATATTCTGTTCTCTGTCAAATGGGGCCAACAACAGACTGTCTGTGTGTCTGCTGCCTGTCTTATACTCCTCTCCCTCCCTCCCCCTGCTGAGGCCCAACAGCACCTGTAGGACACCCTTTAACTTAGCAGGTTCTATACTTCATTTAGTCTTTGAGACTTCTGTGCCTTTGCAATGACCCTATGTAATGCACTGGTTTGTTTGTTGATGGAGCCAGTACTCGACCCAGAAGGTGAGAAGACATCAGGGGAAGGAGCAGAGGCCCCCACAGGCAAGGTGGAAGAGGAGGAGGAGGAAGAAGAGGAAGATGAGGAGGAAGAAAGCGTCCCAGGATGCACTTTGTTTATTAAGAACCTCAACTTCAGCACCACAGAGGAGACGCTGAAGGAAGTGAGTGAGATTGGGGGCGGAGGGATGTAAACCCCTAGTCTGTGGCCTAATGACAGCATACTGTATGCCCTACCTGTAACTCTTGCAACCCCTCGTTCACCTCAGGGGCGGGGTCCTCACATAAGGGAGTGGTGGCAGCTGCGGACTGTCTGTCCAGAAGGCAGCCAGTGACAGGCACCTGTCTCTGCAGGTGTTTTCCAAAGTGGGAGCTGTGAAGAGCTGCACTGTGTCCAAGAAGAAGAGTAAAGCAGGTATTTATCCCCTGACTCAGCAGGAGTGCTTCCCGCAGGAGTCCATGAGGGAGGGAGATGGGACCACCACCAAGGCATCTCCTCTTTGCTTTCCAAGTATCACTACCCTCCTGTCTAAACTGGTCCCTGGTCTGCTTCAGGCCTCCTGCTCTTTGGCAGACCCAGCTGAACACACTGGACTCTTCTGTCTGTAGAACTTTCCCCAACAGTGAGTGGCTTTGAAACAGTTCCTCAGGGGCAGCGGTGTGGAGCAGAAGCCTCTGCCTCCTCCTTTACCTCTGTGTTCTGGAACTTTCCCAGGCATGTCAAGGAATGGCTGGCCTTGGACTTTCTCTCCTGTTTTCCAAGGGAAATAACCAGAGACAGGTTCTAGAACATTCTACCAATTCATTAATCCTCTGCCTCCCTGGCCAGGGGGCACATAGGCCTCATGCCTTTCTTTGGCCCAGGGATTATCCTGAGTCTTCTGGATGCCCTTCTGGCTTCTTGCAAGGAATGGGTAGGGCCAGGCCATTCACAATTGGAGTCCCTTTGGTTTTGCAGGATTGATGGGAATACCATGTGGGCTGGTCCAGCATGCTTCTGGGTAGTTAGTGATGGATAGTCATGACACCTGCTTGGTGTCCCTCAGACAGGTCCCGGGATCCTTACCACAGATGGGAAGCAGATCATTAGTTAGAAGGTTATTGTCCAGACTCTGGAGATGGATGAGACAGTGAATACAGCACAGTGCTAAGGACTTGGTGGGCAGAAACCCTGCATAGCAGACGGTTCCTCAAGAGAGAGCCATCAGATGGTGGAGGCCTCAAGCTCAGAGCACTGAGAACTTGTAGAGGAAGCAGTAGGAAGAGGTCTGGGAGGGTGGACAGAGTCCAAGGAATGAGGTGACTTAAATGCCCTGTACAAGTCTTCAGTGGCCAAATGTTAGCTGGGAGCCACTGGGGTGTAAACAGACGTACAGCAGAGTCAGAGGTCCAAACTCAGGTTATTGTGACAAAGAGCCCTAGTCTGGGGGTCAAAGTCACCAATGTACCATCTCACCATGCTTGAGACTAGAAATCCAAGCTCAATATTCCTGTGCTGGCAGGTGTGTTCCAGTGGGGATGAAGCTCTGCAGTCCCCCACTCCCCCATTCTCCCATCCTTTAGCCTGTGGGTAGCCATCTCCAGATCCATATGGTATGCTGGTTGTATATGCCTGCCCTGGGTTTAAATTTCAGCTTATTTTTGAGGTAGGGTCTGGTCTCTCTGTGTAACCCAAGCTAGCCTTGAATACGCAATCCTGCCATAGCCTCCCAAGTATTGGAAGTATAGCCATGTGTCGTGATGTCTGGTCTCTCCCCAGTTTGTGAAGGACCCTGACTGTATTGGGCTAGGGCACACTATGATGACCACATTTTACTCATTACCATAGTCAAGAACATGTCTCAAGCAGGGTCCCATTCTAAGGAACATGGGCTTCTACACGAGGTCCTAGGGCACTCAGTACTGCCTGCCATCCCTGGTCTTCAGGAGTTTCACACCAAGTGTGGGACACCAGCACATACAGCAGTGTACACATATAGACACGTCTGTTCTGAAGGCACCAGTCCAGGAGAACTCCTGCTACCTGAACTATTGCTCCTCGAACCCTAGAACAGGAAAGAACTATGGTCAGCCTCTCTGTCCGGACTTTGTTACCCAGGATCCAGGTGTGATCAGATGTCAGATGCATGTAGAAGGAGAGAGGCCAAAGAAAGGGGTGTGAGAAGGGAGGAGACACTAGGTGTGGGTCCCTCCTTGGCCTCTCTACAAGTAGTCTGGTCTGTGTTTAGCTCCACCCACACCCCCTTTCTCTCTCCCTCTTTCCCTCAGGAGTGCTACTTTCAATGGGGTTTGGGTTTGTGGAATACAAGAAGCCAGAGAAGGCCCAGAAAGCCCTCAAGCAGCTCCAGGTAAGCTGGGGGTTCTGGGCCATCACGGTGAGGCTGTGGCCCAAGAAAGATTAACACCACCACCCCCCCATAGTCACTCTGACGCATCCATTCTTTTACCATGCTTCCATACATACTTGTTCTAATTCGCAGGCTCTTTATGGAACATTCTAACCCACCAGAGCCACATGGAGCTGGGTTCTTTGACTGCATTCCCTAGACACAAAGCTAGTGATTAGCAAAATGACCCCTGGAAATCCCTCAGATAACCCAGGAAATGCAGCACGTGGGACTGTATCTGTCAGATAGTCTATAGGACCATGACTGTGAACTAGACTCCTCCTTCCTCTGCTGGGAAAGACAGGCTTCTGACCTGAACAAATGTGCAAGAGCGGAGTCGGGTGCTCCATGAAAATAACACCCCCCCCCCCACACACACACACCAGAATACTCCAGAAAACACAAAGAGGGTTCCTTAAGGAGGTGGCAGATAAGCTGATACCTGTCATGGCAGAGAAGTCATCTGCTCAGAGCTCTGGGAGGAAGCAGCTAGGAAGTAGGGATAGCAAGTGCAGAGGCCTGTGGCAGGAACTCCAAGGCAGGAGTGAGTTTTGTACGGTGGAGAAGCAGAGAGAAGCAGGTGGGATGGGGTCAGGGTTCTGGGAAGACGGTGTGGAGAAAGGTGTGGAAGGCTAGACCTTCTTATAGGTCCTTTGGAGGGCTAGCATCTGGCCCAAAGGTAGTGAGAGACTGAGGCTCTGAATTGAGTTTTAGGACAGTTTCCTGAGCTGCTGTGAGGGGCATGGATAGTCCAGAGGTGACTGGGGAACCCTTGCACCCCTCTCATGAAATCACCCTAGTTTGGAACAAGGCCGAAGTTAGGAGCAGGACTGAGAAGTGTCTAGACAAAGAGGTAGACTGAGGCCTGTGGCAGCCCTAGAGGGACCTGAACCTTGCTTAATAAAACAGCCACAGACTCAGTTCCAGACCAGCCAGGTCTACATAGCAGGGCATAGGCTAGCCTGAGCTACATAGTAGAGCTCTCTGCATTGACAATCATCTCAGGCCATGCAGTGCAGAGGACACAGCTCAGCATGTGCCTTGTGAAGTTTTTTGTTTTTTTGCAGGGGTGGGGGGTGTTTGTTTTTTGAACTAGAAATCCTACTTTGTTCCACCCCATGTCTTCATTTAACTCATATTCAATGTTGCAAATGGTGGTCCATATTTTTTTCTTTCATGTTTCTTAAGAGTTGGTAGCGTGGCATTTGCATGCATGCCATGTGCTGTTCTGTGCACAGACGTGTGTGCACATTACTGTCAGGAAACGAGCATCCAAAGCCCCACACACTGTATTTCCTGGGATATCTGAGGGATTTCCCAGGGTCATTCTGCTAATCACCAGCTTTGCAGCTGGGGACTACAGTCAGAGCCCAGCTTACTCATGGCTCAGGTAGGTTAGAACATTCCATAAAGAACCTGTGAACTAGAACAAGCTCTCTGCGAGCTAGACCTGCAGGCTCCTCTCTGAGAATGCTTCTAGTGGTAGAAGCGACGCCTGTGTGGCTAGGAGATGAGTACATCAGGAGGCTGGGTTTCTGGCCACCTGCTGCTTGGCTCAGTGACAGCTTTTCTGTTCAAGCTATCTCTGTCCTTGATTCCCACCAAACCCTGTCTGGGACAAGCCATCCCTGTCCTCAAACCAGGAACTGGATACTGGAGAAGGGCAAGCATGGGTAAGTGACCAGATCTGGTTATTTTGTGTTGCAGGGTCACGTTGTAGATGGCCATAAGCTGGAAGTGCGAATCTCCGAACGGGCCACTAAGTGAGTCTCCTCTGTCTGGATGGGTGGCAGCTCTCTCTATGTTGGACCTTGGTGCTGACTGTTAAATGCCTCCACATACCCAAATCCCTCCACCATTTGGGGTTCTTCCCAATTAAGGTTTCATTGCCAGCTTTGATACCTACTTCCCCGCCCAACCTTAACAGTCAGTGTCTATTCCCTGGGTAGAGAACTTCGACATGGAGACATGTTTTTATAATAAAGGAGCAGGTGGTGCTGGGTGTGTAGCTCAGGAGCAAAATGCTAGCCTGGAGTGTACAAGGCCTTCCCCCTATAGGGTTCCTTCTTACAGTCCTTTACAGGACAGCAGCAATGGGCTTCGTTGCCCAGGGAGCCACAGCAGTTTGGGAGAGAAGGTAACTGCAGTCCCTGTTACCCCAAAGAGGACCGGCTCACTTCCTCTGCTTCCATCATGGCCCCTTCAGTAGGCCACTTGAAATGACAGGGAGATGTATTTTGTGGGGGAAGGTGGCAGGATTGGTCTTGGTACAAGCAGTTGACACCCCCAAATAACCTGTTTCTGCCATCTCACCCCAGGCCTTCCTTGACACCCACTCGGAAGAAACAGGTCTCCAAGAAGCAGACAACCTCCAAGATTCTGGTGCGGAATATCCCCTTCCAGGCCAACCAGAGGGAGATCCGGGAGCTTTTCAGGTGGGTCCTGGCACTGGGCTGTGGGTACAGCACCCCCTGGAGGCTGGGAGGCCACCCTGGTCTTGACCACACTGCTCCAGCACAGTGAGGTTTTCCAAACTCTACTCCTGATCTCACCATGATGCAGGAGTACCCTGGCCTCCTCTCTCAGAGGCAAGAGGATGACCAGGAGTGTGCCTACATCCCAGGGCTGTCACAAACATCAGGAGGGACAGCAGTTCTAGTGGCTTCAGCCTGTGGTTCTCCTGTGGGATTTACTGACATCCCTTTGTGTGGGCTCTGTTCCAGAGAGTCAGTGCCTTCAAGGAGGGGCCCAGGCAGTGGGATTGGCTGGGGGGAGGTGGGCTAATGTCCTGATGGGAATAAGCCTATTGATCTTGGTTGCTCTCTGGGAAAAGCCATTTGGGGAAGACAGTGAATGTCCTACATACAGAACACAGGCCATGATCTCTGTTAGCATGGGAGGTAGACTTGGGGGCCAGGCAGGCAGTGAGACTTGGACAGACTGGCTAGGATGGAGGTGGAAGCTGGAGGCCTCTTCTCTCCTGGCCATGGTGCCAGGCAGGAACCTAGATTTAGTTAGGCCCATTTTGCTCATTTGAGGGTTTTTTTTTTTTTTCTTCAATTTTGAATTCCCCATCCCACCCCCCCACCCCCGCAACCTTTTTTTATGTGTGTGTTTTGCTTTCATTTGTACACCATGTACATGCAGTGTCCTCAGAGGCCAGATGAGAGGGCGTCAGACCCCCTGGAACTGCAGTTACAGATGGCTGTGAGCTTTCTAGGCTGTGGACCCTAGAAAAGAACCCAGGTCCTCTGGAAAGAGCAAATAGTGTTCTTAACAACTGAGCCATCTCCCCTGTGCCCCCATGAGTGAATTTTTACAGAGGCTCCCAGAAGGACCAATGGGCTCTTTAAAAACAAACCCCACAGGCCTTGGCTGGCCTCCCCATACGTGTACAGTAGAGCATTTTGATTGGGAAATTGCTTAGATGGCCCTGCACTGAGCCCCAAGTTGAAGGAGACATTTCTGTGATCCTATGAGAAGGGGCTGCTGTGTACCCTCAGAACATTGGTTGGGTGAGTTCACCCCTCTGTGCAGATTGCTGAGGCTTGGCTGGGGTCTTCATACTTATGGGCCTTGAGTCCCCCTCTCCTCTGCCACTGCTACAGAGGCCCAGGGAAGAGCCACATCACCAGCATTCGGTCCCTGCTTGTCACTTTCACAGGTGATATGTCTGGTAGAATGACCCGTCAGTGTCCTGTGAGGTACAGTGGCTGCAGGATGAGTGCAGAGTTGGAGAGGGATTTGTCTTTGTGAGACTTGCGTCTTTACTCTTGCTGTGAGGTTAAGAGAGTGGAATGTTATTTGGAGAATCAGCTTCAAAACCCTTTCCTTCTCTCTGTTCTTCATCATCCCCTGGGGTGGGGGCGTTACAGCTGCGGTCAGCCGAATTGATGCAACATACCTTTCCCTCTGAGGTCTGAGCTGTGGTGCCTGATGAGACAGGTCACAGTTGGGGGCAAGGGGGCATTTTTCACATACCCAGATTCAGTGCATCAGTCAAAAAGAGTGAGAACATTGGCTTGGTGCTTGCCTGCCGTGACTCAGCTTCTAAAAGGAGTTCAATCTCACTGCTGCCACATAAAAAGGAGTGCCTAAGACCGGTACGTGGTGATCGGGAACCACATCCCTCGGAGATGACAATGTCACTTGGTTCCACAGTGTATTGGGGATGACATTTATCCAGGGAAACAAAAGATGGCAAGGCAAGAGACGGAGCTTTGTTTGATCTGTGTATTATACGACTATTTAGTAGACAGGGAATTAGTGTCTGCTGAAGGTACTTACATGTGGCGTCTCTTCCTGTCCTCCATTGTTCTGTCTGAGCGGTCATAAACCCTGAAGCTGGAACCCTCCTTCAGGACAGGCCCTGCCTTGCTTTTGTTAGCCTCCCAGCCAACTGAAATCTAAGGCAAATTGCAACAGTGGACAGCAGGGGGCACTGTGAGCCTTCCTAGGGATGCAAGACTTGAGCTTCAGACCTGAATCTAGACAAAGCCACTGGCCTGCAAAAGGCTTCAGGGTTTGGGAGAACTGGTAGACCTACTGTGTCAGGCAGGATTTGGGGGGCTTTTCCTGGTAGATATGATCAAAATCACAAGCCATGTTCCAGGTATGTACCTGTGTGCAGGGCTCTGTGCCTGCCATGCTGGATCTACTTGGTGTTTGCAGTCCCAGGCATAGGGGAGCTCCTGCCTTGCCCAAAAGAAACTCAAGACATGGTCTACCCAAGGCTGCACACCTTGGCCGGCATGACTTTCAGGGCCCTGACCCAGAACTTGATCTTTTGAATCTATTGTTCTCCCAGGTTTAGGAGGATTTGTCACCCCCAAATTGTCTTGGTGGGGTTACTTTGTGGTGAGTGTTGGACTTGTATGAGGCACTGTGCTGGATGCCAGGGAATGCAGCTGTACCAGGAAGGTCTTGAGTCTCCTTTCTTCTGCCACTGCTAAATACCTGCTCTGGCATCAAAGGGCATGCCCTGGGGGGAGGGGAGGGGAGGTTAGACAGACAGACAGGAGGGAGGGAGGGTTGCCAGTGTCATCCTCAGTCTGGTGGGCATATTTCAAAACTATTGGTGGACTTTTCTGTCCCTCCAGCAAGTTCCCAAATAACCACACAGGGACTTATTCTTAATTAAAAAATGCTGGGCCAATATCTCAGGCTTGTTACTGGCTAACTCTTAGATTTTAAATTAATCCATATATGTAATCTTCTCTTTGCTGTGGTCCTGTGCCTTTTCTCATTGTGTTCATTTCCTGCTCCTTCTGCATCTCCTAGCAGGACTCCGAGATTCCTCCTCCTCACTTTTTGTCTGCCAGTCCCACTTAACCTCCACCTGTCGAGCTATTGGCCAGTCAGTATCTTTATCAACCCAATCATAGTGACACATAGTCACACAATGTAAAGAAATATTCCACACACAACTGTCCCCTGGCCATAGACTGGGCTTCCCAGTGGCTCCTTTTCTCCTCCTGAGTGACTGCAGCGCCCTTGAGGCCTCAGCTTTCCTCACTTTAGGATGGAAACAGAGCATGCCCAACAGAGCTACAGGCATGAGAGAAGCCAGAGGATTCCCCTTGGGTCGCTGTAGATTTCACAAAGCCTTAGCCCAAGGCTGGGGAAGACCAGTGTCATGGGTACAAGGTGGAGGAGAAGGACTGCGTGGCTAACAGGCCTCCACATAGTCCCTGGGCAGTTTCTGCTCAGAAGTTTCCACCCTCTTCTCCAAAGTATAGAAAGAAAGCTGTCCCTTTTCCTCCCCACAGTTGCTGCCTCTACTTCCCCTCTCTGCCCCTTGCATATAGGCAGTTTACCTTGCCTCCCTAGCCATGAGGCACAGGTGGCCATCTGTGTGAGGACAGACTTACTTAAGCTGAGAGGTGGTCATGGAGTTGTCCCCAGGCCTGCAAGCGATCAGCTTCCCTTCTGAAAGGACCAGATAGATAGCTATTTGGGCATCTTATAGACATGGAACCCAAGCCTAGAGAGCCTGAGGACTTTTCCTAGTCACCAGTCAGTCACTGTAGAATCCAGTTGCCTTTTTGGGATTCTAAAGTTTTAGATTGCCTTTTGGGCCCTTTTGTGGGAAGACCCCACTGTTGACTCCCCATCAGCCCCGGACATGTCCCTCTGTCTCAGTTTCCTCTGTAAAGTGTCCCTATTGCTGCCATCCAACCAGAACAGAGCCCTTGGGATGCGAAAGCTACCCCACAGAGGTGGGGCCTGTGTCTGTTGAGCTCCTAAGGCCTGGCTGTTGCAGAGTGTCATTGTCACTTGGCTTACCACAACCTGAGGTACCACTGGCAAACTATAGGCCATTTATGGCCCAGATTGGTTTATATGGAGCCACCAGCATCGGAGTGGTGAGCTGTGTACTGTAGTGAGGTTCCTGTAGTCCTGGTTCTGAGGATAGGAAAACCCATCAGCATGGGTCCCCACATAGCTCCACCAACCACCACTCTGTTTACACAGCACTTAACAGCAGGTCCCCTTCCCAGCCCCTTGCTCTCACCTCACCCACACCAACAAGCATTGGGGTTTGAGCATCTGCCAGATTTGAGACTAGCCCCCTCCGACTCCCCCTCCATCCTTCCCCCGCTCCCACAGCTTCTCCTCTGAATGGCCACATGTACATGCAGAGGCCTCTGACTATTGCATGGATGTCTCCTGTATCCTAGAATTGTCAGATGTGATGTCACAGAGTCTTCAAGGTAGTAAAACAAAGGGCACAGCCTGGGGGTTGGGAGGCCTTTGGACACCTAGCCCAGTGCCATCATTCCTAGCTGTGTGACCTGGGCTTGTTACCCAGTCTCTTTGTTGTCTGAGTCTTATCTGGAAGTTGGAAACCCAGGGTGCCCTGTGCAGGGAACAGATCGGGCACATGAGTGCCTCTGTGTTTATGGTTGTGTAGGTCAAGCCCTTCAGTAGGCCTTTAGCTGGCTCCCTTCCACTTCATCTGTTCCTTTCTCCCACTATGTTCCAGCCTGTCTGCCAGCTCCTCTTTGACCTCTGCCCATTTGATTACCTGATTATTGAACAAAAACCCTCCAGGTTGTAAGGTCATATGCCACTGGAGTCACACAGTGTGCATGGGAACCTGGTGTCCAGTGGGTCTCAGAAGATGCTCAGAGTATGTAGACCCACTGTGCGGGAACCTTCCTCCAGAATGCTGATGAAATCAAAGCTTGGGAGGCATTAGAGAGGGCTAGCCATTTGCCTAGGTCACACAGCTCTGTGGTGGTGCAGCCAGCTCCCACTCTAGAGCCCACCATCCTCATGGAACCATCCCTGAAGGGCAGGAATATCCACTAGATTGGCCAGGCTCTGGTTCCAGATAGAAGTTTTTTTTTCTCTCTGCTATTTCCTCCTCAGAGGTGTGAGCCACCTGCTAGGGTGTGAATTGCCCATTCACACCAGGTGTCCGGAGCCCTTAATTACACGCCTGGGTCTCCTGTGCCCTGCACACCTGTTGTGCTGACTTTGTGGACAGCTTAGTCTGTCCCTGTCGGTTCATTTCTTCTCACAGTCACTGTGACAGTGAAGGGAAGGCTGAGGGCAGCCAATGGCCTCCCTCCCATGCCCAGGACTGGAGGCTCTGCTGCTTTCGTTCCTGGTTCCTGGCAGTATTTTCTAGAATCTTTGAGCTCTTTGAGCTGCTCTACACAGAAAGGCTGGGATGAGGGAGGGGACTTCGGGTTCCCCTGACTCTGGAAGGATACCACACCCTGGACCAGTGGTGTCCCACCTCACTGCTGGGCCCACCTGTGCCCACCTGCACCTCATAGTGTATGGTTCTCTTGACAGGGAACTGGCTCCTTCTCTGCCTTATATGACATCTGCAGAGATCCAATATCAGAATAGGATTGTGGTTTTGGGTGGACAGCAAAGGTTTCTGATCCAATGACATGCTGAAGGTTGGCAGAAGTGACCTGATGCAGAGGTGTGTGTGGATCACAAGCTTGAGTGTCCACACATCCATACCCCAGCTGGTGCAGTCCCCACATAGTTCCTGATTTTGTCATCACCCAGAGAGAGTGGCTCCTCCATTGACCTCTGTGCCTCTGCCAAGATGTTGTGTGAGGTACCACTTCCCACCCTGGACTTCCATGTTTGTCTGTGGGAGTGTATCCATGCTGCTGTGAGGTGTATCCATGCTGGGTAGGTGAGCCATTGCTTGCTTGTTTATTGCTGGGTCCTACTCTGTCAGGAGGCAGTGCTGCAGTGGAGGGGTGGCAGTGCTGTCATGCATCTTGCTGTAGAGTAGTGGTGCCGTGCACGGGGCAGTGCTGTGGTGTGTCTTACTGTAGGGCAGTGCTGCAGTGCACGAGGCAGTGCTGTGGTGTGTCTTACTGCAGGGCAGTGTGCAGTGCACGGGGCAGTGCTGTGGTGTGTCTTACTGTAGGGCATTGTGCAGTACACGGGGCAGTGCTGTGTTATATCTTACTGTAGGGCAGTGCTGCAGTGCATGGGGCAGTGCTGTGGTGTGTCTTACTGCAGGACAGTGCTGCAGTGCATGGGGCAGTGCTGTGGTGTGTCTCAGTGCAGGACAGTGCTGCAGTGCATGGGGCAGTGCTGTGGTGTGTCACAATGCTGTAGTGCATGGAGCAGTGCTGTGGTGTGTCTTACTGCAGGGCAGTGTGCAGTGCACGGGGCAGTGCTGTGGTGTGTCTTACTGTAGGGCAGTGTGCAGTACACGGGGCAGTGCTGTGTAATGTCTTACTGTAGGGCAGTGCTGCAGTGCATGGGGCAGTGCTGTGGTGTGTCTTACTGCAGGACAGTGCTGCAGTGCATGGGCAGTGCTGTGGTGTGTCTTACTGCAGGGCAGTGTGCAGTGCATGGGGCAGTGCTGTGGTGTGTCTCAGTGCAGGACAGTGCTGCAGTGCATGGGGCAGTGCTGTGGTGTGTCTCAGTGCAGGACAGTGCTGCAGTGCATGGGGCAGTGCTGTGGTGTGTCACAGTGCTGTAGTGCATGGAGCAGTGCTGTGGTGTGTCTTACTGCAGGGCAGTGTGCAGTGCATGGGGCAGTGCTGTGGTGTGTCTTAATGCAGGACAGTGCTGCAGTGCACGGGGCAGTGCTGTGGTATGTCTCAGTGCAGGACAGTGCTGCAGTGCATGGGGCAGTGCTGTGGTGTGTCTTACTGTAGAGTAATACTGCAGTACACGGGGCAGTGCTGTGGTGTGTCACAGTGCTGTAGTGCATGGAGCAGTGCTGTGGTGTGTCTTACTATAGGGCAGTGCTGTAGTGCATGGGGCAGTGCTGTGGTGTGTCTTACTGTAGAGTAATACTGCAGTGCTCGGGGCAGTGCTGCCATGTGTCTTAGTGCAGGACAGTGCTGTAGTGCATGGGGCAGTGCTGTGGTGTGTCTCAGTGCAGGACAGTGCTGCAGTGCACGGGGCAGTGCTGTGGTATGTCTTACTGTAGAGTAATACTGCAGTGCACGGGGCAGTGCTGTGGTGTCTTACTGTAGGACAGTGTGCAGTGCATGGGGCAGTGCTGTGGTGTGTCTTACTGTAGGGCAGTGCTGTAGTGCATGGGGCAGTGCTGTGGTGTGTCTTACTGCAGGACAGTGCTGTGGTGTCTTACTGTAGAGTAATACTGCAGTGCTCGGGGCAGTGCTGCCATGTGTCTCAGTGCAGGACAGTGCTGTGTGTGTTGGGCAGCACTGTGGTGCATGGGGCAGTGCTTCAGTGTGTCTCACCGTGGAGCAGTGCAGCCTTTTGCAGCTCTTGACTGGTATGCATATTGCTTGTGGGGTACATGCTTACTGGCTCTTTAAGTGCCACTACTGAGCAGGCTCCCGAGTAGCTTCATCCTAGGTGCCCCCTACACCAGTGTACGAGTACTTGCACCCCTCCACACATACCCCACATCTGGCCAGAGCACCCATGACTTGCCCACCTTTTCTGTCTGATCTCATTTGTGAAACTGGCTCAGTTTCCCTATAATTTTCTATTGTACTTATCTGACGTTTTTTAAAAATATATGTATTGCCGGGCGTTGGTGGCACACGCCTTTAATCCCAGCACTTGGGAGGCAGAGGCAGAGGATCTCTATGAGTTCGAGTCCAGCCTGATCTACAAGAGCTAGTTCCAGGACAGCCTCCAAAGCCACAGAGAAACCCTGTCTCAAAAAACAAAAAAAAAAACAAAAAAATAAAATAAAATATATGTATGTGTGTATCCACATATATCTTTGTGGGAGGGCATTTGCCCACAGGGGCCAGAAAAGGCCATTGGATCTCCTGGAGCTGGAGTAGCAGATGATTGTGAGCTGCCATGTGAGTGCTGGGAACTGAACCCCATCCTCTGGAAGAGTACCACCCTCTCCCCAGCCCCAGTTGTCTGATCTTTAACGTCTCTTATTAACTTTCTAATTGGCTCTGTCATTCTGTGTATGCTGGAACCATAGCCCAGGTTACATGATCACAGTGTGTCCTTGGTCCCGTGGCCGTTCAGTGCCCACTCACACATAGCTCTCACTCAGTGGCCTCCTTCCCTGGAGTCTCTCTGCCTCCTCCCCATGTTCTCCTATGAAGATTCCTGCATTGGACACAGTCCTCTGGAATCCATTGTACCTGGCCAAAGTAGAGGCTTAGTCCCCATTGTAACTATTGAGCTAGCCCACATTGTGATGCCCTGCCAGCCTGGCTCATCCATGCAGACCTTACATGCTTCTAGAACATTCTGGAATATTTGTTCCTACCCCATTGGGTATTGTTGCTCTCTGCACTTCCATCAGGTCTCTGGATCTTATTGGCTAAGGCCATTTAAGGCCCTTTGGGGAGAATGTAGCCTCTCACGTAAAAGTGGCCAACAGGGGCTTTTATGTCCCCCGTACTTCGGGTTCCTGTGGCTTGATCCAGCTATCAGCTCTGGATATGAGGTGCTAGCCACTTTGGGGTGTTCATGTGGTTTTGGTGAGGGCCAGGACAGAGGGAAGCTAGGACAGTAATTGAGGCACGGTGTGGCTGACAGGGTGGTGTTACTCTTGGGGTGGAGCCAGTAAGGTTGGCAATGCCCCTCAGCCCCTCTACACACTCCCTGCCTTCCATATGCATCAAAGAGAACCTCAGCCAGGGCCACAATCCAGAGTTAAGCTTTTTGGTTTTTCTGTCCAGAATTGGCATAGGTTTGGGCTCTTGATGAGCATTCCTGGTAGATCTGTGGGCATTAAGTGTGACATTAACATTTGTTATGTCCCTGATCCTTACTGCCAGTGTTTCCTGATCACAGCCCCTGTCAAGCCTGAACCAGTCTATGTCTGGGGTCACTTTGATTCCTCTGTCCCCTGGGAAACTGGGACTTGCAATCTAATGTCTCCAGAGCAGAGCAGGGTGCAAGGCCTCACTGTCCCCCATATCTTTGTATAATATGTTCAAGACCAGCCACATGTAAATCTGTGAATGACCTCAAATTTCAACTAGGAAATCACTACCCCAAACTGTGACAGATGGCAGTAGTGAGCTGCCTGTCACAGGAGTAAGCAAGTGGTATCAATGGCAGCTCTCTGTGGGAAGACTTGAGAAGCTACTGAGTCATGCAGCAGCTGTCTGTGACCCAAGAAGGTCCAGGCCCAAGTCAGTCACAGCCAGTCTGGTCTTTGCTCAGGAGTAAATCTGCCTCCATGGTCAATATTCGTGGAGAAGAAACCAGGAGAGAGAAGTCACCCCGATTTCCATATGCTGCATAAACTGTAGTCCTTAAATCTATGTTAATTGATATGAACCTGGCAAGTACCAACCCCCATTGTCTGTGGTATAAAGGAACAAACACGGTGGAGTCAGGGAGTGTCTCTAGACCCTCCTTGGAGGTAGGATGGGGTCTGCAGTGTGGGCGCATATACCCACAGTTCTAAGCCCGCCTCTCCTAGTGAGCCCACCCAACACCCCAGAACTCAAGACAACACCAAATGATGGTCCCTGTGCTGCTCCACCAGGCCCCAGCCCCTTGCTGAGAGGAGAGTTTGGGGATTATCTGGCATCTCCTTTCTCAGGTATCAGAAGTTGACTGTGAGCTTGGGAAGGAGCCAGTGTGATTTTCCTAGTTGACAGGGCACCACCAAGAAGGCTGAACTCAGGTCACTGCTTGGCCTGTCTTGGCCTGCATTGGTTGAATGCAGTTGTTTCAGCTATGGCAGAGAGCTTATGCCTTCCAAGGCAGCAAAACCCACTCATCGTGGCTGCCTAGGATCCTGTACTGGGGGTTGTGGAGAATGCCTGGGCCCTGCAGAAAGTGGCATTGCAATTGATTAGTGATGTCTGCTGTGGCTGCAGGAGCAGCAGCATTGACATGTGAGTAACCGCAGTTTTCACTATGATAATGTTTGTTGTTCATCTGCTACAAGGGTGTTCCACCTGCCACCCTGACAGCACTCAGTCCCCTGCCAGCACTGGCTTGTATCCTCTTTCTTCTCCTTCCTGCTGGAGATGGCCTGGAAAGACAGAGCTCAGACTGGGGTGGGGCACCCTGGGGGATGGTTCCTCCCTCTGAAGTCAGTTAGCTCACCGACTCACCTTTTCACACAGTGGCTGTTCCAGCCCTCGCTCTTTGGTCTTGCTCACAGATAACTGTTGGAGCTAGCACAGGGCTCTGCCTGTCTTGCCTCCTGGCATCCTGGGTGCAGAAGGCAGTGGGAGCCAAATGGCTTGGGAGATGTCCCCAGAGCATCTTCAGGCCCTTAGCATGTCATAGATCTTTCAAGTGAGCAGTACTCTGGGCCTTCATAAGGGGCAGACCCTCAACAGATTCATCACAGGGTAGTCAGCTCTTGGAGAGGTGAGGACTGTCCTGGTTGGCCTCTTGGTTGCATTGGTTGATTGTCAATGGTGCCTCTGGCTCTCTGTGGCATGTCGTTAGTCCTTCTGCATGGCAGTAAGATATGGCCAGGAGGTCACCACAGAAGCCACAGGATAGGTGGCTCAGAAAGGGAGCAGGAGCTGTTAAAGCTGTCAATATGGGACATGAGCACAGTGCTGTGGGAGTGGCCACCTCAAGAACTGTGTAGTATTCAGCCTGCACAGCCTCGTAGGACAGCCCTGGAGTGTACCAGAGCAGAGTTTCTGAGTCTTGGCTCTGGGGCCTGTCTCCTTCAGCGAAGTCATGTCGGTCTCTGCCTCTTACAGTCCATGCCTATGGGAACACAGCAGTCCTCACCAGCACTCAGAAAGACAGCTCCAGTTACATAGTTGCTGGTACTAATGCCAAGGCTCTCAAACCCTGTACCCTGGAACCCTGAGTGCCACTGTGAGCCTGTGTCAGCCATGATAGGGGCTGCTGCAGACTAGGGGGGCATCTGAGGGATCCCATGAGAACTCACTGAGGATCTGAGGGCATTGTGGGGTGCTGTGGAGCAAAGAAGTCCCGGAGCCATAACTAGGTACACAGCAATGCCTGATGCTCGGCTGCAGCCAGAGGGCATGCAGGTTCCTAGCATCCTCCAGAAATTTCTTTCTTTCATGTCTCCTGCCCCTGATCCCACCCCCCCACCTCCCCACTCCCACCCCCCACCCACCCCACCCCCGCCACTCACCTCTTTTTCTTATTAGATGAATTTCAGAACACTTGTTTTCCAAGCCCAGCTTTTGGGGCTTGCTGCATTTCTCCCAGAAAGACTGAGACACTGGGTGCTCCTGCTTATCTGTTCCCATCTAGGACCAGCCCCAGATGTAGGTGGAGGGTGCCTGCTCCAGGAAGCTGACCTTGGACTCAAAGCTTAACGTCTATCTGGGGCAAAGGTGGGGCAGGACATTCCTGAAGAGTGCTCAGAGTCAGGTGGCACTGTGCACACGGGTTCCTCTCTCCATTGCCTCTCTGGCTCTCCCTATGCCCATTTCCATGCAAAGGAGCTGAGGACAGCAGGGAGACCTCAGCCATGCTGAACGGGAGTCTTCCCAGTGGTGAAGGGAGAGAAAGTGTGTGTGGAAAGGGCCACTGAGCAAATGTGGAAGGCACTCAAGGTGCTCCCTCGTGTGCACAGCAACAGTGAGGGCTGGTCAACTTACAGGTGGTCTGGACTCCCTCCCTGTGTGACTACTATGATGTTTGGGAGTCAGAGGGAAAAGCACGTCCTCACAGTTGATGTCCTGGTGACAGAGCTGCTGATAAGGACCTTGAGAGCATGGCATGGATGACTGTGGTCAGACCCACAGCCAGGTCTCTGTCCAGTGGCTCTGCCTTCTCATTGCTTCACCTTTGAACTCCTGGGCCAGCCCCTCGTTCGAATTCCCTTGCTGTAAATGTAGCCAGGATGGTACTGGCCACTGTAGTTTCTGCCCGGCCCTTCGCATACTATTGAAACTCAAACACCTTCAGGATCGTTACCTACCAACAAGTCAAAGCTATGCTCTTAAAGGCTTTCTCCCCATTCAAAAGTGAATCTTGTTCCAAAGAGCGTGGGAAAGTGAGCAAAAGCCACAAAAGCAGCCATATGCAACTGTCTGTAGTGCGTCATGGCACCTCCCCATTCTCTTCCCACTTGCCTCTGCGGTGGGGTCGGCATCAATATCCTCGCTTCACAGATGAGGAGACGGCAAGGCAGAGAGGTTAAGTGACTCGCCTGATGTCTCATAGTCGTCAAGTGCCAGAATGGAGGCCCTGGGGCCCAGGTTCCAGTCTGTTCTCCTCCCCTAGCTCCATAGGCGAGTTTGATGGACGTAACCCCCAAACCGGCATCTCCCCTGCTCATGTGTGCTGAGAGCCTCTTGTCCTTCCGAGTGTATGCTTAAAAGCCTCCTACAGTGGCTCAGCTCACACGGCAAGCTCCATGGGCTGAGCCTGCCTTCGCTGGCGTTTACTGTCTAAAGTAGATGGGTGACACAGGCAGCTGATGGGGAACATACATTGTCACACGTGTGGAGAGGAAGCAGAATGTTTTCCCAGCACAGGCCGGGAACAAAAGCTCATAGAGGGAGGAGAAAGTGAGCTGAGGGGAGAGATTTTAGTGCAGGCCTCATGGGTGCCCCTCCCTGGAACCTAGGCAAAATACTGTGTTAAATAAAGTCCTCTCTAACAGCCATTTCCCCATCCAAGCCTCACTGTCACCCTAGCTCCTTTTAACATAACCAGACAGCCGTGTCGGTGCAGAGCAGTTTATTAAATAGTAAAGAAGCATCGTCGATGCATCTTTCCCATGACAAGCAGAGGCAGTAACCAGCTCTGGCCATGGGGAAGAGGTGTCCATTCTGTCCCCAAGGGCCTGCTGCCTGCAGCTGTGAGCTCTGCCCATCCTAGGGACCCATGGGAGGATCATCTGTGGCTTTCTTGCCAAGGTGTGAGAGGTTGGCATGGTTGAGGGAGAAAGAGGCCAGCCTGACTGTGACAGGGGAAGCATGTGAGTGATACTCGTCATGAAGCAGCCGTGGGGTCCTCTTTCTTCCTGGGGTTCCAGACATGGCTCCCCACATAGTGGGTGGAAAGTACCTCATGGGTTGCATGCACTGAAAGATTCCACATGTCAAGTATATCTGGGGGTGGGGAACAGGGAGCATCCCATGCTGGGGGGGATCTTGGACCAGTTCTCTATACTCTTTCAGGGGTCAGAGCATTTTCCTCAGTCATCCAGGGCTAGCCATTTGGCTTCTGGGTATTTTTTTTTTTTTTTTTTTTTGCTTTTTTTTTGAGCCAGCCTTCCTTCAGAAGCCAGAGCTGCCCTGTAGTGTTCCCCGGCCACAGCAAGGACCCATGGGCTGCAGGACAGTCGACGCAGTCACACGCAAGGAATCACTCATTTGTATCTCATTTTCGAGTTATTATCGAGCTGCTGGTTGAGAGAGTATTTTGACAGCAGCTGTCAGCAAGGTGCAAGCGGCTGCCATCGCCTGCGATTGGCTGAAGACACCTATGGCAGTGCGCTGAATAATGCCCCAGCCCCCCTCCCCCCTACCACCACCACCAGGAGAAGCAGGGAGGAGGAAGAGCAAACATCGCAGAGGAGGGAAAATGCAGACTTCATTAACATGTTTCTGACTCCCACTAGAAACAGCGGCCAAAAAGGCCCCGATTGTATCTCATGTTTTATTTAATTTATTGTATTTGAGGTTTGGGGCAATGAGGGAGGTAGATGAGAGAGGCCCCTTCCAAACAACCATTTAGGCTTGTCAGAGCTCATTGATTGAATTAGCGAGGTTTCCACTCCTTGCTTCCAACTGCCAGGGCTATAAAGCCAGTCAAACCAGGGGTGACCAGAAGCCCTGCATCTGGGAGCCAGGGAGCCTGAGAAGGAGGTACCCATGGTGAGGGAGGCCCATCAGTCCACCAAACAACCTGGGAAGGAGATGATCATGGAGAATGGAGAGGGAGCCCCGCTGGTCCGCCAAACAGCCTGCTCATCTTCCCTCTCTGCTTAATTGAAGCTCGGTAGAATGTGTGCACTCTCCTATCTCTCACAGGCCTTCCTTTCTCCCTCCATGGTAGGAATCACATCCTGCGCTTTTCTTTCCAAGCTCTGTGCACCCAGACAGGGGAATAAATAACGCTTCGCATTCTCTGCCTTTTACCCGAGCAGTTGAAAATTCCCTGTTTGTTTGGTCGTTGGGTTTGTTTTGTTTATAGGCTTGGAAAAAAAGTCAGCAGCAGAAGGCAGATGTGGTGATGGGGAGGCAGGCACGCTCCGCCTTGCATTGAGGACCCGTGGGGGCCGTGCTCCAGGCAGAACGCTGTAAAAGAATGTAATCTCAGCGAGCCAGACGATAGGACCATGTGTCGTCCTTTTTCCTTCCTTAAAACCCCCAGCTCCTTTCAGACTTCCCCTGTGAGGGCCAAGCCTCCCTCCCTCTAGGTTTCACCTTCTGCAATTGGGCCTGGTGCTGGCTTTTCCTTGACTGTCAATACCACAGAATAGAGAGAGGTGGCCTCAGAATGTGACATTTAGCAGCGTCCAGAGGCATTGGTGTTGTCTTGCCTGGGAAGGAACTACTTGTACTAGTGTTCAGTAGAAGCCAGAGAACTGTGTGAATCCTCCAGGGTGTGGGACACGTGGGGTTAGAGGCTGGTGTGGGATTTGCTGGGGAACAGCAATGGATTAATAGAGGTGGGATTGGCATGGAGAGACAACTTGTCCTGAGCCCAGAATTCTGCATGAGTGGGTGCCCACTACTTGCCAGTAGTGTTGATAGTCATTATGACAGCCCAGACCAACCCCATGGATGCCTTTAGGCCCTCTGAAACCTGTCTTTCGGTTATTTTCTCTCTATTGCTGGTGCCAAGTTTGCCTCAGCTTTATAGATGGGAAGACAAGAACACAATGTGATATCCCAAGCCTGCAGCTAAAATCAGGCCCAGTAAGTCCTCACTGGGGTGGGGGGGGGGGATGGAGGGGATGGAAAAGAGCTAGACAAAGATGTAATACTGAGAAGGAAGCCATTGTGGAAGCCATTGTGCCTGGGAGGAACCTAAGTCCATGGGGATGGTGATAAGCCTATTTGAAGCCTTGAACCTTAGACTCAGCAATCATGGAGATGTGACCTAAACCAGATTATAACCATGAGATCTTGTCTCAAAATAAATGACTAAATAAATAAAGCCAACAAGCCAGTCCTAACAGCACAGGCCCGTTAGCCCAGCTACTTGAAAGGCTGAGGCAGGGGGATCCCAAGTTCAAGGCCTGCCTGCAAAGCCTTGGTAGACACTGTCTCAGAATGTAAAAAGCTGTGGTACAGTGTAGAACACAACTGTGAGGCTCTAGGTCCACCCTGGGTACCCCTAAAAATAAAGTCAGGATTGAAAACCCAGACTAGATTTGGGCTGAAAAATACAAAGTGTGGCAAAGCAGAATCAAAGACTCTTTGATGAGCTGTTGCTTCTTAGGAATTGTGTTCTGTCACTAAACAGATGGGCTGCCCAATGTCATTCCAAAGTCTATTTTTAAATTATTGAGTTTTTAAAATTAGGAACCAAGTTCAGTCTAAAAAGGTCACTTTCTGCCCATACGTCAGCTCCTTCCCTCCCTTCCTCCTTCTGTCCACCTCCATGTATCATACACAGAGTCATATCGTATCCCACCTCTACATATCATACACAGAGTCATATCGTATCCCACCTCTACATATCATACACACAGAGTCATATCATATCCCACCTCTACATATCATACACACAGAGTCATATCATATCCCACCTCTACATATCATACACACAGAGTCATATCATATCCCACCTCTACATATCATACACATAGAGTCATATCGTATCCCACCTCTACATATCATACACACAGAGTCATATCATATCCCACCTCTACATATCATACACACAGAGTCATATCATATCCCACCTCTACATATCATACACATAGAGTCATATCGTATCCCACCTCTACATATCATACACACAGAGTCATATCATATCCCACCTCTACATATCATACACACAGAGTCATATCATATCCCACCTCTACATATCATACACACAGTCATATCGTATCCCACCTCTACATATCATACACAGAGTCATATCATATCCCACCTCTACATATCATACACACAGTCATATCGTATCCCACCTCTACATATCATACACACAGTCATATCGTATCCCACCTCTACATATCATACACACAGTCATATCGTATCCCACCTCTACATATCATACACAGAGTCATATCATAGCCCACCTCTACATATCATACACAGAGTCATATCATATCCCACCTCTACATATCATACACAGAGTCATATCATATCCCACCTCTACATATCATACACAGAGTCATATCATATCCCACCTCTACATATCATACACAGAGTCATATCATAGCCCACCTCTACATATCATACACACAGAGTCATATCGTATCCCACCTCTACATATCATACACACAGAGTCATATCGTATCCCACCTCTACATATCATACACACAGTCATATCATATCCCACCTCTACATATCATACACACAGTCATATCGTATCCCACCTCTACATATCATACACAGAGTCATATCATATCCCACCTCTACATATCATACACAGAGTCATATCATAGCCCACCTCTACATATCATACACACAGAGTCATATCGTATCCCACCTCTACATATCATACACACAGTCATATCGTATCCCACCTCTACATATCATACACACAGTCATATCGTATCCCACCTCTACATATCATACACACAGAGTCATATCATATCCCACCTCTACATATCATACACAGAGTCATATCATAGCCCACCTCTACATATCATACACACAGAGTCATATCATATCCCACCTCTACATATCATACACAGAGTCATATCATATCCCACCTCTACATATCATACACACAGTCATATCGTATCCCACCTCTACATATCATACACACAGTCATATCATATCCCACCTCTACATATCATACACAGAGTCATATCATATCCCACCTCTACATATCATACACAGAGTCATATCATATCCCACCTCTACATATCATACACACACAGTCATATCATATCCCACCTCTACATATCATACACACAGAGTCATATCATATCCCACCTCTACATATCATACACATAGAGTCTTATCATATCCCACCTCTACATATCATACACATAGAGTCATATCGTATCCCATCTCTACATATCATACACAGAGTCATATCATATCCCACCTCTACATATCATACACATAGAGTCATATCGTATCCCATCTCTACATATCATACACATAGAGTCTTATCATAGCCCACATCATAAGCCCCAGGCACAGCCAAGGGTAACAAGGTTTGTCCAGAGCAGACACTGTCAGGCTTTTTCTGTGAAGGGCAGATGGTGACAATAGTCACAGCTCGAAAGCAATGAGGGCTGGGAGGGAAGGGGTTGTGCCTGTGTGGTAAGTTTCACTGGATGAAGGGATGGGAAGTCTCTTTTTCCTATGGCACACAATGTTCTTGTGAGTTTTGTTTTTTGGGTTTTCTCAATCATTCCCCAGTATAAAAACTGTTCTTTCTGGGGCTGTCTCTGACCACCCTTAATTTATGTGACAGTGGGGACACAGGCAACTTCTGTGTTTTCCTATTGGAACTCAGCCCCTCTCTGCCCATGTCACTGACACCCAGCTGTGACCTCCTGGCCACCAAGTACCAGGATCCCTCCTCCCTGTACTTGGGACTGTCTTCTCTAGATATGCATGTTTACCTCCTTTGTGTAGTTTGATCTCTGCAGTGCTAGACCATCACCTCAGAGGAGCCTTCCTTGGCTTGCCCTGTGTGGCCCAGCCACTCTTGCCCCCTGTTGGCAAGTGTCCTGCAATACTCACCCTGAAGGTGCCCATTTCCTCCCGTAGATGGGCTTCAATGCCCTCAGTTCTACACCAGTGCTTAACACATTATAGGGGTGCATCTTGGGCACCCAAAAATACTTGCTTAAGGATAAACAAGCAGCAAAAAGAAGAGTGCACTGGGGTCCCACTGCCCAAGTCATTGGTGTGAAAGTCAGATCTCGTGAAGTCCTTGATGGTGGCCTGTCAGGTGCCCACCAGGGAAAGAAGTGTCTGCCCTTCATCAAGGGCAAGGGACAATCATTGATGAAAGAAAGCTCAATAAAAGCATTCGTTCCATCCCAGCCCCTAGCACTCACACCTAGTGCCTTACAGAACCTGTCAGTGTCTGCTTAGCACAGGAGAAAGACCTAGTCCCAGCCTTAAGTCATGACTTTGTTTTCTGGTTTTTTTGTTTTGTTTTTAATCTTTAAGGAGACTTGCTCATAAGTGCCTGAGTCTGTCACTGGGTCAAATTATAAAGCTGAAGATGGATTTGAGCACCTGGTGAGGAGGGGCCTGCTTTTTTTTTTTTTTTTGTTATTGTTCAGAAATAGAAAAGTTACAAGAATACCATAAAAATTCATGTTTGGTCTATTCTTGGTTTGTACATATATATGCTAGTTTTTCTGACCCACAGAGGCTGAAGTTCTAATATATGGGGGTGAACTTCATTGTCGTTTCTCCCCTCCAAGCTATTTAAAAGATCTTATAAAAACAAGGTGTTTTTAATGACCATAGTCTGTACATTTATCAAAATGGGGTCATTCCAACACTGCTGCTCTGTAACCTGAATGTAATCAGGGAATTATATCCTGACCCAGTGGAATGCATGTTCCCCCTCATCCTCAGCCTGGGGTTGACTTTAGATCAGGAAGACAGTCTCCTCTTCCTCCTCCTCCATTTCTCACAGCTCAGGCAGTGTGACAGGCACCAGCCACTTGCTCTATGGATGTCCCCTTGATGGAGGGCAGATCCATTTTCAAATCCTACACCAGCCTCTGGGCCAGTGCAGAGTCCCTGTTTTGTAAAGATTTGGGGTGGAAACAGGATCAGATGACTTGGATACCAGCTGTCTCTGACCACAGTTTTGACTTTGGGTGGGTGTGTGCCCTGAACCTCAGCTTCCTCACTCTGAAATGAGCATCATGATGGACTGAACCAACATGACTCTGGACAGCACTGAGCATGTGGCAGGCTCTGTGGATGGAGACTGATGTTGGAAGGCAGCCTGAGGACTGTTCTCTTCCCTGCATCCAATGCTGGGTTCCTTAGGCTTCCACCTCGGCAGCTCCACTGGCTGACTGGTTCTGGCCCTCCCTGCCTGTGCTGGGCAGGGCCCCTCCCTCATCCTCCCACCCATCCTGGCCATCCCACACCCAGGCCTGTGATGCTCAGAACCCCACCTGTATCCTGTCCACATTCTGCTACTGTGAGCTCATTCTGCTGGCCTGGGGCCTCTAGGCAATCTCTGGGGCCAGCATTCTCTGGGGACTATGGACTATCTTTCCCATTATGTCGGTTAACTTTCCTTGGAGCTGAGATCACATACCTGAGAAAAAGTCATTTGTAAAGGAAGGACCTGTTTGCCTGTAAGAAGTTGTAGTTAGTTACAATGGGCTGTGGGGTGACCAGAATGCAAGGCTATAGGCCCACAGCTAGAGCATGTAGAAGCAGAGAAGGGAATTCCAGGGCCCAGCTCATGGGATGGTGCTGCTCACATCCAGAGTGGGTCTTCCCAATTTAGTCAAACCCCTCTGGAGACAGCCTTACAGACTGTCTCCCAGGAGATTCCAAATCCTGCCCATTTAGCAATGAAGATGACCATCACAGGGTGAGCAGGGGACAGCCAAAGGTTCCCACAAACTGTCCCTTTAGGAAAAGGCATTCCTGGCTCTGGATGGGAAGGAACAGACCCAGGGCAAGGAAGACCATAGTCTCCACAGTTTTCTAATTCACCTGTTTCCCTTACACAAAAATGATGAGGAAAGCACCCCCACATATATATATATACCTCTCGGGGTCCTGGTGGAAAACACTCTTTCCAGAGGTGCACCTCCACTGGCTCTGGGAATTTGGATTATTTTTTGGAGGTGGGGATGTGAAGCCACATGACCCCTGTCCTCCCTCCCTCCCCACCAGGTCGTTAAATTATTCCACAGGAGCCAAAGCTCTGAGGCTAAATTACCACAATGCGTATCATGGCAACTGTCCCCATCTCAGCTTCTGCCACTTGTCTCTGCAGCCACAGCTGCAAGAAACTTGCTGAAGAGAAGTCATTATCTGTGGGGGAGGAGGGCAGGACAAGAGCTCCCAGCTCCTTCCTGCCCCCACAAACCCATTAGATCAGCACCCTGTCAGGACAAGCTGTGTGTGTGTCAAGTTGGGCAGAGGGGTGGGGCCTTTACAGTATATGGGATGCTCGTGCTCATCTAGATCGCCAAATGCTCACTGGTGCCTACAGACTGAGTGACATTTGTGATGTTCACAGCTGTCATGTTTTTATGAACGAGGTGGAAGGAGGGGCCTAATCTTTCCTGATTTTTACCTGTATTTGTTTCTTGAGCAGCTGAGCATGTGGTAGGGCTGTGGGGACCTCAGGGGGACAGTGAGACCCTGTGGTCACAGAGCTGGCATGCAGATGGGGTGCTAGACAGTAGATCAGGTACAGTCAAAAATAGCTGGGGAATGCAGGCCCCTGACCAGGTGATGCCTCTGTGTGTGGCTTGGTGGACAGGTGAAGCCTCCCTGAAAGAGAGTGGTTTTGCCTTACACTTGCAAAGACTAGGCTGGCAGAATGCCAGGTGCCCTAGCACAAGTGGCTCTGGCCCAGATCCTGTGACCCCAGAGAACCTGGAGCCACTTGAAAAATGTTCCCCATGGCACTAAATCTGACTGGAGCCAGAGAATGAGCCATCTGTCTTTCTGTCTATTGAGATCTCTGCTATGAGTTTGTTCATATTGCTTTTAAAATACAAATAACTCTTCTTGGTCTTGGTGATTCTGGAGATGGGCTCAGAGCCCCCAAGTGCCAGACAAACTCTGCTGTAGAGCCTCACCCCTCAGCCCCTTACTGGGGGATTCTAGACAAAACTCTACCACTAAGCCATGCCCCTGGCTCCCCTTCAACTTTGTGGGGGGTTTGTTTGTTGCTTTTTTGTTGTGGTGGTGTTTTTTTGTCTTATTTCATTTGTAAGCTCTCCAGTACCTGGCTCTTTTATTTTCACAATTTGCATAACTTGATGGTCCACATGGAGAGTGGTCCTAAACCACTGTGCCTACCTTCCATCCTTGTGTCTGTACATGTTGGGGAATACGGAGCCCCCTCCCCTTGCTTCTGGTAGAGTAGAGCAGAGCTGGGCTGGGGTCCATGGGGACCATGCTGGTTTAGCCCTCTCAGCCGTGCACCGGGAAACAGTCTCATTAAGGCCCCTCAGGTGAATCTGGGAGGCAAGGTTGGGAGGCCTAATGAGGCTTGCTGCAAACCTCCCTAATTACAGGTTGACTGGGTCTTCTCTGGCCTCTCAGGCCTCATAAGTACCTGATTAAGGAAAACAAATGACACTAGGAAGGAGGAGACAGAGACGCTTGGGCCTCGGGGAGACCCGTCTGTGCCACACCTGCGGGTGAAACAGGGTGCCAGGCTGTCATGAGGACCCAGTAAAGTTGAGAGTGGTGGGTCATGTAATCCCTGTCACATGCACGGAGTCTCCGAGGCTCAAAGCAGCTGCAGATGACACATTGGAATGTCCCTAGAAGGTCAGATGTGGCCTGTGGGCCACAGCTTGCTGGTCCTGTATGAAAGAGCCAACCAGCTTTCACCTCTTTCCCGATCATTTAAAATGAGAGTCACTGTCTAGACACAGGACAGTAGAGACAGAGCTGCTTCTGCTCTGCCTTCCCTGTGCCTCCTGAGGCCCTGGCCACCTGCCTGGCACCCAGTGGGTGCTTCCAAGACTCTCCTCCCCAGGGTGCCACTGTCCCAACCAGCCTTTGTGGCCTAATGGCCTCTGTCGTCCAGCCACAGGTATGCAGGTCCAGTGAAGTCACTAGTAGGCTCCACACAGACAATCAGCCTCAGGTTTCACTCCAACCATGAGGGGAGTGCCATGGGGCTCTGGTCAGGCTCATGCTAATACGTCATAGGCCAGACCTGATCACATGGTTCATCTGACTTCTATAGAACCTCAGGGATGGAGGACTTGAGACACAAGAAGAGCAGATCTGATCCTTAGTATATCATGAAGCTGTGTGTGTGTGTGTGTGTGTGTGTGTGTGTGTGTGTGTGTGTGTGTGTGTGTGCGCGCGCGCGCGCGTCACCCTCAGGAGTGGTCCTCCTTTTCCACCATGGGTTCCAGCAATTGAACTTGGCTTGCACAGCAAGCACTCTTACCCCCTGAGCCATCTCACCAGCCCCAGCCTCCAGGCCCTGAGCTGGAGAGGTGAGGCAGGTGGGGGAAGGAGTGCCTGGACTGTCACTGTGTGTAGGTACACATTGTGTAGGTAGGTGGGATAAGTACCTCCTCCTTCCTTCTTTTGCGAAGTGGCTTCTGGTCTCTCCCCATTCATTACCTCAGTACCTGCCACTAGTTTGGAGAACACAGCCTTTGAGAATTGTGTTGTTTTGTTTTGTTTGAGATGGTCTCACTAAGTATCCCAGGTTTGCCTCAAACTTAGCAGTCCTGCCTCGGCCTCCCACATGCTAGGACTGTAGGCATGGGACACCATCCCTAGCTAGGAAGAGCTGTTCATTCAGCCATTCGTTCATTTATTCATCCACTTCTACTTTGCCATCTGTTCACTGTGGGCCAGCACACATCAGATAGATTATTGCATTTAACAGTTAACATAGATGGGAGTCCAGGCCAGAGTAGAGGTGGGGAAACTCTTGTGTAGAGGCAGCCCCGCCCCCTGCCCTCCACCTAGGCCCCTACCCCAACCCCTCCTAGTTTGGACAGACTCTCCTGAGCCTGGATTGAAAGCTGCTGTCAAAGTAGCCACTCTCCATGGGAGTCACCGACACCACATCTGGTCTAGACAGAACTTCTGTTTCACAGGGGACTCCAATACAGCCTGAGAAACCAAGTTTGGTTTTAATTATCTTCCATCATGCCCCATGAGGGTGGGGAAAGCATTGATTATGTCCCCCTAGCAACACCCCCACTCCCACCCCATGGCGCATGTCACCACAGACACACCAGCAGAATCTAGTCCCCAGCTGTGCCTTGGGAAAAGCTGTGGCCACACTTTGCATTCTTCCAAATGGAGTGGAGATGTAGGGGGTAAGGCCCACACCCACCGCCCAGCCTGCTCCCGTGCCATTCCACAGTCATGGCTTCCTTGCCACCTCTGTGAAGAGTGCTGTTAGCACTAATGGCCACAGGGCTCTCCCCCTTCTCCACCGATCCCCCTCCTCACTTCGGCCACAGCACCCTGAGTTTTCCCACTCTAAATCCTACCTGGCCTTAGTTGGATTTTTTTTAAGTCATTGCCTCCTTTAGCAATGGACCCACCTTCTGGAAGACAGCTCTCAGTGGTCCTGAGATTTGTCCCAATCCCTTGGTTCTCAGCCACTGATAGACCACGCAGATGCCTTATGTAATTGAATGGAGTCCTGTATTGGTTTGTTTCGCCCCAAACAAATGGTGCAGCTTGCAGATTCATCTCCCTTTCCCCTCTCCTCTCAGAACTCACTAGCCATCATGGCTGCAGTTGTTTATTATTGTTTTCTTTCGCAGACTTTTAAAAATAACAGTTGTCCCAGGCTAGGCGTGCTGCCCTCCCCTCTGTGCTGGCAGGCACGGTGGCATGAATCACTGCTGCTCCCCCGCCCACCATCTCCCTCACCCCTGGGAAGCCTCTGAGGCCTGCCTTCCAGCTTGCTCTCCAAACATTGCCTCTGTCAGCTTCTGCAAGGCATCTCCTCCCCAGCCTTGCACTTAGCTGTCTCAGATGCTGAAGCAACACACTACAGGCTATTGGTCTGGAAAGGTGGCCACCTCCCGGCCATCAACCTGGAATCCCCAGGACTTCCTAAGGCTTCCTTACAATCCTGAGCTGAGCTGAGCTGGGTGGGTTCTGGGTCTTCTAGTACCATGGGGATAGGAGTTCTGGGTCTTGCAGTGCCTTTGGAGTGGGGGTTCTGGGGCCTTCCAGTGCCCTTGGGGTGGGGGTTCTAGGGTCTTCCAGTGCCATTGGGATGGGGGTTCTGGGGCCTTCCAGTGCCATTGGGGTGGGGGTTCTAGGGTCTTCCAGTGCCAGAGCTGTCCCCCAGAGCTGTTCGCTCACAGCCTCTTCACTTTCTCCTTCGTTTGCCTGCTGGCTTCCCAGGGTCTAGAGGCCCCAGCTAGACCCTCAGGAGCTATTCAAGGGCAGAATGTGGCAACTATGTCTAGAGTTGGGGGGGATAGTTTGGTGAAGCAAAGTGGGAAGTCAGAGACTTCACAGCAAGATCCCAGGGCAGTGTCATTATGGCTACCCCAGAGGGTCACTCTGGCCCTAAAGGGAGGGGCTAACTCCCCTGTTAGGGACCTGGTCATGATGGGGGGAAGGGGAAGGACACAAAATAGAGAAACCCAGGAAAGCCAAACATATGTAATGTGTGGCTTACTCAGCGGTCGGCACATGTCTTCCTCAGAAGGTGCCAATGCCATTGCCATTGGCACCGTCCAGGCATCAGCAGGGAGGCACAGCATAAGTGAATAGAAGGGAGGCTTCCTAGAGTGTACTCAGAGAACATGGAGGAAGAGAACTGGTCTAGATGGCCAGCAGATACCAGCCCCTTGCATATGTTCATGGAGGCCACCCTGGGGTGGTAGCCCACCCTGCACTTTGCTCCCTTAGGTGCCTATCAACCAGGGTTAAAGGTCATATGTTTGCTCAGAAAGTCTCCAGCTAGATAGGACACTGTCTGGCCCAGGGCTCAGCACTTGTGCTAAGAGCAGGCATGCCCAGCCCAGCTTGTCCCTCAAGGCTCTGGAGGAGGAGAGGTTTCCTCTGAAGTGCCTGCCGCCCTCTGCGATTCTGAAAATCTCAGCCTTTGGTAGAGACTGTCCTGAACTCCACCCTCTGTCCTTCCCTGCATGTCCCTGGAACTTCCAGGTTATCCAGCACAGGGGAACCACCGCTCCTGTGCCACAAAGCCCCTCGATGCCATGTTTTGCCAGTATTTTAATAAAGTTTTATCAGCAGTCACCCATGTCTGTACACTTACAGTCCTGGCTGCTTTCCAGGTACAGGGAGAGCTGAGTAGTCACAACGCCAAAGCCAGTTACAATCTGACCTTTATAGAAAATGTGTGTGCACCCCACTGTAACGATGGCTGCCAGCTGTCACTTCCTAAAGCCGTTTGGAATCTGCTGCTGTGAACCCTGTGCCCTTGTCAGCCACTCTGGGAAAGGAAGGAGGGGAGGAAGGGTCTGACTGGGCTCTGTCCCTCCTCCTGGAGTCCCTGGGTTCTACATGAAGGAAGGCTGTCATACTGTGCAGCTGTGGAGTCAGACCACAGTGACAGCTAGTAACTGCCCTTCCCTCTTGGCCTGGCTCACAGTCATTTTGAGTGTTCCCTAGAGGTTCTCCTTCCCTATACCACACGGGCAGCGGGGAGCTTCCTGCTACCACAAGAGTATTTCCTAGAGACAATGTCAGGAAGCCATAGAGGCCTTTCTGAGTCTTGGGGTACATCACTTTGTACCCCTGCAGAAAAGGCAGCACCGGGTAGCCACACACCTCCTTCGGGCTCTTCCTCACTGTCCCAGGCTCCTGTCAGGTGTTGGATAATAGAGGTGGCCTGCCTGTCACTCAGTGGGGCATCTTCCACCTGCCCAGGAAGACCTACCTCTCTCCTTTTCCCTTCCCATCCTCCTGGCTACCATCCATGGTCAGGATCCAGTTTGCTGGAAGGTTCTTTGCTCTTAATGTGCGACATTAGGTAGGCGGTAAGACTCGTTCAGAGAACAGTGTAGGCCTGTGTGAAGCAGCTTCATGGTGGTGTGGTTGGTGATGTGCAGCCATCATTATGTTTTGAGTGTCAGAGCGGTTTGTGTGTGAGGGATGGACCAGAAAGTGGAGTGGCCAGCCTAAGCACACTGCAACCTGGTGCGAGCAGGTGTGAACAGGTAGGACCATGCATGAACAGTCTTAACTGGGTATGACTCAGTGCCAGCAGGTATGGTGGCTGCACCCTAGCTGTGGTGAGCCAGTCGGAGCAACTGTGGGCCAGTAAAGGACTGTCTTCCTGTTCACTTCCCTGGGTTCGCCTTGTAGGTCCCAGCCCCTGCTCACCCCATCTTCCCTGTTCCACCCCCCCACCATGGCTCACAGAGAAGCATGGAGACCCCACTCATAATGAAGACCCTGGGACAATTTAGTGCGAGCTGGAGATTCTGAACTCAGCAGTGGTGTATCCTGGGGCCTGGCATTCATCCTTGGGGTCATTCTATAAGAGCAGGATGAGAGATGGCAGAGCAGCATAGAGCAGGTCTTACACAGCCATAAACACATCCGGCATGCCTGGACCTCTGAGGTGTCCTGGAGTTGGGGTAGAAATACCAGAAAAAAAAAAAAAAAAAAAAAAAAAAAACTGAAACCGAAAACAAACCCTTGCTGATTTCATCCAGTAAGAAAGGGCCACGTCTTTTTTTTTTCCTCTCTCTCTCCCTGTCTCTTTAAACGTCTGTCCTCCCTTTCTGTCCCTTTCTGTCTTGAGGATAATGACAACAGAGGGTGTTGAACTGGCTCTGGGCATCCACCTCTGGCCGCTGCATGCTTGTAACGATTTCATTAACCTAAATTATCCACTTTATTTTCTCGTAATGGGATTAGCTGTTCTCCAGGCAGTTGAAGAACAGAGGGGAGAGGGCTGGTGTGTTCCATTACTGCACCAGGTGGAGGGCAGGACTGGTTGAATGTGCACCCTGGGCCAGAGAGGGCTGCTTTCCATCCCTCTGACTGCAAGGGACCTGTTCTCCAGATGGACTCATCTGGCCCAGGAAAAGCAGAGGTGCTGGGCCACATTCATGGTGACACTTGTTCACAGCATCTTTTAACATTGGTGAGACACATGTCAAGATGGAGACCTGCCTGTTTGAGCATGTGAGGAGTGACTAAGCCCCTCCTGCTGTCCCCACTCTATTGGGCACATGTGGTCCCCAAGGAGGCCTC
Organism: Cricetulus griseus; assembly: GCF_003668045.3. Lineage (NCBI taxonomy): Eukaryota > Metazoa > Chordata > Mammalia > Rodentia > Cricetidae > Cricetulus > Cricetulus griseus. Next base: position 99,992,457 of record NC_048597.1, read on the forward strand.
ACTTGCTTGGTGCCAGCACAGATGTGGGTGGCAGTAACCACAACTCTCACTTGCTCAGTTCCTGACAATGCTATCTATTCAACAGCCACCCTGTAACAGTGGGTGTGATGGCAGGGTGCAGGGCTGGAACTTGATTCCGGATCTCCACTGCCGTGGTGCTTCTCACATCAGAACTGAACCCTCTGAACCGTGTAGTACCTGGAGGTTCAGAGTTGTCACCTGGATCTCAGAACCAAGCATTCCCCAGTCTTCTGTGGCTCCTGTGTCCCAAGAGATGCTAGTGGTGTTTTGCCCAGAGGTACCAGGGATTGAAACCCAAGGCCTCACACATGCTCCACAGGTGCTCAGATGAGGTATGCCTAGCCTTCCTATCACTTCTCAGGAATGGTCTCACCATGTTATGCTATCTGGTTTTAAACTCAGTTGCCCAGGCTGGCCTTAAACTCACTCAGTACCCCAGACTAGCCTGGAACCAAGAGTTCTCCTCCTGCTTAGCTTCCTGTGTATCTGGGATTGCGGGGATGTGCTACCACATCCCATGAGTTTATTCATTTGGGCAAAAGAAAAAAAAAAAAAAAGACAGGTTTGGTGGCCAGTTGAGTTTGAGAAGCACTACAGCCGTACTCAGGCAAATTCTTCATGTCCCTGTGTTAAAGGCACTTACTGGCAAGGTCTATAGCAGAGACAATGGCCACACTCCACTAATACTGACCCAGTCCCTGCAGGACAGCTTTGAACAGCACTGGTTTAAAAGGGTTCTGCCTGGCTTTTAACCCCCCTTTCTCAGATGTGTGTACAGCAAGTGAGTCGTGCAGGGCCTCCATGTGAGCCCTGCCTCACCACCTGAGAGCCTTGTGTGTTTGGGCAGATCCATTAAACAGCTTAGAAGGTCCGGTGTCCTGCCTCTCAGGGCTTCCAAGGACTTCATGTGGAAGTACCCAAGGTATGCTTTGTGGCCTCTGTGGCTCAAAACATACCTGGTAGTATAATCAGAGGAGAGTTCATTTCTATTTAGGTGTTATAGTGCCCTTTATGTGTTTCTAGTTTGCACATGTGCACAACACACACATCTGTGCATGTGTGGTAGTCGGAGATTAACCTCCAGAGTCTTCCTCAGTTGCTCTCCACCTTAAATTTTGAGACACAGTATCTCACTTTTCCATGAGGCTCTCCAAGGGGGCTCTCATCGAGTCCAGGGACATGCTGGTCTCCACCCCACAGGCTGTGATCACAGAAGCATGTCTCCGTGCCAGCTTTTCTCTGTGTTCTGGAATCCAAACTCAGGTCCTCTCCACCCAGGAGATCAAAGACTGCAAACCACAGACTTATTGACAGCACCTGTCGGGGGGGGGGGGGGGTCAATGCAGAGCTCAGCCTGCTCAAAGAGAGCAGGTGTTGGCCAGGTGCAAACCCTAGGGCTCTGGCTGGAGGATCCCCTAGAATGTCATAGTTAGCTCTGAAGCCTGAAGAGTGGTGAGGGCACTCACTGAATGGACCTGCTGCAGGTGGATCTGCCACTGGGGCAGACCCTGTGGAACATGGAGTGCCCAAGAGTCTCTCTTGTGTAAACATGAACTCCTGTAAAGCCATGAAGGAGAGACTCAGGTGGTGAGGAGAGGTGGGAACCAGGCTTAGGGAAGTGGGCCGGCCCTTGAGGATTCTTTGGACCAAATCAGATCAGAACTCAATCTTGGAGGTAGTGCTGGCATCTGAGGTATCTAGCAATACTCTGTTAATGGCATTTTTGACTTTGTTGACATCATTTAAGTCTCTCAGAACAGTTTCCTCTTCTAGAAGGGAAGCATGGCCAGCCTGTAGTCCCAGTGTCCACCTGGAGGCCAAGGCTGGGCTAAGTGGACCTTGCCTGCCCTGGTGAACCAGTGGCCTTCAACATGTGTGTGCTCCCGTTCATTCAGCAGCTTGGTGACCCCCACATGGCTGGTTCAGAAAGATGAGGGACACATACCTCTGACAGCTTCAGGCAATGTGGGGGCTGCTCTCTCAATGACCTGGTGGGGGTGTGGAGGCTGCTCTCTCAGTGACCTCGTGAGGATGGAAATTCAGCCACCGACTGCTCCTCACTGAGGACTCCTAGTGAACTTGTCCCACTCTGCCATCTACCTGGCCTGTGAGTCATGAATTTAAGCATGGTCAACCTTCCACCCCTTCTGCCCATCAGCACAGCCACACAGTGACTTACCCACAGTCACCCCTGGAAGTGCAATCAGGCCAAGGGCCACCTTCCAGTATGTTCTCCTTGGAGCTGCTCGGGAGAGACCCTGAAGTCTACCTGGAACCTAGCCCTAACTCAGATTCAGAGACTCAATTTAACCACTCAGCCCTGGATCTCCCATCTAGAAAATACAGAGGCCGCACCTGCCTGGCAAGGGCTCCGTGAAAGGCTATTGAGAGACGCTAAATGCTGCCCTCCGCTCCTCTCGCTTGCTTGGAAACCAGGCCATTTTTCAGCCTTCAAGAGACAAAAATGAAAGGGAGTGTTGGCTGATGGCAACTGGGTAACCTTTTTACATCGGCTCTCACCAGGCCGAAGCGCCGGGTAATTGGAAGGGCTCAGTGTAAAAGGCACCCTTTAAAGAGCCAGTGCAAGGACAACGAGGGAAAGATTCCATTAACCAACCCTGTGCCATCTCTTCTGCAGAGCAGGTCCACCACTGCCATTCACATGCGCACACTTGCTTGTCCACACTTGCTTGTCTGTGGTTCTGGGGGAGTGGACACATCCCACTAAGGTGTCACACCCAGCCCACGTCATCTTTGGAGGGACCGCCTCTTCTCTTTCCTGCTAACCAGGAAATTGTTGAGAAGGTCATTGTCTGGGGACAGCTCCATAACAAGTGTGGGACAGGCCTTTCTCTCCTGCTGTGACTTTGTGGTTGGATTCAGAGAGGAGAGGTGAGTCCTTGTGATAACTCTTGGGTCACCTTACATCAAGGGCATCATCCTAAGACTGAATGTTCTGCCTGCACGTGTGATTGCCTGAGTGAACAGTGGGTGGGGCTGTGTTTGACACTCAGAGAGAATGTGCAGTGTTGACTCAGCCTCTAGGGAGAGGTGCGGGTGTTCCTCAGTGTTGGGCGTAGCTCCATGGACTCAGTGGAGTGATATGACCCTGCCATGTCAGAGTGTATTTTCTACTTGTACCTAAGGAGAGGGAGGTAGACCTATGCAGATGGCGATCAGTCTTCATAGTGCTGGCACGGTAGAGGAGGCAAAGGTCCTGAGGTTGGTACAGACTCAAAGGAAAAAACACTGTCGGTCCTTAACAGGCAGGAAGGGGCAGGGAATGAGCTGACTGGACATCAAGAGAGGTGAAAGTCCCACAGCATTGAGGCTGTGGGTCTGGCACACAGACATGAGATCCAGGGCAGATGTGGCCCCCAAATATGCTGTGGGGTGTACACGACCTTAAGCTTATTTGCAAGGTAGCCTGTCATACTGTCCCAGAGGCTTGAGTTTTCTGCATCCCAGCAAAAGTGGACTGTTTGGATGCTCACCCTGGGTTCAGCTGTGGACATTGTTAGCCAAGTTGCAGACCTAGGGACCAGATGCCCATCATGGACCCAGCTGTTCCTTGTCACCTAAGAGGACCAAGACCTCCCAGGTGACCAGCCTGGGTCTCCTCCCTCTGTTAAACCAGAAATGGCAGTGCCTTGCTTTCCTGGGCCATATGAGTCCATAGTCCAGGCTGCCCCACACACTGCAAGGCACACGGAACTGTGCTGGTCACCGTTTGCTGTGCCGCATATGTATGTGATGTGATAGTTAATGCTGGGGACATATCTGATGAATGACTTTTGCATGGCAAGAAGATGCTGAAGTTTACCCCTGTCACAGAGCTTCATTCACTTCATCTTGCTCATATCACAGTGCTGCTCTCTGGGTCCCTTTGGTGACAGCAGACTCTTCCTCAGCAGCACTGAGTGCAGATGGGGAAAGGACTTGCCAGTGAATTTCCCACGTGACTCCACACACAGCTGGGGAGTCTGAGCTCCAAGAAGCACGAGGACTTGAACCCTAGGAACAGTCGGGATCAGGATGTGCTCCAACCACTCCTTTGTGACAGGCAGCATGCACACAGCTAGGCCCACTCCCCAGCCTCCCCACATAACTCAGGGCCAGGCTATAGAGCAAGTGTGTCCAGCTCAGCATCTTTACAGGGTCCCTCCTTACCTTCCCCTCTTCCTTCCATTGAGCCCATCTTCCTGGCCAGGATTATGCAAGTAGAGTCTGTATGGGGAGGGGGACACATACCTTGGCCTGTGTATGCAAACATACCTTGCACACCTAACCAGATATAATTGGCCTATGGGTGCCTTCTCCCACCCCATACACCTGAAGAAATTAGAAGACCCCCCCCCACACACACACACACATACACCAAACTCCAGTTGTCATTGAAAACCCACAGACCCGCCACCAAGCCTGGTGGTGGCAGCATGGCGGAGGAGGTGGGGCCGCAGTGCAGGAGTAATTGGTGAACCCAGGGTGAATGAAATAATTGGAAAAGTGAGGTGTGAGTTTGTTAGGGAAGTGTGAGCATGTGGGGGAGGGGAGGAGGGCTGTGTTTAAAAGCCCGCTCTGGCCTCTTTATTCACAGCTTCTGATACAGTAATTGCTATTTTGTGGTTTCTATTATCTACACAGTGGGGAGCGTGCGCAGCTCTGTCCCCCAGCGTGCTGGGCTGGGGATGAATCCCTGGGTGCTGCAGTTTCCCTCTCTCTCTCCCTAGCCCCTGGTGGCCCTGCCCAGCCTCTCTCCACTGACCGTGGCCTTGGCTCCCAAGAGACAGGGTTCACGTGGAACTCCCTTCAAAGGCCTCTTTTAAAAACTGGCCTCACAGACCTGGCCAGCAGATAAGAACCTTCATAATGGCTGGCATTTATATGTCGCTTATCTCCTTGGAGTGAAAGGTACTTCATTGATTTTTTTTTCCTCCCCCAACCTTCTCTTTTCTCTTTAATTCTCTTTAGCTATCTCTCTCCAGTCCTTGGTGCTGGCCTCCCATGATCCCACATCACACAAGCACTGGGCGGGAGCCAGTCTCTTGCCAGTCCTGTCCCTGAACACCAAGGACAGAAGCTCACCTCGGACCTGAGTCACTTTTGCCTTCTGCCCCTTGGTTTTCTCATCTGTCAACCAGAGGTGGTGATAGTGTTGACTCCAACATTGTTACATCTGGGAGTGGCAGGTCCCAGAGACCTGGCAGGTAGCCGGTAGGCTCTCCTTTATAGCAGGGGTGACAGCAGCATTGACAGTGTCCTGAAGCCTCCACTGTACATTTCTAGAAATGTCCACAGATACTAGGAAGTTCTTCAGAAAATCTAACCCTAATTCTCCAGCTCTCCCTCAGCCTGCCTCTCTTGCTCTGTTCTTAGAAGCCGCTTTTCACAGGAAGCCATTTCCCTGAATGAAGCGCCTGGGGTTTTCAGGCACATGTTTCCTTGTCCATTCAGTTGAAAGTCTAGGAGCCACAAGCCAGGGCTCTGGACTTCCTCAAAGGCCACCAGCTCCCATCCCCACCCCAGGTCCACAGCAGTTCTGAATTGCCATGGCTCCCTCACCACACTCAGATGCACATCCTCAGACCACAGCCACTCGTCCCCTTCCGCCTCCTCACCAGCTTCTTTCTCCACCTTTTAATTATTTTCCTCGCTTCCTCCAGCCCCTCAGCTGCTTACCATGCACCGAGCATCCACGGCTCACAGCAAGCTGCAGAGGGGAGGAATTAACCTCAACAGCACCCCCTCCTCTGTCTCCCTTCCCCAACCCCCTGACACAGAGACAGGCAGGCAGGCAGACAGACAAGACAGACAGACAGGATGTGCACATGGTCCTTCCTCCCTTCACCTGTGATCCTGGGTGGATCGATAGGACCCTAGATTCTGTGCAGGCCAACCACCACCACCACACAAAACACACAAGCATGTGTACACACACATACAAACACACACGCACACACACACACACACACACACACACACACACACACACAGGCTCCTGCTTCACCCTAGACTTGGTCACATTTTGGGAAGAAAGAAGCCCCACTTGTGGATGAGTCTGGTAACTATAGGGGACAGACCAGGCTTGAACTGTCCTGTGACAGAGCAAGGGAGCTCACCCCCTGCTGTTTCCCACCAAGAACCAGGCTGCTTCTCCAGAACTCTGTTAGTTTGTAAAATAGGGCAGAAAGACTTGAAATGATGAATGCCATAGCTCCTTTCTCAGTCACCCCCATCTCCTTAGGCTACCTCCCATTGTTTGTTCATTCTGGAAGTGATTCCAGCAGCACCTGTGCAGGGCAAGCATTGGGCTCCAGGCTGTAGGCACAGACACAAGCAAAATTGGTGTGGTTTCTTCCACTGCTAAAGTAATACAGCACCCCCTGTCCCCGCCACACACACACTCTCAGGGACTGGTTGGAACACAGTGGGTGGTGGCATTGTGAAGGTGGCTAACAGGTGTGCTGGAGATGGGGAGGGTCTGGAGAGCCAGGTGTTGGCATCCTCCATTCTGTCAGAGACAACTGGCCTAGTTGCCCTCAGACCTGGGCCCTCAATGTCCCCACAGGTGTCATTGTCAGCAAGTGACCAATGAGCCATTTCTGTGGACCAGCCTGGGAGCAAGCCTGTGCATCCTGGCTATCCCTGTCCCAGGCAACACTACAGACTCACTGAGAGTGGGTAGAGGGACCAAAGGCCATGTCGTGGTATGTGCAGGCCTTTAGGTGGCAGAATAAAGCAGGGTTTGCCGGCTGCATGCCTCTATCCACTCTCCTGGCTTCTCATCTGACCTGCTCAGACTCAGGATCCCCTCCAAATCAGCTAAGAGCTCACTCTCAGCAAAGAATCTGGCCAGACTCCTCTCTGCCTCCTTCCCATCCTGGGAGGCTGGCCTTGTCACCAGCTTCATTCCCAGCGGCCTGCGCAGGAGTGGGGGTGGGGGGGCTGCCGGGAGAGCTGGACGTGCCGATTCATTTTGAGGCTTCATAATGCTGCGTTTACACACCGTCCTGCCTTCAGAAATAGGGCCAGCAGATGCCTGCTCATGCTGTCGGGGCTGCGGGTTAACGCCTCAGATCTAACTTATATCATTTGACGAGTGCTTATGGCCTGCGCTGTGTTCTTTACCCAATCGGTCCTTGGCCTGGAGCATCCCAGACCATGGCGTGTGGCTGTGTGGACCCAGCAGCCACCAGAGAGTGTAGATTTTCAAATAAAAATAACACCTCTCTTCAGATGCTGAGCGCATTAAATATTTATCAGTGGCAGTGTGCTCGCACGTATTTGATAAATGGACATTACAAAGGGATTGGGGTTGGAGCATGCAGCCAGGGGACCCCGAGGAAGCCCATTCCTTTTGTCCTAGAATCTTTCAAAGGTTAGCTTGGTGGAGAGGAGAGGGGTGACCCCAAGGGTGGTCCAGGACACCACAGTTCCCTGATGAGTCTGCTCCAGAGCACTGCTTGACTTTAACAGTATCAGAAGGGAAGCTTGTGGAAGGCATGGGGCTAGCAATGGCTGTGTGACTTCAGAGTTCTGAGCCCTCAGACATCTCCAGATCTTAAGTCCTAGGTTGACAGAAAGGATTCCATGGCTTGGAGTCAGTCCGCTTAGGCTTGGCATATGCCTGGCTCCGGATGTGGAGGCTGCCTGGGAAAGGTCAGGGAACCACACCACCAACATCCTGAGCCTTGACTGTCAAGCACCAACAGTCCCTTGCCGTGACTGGGGCCTTCCTGGCCTGGCACAGTGTGTGCAAGACTTATCCTATGGGGAAAAGACGGGTGTCCAGGTGTCCCCCAGGTGGCAGGAGAGACACCAAAAATTTCCCATCAGCACCTCCAGCCTGATGGTGCCCTCCCTCCCCCACTTGGTGGCCAGCAGGGAGAAGGAAGCCACGCCTTCGGAGAGAGGTCTGGCAGTGGGGAAGTGGGAAGCCACATGAATGTGCCTGGGTGGTGGGTGTTTCTGAAACCAGCCATCTCTGGTAACCTGCAGGGATTGGCTCCTGAGCCTCAGCCCAGAACCCCTGCCTCCCTCATAGGCCTCCGTCCTTAATCTCTGTTGTTGGCCTTTTGTCTCTAGCACCTTTGGGGAACTGAAGACAGTGCGCCTGCCAAAGAAGATGACAGGGACAGGCGCACACAGGGGCTTCGGCTTTGTGGACTTTGTCACCAAGCAGGATGCAAAGGTGAGTACTGCCGCCCAAAGAAGCACGAGCCTACCTCATGCTGTCGACTCTCTCCTGACTGCTAATTTACCCAATATCCTTGGAGGAAGAACACTGAGTGTGGGGTTTGGAGGGCCAGGTAGTATGTGTCGGTGTGTACATGTGTCCATCATACATGTGCAGGAGCCTAGACTGGCCTGTTTCTCAGGCTGCTCCATGGCAGGGGAATGACCCTGGAGCTAAGTGTTATAGACAGCACTGTTTAAAACAGCTTGGGCAGGAATGGAAAGGGTGTCCAGAAAACAGTGCATGGAGTGGGACCTGGCTCCCCCCTCATCCCTCCACTTGTGACCAGTTCCATTCTGTGCTAGTGACGCCAAAGGCCACCCCTACAACATACATGCACATGTGCAGATATTTCTCCAGTATGCAGAGGACAGAACAGCCTTGGGGGTTGTTGGTTTTGTTGTTTTGAGTTTTTTGTTTTTGTTTTTTGCTTATTTGCTATATGTGTGTTTGGTACATGGACATGAGTGTGTGCATGCATGTGTAAATGTGGAGATCAGAGGATGACTTGCAGGAATTGGTTCTCTCCTACCCATGGGTCCTGGGGATTGAACTCAGATCATCAGGCAAGCACCCTCACCCACTGAGCCATCTTGCCATACCCTGTAACCACCACCATCCAGGGCTTTGAAGCTCAATGGCTGCTCTGCCTTTCAGACCAAGATAGCAGTCAGGTTGTCATCCTGCCAGTGTCTAGGAACCACTCTCATGGCCTCAAACTCCAAAAGGCCAGGTCGTACAGGAGAGGGCTGCTGGGCCATCCTGTACCCCATATTGAGCGCTGCCTGTGCAGCCTTGGCCCTCCATTGCCCTTAGCTTTCCTCCCTGGGAAAAGGAGCATCCAGGACGATTCCCAAGTGGCCAGAGCTCCTCCATTCCCAGGGGGCATCCTGCTGAAGAGCAGAGTGGCTCTGAAAGCCAACTGTGGTGTTGCAAGAGGCCCCAGCGTGGAACACAAGGGGCAGCTTA